>NC_134001.1:2794429-3394429 GCF_047716275.1 Strix uralensis | reverse complement strand
GCTTCACGGGCAACACAATAAAGTTGTACTCTTTGATTAATGCTATCCCCTCTGGTGTTGCTCACCTTAATTTTGCACTTTCCAGATCGTAGCAAATGAACCATCACGAGTCTAGTGAGCGGACTGTGACATTAAACAGACAGGCCACCGCCCTACCATGAATGAAGCCACGGGATTCCTCCATGGAGGAGCTTTGCGTGTTCGACGGTGCACGCAACCCCAGCATCCTCCTGCCTGTCAACGGCAATGTCTTCTACGTGAACAAAGGCAGCAATTTCTACGGGCCGAGGCTCCGTATGGAATATTTGCTGGTAGAGATGCCTCCAGGGGACTAGCAACTTTCCGTCTAGATACAGATGCACTCAGAGATGAATACGATGACCTATCGGACTTAAATGCTCTACAGATTCAAAGTGTAAGAGAGTGGGAAAAGCAATTTAAAGAAAATTAGGACTACGTAGGTAGACTCCTAAAACCAGGGCAGGAGCCATCAGAATACACAGATGAGGAAGCTTCCCGGCCAAGCATCACAACGACCGACCACGCAGCATCAGCTGGCTGCACGGCCGTTAGGACGTCTTGAGTTCAGCTGTGGTAGCTATAACCTCTCTTCCTCCTCTCTCTAAACTTTACTTTACTTTTCCCCTTTCTTTCACCCATCTCTAACTATTGCGTGCCGCTTCACGGGCAACACAGTAAAGTTTTACTCTTTGATTACTGCTATCCCCTTTGGTGTTGCTCACCTTAATTTTGCACTTTCCAGATCGTAGCAAATGAACCATCACGAGTCTACTGAGCAGACCGTGACATTAAACAGACAGGCTGCCGCCCTGCCATGGATGAAGCCACGGGATTCCTCCATGGAGGAGCTACACGCGTTCGATCGTGCCCGCAAACCCCCGCATCCTCCTGGCTGACAACGGCAATGTCTTCTATGTGAACAAAGGCAGCAAGTTCTACGGGCCCGAGGCTCCGTATGGAATATTTGCTGGCAGAGATGCCTCCAGGGAACAAGCAACTTTCTGCCTAGATACAAATGCACTCAGAGATGAATACGATGACCTATCGGACTTCAATGCTGTACAGATTCAAAGTGTAAGAGAGTGGGAAAAGCAATTTAAAGAAAATTAGGACTACGTAGGTAGACTCCTAAAACCAGGGCAGGAGCCATCAGAATACACAGATGAGGAAGCTTCCCGGCCAAGCATCACAACGACCGACCACGCAGCATCAGCTGGCTGCACGGCCGTTAGGACGTCTTGAGTTCAGCTGTGGTAGCTATACCCTCTCTTCCTCCTCTCTCTAAACTTTACTTTACTTTTCCCCTTTCTTTCACCCATCTCTAACTATTGCGTGCCGCTTCACGGGCAACACAGTAAAGTTTTACTCTTTGATTACTGCTATCCCCTTTGGTGTTGCTCACCTTAATTTTGCACTTTCCAGATCGTAGCAAATGAACCATCACGAGTCTACTGAGCAGACCGTGACATTAAACAGACAGGCTGCCGCCCTGCCATGGATGAAGCCGCGGGATTCCTCCATGGAGGAGCTACACGCGTTCGATCGTGCCCGCAAACCCCCGCATCCTCCTGGCTGACAACGGCAATGTCTTCTATGTGAACAAAGGCAGCAAGTTCTACGGGCCCGAGGCTCCGTATGGAATATTTGCTGGCAGAGATGCCTCCAGGGAACGAGAAACTTTCCGTCTAGATACAGATGCACTCAGAGATGAATACGATGCCCTATCGGACTTAAATGCTCTACAGATTCAAAGTGTAAGAGAGTGGGAAAAGCAATTTAAAGAAAAATAGGACTACGTAGGTAGACTCCTAAAACCAGGGCAGGAGCCATCAGAATACACAGATGAGGAAGCTTCCCCACAAAGCATCACAACGAACAACCACGCAGCATCAGTAGGACCCGGGGCCGTTAGGACGTCTTGAGTTCAGCTGTGGTAGCTATAACCTCTCTTCCTCCTCTCTCTAAACTTTACTTTACTTTTCGCCTTTCTTTTACCCATCTCTAACTATCGCGTGCCGCTTCACGGGCAACACAGTAAAGTTTTACTCTTTGATTACTGCTATCCCCTTTGGTGTTGCTCACCTTAATTTTGCACTTTCCAGATCGTAGCAAACGAACCATCACGAGTCTACATGGCGCCCGTGACATTAAACAGACAGGCCGCCACCCTGCCATGGATGAAGCCACGGGATTCCTCCATGGAGGAGCTTTTCGCGTTCGATCGTGCCCGCAAACCCCCGCATCCTCCTGGCTGTCAACGGCAAAGTCTTTGATGTGACCAAAGGCAGCAAGTTCTACGGGCCCGAGGCTCCGTATGGAATATTTGCTGGCAGAGATGCCTCCAGGGAACGACCAACTTTCTGCCTAGATACAAATGCACTCAGAGATGAATACGATGACCTATCGGACTTAAATGCTCTACAGATTCAAAGTGTAAGAGAGTGGGAAAAGCAAGTTAAAGAAAATTAGGACTACGTAGGTAGACTCCTAAAACCAGGGCAGGAGCCATCAGAATACACAGATGAGGAAGTTTCCCCACCAAGGATCATGACGACTGACCACGCAGCATCAGCTGGCCGCACGGCCGTTAGGACGTCTTGAGTTCAGCTGTGGTAGCTATAACCTCTCTTCCTCCTCTCTCTAAACTTTACTTTACTTTTCGCCTTTCTTTCACCCATCTCTAACTATCGCGTGCTGCTTCACGGGCAACACAATAAAGTTGTACTCTTTGATTAATGCTATCCCCTCTGGTGTTGCTCACCTTAATTTTGCACTTTCCAGATCGTAGCAAATGAACCATCACGAGTCTAGTGAGCGGACTGTGACATTAAACAGACAGGCCACCGCCCTACCATGGATGAAGCCACGGGATTCCTCCATGGAGGAGCTTTGCGTGTTCGACGGTGCACGCAACCCCAGCATCCTCCTGCCTGTCAACGGCAATGTCTTCTACGTGAACAAAGGCAGCAATTTCTACGGGCCGAGGCTCCGTATGGAATATTTGCTGGTAGAGATGCCTCCAGGGGACTAGCAACTTTCCGTCTAGATACAGATGCACTCAGAGATGAATACGATGACCTATCGGACTTAAATGCTCTACAGATTCAAAGTGTAAGAGAGTGGGAAAAGCAATTTAAAGAAAATTAGGACTACGTAGGTAGACTCCTAAAACCAGGGCAGGAGCCATCAGAATACACAGATGAGGAAGCTTCCCGGCCAAGCATCACAACGACCGACCACGCAGCATCAGCTGGCTGCACGGCCGTTAGGACGTCTTGAGTTCAGCTGTGGTAGCTATAACCTCTCTTCCTCCTCTCTCTAAACTTTACTTTACTTTTCCCCTTTCTTTCACCCATCTCTAACTATTGCGTGCCGCTTCACGGGCAACACAGTAAAGTTTTACTCTTTGATTACTGCTATCCCCTTTGCTGTTGCTCACCTTAATTTTGCACTTTCCAGATCGTAGCAAATGAACCATCACGAGTCTACTGAGCAGACCGTGACATTAAACAGACAGGCTGCCGCCCTGCCATGGATGAAGCCACGGGATTCCTCCATGGAGGAGCTACACGCGTTCGATCGTGCCCGCAAACCCCCGCATCCTCCTGGCTGACAACGGCAATGTCTTCTATGTGAACAAAGGCAGCAAGTTCTACGGGCCCGAGGCTCCGTATGGAATATTTGCTGGCAGAGATGCCTCCAGGGAACAAGCAACTTTCTGCCTAGATACAAATGCACTCAGAGATGAATACGATGACCTATCGGACTTAAATGCTCTACAGATTCAAAGTGTAAGAGAGTGGGAAAAGCAATTTAAAGAAAAATAGGACTACGTAGGTAGACTCCTAAAACCAGGGCAGGAGCCATCAGAATACACAGATGAGGAAGCTTCCCCACAAAGCATCACAACGAACAACCACGCAGCATCAGCTGGACCCGGGGCCGTTAGGACATCTTGAGTTCAGCTGTGGTAGCTATAACCTCTCTTCCTCCTCTCTCTAAACTTTACTTTACTTTTCCCCTTTCTTTCACCCATCTCTAACTATTGCGTGCCGCTTCACGGGCAACACAGTAAAGTTTTACTCTTTGATTACTGCTATCCCCTTTGCTGTTGCTCACCTTAATTTTGCACTTTCCAGATCGTAGCAAATGAACCATCACGAGTCTACTGAGCAGACCGTGACATTAAACAGACAGGCTGCCGCCCTGCCATGGATGAAGCCGCGGGATTCCTCCATGGAGGAGCTACACGCGTTCGATCGTGCCCGCAAACCCCCGCATCCTCCTGGCTGACAACGGCAATGTCTTCTATGTGAACAAAGGCAGCAAGTTCTACGGGCCCGAGGCTCCGTATGGAATATTTGCTGGCAGAGATGCCTCCAGGGAACGAGAAACTTTCCGTCTAGATACAGATGCACTCAGAGATGAATACGATGCCCTATCGGACTTAAATGCTCTACAGATTCAAAGTGTAAGAGAGTGGGAAAAGCAATTTAAAGAAAAATAGGACTACGTAGGTAGACTCCTAAAACCAGGGCAGGAGCCATCAGAATACACAGATGAGGAAGCTTCCCCACAAAGCATCACAACGAACAACCACGCAGCATCAGTAGGACCCGGGGCCGTTAGGACGTCTTGAGTTCAGCTGTGGTAGCTATAACCTCTCTTCCTCCTCTCTCTAAACTTTACTTTACTTTTCGCCTTTCTTTTACCCATCTCTAACTATCGCGTGCCGCTTCACGGGCAACACAGTAAAGTTTTACTCTTTGATTACTGCTATCCCCTTTGGTGTTGGTCACCTTAATTTTGCACTTTCCAGATCGTAGCAAATGAACCATCACGAGTCTACTGAGCAGACCGTGACATTAAACAGACAGGCTGCCGCCCTGCCATGGATGAAGCCGCGGGATTCCTCCATGGAGGAGCTACACGCGTTCGATCGTGCCCGCAAACCCCCGCATCCTCCTGCCTGTCAACGGCAATGTCTTCTATGTGAACAAAGGCAGCAAGTTCTACGGGCCCGAGGCTCCGTATGGAATATTTGCTGGCAGAGATGCCTCCAGGGAACGAGCAACTTTCTGCCTAGGTACAAATGCACTCAGAGATGAATACGATGACCTATCGGACTTAAATGCTCTACAGATTCAAAGTGTAAGAGAGTGGGAAAAGCAATTTAAAGAAAAATAGGACTACGTAGGTAGACTCCTAAAACCAGGGCAGGAGCCATCAGAATACACAGATGAGGAAGTTTCCCCACCAAGGATCATGACGACTGACCACGCAGCATCAGCTGGCCGCACGGCCGTTAGGACGTCTTGAGTTCAGCTGTGGTAGCTATAACCTCTCTTCCTCCTCTCTCTAAACTTTACTTTACTTTTCGCCTTTCTTTCACCCACCTCTTACTATCGCGTGCCGCTTCACGGGCAACACAATAAAGTTGTACTCTTTGATGACTGCTATCCCCTTTGGTGTTGGTCACCTTAATTTTGCACTTTCCAGATCGTAACAAACGAACCATCACGAGTCTACTGAGCAGACCGTGACATTAAACAGACAGGCCGCCGCCCTGCCATGGATGAAGCCACAGGATTTCTCCATGGAGGAGCTTTGCGCGTTCGACGGTGCACGCAACCCCCGCATCCTCCTGCCTGTCAACGGCAAAGTCTTTGATGTGACCAAAGGCAGCAAGTTCTACGGGCCCGAGGCTCCGTATGGAATATTTGCTGGCAGAGATGCCTCCAGGGGACTAGCAACTTTCTGCCAGATACAAATGCACTCAGAGATGAATACGATGACCTATCGGACTTAAATGCTCTACAGATTCAAAGTGTAAGAGAGTGGGAAAAGCAATTTAAAGAAAAATAGGACTACGTAGGTAGACTCCTAAAACCAGGGCAGGAGCCATCAGAATACACAGATGAGGAAGCTTCCCCACAAAGCATCACAACGAACAACCACGCAGCATCAGCTGGACCCGGGGCCGTTAGGACGTCTTGAGTTCAGCTGTGGTAGCTATAACCTCTCTTCCTCCTCTCTCTAAACTTTACTTTACTTTTCCCCTTTCTTTCACCCATCTCTAACTATCACGTGCTGCTTCACCGGCAACACAATAAAGTTGTACTCTTTGATTAATGCTATCCCCTTTGGTGTTGCTCACCTTAATTTTGCACTTTCCAGATCGTAGCAAATGAACCATCACGAGTCTAGTGAGCGGACGGTGACTTTAAACAGACAGGCTGCCGCCCTGCCATGGATGAAGCCACGGGATTTCTCCATGGAGGAGCTTTGCGCGTTCGACGGTGCACGCAACCCCCGCATCCTCCTGCCTGTCAACGGCAATGTCTTCTATGTGAACAAAGGCAGCAAGTTCTACGGGCCCGAGGCTCCGTATGGAATATTTGCTGGCAGAGATGCCTCCAGGGAACGAGCAACTTTCCGTCTAGATACAAAGGCACTCAGAGATGAATACGATGACCTATCGGACTTAAATGCTCTACAGATTCAAAGTGTAAGAGAGTGGGAAAAGCAAGTTAAAGAAAATTAGGACTACGTAGGTAGACTCCTAAAACCAGGGCAGGAGCCATCAGAATACACAGATGAGGAAGCTTCCCGGCCAAGCATCACAACGACCGACCACGCAGCATCAGCTGGCCGCACGGCCGTTAGGACGTCTTGAGTTCACCTGTGGTAGCTATAACCTCTCTTCCTCCTCTCTCTAAACTTTACTTTACTTTTCGCCTTTCATTCACCCATCTCCAACTATCACGTGCCGCTTCACGGGCAACACAATAAAGTTGTACTCTTTGATGACTGCTATCCCCTTTGGTGTTGGTCACCTTAATTTTGCACTTTCCAGATCGTAGCAAATGAACCATCACGAGTCTACTGAGCGGACCGTGACATTAAACAGACAGGCCGCCGCCCTACCATGGATGAAGCCACGGGATTCCTCCATGGAGGAGCTTTGCGCGTTCGATCGTGCCCGCAAACCCCCGCATCCTCCTGGCTGTCAACGGCAAAGTCATCGATGTGAGCAAAGGCAGCAAGTTCTACGGGCCCGAGTCTCCGTATGGAATATTTGCTGGCAGAGATGCCTCCAGGGGACTAGCAATTTTCTGTCTAGATACAGATGCACTCAGAGATGAATACGATGACCTATCGGACTTAAATGCTCTACAGATTCACAGTGTAAGAGAGTGGGAAAAGCAATTTAAAGAAAAATAGGACTACGTAGGTAGACTCCTAAAACCAGGGCAGGAGCCATCAGAATACACAGATGAGGAAGCTTCCCCACAAAGCATCACAACGAACAACCACGCAGCATCAGCTGGACCCGGGGCCGTTAGGACGTCTTGAGTTCAGCTGTGGTAGCTATAACCTCTCTTCCTCCTCTCTCTAAACTTTACTTTACTTTTCCCCTTTCTTTCACCCATCTCTAACTATCACGTGCCGCTTCACGGGCAACACAATAAAGTTGTACTCTTTGATTACTGCTATCCCCTTTGGTGTTGGTCACCTTAATTTTGCACTTTCCAGATCATAGCAAATGAACCATCACGAGTCTACTGAGCAGACCGTGACATTAAACAGACAGGCCGCCGCCCTACCATGGATGAAGCCACAGGATTCCTCCATGGAGGAGCTTTGCGCGTTCGATCGTGCCCGCAAACCACCGCATCCTCCTGGCTGTCAACGGCAAAGTCATCGATGTGACCAAAGGCAGCAAGTTCTACGGGCCCGAGTCTCCGTATGGAATATTTGCTGGCAGAGATGCCTCCAGGGGACTAGCAACTTTCTGTCTAGATACAGATGCACTCAGAGATGAATACGATGACCTATCGGACTTAAATGCTCTACAGATTCACAGTGTAAGAGAGTGGGAAAAGCAATTTAAAGAAAAGTAGGACTACGTAGGTAGACTCCTAAAACCAGGGCAGGAGCCATCAGAATACACAGATGAGGAAGCTTCCCCACAAAGCATCACAACGAACAACCACGCAGCATCAGCTGGACCCGGGGCCGTTAGGACATCTTGAGTTCAGCTGTGGTAGCTATAACCTCTCTTCCTCCTCTCTCTAAACTTTACTTTACTTTTCTCCTTTCTTTCACCCATCTCTAACTATCACGTGCTGCTTCACGGGCAACACAATAAAGTTGTACTCTTTGATTACTGCTATCCCCTTTGGTGTTGGTCACCTTAATTTTGCACTTTCCAGATTGTAGCAAATGAACCATCACGAGTCTACTGAGCAGACCGTGACATTAAACAGACAGGCCGCCGCCCTGCCATGGATGAAGCCGCGGGATTCCTCCATGGAGGAGCTTTACGCGTTGAATTGGGCACACAAACCCCCGCATCCTCCTGGCTGTCAACGGCAAAGTCTTTGATGTGACCAAAGGCAGCAAGTTCTACGGGCACGAGGCTCCGTATGGAATATTTGCTGGCGGAGATGCCTCCAGGGGACTAGCAACTTTCTGTCTAGATACACATGCACTCAGAGATGAATACGATGACCTATCGGACTTAAATGCTCTACAGATTCAAAGTGTAAGAGAGTGGGAAAAGCAATTTAAAGAAAAATAGGACTACGTGTAGACTCCTAAAACCAGGGCAGGAGCCATCAGAATACACAGATGAGGAAGCTTCCCCACCAAGCAACACAACGAACAACCACGCAGCATCAGCTGGACCCGGGGCCGTTAGGACGTCTTGAGTTCAGCTGTGGTAGCTATAACCTCTCTTCCTCCTCTCTCTAAACTTTACTTTACTTTTCTCCTTTCTTTCACCCATCTCTAACTATCACGTGCTGCTTCACGGGCAACACAATAAAGTTGTACTCTTTGATTAATGCTATCCCCTCTGGTGTTGCTCACCTTAATTTTGCACTTTCCAGATCGTAGCAAATGAACCATCACGAGTCTACTGAGCAGACCGTGACATTAAACAGACAGGCCGCCACCCTACCATGGATGAAGCCACGGGATTCCTCCATGGAGGAGCTACACGCGTTCCATCGGGCCCGCAAACCCCCGCATCCTCCTGGCTGTCAACGGCAAAGTCTTTGATGTGACCAAAGGCAGCAAGTTCTACGGGCACGAGGCTCTGTATGGAATATATGCTGGCAGAGATGCCTCCAGGGAACGAGAAACTTTCCGTCTAGATACAGATGCACTCAGAGATGAATACGATGACCTATCGGACTTAAATGCTCTACAGATTCAAAGTGTAAGAGAGTGGGAAAAGCAATTTAAAGAAAAATAGGACTACGTAGGTAGACTCCTAAAACCAGGGCAGGAGCCATCAGAATACACAGATGAGGAAGCTTCCCCACCAAGCATCACAACGAACAACCACGCAGCATCAGCTGGACCCGGGGCCGTTAGGACGTCTTGAGTTCAGCTGTGGTAGCTATAACCTCTCTTCCTCCTCTCTCTAAACTTTACTTTTCTCCTTTCTTTCACCCATCTCTAACTATTGCGTGCCGCTTCACGGGCAACACAATAAAGTTGTACTCTTTGATTACTGCTATCCCCTTTGGTGTTGGTCACCTTAATTTTGCACTTTCCAGATCGTAGCAAACGAACCATCACGAGTCTACTGAGCGGATCGTGACATTAAACAGACAGGCCGCCGCCCTGCCATGGATGAAGCCGCGGAATTTCTCCATGGAGGAGCTTTACGCGTTGAATTGGGCACACAAACCCCCGCATCCTCCTGGCTGTCAACGGCAAAGTCATCGATGTGACCAAAGGCAGCAAGTTCTACGGGCCCGAGGCTCCGTATGGAATATTTGCTGGCGGAGATGCCTCCAGGGGACTAGCAACTTTCTGTCTAGATACACATGCACTCAGAGATGAATACGATGACCTATCGGACTTAAATGCTCTACAGATTCACAGTGTAAGAGAGTGGGAAAAGCAATTTAAAGAAAAATAGGACTACGTAGGTAGACTCCTAAAACCAGGGCAGGAGCCATCAGAATAAACAGATGAGGAAGCTTCCCCACAAAGCATCACAACGAACAACCACGCAGCATCAGCTGGACCTGGGGCCGTTAGGACATCTTGAGTTCAGCTGTGGTAGCTATAACCTCTCTTCCTCCTCTCTCTAAACTTTACTTTTCTCCTTTCTTTCACCCATCTCTAACTATCGCGTGCCGCTTCACGGGCAACACAATAAAGTTGTACTCTTTGATTACTGCTATCCCCTTTGGTGTTGGTCACCTTAATTTTGCACTTTCCAGATCGTAGCAAATGAACCATCACGAGTCTACTGAGCCGACCGTGACATTAAACAGACAGGCCGCCGCCCTGCCATGGATGAAGCCACGGGATTTCTCCATGGAGGAGCTAAGCGCGTTGGATGGGGCACGCAACCACCGCATCCTCCTGGCTGTCAACGGCAAAGTCTTCTATGTGACCAAAGGCAGCAAGTTCTACGGGCCCGAGGCTCCGTATGGAATATTTGCTGGTAGAGATGCGTCCAGGGGACTAGCAACTTTCTGTCTAGATACAGATGCACTCAGAGATGAATACGATGACCTATCGGACTTAAATGCTCTACAGATTCAAAGTGTAAGAGAGTGGGAAAAGCAATTTAAAGAAAAATAGGACTACGTAGGTAGACTCCTAAAACCAGGGCAGGAGCCATCAGAATACACAGATGAGGAAGCTTCCCCACCAAGCAACACAACGAACAACCACGCAGCATCAGCTGGACCCGGGGCCATTAGGACGTCTTGAGTTCAGCTGTGGTAGCTATAACCTCTCTTCCTCCTCTCTCTAAACTTTACTTTTCTCCTTTCTTTCACCCATTTCTAACTATCGCGTGCCGCTTCACGGGCAACACAATAAAGTTGTACTCTTTGATTACTGCTATCCCCTTTGGTGTTGGTCACCTTAATTTTGCACTTTCCAGATCGTAGCAAACGAACCATCATGAGTCTACTGAGCGGACCGTGACATTAAACAGACAGGCCGCCGCACTGCCATGGATGAAGCCGCGGAATTTCTCCATGGAGGAGCTTTACGCGTTGAATTGGGCACACAAACCCCCGCATCCTCCTGGCTGTCAACGGCAAAGTCTTCTATGTGACCAAAGGCAGCAGTTTCTACGGGCCCGAGGCTCCGTATGGAATATTTGCTGGCAGAGATGCCTCCAGGGGACTAGCAACTTTCTGTCTAGATACAGATGCACTCAGAGATGAATACGATGACCTATCGGACTTAAATGCTCTACAGATTCACAGTGTAAGAGAGTGGGAAAAGCAATTTAAAGAAAAATAGGACTACGTAGGTAGACTCCTAAAACCAGGGCAGGAGCCATCAGAATACACAGATGAGGAAGCTTCCCCACCAAGCAACACAACGAACAACCACGCAGCATCAGCTGGACCCGGGGCCATTAGGACGTCTTGAGTTCAGCTGTGGTAGCTATAACCTCTCTTCCTCCTCTCTCTAAAATTTACTTTTCTCCTTTCTTTCACCCATCTCTAACTATCGCGTGCCGCTTCACGGGCAACAAAATAAAGTTGTACCCTTTGATTACTGCTATCCCCTTTGGTGTTGGTCACCTTAATTTTGCACTTTCCAGATCGTAGCAAAGGAACCATCACGAGACTACTGAGCGGATCGTGACATTAAACAGACAGGCCGCCGCCCTGCCATGGATCAAGCCGCGGAATTTCTCCATGGAGGAGCTTTACGCGTTGAATTGGGCACACAAACCCCCGCATCCTCCTGGCTGTCAACGGCAAAGTCTTCTATGTGACCAAAGGCAGCAAGTTCTATGGGCCCGAGGCTCCGTATGGAATATTTGCTGGCAGAGATGCCTCCAGGGGACTAGCAACTTTCTGTCTAGATACAGATGCACTCAGAGATGAATACGATGACCTATCGGACTTAAATGCTCTACAGATTCACAGTGTAAGAGAGTGGGAAAAGCAATTTAAAGAAAAATAGGACTACGTAGGTAGACTCCTAAAACCAGGGCAGGAGCCATCAGAATACACAGATGAGGAAGCTTCCCCACCAAGCATCACAACGAACAACCACGAAGCATCAGCTGGACCCGGGGCCGTTAGGACATCTTGAGTTCAGCTGTGGTAGCTATAACCTCTCTTCCTCCTCTCTCTAAACTTTACTTTTCTCCTTTCTTTCACCCATCTCTAACTATCGCGTGCCGCTTCACGGGCAACACAATAAAGTTGTACTCTTTGATTACTGCTATCCCCTTTGGTGTTGGTCACCTTAATTTTGCACTTTCCAGATCGTAGCAAATGAACCATCACGAGTCTACTGAGCGGACCGTGACATTAAACAGACAGGCCGCCGCCCTGCCATGGATGAAGCCGCGGGATTTCTCCATGGAGGAGCTAAGCACATTGGACGGGGCACGCAACCACCGCATCCTCCTGGCTGTCAACGGCAAAGTCTTCTATGTGACCAAAGGCAGCAAGTTCTACGGGCCCGAGGCTCCGTATGGAATATTTGCTGGCAGAGATGCGTCCAGGGGACTAGCAACTTTCTGTCTAGATACAGATGCACTCAGAGATGAATACGATGACCTATCGGACTTAAATGCTCTACAGATTCACAGTGTAAGAGAGTGGGAAAACCAATTTAAAGAAAAATAGGACTACGTAGGTAGACTCCTAAAACCAGGGCAGGAGCCATCAGAATACACAGATGAGGAAGCTTCCCCACCAAGCAACACAACGAACAACCATGCAGCATCAGCTGGACCTGGGGCCGTTAGGACGTCTTGAGTTCAGCTGTGGTAGCTATAACCTCTCTTCCTCCTCTCTCTAAACTTTACTTTTCTCCTTTCTTTCACCCATCTCTAACTATCGCGTGCCGCTTCACGGGCAACACAATAAAGTTGTACTCTTTGATTACTGCTATCCCCTTTGGTGTTGGTCACCTTAATTTTGCACTTTCCAGATCGTAGCAAACGAACCATCATGAGTCTACTGAGCGGACCGTGACATTAAACAGACAGGCCGCCGCCCTGCCATGGATGAAGCCGCGGAATTTCTCCATGGAGGAGCTTTACACGTTGAATTGGGCACACAAACCCCCGCATCCTCCTGGCTCTCAACGGCAAAGTCTTCTATGTGAACAAAGGCAGCAGTTTCTACGGGCCCGAGGCTCCGTATGGAATATTTGCTGGCAGAGATGCCTCCAGGGGACTAGCAACTTTCTGTCTAGATACACATGCACTCAGAGATGAATACGATGACCTATCGGACTTAAATGCTCTACAGATTCACAGTGTAAGAGAGTGGGAAAAGCAATTTAAAGAAAAATAGGACTACGTAGGTAGACTCCTAAAACCAGGGCAGGAGCCATCAGAATACACAGATGAGGAAGCTTCCCCACCAAGCAACACAACGAACAACCACGCAGCATCAGCTGGACCCGGGGCCGTTAGGACGTCTTGAGTTCAGCTGTGGTAGCTATAACCTCTCTTCCTCCTCTCTCTAAACTTTACTTTTCTCCTTTCTTTCACCCATCTCTAACTATCGCGTGCCGCTTCACGGGCAACACAATAAAGTTGTACTCTTTGATTACTGCTATCCCCTTTGGTGTTGGTCACCTTAATTTTGCATTTTCCAGATCGTAGCAAACGAACCATCACGAGTCTACTGAGCGGATCGTGACATTAAACAGACAGGCCGCCGCCCTGCCATGGATCAAGCCGCGGAATTTCTCCATGGAGGAGCTTTACGCGTTGAATTGGGCACACAAACCCCCGCATCCTCCTGCTTCTCAACTGCAAAGTCTTCTATGTGACCAAAGGCAGCAAGTTCTACGGGCCCGAGGCTCCGTATGGAATATTTGCTGGCAGAGATGCCTCCAGGGGACTAGCAACTTTCTGTCTAGATACAGATGCACTCAGAGATGAATACGATGACCTATCGGACTTAAATGCTCTACAGATTCACAGTGTAAGAGAGTGGGAAAACCAATTTAAAGAAAAATAGGACTACGTAGGTAGACTCCTAAAACCAGGGCAGGAGCCATCAGAATACACAGATGAGGAAGCTTCCCCACCAAGCAACACAACGAACAACCACGCAGCATCAGCTGGACCCGGGGCCGTTAGGACGTCTTGAGTTCAGCTGTGGTAGCTATAACCTCTCTTCCTCCTCTCTCTAAACTTTACTTTTCTCCTTTCTTTCACCCATCTCTAACTATCGCGTGCCGCTTCACGGACAACACAATAAAGTTGTACTCTTTGATTACTGCTATCCCCTTTGGTCTTGGTCACCTTAATTTTGCACTTTCCAGATCGTAGCAAAGGAACCATCACGAGTCTACTGAGCGGATCGTGACATTAAACAGACAGGCCGCCGCCCTGCCATGGGTGAAGCCACGGAATTTCTCCATGGAGGACTCTGCCTGCCTTTCCCCAGTGCTCTGCAAGCTCTCCAGGGCAACAGCAAACCTGGGGCTCTGTGCTTTCTGTTGCCCTGAACAAGTGTTAGTGTTTTCTGCACAAAAGCCATTCTGCGCAACAGTGGGAACGCTTCTCCTTGCCAGGCGCAGAGAAGGTGCTAGCAGGGAATTCTCTGCCTGCATTTCCCCAGTGCTCTGCAAGCTCTCCAGGGCAACAGCAAATCTGGGGCTCTGTACTTTCTTTCGTTCTGAACAAGTGTTAGTGTTTTCTGCAGAAATGCGATTCTGCGCAGCAATGTGAACACTTCTGCTTGCCCGGCACAGAGAAGGTGCTAGCAGGGAATCCTCTGCCTGCCTTTCCCCAGTGCTCTGGAAGCTCTCCAGGGCAACAGCAAACCTGGGGCTCTGTGCTTTCTGTTGCCCTGAAAAAGTGTTAATGTTTTCTGCACAAAAGCCATTCTGCGCAACAGTGGGAATGCTTCTCCTTGCCAGGCACAGAGAAGGTGCTAGCAGGGAATTCTCTGCCTGCCTTTCCCCAGTGCTCTGCAAGCTCTTGCGGGCAACAGCAAATCTGGGGCTCTGTGCTTTCTTTTGCCCTGAACAAGTGTTAGTGTTTTCTGCAGAAAAGCGATTCTGCGCAGCAATGTGAACGATTCTCCTTGCCAGGCACAGAGAAGGTGCTAGCAGGGAATTCTCTGCCTGCATTTCCCCAGTGCTCTGCAAGCTCTCCAGGGCAACAGCAAATCTGGGGCTCTGTGCTTTCTTTCGTTCTAAACAAGTGTTAGTGTTTTCTGCAGAAAAGCGATTCTGTGAAGCAATGTGAACACTTCTCCTTGCCAGGCACAGAGAAGGTGCTAGCAGGGAATTCTCTGCCTGCCTTTCCCCAGTGCTCTGCAAGCTATCGCGGGCAGCAGCAAACCTGGGGCTCTGTGCTTTCTTTTGCCCTGAACAAGTGTTAGTGTTTTCTGCAGAAAAGCGATTCTGCGAAGCAATGTGAACACTTCTCCTTGCCAGGCACAGAGAAGGTGCTAACAGGGAATTCTCTGCCTGCCTTTCCCCAGTGCTCTGCAAGCTCTTGCGGGCAACAGGAAACCTGGGGCTCTATGCTTTCTTTCATTCTGAACAAGTGTTAGTGTTTTCAGCAGAAAAGAGATTCTGCGAAGCAATGTGAACACTTCTGCTTCCCAGGCACAGAGAAGGTGCTAGCAGGGAATTCTCTGCCTCCCTTTCCCCAGTGCTCTGCAAGCTCTCGCGGGCAACAGCAAACCTGGGGCTCTATGCTTTCTTTCATTCTGAACAAGTATTAGTGTTTTCAGCAGAAAAGAGATTCTGCGAAGCAATGTGAACACTTTTGCTTCCCAGGCACAGAGAAGGTGCTAGCAGGGAATTCTCTGCCTGCCTTTCCCCAGTGCTCTGCAAGCTCTCCAGGGCAACAGCAAATCTGGGGCTCTGTGCTTTCTTTCATTCTGAACAAGTGTTAGTGTTTTCAGCAGAAAAGAGATTCTGCGAAGCAATGTGAACACTTCTGCTTCCCAGGCACAGAGAAGGTGCTAGCAGGGAATTCTCTGCCTGCCTTTCCCCAGTGCTCTGCAAGCTCTCCAGGGCAACAGCAAATCTGGGGCTCTGTGCTTTCTTTTCACCTTGAACAAGTGTTAGTGTTTTCTGCAGAAAAGCGATTCTGCGCAACAATGTGAACACTTCTCCTTCCCAGGCACAGAGAAGGTGCTGCCAGGGAATTCTCTACCTGTCTTTCCCCAGTGCTCTGCAAGCTCTCCAGGGCAACAGCAAATCTGGGGCTCTGTGCTTTCTTTTGCCCTGAACAAGTGTTAGTGTTTTCTGCAGAAAAGCGATTCTGCGAAGCAATGTGAACACTTCTCCTTGCCAGGCACAGAGAAGGTGCTAGCAGGGAATTCTCTGCCTGCCTTTCCCCAGTGCTCTGCAAGCTCTTGCGGGCAACAGGAAACCTGGGGCTCTATGCTTTCTTTCATTCTGAACAAGTGTTAGTGTTTTCAGCAGAAAAGAGATTCTGCGAAGCAATGTGAACACTTCTCCTTGCCAGGCACAGAGAAGGTGCTAGCAGGGAATTCTCTGCCTCCCTTTCCCCAGTGCTCTGCAAGCTCTCGCGGGCAACAGCAAACCTGGGGCTCTATGCTTTCTTTCATTCTGAACAAGTATTAGTGTTTTCAGCAGAAAAGAGATTCTGCGAAGCAATGTGAACACTTCTGCTTCCCAGGCACAGAGAAGGTGCTAGCAGGGAATTCTCCACCTGTCTTTCCCCAGTGCTCTGCAAGCTCTCCAGGGCAACAGCAAATCTGGGGCTCTGTGCTTTCTTTTCCCCTGAACAAGCGTTAGTGTTTTGTGCAGAAAAGCGATTCTGCGCAACAATGTGAACACTTCTGCTTGCCAGGCACAGAGAAGGTGCTAGCAGGGAATCCTCTGCCTGCCTTTCCCCAGTCCTCTGGAAGCTCTCACGGGCAACAGCAAACCTCGGGCTCTGTGCTTTCTTTTGCCCTGAACAAGCGTTAGTGTTTTGTGCAGAAAAGCGATTCTGCGCAACAATGTGAACACTTCTGCTTGCCAGGCACAGAGAAGGTGCTAGCAGGGAATCCTCTGCCTGCCTTTCCCCAGTCCTCTGGAAGCTCTCACGGGCAACAGCAAACCTCGGGCTCTGTGCTTTCTTTTGCCCTGAACAAGTGTTAGTGTTTTCAGCAGAAAAGCCATTCTGCGAAGCAATGTGAACACTTCTGCTTCCCAGGCACAGAGAAGGTGCTAGCAGGGAATTCTCTGCCTGCCTTTCCCCAGTGCTCTGCAAGCTCTCCCGGGCAACAGCAAATCTGGGGCTCTGTGCTTTCTTTTCACCTTGAACAAGTGTTAGTGTTTTCTGCACAAAAGCGATTCTGCGCAACAATGTGAACACTTCTGCTTCCCAGGCACAGAGAAGGTGCTAGCAGTGAATTCTCTGCCTGCCTTTCCCCAGTGCTCTGCAAGCTCTCCAGGGCAACATAAAATCTGGGCCTCTGTACTTTCTTTCGTTCTGAACAAGTGTTAGTGTTTTCTGCAGAAAAGCGATTCTGCGCAGCAATGTGAACACTTCTGCTTCCCAGGCACAGAGAAGGTGCTAGCAGGGAATTCTCTGCCTGCATTTCCCCAGTGCTCTGCAAGCTCTCCAGGGCAACAGCAAATCTGGGGCTCTGTGCTTTCTTTTGCCCTGAACAAGTGTTAGTGTTTTCTGCAGAAAAGCGATTCTGCGAAGCAATGTGAACACTTCTCCTTGCCAGGCACAGAGAAGGTGCTAGCAGGGAATTCTCTGCCTGCCTTTCCCCAGTGCTCTGCAAGCTCTTGCGGGCAACAGCAAACCTGGGGCTCTATGCTTTCTTTCATTCTGAACAAGTGTTAGTGTTTTCAGCAGAAAAGCGATTCTGCAAAGCAATGTGAACACTTCTGCTTCCCAGGCACAGAGAAGGTGCTAGCAGGGAATTCTCTGCCTCCCTTTCCCCAGTGCTCTGCAAGCTCTCGCGGGCAACAGCAAACCTGGGGCTCTATGCTTTCTTTCATTCTGAACAAGTATTAGTGTTTTCAGCAGAAAAGAGATTCTGCGAAGCAATGTGAACACTTTTGCTTCCCAGGCACAGAGAAGGTGCTAGCAGGGAATTCTCTGCCTCCCTTTCCCCAGTGCTCTGCAAGCTCTTGCGGGCAACAGCAAATCTGGGGCTCTGTGCTTTCTTTCATTCCGAACAAGTGTTAGTGTTTTCAGCAGAAAAGAGATTCTGCGAAGCAATGTGAACACTTCTGCTTCCCAGGCACAGAGAAGGTGCTAGCAGGGAATTCTCTGCCTGCCTTTCCCCAGTGCTCTGCAAGCTCTCCAGGGCAACAGCAAATCTGGGGCTCTGTGCTTTCTTTTCACCTTGAACAAGTGTTAGTGTTTTCTGCAGAAAAGCGATTCTGCGCAACAATGTGAACACTTCTCCTTCCCAGGCACAGAGAAGGTGCTGCCAGGGAATTCTCTGCCTGTCTTTCCCCAGTGCTCTGCAAGCTCTCCAGGGCAACATAAAATCTGGGACTCTGTGCTTTCTGTTGCCCTGAACAAGCGTTAGTGTTTTGTGCAGAAAAGCGATTCTGCGCAACAATGTGAACACTTCTGCTTCCCAGGCACAGAGAAGGTGCTAGCAGGGAATCCTCTGCCTGCCTTTCCCCAGTCCTCTGGAAGCTCTCGCGGGCAACAGCAAACCTGGGGCTCTGTGCTTTCTTTTGCCCTGAACAAGTGTTAGTGTTTTCTGCACAAAAGCCATTCTGCGCAACAGTGGGAACGCTTCTCCTTGCCAGGCACAGAGAAGGTGCTAGCAGGGAATTCTCTGCCTGCCTTTCCCCAGTGCTCTGCAAGCTCTCCAGGGCAACAGCAAATCTGGGGCTCTGTGCTTTCTTTTGCCCTGAACAAGTGTTAGTGTTTTCTGCAGAAAAGCGATTCTGCGCAGCAATGTGAACGATTCTCCTTGCCAGGCACAGAGAAGGTGCTAGCAGGGAATTCTCTGCCTGCATTTCCCCAGTGCTCTGCAAGCTCTCCAGGGCAACAGCAAATCTGGGGCTCTGTGCTTTCTTTCGTTCTAAACAAGTGTTAGTGTTTTCTGCACAAAAGCGATTCTGCGAAGCAATGTGAACACTTCTGCTTGCCAGGCACAGAGAAGGTGCTAGCAGGGAATTCTCTGCCTGCCTTTCCCCACTGCTCTGCAAGCTCTCCCGGGCAACAGCAAATCTGGGGCTCTGTGCTTTCTTTTCACCTTGAACAAGTGTTAGTGTTTTCTGCACAAAAGCGATTCTGCGAAGCAATGTGAACACTTCTGCTTCCCAGGCACAGAGAAGGTGCTAGCAGTGAATTCTCTGCCTGCCTTTCCCCAGTGCTCTGCAAGCTCTCCAGGGCAACATAAAATCTGGGCCTCTGTACTTTCTTTCGTTCTGAACAAGTGTTAGTGTTTTCTGCAGAAAAGCGATTCTGCGCAGCAATGTGAACACTTCTGCTTCCCAGGCACAGAGAAGGTGCTAGCAGGGAATCCTCTGCCTGCCTTTCCCCAGTCCTCTGGAAGCTCTCGTGGGCAACAGCAAACCTGGGGCTCTGTGCTTTCTTTTGCCCTGAACAAGTGTTAGTGTTTTCTGCAGAAAAGCGATTCTGCGAAGCAATGTGAACACTTCTGCTTGCCAGGCACAGAGAAGGTGCTAGCAGGGAATCCTCTGCCTGCCTTTCCCCAGTGCTCTGCAAGGTCTCCAGGGCAACAGCAAACCTGGGGCTCTGTGCTTTCTGTTGCCCTGAAAAAGTGTTAGTGTTTTCTGCAGAAAAGCCATTCTGCGCAACAGTGGGAACGCTTCTCCTTGCCAGGCACAGAGAAGGTGCTAGCAGGGAATTCTCTGCCTGCCTTTCCCCAGTGCTCTGCAAGCTCTCCAGGGCAACAGCAAATCTGGGGCTCTGTGCTTTCTTTTGCCCTGAACAAGTGTTAGTGTTTTCTGCAGAAAAGCGATTCTGCGAAGCAATGTGAACGATTCTCCTTGCCAGGCACAGAGAAGGTGCTAGCAGGGAATTCTCTGCCTGCATTTCCCCAGTGCTCTGCAAGCTCTCCAGGGCAACAGCAAATCTGGGGCTCTGTGCTTTCTTTCGTTCTAAACAAGTGTTAGTGTTTTCTGCACAAAAGAGATTCTGCGAAGCAATGTGAACACTTCTGCTTCCCAGGCACAGAGAAGGTGCTAGCAGTGAATTCTCTGCCTGCCTTTCCCCAGTGCTCTGCAAGCTCTCCAGGGCAACATAAAATCTGGGCCTCTGTACTTTCTTTCGTTCTAAACAAGTGTTAGTGTTTTCTGCAGAAAAGCGATTCTGCGAAGCAATGTGAACACTTCTGCTTCCCAGGCACAGAGAAGGTGCTAGCAGGGAATTCTCTGCCTGCATTTCCCCAGTGCTCTGCAAGCTCTCCAGGGAGACAGCAAATCTGGGGCTCTGTGCTTTCTTTTGCCCTGAACAAGTGTTAGTGTTTTCTGCAGAAAAGCGATTCTGCGAAGCAATGTGAACACTTCTGCTTGCCAGGCACAGAGAAGGTGCTAGCAGGGAATCCTCTGCCTGCCTTTCCCCAGTGCTCTGCAAGCTCTCCAGGGCAACAGCAAATCTGGGGCTCTGTGCTTTCTGTTGCCCTGAAAAAGTGTTAGTGTTTTCTGCACAAAAGCCATTCTGCGCAACAGTGGGAATGCTTCTCCTTGCCAGGCACAGAGAAGGTGCTAGCAGGGAATTCTCTGCCTGCCTTTCCCCAGTCCTCTGGAAGCTCCCGCGGGCAACAGCAAACCTGGGGCTCTGTGCTTTCTTTTGCCCTGAACAAGTGTTAGTGTTTTCTGCAGAAAACCGATTCTGCGAAGCAATGTGAACACTTCTGCTTCCCAGGCACAGAGAAGGTGCTAGCAGGGAATCCTCTGCCTGCCTTTCCCCAGTGCTCTGCAAGCTCTCGCGGGCAACAGCAAACCTGGGGCTCTGTGCTTTCTGTTGCCCTGAAAAAGTGTTAGTGTTTTCTGCAGAAAAGCCATTCTGCGCAACAGTGGGAACGCTTCTCCTTGCCAGGCACAGAGAAGGTGCTAGCAGGGAATTCTCTGCCTGCATTTCCCCAGTGCTCTGCAAGCTCTCCAGGGCAACAGCAAATCTGGGGCTCTGTGCTTTCTTTCGTTCTAAACAAGTGTTAGTGTTTTCTGCACAAAAGCGATTCTGCGAAGCAATGTGAACACTTCTGCTTCCCAGGCACAGAGAAGGTGCTAGCAGTGAATTCTCTGCCTGCCTTTCCCCAGTGCTCTGCAAGCTCTCCAGGGCAACATAAAATCTGGGCCTCTGTACTTTCTTTCGTTCTGAACAAGTGTTAGTGTTTTCTGCAGAAAAGCGATTCTGCGCAGCAATGTGAACACTTCTGCTTCCCAGGCACAGAGAAGGTGCTAGCAGGGAATTCTCTGCCTGCATTTCCCCAGTGCTCTGCAAGCTCTCCAGGGCAACAGCAAATCTGGGGCTCTGTGCTTTCTTTTGCCCTGAACAAGTGTTAGTGTTTTCTGCAGAAAAGCGATTCTGCGAAGCAATGTGAACACTTCTGCTTGCCAGGCACAGAGAAGGTGCTAGCAGGGAATCCTCTGCCTGCCTTTCCCCAGTGCTCTGCAAGCTCTCTAGGGCAACAGCAAACCTGGGGCTCTGTGCTTTCTGTTGCCCTGAAAAAGTGTTAGTGTTTTCTGCACAAAAGCCATTCTGCGCAACAGTGGGAATGCTTCTCCTTGCCAGGCACAGAGAAGGTGCTAGCAGGGAATTCTCTGCCTGCCTTTCCCCAGTGCTCTGCAAGCTCTCCAGGGCAACAGCAAATCTGGGGCTCTGTGCTTTCTTTTGCCCTGAACAAGTGTTAGTGTTTTCTGCAGAAAAGCGATTCTGCGCAGCAATGTGAACGATTCTCCTTGCCAGGCACAGAGAAGGTGCTAGCAGGGAATTCTCTGCCTGCCTTTCCCCAGTGCTCTGCAAGCTCTCCAGGGCAACAGCAAATCTGGGGCTCTGTGCTTTCTTTCGTTCTAAACAAGTGTTAGTGTTTTCTGCACAAAAGCGATTCTGCGAAGCAATGTGAACACTTCTCCTTGCCAGGCACAGAGAAGGTGCTAGCAGGGAATTCTCTGCCTGCCTTTCCCCAGTGTTCTGCAAGCTATCGCGGGCAGCAGCAAACCTGGGGCTCTGTGCTTTCTTTTGCCCTGAACAAGTGTTAGTGTTTTCAGCAGAAAAGCCATTCTGCGCAACAATGGGAACGCTTCTCCTTGCCAGGCACAGAGAAGGTGCTAGCAGGGAATTCTCTGCCTGCCTTTCCCCAGTGCTCTGCAAGCTCTCCAGGGCAACAGCAAATCTGGGGCTCTGTGCTTTCTTTTGCCCTGAACAAGTGTTAGTGTTTTCTGCAGAAAAGCGATTCTGCGAAGCAATGTGAACACTTCTCCTTGCCAGGCACAGAGAAGGTGCTAGCAGGGAATTCTCTGCCTGCCTTTCCCCAGTGCTCTGCAAGCTCTTGCGGGCAACAGGAAACCTGGGGCTCTATGCTTTCTTTCATTCTGAACAAGTGTTAGTGTTTTCAGCAGAAAAGAGATTCTGCGAAGCAATGTGAACACTTCTCCTTGCCAGGCACAGAGAAGGTGCTAGCAGGGAATTCTCTGCCTCCCTTTCCCCACTGCTCTGCAAGCTCTCGCGTGCAACAGCAAACCTGGGGCTCTATGCTTTCTTTCATTCTGAACAAGTATTAGTGTTTTCAGCAGAAAAGAGATTCTGCGCAGCTATGTGAACACTTTTGCTTCCCAGGCACAGAGAAGGTGCTAGCAGGGAATTCTCTGCCTGCCTTTCCCCAGTGCTCTGCAAGCTCTCCAGGGCAACAGCAAACCTGGGGCTCTGTGCTTTCTGTTGCCCTGAAAAAGTGTTAGTGTTTTCTGCAGAAAAGCCATTCTGCGCAACAGTGGGAACGCTTCTCCTTGCCAGGCACAGAGAAGGTGCTAGCAGGGAATTCTCTGCCTGCCTTTCCCCAGTGCTCTGCAAGCTCTCCAGGGCAACAGCAAATCTGGGGCTCTGTGCTTTCTTTTGCCCTGAACAAGTGTTAGTGTTTTCTGCAGAAAAGCGATTCTGCGAAGCAATGTGAACGATTCTCCTTGCCAGGCACAGAGAAGGTGCTAGCAGGGAATTCTCTGCCTGCATTTCCCCAGTGCTCTGCAAGCTCTCCAGGGCAACAGCAAATCTGGGGCTCTGTGCTTTCTTTCGTTCTAAACAAGTGTTAGTGTTTTCTGCAGAAAAGCGATTCTGCGAAGCAATGTGAACACTTCTGCTTGCCAGGCACAGAGAAGGTGCTAGCAGGGAATTCTCTGCCTGCCTTTCCCCAGTGCTCTGCAAGCTCTTGCGGGCAACAGCAAATCTGGGGCTCTGTGCTTTCTTTTGCCCTGAACAAGTGTTAGTGTTTTCTGCACAAAAGCGATTCTGCGAAGCAATGTGAACACTTCTGCTTCCCAGGCACAGAGAAGGTGCTAGCAGTGAATTCTCTGCCTGCCTTTCCCCAGTGCTCTGCAAGCTCTCCAGGGCAACATAAAATCTGGGCCTCTGTACTTTCTTTCGTTCTGAACAAGTGTTAGTGTTTTCTGCAGAAAAGCGATTCTGCGCAGCAATGTGAACACTTCTGCTTCCCAGGCACAGAGAAGGTGCTAGCAGGGAATTCTCTGCCTGCATTTCCCCAGTGCTCTGCAAGCTCTCCAGGGCAACAGCAAATCTGGGGCTCTGTGCTTTCTTTTGCCCTGAACAAGTGTTAGTGTTTTCTGCAGAAAAGCGATTCTGCGAAGCAATGTAAACACTTCT
Organism: Strix uralensis; assembly: GCF_047716275.1. Classification (NCBI taxonomy): domain Eukaryota; kingdom Metazoa; phylum Chordata; class Aves; order Strigiformes; family Strigidae; genus Strix; species Strix uralensis. The sequence continues at coordinate 3,370,647 of NC_134001.1, read as the reverse complement.
GCTTGCCAGGCACAGAGAAGGTGCTAGCAGGGAATCCTCTGCCTGCCTTTCCCCAGTGCTCTGGAAGCTCTCCAGGGCAACAGCAAACCTGGGGCTCTGTGCTTTCTGTTGCCCTGAAAAAGTGTTAGTGTTTTCTGCACAAAAGCCATTCTGCGCAACAGTGGGAATGCTTCTCCTTGCCAGGCACAGAGAAGGTGCTAGCAGGGAATTCTCTGCCTGCCTTTCCCCAGTGCTCTGCAAGCTCTTGCGGGCAACAGCAAATCTGGGGCTCTGTGCTTTCTTTTGCCCTGAACAAGTGTTAGTGTTTTCTGCAGAAAAGCGATTCTGCGCAGCAATGTGAACGATTCTCCTTGCCAGGCACAGAGAAGGTGCTAGCAGGGAATTCTCTGCCTGCCTTTCCCCAGTGCTCTGCAAGCTCTCCAGGGCAACAGCAAATCTGGGGCTCTGTGCTTTCTTTTGCCCTGAACAAGTGTTAGTGTTTTCTGCAGAAAAGCGATTCTGCGAAGCAATGTGAACACTTCTCCTTGCCAGGCACAGAGAAGGTGCTAGCAGGGAATTCTCTGCCTGCCTTTCCCCAGTGCTCTGCAAGCTCTTGCGGGCAACAGGAAACCTGGGGCTCTATGCTTTCTATCATTCTGAACAAGTGTTAGTGTTTTCAGCAGAAAAGAGATTCTGCGAAGCAATGTGAACACTTCTCCTTGCCAGGCACAGAGAAGGTGCTAGCAGGGAATTCTCTGCCTCCCTTTCCCCACTGCTCTGCAAGCTCTCCAGGGCAACAGCAAACCTGGGGCTCTATGCTTTCTTTCATTCTGAACAAGTATTAGTGTTTTCAGCAGAAAAGAGATTCTGCGAAGCAATGTGAACACTTTTGCTTCCCAGGCACAGAGAAGGTGCTAGCAGGGAATTCTCTGCCTGCCTTTCCCCAGTGCTCTGCAAGCTCTCCAGGGCAACAGCAAATCTGGGGCTCTGTGCTTTCTTTTGCCCTGAACAAGTGTTAGTGTTTTCTGCAGAAAAGCGATTCTGCGCAGCAATGTGAACAATTCTCCTTGCCAGGCACAGAGAAGGTGCTAGCAGGGAATTCTCTGCCTGCATTTCCCCAGTGCTCTGCAAGCTCTCCAGGGCAACAGCAAATCTGGGGCTCTGTGCTTTCTTTCGTTCTAAACAAGTGTTAGTGTTTTCTGCACAAAAGCGATTCTGCGAAGCAATGTGAACACTTCTGCTTGCCAGGCACAGAGAAGGTGCTAGCAGTGAATTCTCTGCCTGCCTTTCCCCAGTGCTCTGCAAGCTCTCCAGGGCAACAGCAAACCTGGGGCTCTGTGCTTTCTTTTGCCCTGAACAAGTGTTAGTGTTTTCTGCAGAAAAGCGATTCTGCGCAGCAATGTGAACGATTCTCCTTGCCAGGCACAGAGAAGGTGCTAGCAGGGAATTCTCTGCCTGCATTTCCCCAGTGCTCTGCAAGCTCTCCAGGGCAACAGCAAATCTGGGGCTCTGTGCTTTCTTTCGTTCTAAACAAGTGTTAGTGTTTTCTGCACAAAAGCGATTCTGCGAAGCAATGTGAACACTTCTCCTTGCCAGGCACAGAGAAGGTGCTAGCAGGGAATTCTCTGCCTGCCTTTCCCCAGTGCTCTGCAAGCTCTCCCGGGCAACAGCAAATCTGGGGCTCTGTGCTTTCTTTTCACCTTGAACAAGTGTTAGTGTTTTCTGCACAAAAGCGATTCTGCGCAACAATGTGAACACTTCTGCTTCCCAGGCACAGAGAAGGTGCTAGCAGTGAATTCTCTGCCTGCCTTTCCCCAGTGCTCTGCAAGCTCTCCAGGGCAACATAAAATCTGGGCCTCTGTACTTTCTTTCGTTCTGAACAAGTGTTAGTGTTTTCTGCAGAAAAGCGATTCTGCGCAGCAATGTGAACACTTCTGCTTCCCAGGCACAGAGAAGGTGCTAGCAGGGAATCCTCTGCCTGCCTTTCCCCAGTGCTCTGCAAGCTCTCCAGGGCAACAGCAAACCTGGGGCTCTGTGCTTTCTGTTGCCCTGAAAAAGTGTTAGTGTTTTCTGCACAAAAGCCATTCTGCGCAACAGTGGGAATGCTTCTCCTTGCCAGGCACAGAGAAGGTGCTAGCAGGGAATTCTCTGCCTGCCTTTCCCCAGTGCTCTGCAAGCTCTCCCGGGCAACAGCAAATCTGGGGCTCTGTGCTTTCTTTTGCCCTGAACAAGTGTTAGTGTTTTCTGCAGAAAAGCGATTCTGCGCAGCAATGTGAACGATTCTCCTTGCCAGGCACAGAGAAGGTGCTAGCAGGGAATTCTCTGCCTGCATTTCCCCAGTGCTCTGCAAGCTCTCCAGGGCAACAGCAAATCTGGGGCTCTGTGCTTTCTTTCGTTCTAAACAAGTGTTAGTGTTTTCTGCACAAAAGCGATTCTGCGAAGCAATGTGAACACTTCTCCTTGCCAGGCACAGAGAAGGTGCTAGCAGGGAATTCTCTGCCTGCCTTTCCCCAGTGCTCTGCAAGCTATCGCCGGCAGCAGCAAACCTGGGGCTCTGTGCTTTCTTTTGCCCTGAACAAGTGTTAGTGTTTTCAGCAGAAAAGCCATTCTGCGCAACAATGGGAACGCTTCTCCTTGCCAGGCACAGAGAAGGTGCTAGCAGGGAATTCTCTGCCTGCCTTTCCCCAGTGCTCTGCAAGCTCTCCAGGGCAACAGCAAATCTGGGGCTCTGTGCTTTCTTTTGCCCTGAACAAGTGTTAGTGTTTTCTGCAGAAAAGCGATTCTGCGCAGCAATGTGAACGATTCTCCTTGCCAGGCACAGAGAAGGTGCTAGCAGGGAATTCTCTGCCTGCATTTCCCCAGTGCTCTGCAAGCTCTCCAGGGCAACAGCAAATCTGGGGCTCTGTGCTTTCTTTCGTTCTAAACAAGGGTTAGTGTTTTCTGCACAAAAGCGATTCTGCGAAGCAATGTGAACACTTCTGCTTGCCAGGCACAGAGAAGGTGCTAGCAGGGAATTCTCTGCCTGCCTTTCCCCAGTGCTCTGCAAGCTCTCCAGGGCAACAGCAAACCTGGGGCTCTGTGCTTTCTTTTGCCCTGAACAAGTGTTAGTGTTTTCTGCAGAAAAGCGATTCTGCGCAGCAATGTGAACGATTCTCCTTGCCAGGCACAGAGAAGGTGCTAGCAGGGAATTCTCTGCCTGCATTTCCCCAGTGCTCTGCAAGCTCTCCAGGGCAACAGCAAATCTGGGGCTCTGTGCTTTCTTTCGTTCTAAACAAGTGTTAGTGTTTTCTGCACAAAAGCGATTCTGCGAAGCAATGTGAACACTTCTCCTTGCCAGGCACAGAGAAGGTGCTAGCAGGGAATTCTCTGCCTGCCTTTCCCCAGTGCTCTGCAAGCTCTTGCGGGCAACAGGAAACCTGGGGCTCTATGCTTTCTTTCATTCTGAACAAGTGTTAGTGTTTTCAGCAGAAAAGAGATTCTGCGAAGCAATGTGAACACTTCTCCTTGCCAGGCACAGAGAAGGTGCTAGCAGGGAATTCTCTGCCTCCCTTTCCCCACTGCTCTGCAAGCTCTCCAGGGCAACAGCAAACCTGGGGCTCTATGCTTTCTTTCATTCTGAACAAGTATTAGTGTTTTCAGCAGAAAAGAGATTCTGCGAAGCAATGTGAACACTTTTGCTTCCCAGGCACAGAGAAGGTGCTAGCAGGGAATTCTCTGCCTGCCTTTCCCCAGTGCTCTGCAAGCTCTCCCGGGCAACAGCAAATCTGGGGCTCTGTGCTTTATTTTCACCTTGAACAAGTGTTAGTGTTTTCTGCACAAAAGCGATTCTGCGCAACAATGTGAACACTTCTGCTTCCCAGGCACAGAGAAGGTGCTAGCAGTGAATTCTCTGCCTGCCTTTCCCCAGTGCTCTGCAAGCTCTCCAGGGCAACATAAAATCTGGGCCTCTGTACTTTCTTTCGTTCTGAACAAGTGTTAGTGTTTTCTGCAGAAAAGCGATTCTGCGCAGCAATGTGAACACTTTTGCTTCCCAGGCACAGAGAAGGTGCTAGCAGGGAATTCTCTGCCTGCATTTCCCCAGTGCTCTGCAAGCTCTCCAGGGCAACAGCAAACCTGGGGCTCTGTGCTTTCTGTTGCCCTGAACAAGTGTTAGTGTTTTCTGCAGAAAAGCGATTCTGCGAAGCAATGTGAACACTTCTGCTTGCCAGGCACAGAGAAGGTGCTAGCAGGGAATCCTCTGCCTGCCTTTCCCCAGTGCTCTGGAAGCTCTCCAGGGCAACAGCAAACCTGGGGCTCTGTGCTTTCTGTTGCCCTGAAAAAGTGTTAGTGTTTTCTGCAGAAAAGCGATTCTGCGCAGCAATGTGAACGATTCTCCTTGCCAGGCACAGAGAAGGTGCTAGCAGGGAATTCTCTGCCTGCATTTCCCCAGTGCTCTGCAAGCTCTCCAGGGCAACAGCAAATCTGGGGCTCTGTGCTTTCTTTCGTTCTAAACAAGTGTTAGTGTTTTGTGCAGAAAAGCGATTCTGCGAAGCAATGTGAACACTTCTGCTTCCCAGGCACAGAGAAGGTGCTAGCAGGGAATTCTCTGCCTGCCTTTCCCCAGTGCTCTGCAAGCTCTCCAGGGCAACAGCAAATCTGGGGCTCTGTGCTTTCTTTCGTTCTAAACAAGTGTTAGTGTTTTCTGCACAAAAGCGATTCTGCGAAGCAATGTGAACACTTCTGCTTCCCAGGCACAGAGAAGGTGCTAGCAGTGAATTCTCTGCCTGCCTTTCCCCAGTGCTCTGCAAGCTCTCCAGGGCAACATAAAATCTGGGCCTCTGTACTTTCTTTCGTTCTGAACAAGTGTTAGTGTTTTCTGCAGAAAAGCGATTCTGCGCAGCAATGTGAACACTTCTGCTTCCCAGGCACAGAGAAGGTGCTAGCAGGGAATCCTCTGCCTGCCTTTCCCCAGTCCTCTGGAAGCTCTCGCGGGCAACAGCAAACCTGGGGCTCTGTGCTTTCTTTTGCCCTGAACAAGTGTTAGTGTTTTCTGCAGAAAACCGATTCTGCGAAGCAATGTGAACACTTCTGCTTCCCAGGCACAGAGAAGGTGCTAGCAGGGAATCCTCTGCCTGCCTTTCCCCAGTGCTCTGCAAGCTCTCCAGGGCAACAGCAAACCTGGGGCTCTGTGCTTTCTGTTGCCCTGAAAAAGTGTTAGTGTTTTCTGCACAAAAGCCATTCTGCGCAACAGTGGGAATGCTTCTCCTTGCCAGGCACAGAGAAGGTGCTAGCAGGGAATTCTCTGCCTGCCTTTCCCCAGTGCTCTGCAAGCTCTCCCGGGCAACAGCAAATCTGGGGCTCTGTGCTTTCTTTTGCCCTGAACAAGTGTTAGTGTTTTCTGCAGAAAAGCGATTCTGCGCAGCAATGTGAACGATTCTCCTTGCCAGGCACAGAGAAGGTGCTAGCAGGGAATTCTCTGCCTGCCTTTCCCCAGTGCTCTGCAAGCTATCGCGGGCAGCAGCAAACCTGGGGCTCTGTGCTTTCTTTTGCCCTGAACAAGTGTTAGTGTTTTCAGCAGAAAAGCCATTCTGCGCAACAATGGGAACGCTTCTCCTTGCCAGGCACAGAGAAGGTGCTAGCAGGGAATTCTCTGCCTGCCTTTCCCCAGTGCTCTGCAAGCTCTCCAGGGCAACAGCAAATCTGGGGCTCTGTGCTTTCTTTTCACCTTGAACAAGTGTTAGTGTTTTCTGCAGAAAAGCGATTCTGCGAAGCAATGTGAACACTTCTCCTTGCCAGGCACAGAGAAGGTGCTAGCAGGGAATTCTCTGCCTGCCTTTCCCCAGTGCTCTGCAAGCTCTTGCGGGCAACAGGAAACCTGGGGCTCTATGCTTTCTTTCATTCTGAACAAGTGTTAGTGTTTTCAGCAGAAAAGAGATTCTGCGAAGCAATGTGAACACTTCTCCTTGCCAGGCACAGAGAAGGTGCTAGCAGGGAATCCTCTGCCTGCCTTTCCCCAGTGCTCTGGAAGCTCTCCAGGGCAACAGGAAACCTGGGGCTCTATGCTTTCTTTCATTCTGAACAAGTATTAGTGTTTTCAGCAGAAAAGAGATTCTGCGAAGCAATGTGAACACTTTTGCTTCCCAGGCACAGAGAAGGTGCTAGCAGGGAATTCTCTGCCTGCCTTTCCCCAGTGCTCTGCAAGCTCTCCAGGGCAACAGCAAATCTGGGGCTCTGTGCTTTCTTTTGCCCTGAACAAGTGTTAGTGTTTTCTGCAGAAAAGCGATTCTGCGCAGCAATGTGAACGATTCTCCTTGCCAGGCACAGAGAAGGTGCTAGCAGGGAATTCTCTGCCTGCATTTCCCCAGTGCTCTGCAAGCTCTCCAGGGCAACAGCAAATCTGGGGCTCTGTGCTTTCTTTCGTTCTAAACAAGTGTTAGTGTTTTCTGCACAAAAGCGATTCTGCGAAGCAATGTGAACACTTCTCCTTGCCAGGCACAGAGAAGGTGCTAGCAGGGAATTCTCTGCCTGCCTTTCCCCAGTGCTCTGCAAGCTCTCCAGGGCAACAGCAAATCTGGGGCTCTGTGCTTTATTTTCACCTTGAACAAGTGTTAGTGTTTTCTGCACAACAGCGATTCTGCGCAACAATGTGAACACTTCTGCTTCCCAGGCACAGAGAAGGTGCTAGCAGTGAATTCTCTGCCTGCCTTTCCCCAGTGCTCTGCAAGCTCTCCAGGGCAACATAAAATCTGGGCCTCTGTACTTTCTTTCGTTCTGAACAAGTGTTAGTGTTTTCTGCAGAAAAGCGATTCTGCGCAGCAATGTGAACACTTTTGCTTCCCAGGCACAGAGAAGGTGCTAGCAGGGAATTCTCTGCCTGCATTTCCCCAGTGCTCTGCAAGCTCTCCAGGGCAACAGCAAACCTGGGGCGCTGTGCTTTCTGTTGCCCTGAACAAGTGTTAGTGTTTTCTGCAGAAAAGCGATTCTGCGAAGCAATGTGAACACTTCTGCTTGCCAGGCACAGAGAAGGTGCTAGCAGGGAATCCTCTGCCTGCCTTTCCCCAGTCCTCTGGAAGCTCTCCAGGGCAACAGCAAACCTGGGGCTCTGTGCTTTCTGTTGCCCTGAAAAAGTGTTAGTGTTTTCTGCAGAAAAGCGATTCTGCGCAGCAATGTGAACGATTCTCCTTGCCAGGCACAGAGAAGGTGCTAGCAGGGAATTCTCTGCCTGCATTTCCCCAGTGCTCTGCAAGCTCTCCAGGGCAACAGCAAATCTGGGGCTCTGTGCTTTCTTTCGTTCTAAACAAGTGTTAGTGTTTTGTGCAGAAAAGCGATTCTGCGAAGCAATGTGAACACTTCTGCTTCCCAGGCACAGAGAAGGTGCTAGCAGGGAATTCTCTCCCTGCCTTTCCCCAGTGCTCTGCAAGCTCTCCCGGGCAACAGCAAATCTGGGGCTCTGTGCTTTCTTTCGTTCTAAACAAGTGTTAGTGTTTTCTGCACAAAAGCGATTCTGCGAAGCAATGTGAACACTTCTGCTTCCCAGGCACAGAGAAGGTGCTAGCAGTGAATTCTCTGCCTGCCTTTCCCCAGTGCTCTGCAAGCTCTCCAGGGCAACATAAAATCTGGGCCTCTGTACTTTCTTTCGTTCTGAACAAGTGTTAGTGTTTTCTGCAGAAAAGCGTTTCTGCGCAGCAATGTGAACACTTCTGCTTCCCAGGCACAGAGAAGGTGCTAGCAGGGAATCCTCTGCCTGCCTTTCCCCAGTGCTCTGCAAGCTCTCCAGGGCAACAGCAAATCTGGGGCTCTGTGCTTTCTGTTGCCCTGAAAAAGTGTTAGTGTTTTCTGCAGAAAAGCCATTCTGCGCAACAGTGGGAACGCTTCTCCTTGACAGGCACAGAGAAGGTGCTAGCAGGGAATTCTCTGCCTGCCTTTCCCCAGTGCTCTGCAAGCTCTCCAGGACAACATAAAATCTGGGGCTCTGTGCTTTCTTTCGTTCTGAACAAGTGTTACTGTTTTCTGCACAAAAGCGATTCTGCGAAGCAATGTGAAAACTTCTGCTTCCCAGGCACAGAGAAGGTGCTAGCAGGGAATTCTCTGCCTGCATTTCCCCAGTGCTCTGCAAGCTCTCCAGGGCAACAGCAAATCTGGGGCTCTGTGCTTTCTTTCGTTCTAAACAAGTGTTAGTGTTTTCTGCACAAAAGCGATTCTGCGAAGCAATGTGAACACTTCTCCTTGCCAGGCACAGAGAAGGTGCTAGCAGGGAATTCTCTGCCTGCCTTTCCCCAGTGCTCTGCAAGCTCTCCAGGGCAACAGCAAACCTGGGGCTCTGTGCTTTCTTTTGCCCTGAACAAGTGTTAGTGTTTTCTGCAGAAAAGCGATTCTGCGCAGCAATGTGAACGCTTCTCCTTGCCAGGCACAGAGAAGGTGCTAGCAGGGAATTCTCTGCCTGCCTTTCCCCAGTGCTCTGCAAGCTCTCCAGGGCAACAGCAAATCTGGGGCTCTGTGCTTTATTTTCACCTTGAACAAGTGTTAGTGTTTTCTGCACAACAGCGATTCTGCGCAACAATGTGAACACTTCTGCTTCCCAGGCACAGAGAAGGTGCTAGCAGTGAATTCTCTGCCTGCCTTTCCCCAGTGCTCTGCAAGCTCTCCAGGGCAACATAAAATCTGGGCCTCTGTACTTTCTTTCGTTCTGAACAAGTGTTAGTGTTTTCTGCAGAAAAGCGATTCTGCGCAGCAATGTGAACACTTTTGCTTCCCAGGCACAGAGAAGGTGCTAGCAGGGAATTCTCTACCTGCATTTCCCCAGTGCTCTGCAAGCTCTCCAGGGCAACAGCAAACCTGGGGCTCTGTGCTTTCTGTTGCCCTGAACAAGTGTTAGTGTTTTCTGCAGAAAAGCGATTCTGCGAAGCAATGTGAACACTTCTGCTTGCCAGGCACAGAGAAGGTGCTAGCAGGGAATCCTCTGCCTGCCTTTCCCCAGTGCTCTGGAAGCTCTCCAGGGCAACAGCAAACCTGGGGCTCTGTGCTTTCTGTTGCCCTGAAAAAGTGTTAGTGTTTTCTGCAGAAAAGCGATTCTGCGCAGCAATGTGAACGATTCTCCTTGCCAGGCACAGAGAAGGTGCTAGCAGGGAATTCTCTGCCTGCATTTCCCCAGTGCTCTGCAAGCTCTCCAGGGCAACAGCAAATCTGGGGCTCTGTGCTTTCTTTCGTTCTAAACAAGTATTAGTGTTTTGTGCAGAAAAGCGATTCTGCGAAGCAATGTGAACACTTCTGCTTCCCAGGCACAGAGAAGGTGCTAGCAGGGAATTCTCTCCCTGCCTTTCCCCAGTGCTCTGCAAGCTCTCCCGGGCAACAGCAAATCTGGGGCTCTGTGCTTTCTTTCGTTCTAAACAAGTGTTAGTGTTTTCTGCACAAAAGCGATTCTGCGAAGCAATGTGAACACTTCTGCTTCCCAGGCACAGAGAAGGTGCTAGCAGTGAATTCTCTGCCTGCCTTTCCCCAGTGCTCTGCAAGCTCTCCAGGGCAACATAAAATCTGGGCCTCTGTACTTTCTTTCGTTCTGAACAAGTGTTAGTGTTTTCTGCAGAAAAGCGTTTCTGCGCAGCAATGTGAACACTTCTGCTTCCCAGGCACAGAGAAGGTGCTAGCAGGGAATCCTCTGCCTGCCTTTCCCCAGTGCTCTGCAAGCTCTCCAGGGCAACAGCAAACCTGGGGCTCTGTGCTTTCTGTTGCCCTGAAAAAGTGTTAGTGTTTTCTGCAGAAAAGCCATTCTGCGCAACAGTGGGAACGCTTCTCCTTGCCAGGCACAGAGAAGGTGCTAGCAGGGAATTCTCTGCCTGCCTTTCCCCAGTGCTCTGCAAGCTCTCCAGGACAACATAAAATCTGGGGCTCTGTGCTTTCTTTCGTTCTGAACAAGTGTTACTGTTTTCTGCACAAAAGCGATTCTGCGAAGCAATGTGAAAACTTCTGCTTCCCAGGCACAGAGAAGGTGCTAGCAGGGAATTCTCTGCCTGCATTTCCCCAGTGCTCTGCAAGCTCTCCAGGGCAACAGCAAATCTGGGGCTCTGTGCTTTCTTTCGTTCTAAACAAGTGTTAGTGTTTTCTGCACAAAAGCGATTCTGCGAAGCAATGTGAACACTTCTCCTTGCCAGGCACAGAGAAGGTGCTAGCAGGGAATTCTCTGCCTGCCTTTCCCCAGTGCTCTGCAAGCTCTCCAGGGCAACAGCAAACCTGGGGCTCTGTGCTTTCTTTTGCCCTGAACAAGTGTTAGTGTTTTCTGCAGAAAAGCGATTCTGCGCAGCAATGTGAACGCTTCTCCTTGCCAGGCACAGAGAAGGTGCTAGCAGGGAATTCTCTGCCTGCCTTTCCCCAGTGCTCTGCAAGCTCTCCAGGGCAACAGCAAATCTGGGGCTCTGTGCTTTCTTTTGCCCTGAACAAGTGTTAGTGTTTTCTGCAGAAAAGCGATTCTGCGCAGCAATGTGAACGATTCTCCTTGCCAGGCACAGAGAAGGTGCTAGCAGGGAATTCTCTGCCTGCATTTCCCCAGTGCTCTGCAAGCTCTCCAGGGCAACAGCAAATCTGGGGCTCTGTGCTTTCTTTCGTTCTAAACAAGTGTTAGTGTTTTCTGCACAAAAGCGATTCTGCGAAGCAATGTGAACACTTCTCCTTGCCAGGCACAGAGAAGGTGCTAGCAGGGAATTCTCTGCCTGCCTTTCCCCAGTGCTCTGCAAGCTCTCCCGGGCAACAGCAAATCTGGGGCTCTGTGCTTTATTTTCACCTTGAACAAGTGTTAGTGTATTCTGCAGAAAAGCGATTCTGCGCAACAATGTGAACACTTCTGCTTCCCAGGCACAGAGAAGGTGCTAGCAGTGAATTCTCTGCCTGCCTTTCCCCAGTGCTCTGCAAGCTCTCCAGGGCAACATAAAATCTGGGCCTCTGTACTTTCTTTCGTTCTGAACAAGTGTTAGTGTTTTCTGCAGAAAAGCGATTCTGCGCAGCAATGTGAACACTTTTGCTTCCCAGGCACAGAGAAGGTGCTAGCAGGGAATTCTCTGCCTGCATTTCCCCAGTGCTCTGCAAGCTCTCCAGGGCAACAGCAAATCTGGGGCTCTGTGCTTTCTTTTGCCCTGAACAAGTGTTAGTGTTTTCTGCAGAAAAGCGATTCTGCGAAGCAATGTGAACACTTCTGCTTGCCAGGCACAGAGAAGGTGCTAGCAGGGAATCCTCTGCCTGCCTTTCCCCAGTGCTCTGGAAGCTCTCCAGGGCAACAGCAAACCTGGGGCTCTGTGCTTTCTGTTGCCCTGAAAAAGTGTTAGTGTTTTCTGCAGAAAAGCGATTCTGCGCAGCAATGTGAACGATTCTCCTTGCCAGGCACAGAGAAGGTGCTAGCAGGGAATTCTCTGCCTGCATTTCCCCAGTGCTCTGCAAGCTCTCCAGGGCAACAGCAAATCTGGGGCTCTGTGCTTTCTTTCGTTCTAAACAAGTGTTAGTGTTTTGTGCAGAAAAGCGATTCTGCGAAGCAATGTGAACGATTCTCCTTGCCAGGCACAGAGAAGGTGCTAGCAGGGAATTCTCTGCCTGCCTTTCCCCAGTGCTCTGCAAGCTCTCCCGGGCAACAGCAAATCTGGGGCTCTGTGCTTTCTTTTCACCTTGAACAAGTGTTAGTGTTTTCTGCACAAAAGCGATTCTGCGAAGCAATGTGAACACTTCTGCTTCCCAGGCACAGAGAAGGTGCTAGCAGTGAATTCTCTGCCTGCCTTTCCCCAGTGCTCTGCAAGCTCTCCAGGGCAACATAAAATCTGGGCCTCTGTACTTTCTTTCGTTCTGAACAAGTGTTAGTGTTTTCTGCAGAAAAGCGATTCTGCGCAGCAATGTGAACACTTCTGCTTCCCAGGCACAGAGAAGGTGCTAGCAGGGAATCCTCTGCCTGCCTTTCCCCAGTCCTCTGGAAGCTCTCGCGGGCAACAGCAAACCTGGGGCTCTGTGCTTTCTTTTGCCCTGAACAAGTGTTAGTGTTTTCTGCAGAAAAGCGATTCTGCGAAGCAATGTGAACACTTCTGCTTCCCAGGCACAGAGAAGGTGCTAGCAGGGAATCCTCTGCCTGCCTTTCCCCAGTGCTCTGCAAGCTCTCCAGGGCAACAGCAAACCTGGGGCTCTGTGCTTTCTGTTGCCCTGAAAAAGTGTTAGTGTTTTCTGCAGAAAAGCCATTCTGCGCAACAGTGGGAACGCTTCTCCTTGCCAGGCACAGAGAAGGTGCTAGCAGGGAATTCTCTGCCTGCCTTTCCCCAGTGCTCTGCAAGCTCTCCAGGACAACATAAAATCTGGGGCTCTGTGCTTTCTTTCGTTCTGAACAAGTGTTACTGTTTTCTGCACAAAAGCGATTCTGCGAAGCAATGTGAAAACTTCTGCTTCCCAGGCACAGAGAAGGTGCTAGCAGGGAATTCTCTGCCTGCATTTCCCCAGTGCTCTGCAAGCTCTCCAGGGCAACAGCAAATCTGGGGCTCTGTGCTTTCTTTCGTTCTAAACAAGTGTTAGTGTTTTCTGCACAAAAGCGATTCTGCGAAGCAATGTGAACACTTCTCCTTGCCAGGCACAGAGAAGGTGCTAGCAGGGAATTCTCTGCCTGCCTTTCCCCAGTGCTCTGCAAGCTCTCCAGGGCAACAGCAAACCTGGGGCTCTGTGCTTTCTTTTGCCCTGAACAAGTGTTAGTGTTTTCTGCAGAAAAGCGATTCTGCGCAGCAATGTGAACGCTTCTCCTTGCCAGGCACAGAGAAGGTGCTAGCAGGGAATTCTCTGCCTGCCTTTCCCCAGTGCTCTGCAAGCTCTCCAGGGCAACAGCAAATCTGGGGCTCTGTGCTTTCTTTTGCCCTGAACAAGTGTTAGTGTTTTCTGCAGAAAAGCGATTCTGCGCAGCAATGTGAACGATTCTCCTTGCCAGGCACAGAGAAGGTGCTAGCAGGGAATTCTCTGCCTGCATTTCCCCAGTGCTCTGCAAGCTCTCCAGGGCAACAGCAAATCTGGGGCTCTGTGCTTTCTTTCGTTCTAAACAAGTGTTAGTGTTTTCTGCACAAAAGCGATTCTGCGAAGCAATGTGAACACTTCTCCTTGCCAGGCACAGAGAAGGTGCTAGCAGGGAATTCTCTGCCTGCCTTTCCCCAGTGCTCTGCAAGCTCTCCCGGGCAACAGCAAATCTGGGGCTCTGTGCTTTATTTTCACCTTGAACAAGTGTTAGTGTATTCTGCAGAAAAGCGATTCTGCGCAACAATGTGAACACTTCTGCTTCCCAGGCACAGAGAAGGTGCTAGCAGTGAATTCTCTGCCTGCCTTTCCCCAGTGCTCTGCAAGCTCTCCAGGGCAACATAAAATCTGGGCCTCTGTACTTTCTTTCGTTCTGAACAAGTGTTAGTGTTTTCTGCAGAAAAGCGATTCTGCGCAGCAATGTGAACACTTTTGCTTCCCAGGCACAGAGAAGGTGCTAGCAGGGAATTCTCTACCTGCATTTCCCCAGTGCTCTGCAAGCTCTCCAGGGCAACAGCAAATCTGGGGCTCTGTGCTTTCTTTTCACCTTGAACAAGTGTTAGTGTTTTCTGCAGAAAAGCGATTCTGCGAAGCAATGTGAACACTTCTGCTTGCCAGGCACAGAGAAGGTGCTAGCAGGGAATCCTCTGCCTGCCTTTCCCCAGTGCTCTGGAAGCTCTCCAGGGCAACAGCAAACCTGGGGCTCTGTGCTTTCTGTTGCCCTGAAAAAGTGTTAGTGTTTTCTGCAGAAAAGCGATTCTGCGCAGCAATGTGAACGATTCTCCTTGCCAGGCACAGAGAAGGTGCTAGCAGGGAATTCTCTGCCTGCATTTCCCCAGTGCTCTGCAAGCTCTCCAGGGCAACAGCAAATCTGGGGCTCTGTGCTTTCTTTCGTTCTAAACAAGTGTTAGTGTTTTGTGCAGAAAAGCGATTCTGCGAAGCAATGTGAACGATTCTCCTTGCCAGGCACAGAGAAGGTGCTAGCAGGGAATTCTCTGCCTGCATTTCCCCAGTGCTCTGCAAGCTCTCCCGGGCAACAGCAAATCTGGGGCTCTGTGCTTTCTTTTCACCTTGAACAAGTGTTAGTGTTTTCTGCACAAAAGCGATTCTGCGAAGCAATGTGAACACTTCTGCTTCCCAGGCACAGAGAAGGTGCTAGCAGTGAATTCTCTGCCTGCCTTTCCCCAGTGCTCTGCAAGCTCTCCAGGGCAACATAAAATCTGGGCCTCTGTACTTTCTTTCGTTCTGAACAAGTGTTAGTGTTTTCTGCAGAAAAGCGATTCTGCGCAGCAATGTGAACACTTCTGCTTCCCAGGCACAGAGAAGGTGCTAGCAGGGAATCCTCTGCCTGCCTTTCCCCAGTCCTCTGGAAGCTCTCGCGGGCAACAGCAAACCTGGGGCTCTGTGCTTTCTTTTGCCCTGAACAAGTGTTAGTGTTTTCTGCAGAAAACCGATTCTGCGAAGCAATGTGAACACTTCTGCTTCCCAGGCACAGAGAAGGTGCTAGCAGGGAATCCTCTGCCTGCCTTTCCCCAGTGCTCTGCAAGCTCTCCAGGGCAACAGCAAACCTGGGGCTCTGTGCTTTCTGTTGCCCTGAAAAAGTGTTAGTGTTTTCTGCAGAAAAGCCATTCTGCGCAACAGTGGGAACGCTTCTCCTTGCCAGGCACAGAGAAGGTGCTAGCAGGGAATTCTCTGCCTGCCTTTCCCCAGTGCTCTGCAAGCTCTCCAGGACAACATAAAATCTGGGGCTCTGTGCTTTCTTTCGTTCTGAACAAGTGTTACTGTTTTCTGCACAAAAGCGATTCTGCGAAGCAATGTGAAAACTTCTGCTTCCCAGGCACAGAGAAGGTGCTAGCAGGGAATTCTCTGCCTGCATTTCCCCAGTGCTCTGCAAGCTCTCCAGGGCAACAGCAAATCTGGGGCTCTGTGCTTTCTTTCGTTCTAAACAAGTGTTAGTGTTTTCTGCACAAAAGCGATTCTGCGAAGCAATGTGAACACTTCTGCTTCCCAGGCACAGAGAAGGTGCTAGCAGTGAATTCTCTGCCTGCCTTTCCCCAGTGCTCTGCAAGCTCTCCAGGGCAACATAAAATCTGGGCCTCTGTACTTTCTTTCGTTCTGAACAAGTGTTAGTGTTTTCTGCAGAAAAGCCATTCTGCGCAGCAATGTGAACACTTCTCCTTCCCAGGCACAGAGAAGGTGCTAGCAGGGAATTCTCTGCCTGCATTTCCCCAGTGCTCTGCAAGCTCTCCAGGGCAACAGCAAATCTGGGGCTCTGTGCTTTCTTTTGCCCTGAACAAGTGTTAGTGTTTTCTGCAGAAAAGCGATTCTGCGAAGCAATGTGAACACTTCTGCTTGCCAGGCACAGAGAAGGTGCTAGCAGGGAATCCTCTGCCTGCCTTTCCCCAGTGCTCTGGAAGCTCTCCAGGGCAACAGCAAACCTGGGGCTCTGTGCTTTCTTTTCACCTTGAACAAGTGTTAGTGTTTTCTGCAGAAAAGCGATTCTGCGAAGCAATGTGAACACTTCTGCTTGCCAGGCACAGAGAAGGTGCTAGCAGGGAATCCTCTGCCTGCCTTTCCCCAGTGCTCTGGAAGCTCTCCAGGGCAACAGCAAACCTGGGGCTCTGTGCTTTCTGTTGCCCTGAACAAGTGTCAGTGTTTTCTGCACAAAAGCCATTCTGCGCAACAGTGGGAATGCTTCTCCTTGCCAGGCACAGAGAAGGTGCTAGCAGGGAATTCTCTGCCTGCCTTTCCCCAGTGCTCTGCAAGCTCTTGCGGGCAACAACAAATCTGGGGCTCTGTGCTTTCTTTTGCCCTGAACAAGTGTTAGTGTTTTCTGCAGAAAAGCGATTCTGCGCAGCAATGTGAACGATTCTCCTTGCCAGGCACAGAGAAGGTGCTAGCAGGGAATTCTCTGCCTGCATTTCCCCAGTGCTCTGCAAGCTCTCCAGGGCAACAGCAAATCTGGGGCTCTGTGCTTTCTTTCGTTCTAAACAAGTGTTAGTGTTTTCTGCACAAAAGCGATTCTGCGAAGCAATGTGAACACTTCTCCTTGCCAGGCACAGAGAAGGTACTAGCAGGGAATTCTCTGCCTGCCTTTCCCCAGTGCTCTGCAAGCTATCGCGGGCAGCAGCAAACCTGGGGCTCTGTGCTTTCTTTTGCCCTGAACAAGTGTTAGTGTTTTCAGCAGAAAAGCCATTCTGCGCAACAATGGGAACGCTTCTCCTTGCCAGGCACAGAGAAGGTGCTAGCAGGGAATTCTCTGCCTGCCTTTCCCCAGTGCTCTGCAAGCTCTCCAGGGCAACAGCAAATCTGGGGCTCTGTGCTTTCTTTTGCCCTGAACAAGTGTTAGTGTTTTCTGCAGAAAAGCGATTCTGCGCAGCAATGTGAACGATTCTCCTTGCCAGGCACAGAGAAGGTGCTAGCAGGGAATTCTCTGCCTGCCTTTCCCCAGTGCTCTGCAAGATCTCCAGGGCAACAGCAAATCTGGGGCTCTGTGCTTTCTTTTGCCCTGAACAAGTGTTAGTGTTTTCTGCAGAAAAGCGATTCTGCGAAGCAATGTGAACACTTCTGCTTGCCAGGCACAGAGAAGGTGCTAGCAGGGAATCCTCTGCCTGCCTTTCCCCAGTGCTCTGGAAGCTCTCCAGGGCAACAGCAAACCTGGGGCTCTGTGCTTTCTGTTGCCCTGAAAAAGTGTTAGTGTTTTCTGCACAAAAGCCATTCTGCGCAACAGTGGGAATGCTTCTCCTTGCCAGGCACAGAGAAGGTGCTAGCAGGGAATTCTCTGCCTGCCTTTCCCCAGTGCTCTGCAAGCTCTTGCGGGCAACAGCAAATCTGGGGCTCTGTGCTTTCTTTTGCCCTGAACAAGTGTTAGTGTTTTCAGCAGAAAAGAGATTCTGCGAAGCAATGTGAACACTTCTGCTTCCCAGGCACAGAGAAGGTGCTAGCAGGGAATTCTCTGCCTCCCTTTCCCCAGTGCTCTGCAAGCTCTCGCGGGCAACAGCAAACCTGGGGCTCTATGCTTTCTTTCATTCTGAACAAGTATTAGTGTTTTCAGCAGAAAAGAGATTCTGCGAAGCAATGTGAACACTTTTGCTTCCCAGGCACAGAGAAGGTGCTAGCAGGGAATTCTCTGCCTGCCTTTCCCCAGTGCTCTGCAAGCTCTCCAGGGCAACAGCAAATCTGGGGCTCTGTGCTTTCTGTTGCCCTGAACAAGCGTTAGTGTTTTGTGCAGAAAAGCGATTCTGCGCAACAATGTGAACACTTCTGCTTGCCAGGCACAGAGAAGGTGCTAGCAGGGAATCCTCTGCCTGCCTTTCCCCAGTCCTCTGGAAGCTCTCACGGGCAACAGCAAACCTCGGGCTCTGTGCTTTCTTTTGCCCTGAACAAGTGTTAGTGTTTTCAGCAGAAAAGCCATTCTGCGAAGCAATGTGAACACTTCTGCTTCCCAGGCACAGAGAAGGTGCTAGCAGGGAATTCTCTGCCTGCCTTTCCCCAGTGCTCTGCAAGCTCTCCCGGGCAACAGCAAATCTGGGGCTCTGTGCTTTCTTTTCACCTTGAACAAGTGTTAGTGTTTTCTGCACAAAAGCGATTCTGCGCAACAATGTGAACACTTCTGCTTCCCTGGCACAGAGAAGGTGCTAGCAGTGAATTCTCTGCCTGCCTTTCCCCAGTGCTCTGCAAGCTCTCCAGGGCAACATAAAATCTGGGCCTCTGTACTTTCTTTCGTTCTGAACAAGTGTTAGTGTTTTCTGCAGAAAAGCGATTCTGCGCAGCAATGTGAACACTTCTGCTTCCCAGGCACAGAGAAGGTGCTAGCAGGGAATTCTCTGCCTGCATTTCCCCAGTGCTCTGCAAGCTCTCCAGGGCAACAGCAAATCTGGGGCTCTGTGCTTTCTTTTGCCCTGAACAAGTGTTAGTGTTTTCTGCAGAAAAGCGATTCTGCGAAGCAATGTGAACACTTCTCCTTGCCAGGCACAGAGAAGGTGCTAGCAGGGAATTCTCTGCCTCCCTTTCCCCAGTGCTCTGCAAGCTCTCGCGGGCAACAGCAAACCTGGGGCTCTATGCTTTCTTTCATTCTGAACAAGTATTAGTGTTTTCAGCAGAAAAGTGATTCCGCGAAGCAATGTGAACACTTTTGCTTCCCAGGCACAGAGAAGGTGCTAGCAGGGAATTCTCTGCCTCCCTTTCCCCAGTGCTCTGCAAGCTCTCCAGGGCAACAGCAAATCTGGGGCTCTGTGCTTTCTTTTGCCCTGAACAAGTGTTAGTGTTTTCTGCAGAAAAGCGATTCTGCGAAGCAATGTGAACACTTCTGCTTGCCAGGCACAGAGAAGGTGCTAGCAGGGAATCCTCTGCCTGCCTTTCCCCAGTGCTCTGGAAGCTCTCCAGGGCAACAGCAAACCTGGGGCTCTGTGCTTTCTTTTCACCTTGAACAAGTGTTAGTGTTTTCTGCAGAAAAGCGATTCTGCGAAGCAATGTGAACACTTCTGCTTGCCAGGCACAGAGAAGGTGCTAGCAGGGAATCCTGTGCCTGCCTTTCCCCAGTGCTCTGGAAGCTCTCCAGGGCAACAGCAAACCTGGGGCTCTGTGCTTTCTGTTGCCCTGAAAAAGTGTTAGTGTTTTCTGCACAAAAGCCATTCTGCGCAACAGTGGGAATGCTTCTCCTTGCCAGGCACAGAGAAGGTGCTAGCAGGGAATTCTCTGCCTGCCTTTCCCCAGTGCTCTGCAAGCTCTTGCGGGCAACAACAAATCTGGGGCTCTGTGCTTTCTTTTGCCCTGAACAAGTGTTAGTGTTTTCTGCAGAAAAGCGATTCTGCGCAGCAATGTGAACGATTCTCCTTGCCAGGCACAGAGAAGGTGCTAGCAGGGAATTCTCTGCCTGCATTTCCCCAGTGCTCTGCAAGCTCTCCAGGGCAACAGCAAATCTGGGGCTCTGTGCTTTCTTTCGTTCTAAACAAGTGTTAGTGTTTTCTGCACAAAAGCGATTCTGCGAAGCAATGTGAACACTTCTCCTTGCCAGGCACAGAGAAGGTGCTAGCAGGGAATTCTCTGCCTGCCTTTCCCCAGTGCTCTGCAAGCTATCGCGGGCAGCAGCAAACCTGGGGCTCTGTGCTTTCTTTTGCCCTGAACAAGTGTTAGTGTTTTCAGCAGAAAAGCCATTCTGCGCAACAATGGGAACGCTTCTCCTTGCCAGGCACAGAGAAGGTGCTAGCAGGGAATTCTCTGCCTGCCTTTCCCCAGTGCTCTGCAAGCTCTCCAGGGCAACAGCAAATCTGGGGCTCTGTGCTTTCTTTTGCCCTGAACAAGTGTTAGTGTTTTCTGCAGAAAAGCGATTCTGCGCAGCAATGTGAACGATTCTCCTTGCCAGGCACAGAGAAGGTGCTAGCAGGGAATTCTCTGCCTGCATTTCCCCAGTGCTCTGCAAGCTCTCCAGGGCAACAGCAAATCTGGGGCTCTGTGCTTTCTTTCGTTCTAAACAAGTGTTAGTGTTTTCTGCAGAAAAGCCATTCTGCGCAGCAATGTGAACACTTCTCCTTCCCAGGCACAGAGAAGGTGCTAGCAGGGAATTCTCTGCCTGCCTTTCCCCAGTGCTCTGCAAGCTCTCCAGGGCAACAGCAAATCTGGGGCTCTGTGCTTTCTTTTGCCCTGAACAAGTGTTAGTGTTTTCTGCAGAAAAGCGATTCTGCGCAGCAATGTGAACGATTCTCCTTGCCAGGCACAGAGAAGGTGCTAGCAGGGAATTCTCTGCCTGCATTTCCCCAGTGCTCTGCAAGCTCTCCAGGGCAACAGCAAATCTGGGGCTCTGTGCTTTCTTTCGTTCTAAACAAGTGTTAGTGTTTTCTGCACAAAAGCGATTCTGCGAAGCAATGTGAACACTTCTGCTTGCCAGGCACAGAGAAGGTGCTAGCAGGGAATCCTCTGCCTGCCTTTCCCCAGTGCTCTGCAAGCTCTCCAGGGCAACAGCAAACCTGGGGCTCTGTGCTTTCTTTTCACCTTGAACAAGTGTTAGTGTTTTCTGCAGAAAAGCGATTCTGCGAAGCAATGTGAACACTTCTGCTTGCCAGGCACAGAGAAGGTGCTAGCAGGGAATCCTCTGCCTGCCTTTCCCCAGTGCTCTGGAAGCTCTCCAGGGCAACAGCAAACCTGGGGCTCTGTGCTTTCTGTTGCCCTGAACAAGTGTCAGTGTTTTCTGCACAAAAGCCATTCTGCGCAACAGTGGGAATGCTTCTCCTTGCCAGGCACAGAGAAGGTGCTAGCAGGGAATTCTCTGCCTGCCTTTCCCCAGTGCTCTGCAAGCTCTTGCGGGCAACAACAAATCTGGGGCTCTGTGCTTTCTTTTGCCCTGAACAAGTGTTAGTGTTTTCTGCAGAAAAGCGATTCTGCGCAGCAATGTGAACGATTCTCCTTGCCAGGCACAGAGAAGGTGCTAGCAGGGAATTCTCTGCCTGCATTTCCCCAGTGCTCTGCAAGCTCTCCAGGGCAACAGCAAATCTGGGGCTCTGTGCTTTCTTTCGTTCTAAACAAGTGTTAGTGTTTTCTGCACAAAAGCGATTCTGCGAAGCAATGTGAACACTTCTCCTTGCCAGGCACAGAGAAGGTACTAGCAGGGAATTCTCTGCCTGCCTTTCCCCAGTGCTCTGCAAGCTATCGCGGGCAGCAGCAAACCTGGGGCTCTGTGCTTTCTTTTGCCCTGAACAAGTGTTAGTGTTTTCAGCAGAAAAGCCATTCTGCGCAACAATGGGAACGCTTCTCCTTGCCAGGCACAGAGAAGGTGCTAGCAGGGAATTCTCTGCCTGCCTTTCCCCAGTGCTCTGCAAGCTCTCCAGGGCAACAGCAAATCTGGGGCTCTGTGCTTTCTTTTGCCCTGAACAAGTGTTAGTGTTTTCTGCAGAAAAGCGATTCTGCGCAGCAATGTGAACGATTCTCCTTGCCAGGCACAGAGAAGGTGCTAGCAGGGAATTCTCTGCCTGCATTTCCCCAGTGCTCTGCAAGCTCTCCAGGGCAACAGCAAATCTGGGGCTCTGTGCTTTCTTTCGTTCTAAACAAGTGTTAGTGTTTTCTGCACAAAAGCGATTCTGCGAAGCAATGTGAACACTTCTGCTTGCCAGGCACAGAGAAGGTGCTAGCAGTGAATTCTCTGCCTGCCTTTCCCCAGTGCTCTGCAAGCTCTCCAGGGCAACAGCAAATCTGGGGCTCTGTGCTTTCTTTCGTTCTAAACAAGTGTTAGTGTTTTCTGCAGAAAAGCGATTCTGCGAAGCAATGTGAACACTTCTCCTTGCCAGGCACAGAGAAGGTGCTAGCAGGGAATTCTCTGCCTGCATTTCCCCAGTGCTCTGCAAGTTCTTCCGGGCAACAGCAAATCTGGGGCTCTGTGCTTTCTTTTCCCCTTGAACAAGTGTCAGTGTTTTCTGCACAAAAGCGATTCTGCGCAACAATGTGAACACTTCTGCTTCCCAGGCACAGAGAAGGTGCTAGCAGGGAATTCTCTGCCTGCCTTTCCCCAGTGCTCTGCAAGATCTCCAGGGCAACAGCAAATCTGGGGCTCTGTGCTTTCTTTTGCCCTGAACAAGTGTTAGTGTTTTCTGCAGAAAAGCGATTCTGCGAAGCAATGTGAACACTTCTGCTTGCCAGGCACAGAGAAGGTGCTAGCAGGGAATCCTCTGCCTGCCTTTCCCCAGTGCTCTGGAAGCTCTCCAGGGCAACAGCAAACCTGGGGCTCTGTGCTTTCTGTTGCCCTGAAAAAGTGTTAGTGTTTTCTGCACAAAAGCCATTCTGCGCAACAGTGGGAATGCTTCTCCTTGCCAGGCACAGAGAAGGTGCTAGCAGGGAATTCTCTGCCTGCCTTTCCCCAGTGCTCTGCAAGCTCTTGCGGGCAACAGCAAATCTGGGGCTCTGTGCTTTCTTTTGCCCTGAACAAGTGTTAGTGTTTTCAGCAGAAAAGAGATTCTGCGAAGCAATGTGAACACTTCTGCTTCCCAGGCACAGAGAAGGTGCTAGCAGGGAATTCTCTGCCTCCCTTTCCCCAGTGCTCTGCAAGCTCTCGCGGGCAACAGCAAACCTGGGGCTCTATGCTTTCTTTCATTCTGAACAAGTATTAGTGTTTTCAGCAGAAAAGAGATTCTGCGAAGCAATGTGAACACTTTTGCTTCCCAGGCACAGAGAAGGTGCTAGCAGGGAATTCTCTGCCTGCCTTTCCCCAGTGCTCTGCAAGCTCTCCAGGGCAACAGCAAATCTGGGGCTCTGTGCTTTCTGTTGCCCTGAACAAGCGTTAGTGTTTTGTGCAGAAAAGCGATTCTGCGCAACAATGTGAACACTTCTGCTTGCCAGGCACAGAGAAGGTGCTAGCAGGGAATCCTCTGCCTGCCTTTCCCCAGTCCTCTGGAAGCTCTCACGGGCAACAGCAAACCTCGGGCTCTGTGCTTTCTTTTGCCCTGAACAAGTGTTAGTGTTTTCAGCAGAAAAGCCATTCTGCGAAGCAATGTGAACACTTCTGCTTCCCAGGCACAGAGAAGGTGCTAGCAGGGAATTCTCTGCCTGCCTTTCCCCAGTGCTCTGCAAGCTCTCCCGGGCAACAGCAAATCTGGGGCTCTGTGCTTTCTTTTCACCTTGAACAAGTGTTAGTGTTTTCTGCACAAAAGCGATTCTGCGCAACAATGTGAACACTTCTGCTTCCCTGGCACAGAGAAGGTGCTAGCAGTGAATTCTCTGCCTGCCTTTCCCCAGTGCTCTGCAAGCTCTCCAGGGCAACATAAAATCTGGGCCTCTGTACTTTCTTTCGTTCTGAACAAGTGTTAGTGTTTTCTGCAGAAAAGCGATTCTGCGCAGCAATGTGAACACTTCTGCTTCCCAGGCACAGAGAAGGTGCTAGCAGGGAATTCTCTGCCTGCATTTCCCCAGTGCTCTGCAAGCTCTCCAGGGCAACAGCAAATCTGGGGCTCTGTGCTTTCTTTTGCCCTGAACAAGTGTTAGTGTTTTCTGCAGAAAAGCGATTCTGCGAAGCAATGTGAACACTTCTCCTTGCCAGGCACAGAGAAGGTGCTGCCAGGGAATTCTCTGCCTGTCTTTCCCCAGTGCTCTGCAAGCTCTTGCGGGCAACAGGAAACCTGGGGCTCTATGCTTTCTTTCATTCTGAACAAGTGTTAGTGTTTTCAGCAGAAAAGCGATTCTGCGAAGCAATGTGAACACTTCTGCTTCCCAGGCACAGAGAAGGTGCTAGCAGGGAATTCTCTGCCTCCCTTTCCCCAGTGCTCTGCAAGCTCTCGCGGGCAACAGCAAACCTGGGGCTCTATGCTTTCTTTCATTCTGAACAAGTATTAGTGTTTTCAGCAGAAAAGTGATTCCGCGAAGCAATGTGAACACTTTTGCTTCCCAGGCACAGAGAAGGTGCTAGCAGGGAATTCTCTGCCTCCCTTTCCCCAGTGCTCTGCAAGCTCTCCAGGGCAACAGCAAATCTGGGGCTCTGTGCTTTCTTTTGCCCTGAACAAGTGTTAGTGTTTTCTGCAGAAAAGCGATTCTGCGAAGCAATGTGAACACTTCTGCTTGCCAGGCACAGAGAAGGTGCTAGCAGGGAATCCTCTGCCTGCCTTTCCCCAGTGCTCTGGAAGCTCTCCAGGGCAACAGCAAACCTGGGGCTCTGTGCTTTCTTTTCACCTTGAACAAGTGTTAGTGTTTTCTGCAGAAAAGCGATTCTGCGAAGCAATGTGAACACTTCTGCTTGCCAGGCACAGAGAAGGTGCTAGCAGGGAATCCTGTGCCTGCCTTTCCCCAGTGCTCTGGAAGCTCTCCAGGGCAACAGCAAACCTGGGGCTCTGTGCTTTCTGTTGCCCTGAAAAAGTGTTAGTGTTTTCTGCACAAAAGCCATTCTGCGCAACAGTGGGAATGCTTCTCCTTGCCAGGCACAGAGAAGGTGCTAGCAGGGAATTCTCTGCCT
Organism: Strix uralensis; assembly: GCF_047716275.1. Classification (NCBI taxonomy): domain Eukaryota; kingdom Metazoa; phylum Chordata; class Aves; order Strigiformes; family Strigidae; genus Strix; species Strix uralensis. The sequence continues at coordinate 3,346,748 of NC_134001.1, read as the reverse complement.
GCCTTTCCCCAGTGCTCTGCAAGCTCTTGCGGGCAACAACAAATCTGGGGCTCTGTGCTTTCTTTTGCCCTGAACAAGTGTTAGTGTTTTCTGCAGAAAAGCGATTCTGCGCAGCAATGTGAACGATTCTCCTTGCCAGGCACAGAGAAGGTGCTAGCAGGGAATTCTCTGCCTGCATTTCCCCAGTGCTCTGCAAGCTCTCCAGGGCAACAGCAAATCTGGGGCTCTGTGCTTTCTTTCGTTCTAAACAAGTGTTAGTGTTTTCTGCACAAAAGCGATTCTGCGAAGCAATGTGAACACTTCTCCTTGCCAGGCACAGAGAAGGTGCTAGCAGGGAATTCTCTGCCTGCCTTTCCCCAGTGCTCTGCAAGCTATCGCGGGCAGCAGCAAACCTGGGGCTCTGTGCTTTCTTTTGCCCTGAACAAGTGTTAGTGTTTTCAGCAGAAAAGCCATTCTGCGCAACAATGGGAACGCTTCTCCTTGCCAGGCACAGAGAAGGTGCTAGCAGGGAATTCTCTGCCTGCCTTTCCCCAGTGCTCTGCAAGCTCTCCAGGGCAACAGCAAATCTGGGGCTCTGTGCTTTCTTTTGCCCTGAACAAGTGTTAGTGTTTTCTGCAGAAAAGCGATTCTGCGCAGCAATGTGAACGATTCTCCTTGCCAGGCACAGAGAAGGTGCTAGCAGGGAATTCTCTGCCTGCATTTCCCCAGTGCTCTGCAAGCTCTCCAGGGCAACAGCAAATCTGGGGCTCTGTGCTTTCTTTCGTTCTAAACAAGTGTTAGTGTTTTCTGCAGAAAAGCCATTCTGCGCAGCAATGTGAACACTTCTCCTTCCCAGGCACAGAGAAGGTGCTAGCAGGGAATTCTCTGCCTGCATTTCCCCAGTGCTCTGCAAGCTCTCCAGGGCAACAGCAAATCTGGGGCTCTGTGCTTTCTTTTGCCCTGAACAAGTGTTAGTGTTTTCTGCAGAAAAGCGATTCTGCGAAGCAATGTGAACACTTCTGCTTGCCAGGCACAGAGAAGGTGCTAGCAGGGAATCCTCTGCCTGCCTTTCCCCAGTGCTCTGGAAGCTCTCCAGGGCAACAGCAAACCTGGGGCTCTGTGCTTTCTTTTCACCTTGAACAAGTGTTAGTGTTTTCTGCAGAAAAGCGATTCTGCGAAGCAATGTGAACACTTCTGCTTGCCAGGCACAGAGAAGGTGCTAGCAGGGAATCCTCTGCCTGCCTTTCCCCAGTGCTCTGGAAGCTCTCCAGGGCAACAGCAAACCTGGGGCTCTGTGCTTTCTGTTGCCCTGAACAAGTGTCAGTGTTTTCTGCACAAAAGCCATTCTGCGCAACAGTGGGAATGCTTCTCCTTGCCAGGCACAGAGAAGGTGCTAGCAGGGAATTCTCTGCCTGCCTTTCCCCAGTGCTCTGCAAGCTCTTGCGGGCAACAACAAATCTGGGGCTCTGTGCTTTCTTTTGCCCTGAACAAGTGTTAGTGTTTTCTGCAGAAAAGCGATTCTGCGCAGCAATGTGAACGATTCTCCTTGCCAGGCACAGAGAAGGTGCTAGCAGGGAATTCTCTGCCTGCATTTCCCCAGTGCTCTGCAAGCTCTCCAGGGCAACAGCAAATCTGGGGCTCTGTGCTTTCTTTCGTTCTAAACAAGTGTTAGTGTTTTCTGCACAAAAGCGATTCTGCGAAGCAATGTGAACACTTCTCCTTGCCAGGCACAGAGAAGGTACTAGCAGGGAATTCTCTGCCTGCCTTTCCCCAGTGCTCTGCAAGCTATCGCGGGCAGCAGCAAACCTGGGGCTCTGTGCTTTCTTTTGCCCTGAACAAGTGTTAGTGTTTTCAGCAGAAAAGCCATTCTGCGCAACAATGGGAACGCTTCTCCTTGCCAGGCACAGAGAAGGTGCTAGCAGGGAATTCTCTGCCTGCCTTTCCCCAGTGCTCTGCAAGCTCTCCAGGGCAACAGCAAATCTGGGGCTCTGTGCTTTCTTTTGCCCTGAACAAGTGTTAGTGTTTTCTGCAGAAAAGCGATTCTGCGCAGCAATGTGAACGATTCTCCTTGCCAGGCACAGAGAAGGTGCTAGCAGGGAATTCTCTGCCTGCATTTCCCCAGTGCTCTGCAAGCTCTCCAGGGCAACAGCAAATCTGGGGCTCTGTGCTTTCTTTCGTTCTAAACAAGTGTTAGTGTTTTCTGCACAAAAGCGATTCTGCGAAGCAATGTGAACACTTCTGCTTGCCAGGCACAGAGAAGGTGCTAGCAGTGAATTCTCTGCCTGCCTTTCCCCAGTGCTCTGCAAGCTCTCCAGGGCAACATAAAATCTGGGGCTCTGTGCTTTCTTTCGTTCTAAACAAGTGTTAGTGTTTTCTGCAGAAAAGCGATTCTGCGAAGCAATGTGAACACTTCTCCTTGCCAGGCACAGAGAAGGTGCTAGCAGGGAATTCTCTGCCTGCATTTCCCCAGTGCTCTGCAAGTTCTTCCGGGCAACAGCAAATCTGGGGCTCTGTGCTTTCTTTTCCCCTTGAACAAGTGTCAGTGTTTTCTGCACAAAAGCGATTCTGCGCAACAATGTGAACACTTCTGCTTCCCAGGCACAGAGAAGGTGCTAGCAGGGAATTCTCTGCCTGCCTTTCCCCAGTGCTCTGCAAGATCTCCAGGGCAACAGCAAATCTGGGGCTCTGTGCTTTCTTTTGCCCTGAACAAGTGTTAGTGTTTTCTGCAGAAAAGCGATTCTGCGAAGCAATGTGAACACTTCTGCTTGCCAGGCACAGAGAAGGTGCTAGCAGGGAATCCTCTGCCTGCCTTTCCCCAGTGCTCTGGAAGCTCTCCAGGGCAACAGCAAACCTGGGGCTCTGTGCTTTCTGTTGCCCTGAAAAAGTGTTAGTGTTTTCTGCACAAAAGCCATTCTGCGCAACAGTGGGAATGCTTCTCCTTGCCAGGCACAGAGAAGGTGCTAGCAGGGAATTCTCTGCCTGCCTTTCCCCAGTGCTCTGCAAGCTCTTGCGGGCAACAGCAAATCTGGGGCTCTGTGCTTTCTTTTGCCCTGAACAAGTGTTAGTGTTTTCAGCAGAAAAGAGATTCTGCGAAGCAATGTGAACACTTCTGCTTCCCAGGCACAGAGAAGGTGCTAGCAGGGAATTCTCTGCCTCCCTTTCCCCAGTGCTCTGCAAGCTCTCGCGGGCAACAGCAAACCTGGGGCTCTATGCTTTCTTTCATTCTGAACAAGTATTAGTGTTTTCAGCAGAAAAGAGATTCTGCGAAGCAATGTGAACACTTTTGCTTCCCAGGCACAGAGAAGGTGCTAGCAGGGAATTCTCTGCCTGCCTTTCCCCAGTGCTCTGCAAGCTCTCCAGGGCAACAGCAAATCTGGGGCTCTGTGCTTTCTGTTGCCCTGAACAAGCGTTAGTGTTTTGTGCAGAAAAGCGATTCTGCGCAACAATGTGAACACTTCTGCTTGCCAGGCACAGAGAAGGTGCTAGCAGGGAATCCTCTGCCTGCCTTTCCCCAGTCCTCTGGAAGCTCTCACGGGCAACAGCAAACCTCGGGCTCTGTGCTTTCTTTTGCCCTGAACAAGTGTTAGTGTTTTCAGCAGAAAAGCCATTCTGCGAAGCAATGTGAACACTTCTGCTTCCCAGGCACAGAGAAGGTGCTAGCAGGGAATTCTCTGCCTGCCTTTCCCCAGTGCTCTGCAAGCTCTCCCGGGCAACAGCAAATCTGGGGCTCTGTGCTTTCTTTTCACCTTGAACAAGTGTTAGTGTTTTCTGCACAAAAGCGATTCTGCGCAACAATGTGAACACTTCTGCTTCCCTGGCACAGAGAAGGTGCTAGCAGTGAATTCTCTGCCTGCCTTTCCCCAGTGCTCTGCAAGCTCTCCAGGGCAACATAAAATCTGGGCCTCTGTACTTTCTTTCGTTCTGAACAAGTGTTAGTGTTTTCTGCAGAAAAGCGATTCTGCGCAGCAATGTGAACACTTCTGCTTCCCAGGCACAGAGAAGGTGCTAGCAGGGAATTCTCTGCCTGCATTTCCCCAGTGCTCTGCAAGCTCTCCAGGGCAACAGCAAATCTGGGGCTCTGTGCTTTCTTTTGCCCTGAACAAGTGTTAGTGTTTTCTGCAGAAAAGCGATTCTGCGAAGCAATGTGAACACTTCTCCTTGCCAGGCACAGAGAAGGTGCTGCCAGGGAATTCTCTGCCTGTCTTTCCCCAGTGCTCTGCAAGCTCTTGCGGGCAACAGGAAACCTGGGGCTCTATGCTTTCTTTCATTCTGAACAAGTGTTAGTGTTTTCAGCAGAAAAGCGATTCTGCGAAGCAATGTGAACACTTCTGCTTCCCAGGCACAGAGAAGGTGCTAGCAGGGAATTCTCTGCCTCCCTTTCCCCAGTGCTCTGCAAGCTCTCGCGGGCAACAGCAAACCTGGGGCTCTATGCTTTCTTTCATTCTGAACAAGTATTAGTGTTTTCAGCAGAAAAGTGATTCCGCGAAGCAATGTGAACACTTTTGCTTCCCAGGCACAGAGAAGGTGCTAGCAGGGAATTCTCTGCCTCCCTTTCCCCAGTGCTCTGCAAGCTCTCCAGGGCAACAGCAAATCTGGGGCTCTGTGCTTTCTTTTGCCCTGAACAAGTGTTAGTGTTTTCTGCAGAAAAGCGATTCTGCGAAGCAATGTGAACACTTCTGCTTGCCAGGCACAGAGAAGGTGCTAGCAGGGAATCCTCTGCCTGCCTTTCCCCAGTGCTCTGGAAGCTCTCCAGGGCAACAGCAAACCTGGGGCTCTGTGCTTTCTTTTCACCTTGAACAAGTGTTAGTGTTTTCTGCAGAAAAGCGATTCTGCGAAGCAATGTGAACACTTCTGCTTGCCAGGCACAGAGAAGGTGCTAGCAGGGAATCCTGTGCCTGCCTTTCCCCAGTGCTCTGGAAGCTCTCCAGGGCAACAGCAAACCTGGGGCTCTGTGCTTTCTGTTGCCCTGAAAAAGTGTTAGTGTTTTCTGCACAAAAGCCATTCTGCGCAACAGTGGGAATGCTTCTCCTTGCCAGGCACAGAGAAGGTGCTAGCAGGGAATTCTCTGCCTGCCTTTCCCCAGTGCTCTGCAAGCTCTTGCGGGCAACAACAAATCTGGGGCTCTGTGCTTTCTTTTGCCCTGAACAAGTGTTAGTGTTTTCTGCAGAAAAGCGATTCTGCGCAGCAATGTGAACGATTCTCCTTGCCAGGCACAGAGAAGGTGCTAGCAGGGAATTCTCTGCCTGCATTTCCCCAGTGCTCTGCAAGCTCTCCAGGGCAACAGCAAATCTGGGGCTCTGTGCTTTCTTTCGTTCTAAACAAGTGTTAGTGTTTTCTGCAGAAAAGCGATTCTGCGAAGCAATGTGAACACTTCTCCTTGCCAGGCACAGAGAAGGTGCTAGCAGGGAATTCTCTGCCTGCCTTTCCCCAGTGCTCTGCAAGCTATCGCGGGCAGCAGCAAACCTGGGGCTCTGTGCTTTCTTTTGCCCTGAACAAGTGTTAGTGTTTTCAGCAGAAAAGCCATTCTGCGCAACAATGGGAACGCTTCTCCTTGCCAGGCACAGAGAAGGTGCTAGCAGGGAATTCTCTGCCTGCCTTTCCCCAGTGCTCTGCAAGCTCTCCAGGGCAACAGCAAATCTGGGGCTCTGTGCTTTCTTTTGCCCTGAACAAGTGTTAGTGTTTTCTGCAGAAAAGCGATTCTGCGAAGCAATGTGAACGATTCTCCTTGCCAGGCACAGAGAAGGTGCTAGCAGGGAATTCTCTGCCTGCATTTCCCCAGTGCTCTGCAAGCTCTCCAGGGCAACAGCAAATCTGGGGCTCTGTGCTTTCTTTCGTTCTAAACAAGTGTTAGTGTTTTCTGCACAAAAGCGATTCTGCGAAGCAATGTGAACACTTCTGCTTGCCAGGCACAGAGAAGGTGCTAGCAGTGAATTCTCTGCCTGCCTTTCCCCAGTGCTCTGCAAGCTCTCCAGGGCAACAGCAAATCTGGGGCTCTGTGCTTTCTTTCGTTCTAAACAAGTGTTAGTGTTTTCTGCAGAAAAGCGATTCTGCGAAGCAATGTGAACACTTCTCCTTGCCAGGCACAGAGAAGGTGCTAGCAGGGAATTCTCTGCCTGCATTTCCCCAGTGCTCTGCAAGTTCTTCCGGGCAACAGCAAATCTGGGGCTCTGTGCTTTCTTTTCACCTTGAACAAGTGTCAGTGTTTTCTGCACAAAAGCGATTCTGCGCAACAATGTGAACACTTCTGCTTCCCAGGCACAGAGAAGGTGCTAGCAGGGAATTCTCTGCCTGCCTTTCCCCAGTGCTCTGCAAGATCTCCAGGGCAACAGCAAATCTGGGGCTCTGTGCTTTCTTTTGCCCTGAACAAGTGTTAGTGTTTTCTGCAGAAAAGCGATTCTGCGAAGCAATGTGAACACTTCTGCTTGCCAGGCACAGAGAAGGTGCTAGCAGGGAATCCTCTGCCTGCCTTTCCCCAGTGCTCTGGAAGCTCTCCAGGGCAACAGCAAACCTGGGGCTCTGTGCTTTCTGTTGCCCTGAAAAAGTGTTAGTGTTTTCTGCACAAAAGCCATTCTGCGCAACAGTGGGAATGCTTCTCCTTGCCAGGCACAGAGAAGGTGCTAGCAGGGAATTCTCTGCCTGCCTTTCCCCAGTGCTCTGCAAGCTCTTGCGGGCAACAGCAAATCTGGGGCTCTGTGCTTTCTTTTGCCCTGAACAAGTGTTAGTGTTTTCAGCAGAAAAGAGATTCTGCGAAGCAATGTGAACACTTCTGCTTCCCAGGCACAGAGAAGGTGCTAGCAGGGAATTCTCTGCCTCCCTTTCCCCAGTGCTCTGCAAGCTCTCGCGGGCAACAGCAAACCTGGGGCTCTATGCTTTCTTTCATTCTGAACAAGTATTAGTGTTTTCAGCAGAAAAGAGATTCTGCGAAGCAATGTGAACACTTTTGCTTCCCAGGCACAGAGAAGGTGCTAGCAGGGAATTCTCTGCCTGCCTTTCCCCAGTGCTCTGCAAGCTCTCCAGGGCAACAGCAAATCTGGGGCTCTGTGCTTTCTGTTGCCCTGAACAAGCGTTAGTGTTTTGTGCAGAAAAGCGATTCTGCGCAACAATGTGAACACTTCTGCTTGCCAGGCACAGAGAAGGTGCTAGCAGGGAATCCTCTGCCTGCCTTTCCCCAGTCCTCTGGAAGCTCTCACGGGCAACAGCAAACCTCGGGCTCTGTGCTTTCTTTTGCCCTGAACAAGTGTTAGTGTTTTCAGCAGAAAAGCCATTCTGCGAAGCAATGTGAACACTTCTGCTTCCCAGGCACAGAGAAGGTGCTAGCAGGGAATTCTCTGCCTGCCTTTCCCCAGTGCTCTGCAAGCTCTCCCGGGCAACAGCAAATCTGGGGCTCTGTGCTTTCTTTTCACCTTGAACAAGTGTTAGTGTTTTCTGCACAAAAGCGATTCTGCGCAACAATGTGAACACTTCTGCTTCCCTGGCACAGAGAAGGTGCTAGCAGTGAATTCTCTGCCTGCCTTTCCCCAGTGCTCTGCAAGCTCTCCAGGGCAACATAAAATCTGGGCCTCTGTACTTTCTTTCGTTCTGAACAAGTGTTAGTGTTTTCTGCAGAAAAGCGATTCTGCGCAGCAATGTGAACACTTCTGCTTCCCAGGCACAGAGAAGGTGCTAGCAGGGAATTCTCTGCCTGCATTTCCCCAGTGCTCTGCAAGCTCTCCAGGGCAACAGCAAATCTGGGGCTCTGTGCTTTCTTTTGCCCTGAACAAGTGTTAGTGTTTTCTGCAGAAAAGCGATTCTGCGAAGCAATGTGAACACTTCTCCTTGCCAGGCACAGAGAAGGTGCTGCCAGGGAATTCTCTGCCTGTCTTTCCCCAGTGCTCTGCAAGCTCTTGCGGGCAACAGGAAACCTGGGGCTCTATGCTTTCTTTCATTCTGAACAAGTGTTAGTGTTTTCAGCAGAAAAGCGATTCTGCGAAGCAATGTGAACACTTCTGCTTCCCAGGCACAGAGAAGGTGCTAGCAGGGAATTCTCTGCCTCCCTTTCCCCAGTGCTCTGCAAGCTCTCGCGGGCAACAGCAAACCTGGGGCTCTATGCTTTCTTTCATTCTGAACAAGTATTAGTGTTTTCAGCAGAAAAGTGATTCCGCGAAGCAATGTGAACACTTTTGCTTCCCAGGCACAGAGAAGGTGCTAGCAGGGAATTCTCTGCCTCCCTTTCCCCAGTGCTCTGCAAGCTCTCCAGGGCAACAGCAAATCTGGGGCTCTGTGCTTTCTTTTGCCCTGAACAAGTGTTAGTGTTTTCTGCAGAAAAGCGATTCTGCGAAGCAATGTGAACACTTCTGCTTGCCAGGCACAGAGAAGGTGCTAGCAGGGAATCCTCTGCCTGCCTTTCCCCAGTGCTCTGCAAGCTCTCCAGGGCAACAGCAAACCTGGGGCTCTGTGCTTTCTTTTCACCTTGAACAAGTGTTAGTGTTTTCTGCAGAAAAGCGATTCTGCGAAGCAATGTGAACACTTCTGCTTGCCAGGCACAGAGAAGGTGCTAGCAGGGAATCCTGTGCCTGCCTTTCCCCAGTGCTCTGGAAGCTCTCCAGGGCAACAGCAAACCTGGGGCTCTGTGCTTTCTGTTGCCCTGAAAAAGTGTTAGTGTTTTCTGCACAAAAGCCATTCTGCGCAACAGTGGGAATGCTTCTCCTTGCCAGGCACAGAGAAGGTGCTAGCAGGGAATTCTCTGCCTGCCTTTCCCCAGTGCTCTGCAAGCTCTTGCGGGCAACAACAAATCTGGGGCTCTGTGCTTTCTTTTGCCCTGAACAAGTGTTAGTGTTTTCTGCAGAAAAGCGATTCTGCGCAGCAATGTGAACGATTCTCCTTGCCAGGCACAGAGAAGGTGCTAGCAGGGAATTCTCTGCCTGCATTTCCCCAGTGCTCTGCAAGCTCTCCAGGGCAACAGCAAATCTGGGGCTCTGTGCTTTCTTTCGTTCTAAACAAGTGTTAGTGTTTTCTGCACAAAAGCGATTCTGCGAAGCAATGTGAACACTTCTCCTTGCCAGGCACAGAGAAGGTGCTAGCAGGGAATTCTCTGCCTGCCTTTCCCCAGTGCTCTGCAAGCTATCGCGGGCAGCAGCAAACCTGGGGCTCTGTGCTTTCTTTTGCCCTGAACAAGTGTTAGTGTTTTCAGCAGAAAAGCCATTCTGCGCAACAATGGGAACGCTTCTCCTTGCCAGGCACAGAGAAGGTGCTAGCAGGGAATTCTCTGCCTGCCTTTCCCCAGTGCTCTGCAAGCTCTCCAGGGCAACAGCAAATCTGGGGCTCTGTGCTTTCTTTCGTTCTAAACAAGTGTTAGTGTTTTCTGCAGAAAAGCGATTCTGCGAAGCAATGTGAACACTTCTCCTTGCCAGGCACAGAGAAGGTGCTAGCAGGGAATTCTCTGCCTGCATTTCCCCAGTGCTCTGCAAGTTCTTCCGGGCAACAGCAAATCTGGGGCTCTGTGCTTTCTTTTCACCTTGAACAAGTGTCAGTGTTTTCTGCACAAAAGCGATTCTGCGCAACAATGTGAACACTTCTGCTTCCCAGGCACAGAGAAGGTGCTAGCAGGGAATTCTCTGCCTGCCTTTCCCCAGTGCTCTGCAAGATCTCCAGGGCAACAGCAAATCTGGGGCTCTGTGCTTTCTTTTGCCCTGAACAAGTGTTAGTGTTTTCTGCAGAAAAGCGATTCTGCGAAGCAATGTGAACACTTCTGCTTGCCAGGCACAGAGAAGGTGCTAGCAGGGAATCCTCTGCCTGCCTTTCCCCAGTGCTCTGGAAGCTCTCCAGGGCAACAGCAAACCTGGGGCTCTGTGCTTTCTGTTGCCCTGAAAAAGTGTTAGTGTTTTCTGCACAAAAGCCATTCTGCGCAACAGTGGGAATGCTTCTCCTTGCCAGGCACAGAGAAGGTGCTAGCAGGGAATTCTCTGCCTGCCTTTCCCCAGTGCTCTGCAAGCTCTTGCGGGCAACAGCAAATCTGGGGCTCTGTGCTTTCTTTTGCCCTGAACAAGTGTTAGTGTTTTCAGCAGAAAAGAGATTCTGCGAAGCAATGTGAACACTTCTGCTTCCCAGGCACAGAGAAGGTGCTAGCAGGGAATTCTCTGCCTCCCTTTCCCCAGTGCTCTGCAAGCTCTCGCGGGCAACAGCAAACCTGGGGCTCTATGCTTTCTTTCATTCTGAACAAGTATTAGTGTTTTCAGCAGAAAAGAGATTCTGCGAAGCAATGTGAACACTTTTGCTTCCCAGGCACAGAGAAGGTGCTAGCAGGGAATTCTCTGCCTGCCTTTCCCCAGTGCTCTGCAAGCTCTCCAGGGCAACAGCAAATCTGGGGCTCTGTGCTTTCTGTTGCCCTGAACAAGCGTTAGTGTTTTGTGCAGAAAAGCGATTCTGCGCAACAATGTGAACACTTCTGCTTGCCAGGCACAGAGAAGGTGCTAGCAGGGAATCCTCTGCCTGCCTTTCCCCAGTCCTCTGGAAGCTCTCACGGGCAACAGCAAACCTCGGGCTCTGTGCTTTCTTTTGCCCTGAACAAGTGTTAGTGTTTTCAGCAGAAAAGCCATTCTGCGAAGCAATGTGAACACTTCTGCTTCCCAGGCACAGAGAAGGTGCTAGCAGGGAATTCTCTGCCTGCCTTTCCCCAGTGCTCTGCAAGCTCTCCCGGGCAACAGCAAATCTGGGGCTCTGTGCTTTCTTTTCACCTTGAACAAGTGTTAGTGTTTTCTGCACAAAAGCGATTCTGCGCAACAATGTGAACACTTCTGCTTCCCTGGCACAGAGAAGGTGCTAGCAGTGAATTCTCTGCCTGCCTTTCCCCAGTGCTCTGCAAGCTCTCCAGGGCAACATAAAATCTGGGCCTCTGTACTTTCTTTCGTTCTGAACAAGTGTTAGTGTTTTCTGCAGAAAAGCGATTCTGCGCAGCAATGTGAACACTTCTGCTTCCCAGGCACAGAGAAGGTGCTAGCAGGGAATTCTCTGCCTGCATTTCCCCAGTGCTCTGCAAGCTCTCCAGGGCAACAGCAAATCTGGGGCTCTGTGCTTTCTTTTGCCCTGAACAAGTGTTAGTGTTTTCTGCAGAAAAGCGATTCTGCGAAGCAATGTGAACACTTCTCCTTGCCAGGCACAGAGAAGGTGCTGCCAGGGAATTCTCTGCCTGTCTTTCCCCAGTGCTCTGCAAGCTCTTGCGGGCAACAGGAAACCTGGGGCTCTATGCTTTCTTTCATTCTGAACAAGTGTTAGTGTTTTCAGCAGAAAAGCGATTCTGCGAAGCAATGTGAACACTTCTGCTTCCCAGGCACAGAGAAGGTGCTAGCAGGGAATTCTCTGCCTCCCTTTCCCCAGTGCTCTGCAAGCTCTCGCGGGCAACAGCAAACCTGGGGCTCTATGCTTTCTTTCATTCTGAACAAGTATTAGTGTTTTCAGCAGAAAAGTGATTCCGCGAAGCAATGTGAACACTTTTGCTTCCCAGGCACAGAGAAGGTGCTAGCAGGGAATTCTCTGCCTCCCTTTCCCCAGTGCTCTGCAAGCTCTCCAGGGCAACAGCAAATCTGGGGCTCTGTGCTTTCTTTTGCCCTGAACAAGTGTTAGTGTTTTCTGCAGAAAAGCGATTCTGCGAAGCAATGTGAACACTTCTGCTTGCCAGGCACAGAGAAGGTGCTAGCAGGGAATCCTCTGCCTGCCTTTCCCCAGTGCTCTGCAAGCTCTCCAGGGCAACAGCAAACCTGGGGCTCTGTGCTTTCTTTTCACCTTGAACAAGTGTTAGTGTTTTCTGCAGAAAAGCGATTCTGCGAAGCAATGTGAACACTTCTGCTTGCCAGGCACAGAGAAGGTGCTAGCAGGGAATCCTGTGCCTGCCTTTCCCCAGTGCTCTGGAAGCTCTCCAGGGCAACAGCAAACCTGGGGCTCTGTGCTTTCTGTTGCCCTGAAAAAGTGTTAGTGTTTTCTGCACAAAAGCCATTCTGCGCAACAGTGGGAATGCTTCTCCTTGCCAGGCACAGAGAAGGTGCTAGCAGGGAATTCTCTGCCTGCCTTTCCCCAGTGCTCTGCAAGCTCTTGCGGGCAACAACAAATCTGGGGCTCTGTGCTTTCTTTTGCCCTGAACAAGTGTTAGTGTTTTCTGCAGAAAAGCGATTCTGCGCAGCAATGTGAACGATTCTCCTTGCCAGGCACAGAGAAGGTGCTAGCAGGGAATTCTCTGCCTGCATTTCCCCAGTGCTCTGCAAGCTCTCCAGGGCAACAGCAAATCTGGGGCTCTGTGCTTTCTTTCGTTCTAAACAAGTGTTAGTGTTTTCTGCACAAAAGCGATTCTGCGAAGCAATGTGAACACTTCTCCTTGCCAGGCACAGAGAAGGTGCTAGCAGGGAATTCTCTGCCTGCCTTTCCCCAGTGCTCTGCAAGCTATCGCGGGCAGCAGCAAACCTGGGGCTCTGTGCTTTCTTTTGCCCTGAACAAGTGTTAGTGTTTTCAGCAGAAAAGCCATTCTGCGCAACAATGGGAACGCTTCTCCTTGCCAGGCACAGAGAAGGTGCTAGCAGGGAATTCTCTGCCTGCCTTTCCCCAGTGCTCTGCAAGCTCTCCAGGGCAACAGCAAATCTGGGGCTCTGTGCTTTCTTTTGCCCTGAACAAGTGTTAGTGTTTTCTGCAGAAAAGCGATTCTGCGCAGCAATGTGAACGATTCTCCTTGCCAGGCACAGAGAAGGTGCTAGCAGGGAATTCTCTGCCTGCATTTCCCCAGTGCTCTGCAAGCTCTCCAGGGCAACAGCAAATCTGGGGCTCTGTGCTTTCTTTCGTTCTAAACAAGTGTTAGTGTTTTCTGCACAAAAGCGATTCTGCGAAGCAATGTGAACACTTCTGCTTGCCAGGCACAGAGAAGGTGCTAGCAGTGAATTCTCTGCCTGCCTTTCCCCAGTGCTCTGCAAGCTCTCCAGGGCAACAGCAAATCTGGGGCTCTGTGCTTTCTTTCGTTCTAAACAAGTGTTAGTGTTTTCTGCAGAAAAGCGATTCTGCGAAGCAATGTGAACACTTCTCCTTGCCAGGCACAGAGAAGGTGCTAGCAGGGAATTCTCTGCCTGCATTTCCCCAGTGCTCTGCAAGTTCTTCCGGGCAACAGCAAATCTGGGGCTCTGTGCTTTCTTTTCACCTTGAACAAGTGTCAGTGTTTTCTGCACAAAAGCGATTCTGCGCAACAATGTGAACACTTCTGCTTCCCAGGCACAGAGAAGGTGCTAGCAGGGAATTCTCTGCCTGCCTTTCCCCAGTGCTCTGCAAGATCTCCAGGGCAACAGCAAATCTGGGGCTCTGTGCTTTCTTTTGCCCTGAACAAGTGTTAGTGTTTTCTGCAGAAAAGCGATTCTGCGAAGCAATGTGAACACTTCTGCTTGCCAGGCACAGAGAAGGTGCTAGCAGGGAATCCTCTGCCTGCCTTTCCCCAGTGCTCTGGAAGCTCTTGCGGGCAACAGCAAACCTGGGGCTCTGTGCTTTCTGTTGCCCTGAAAAAGTGTTAGTGTTTTCTGCACAAAAGCCATTCTGCGCAACAGTGGGAATGCTTCTCCTTGCCAGGCACAGAGAAGGTGCTAGCAGGGAATTCTCTGCCTGCCTTTCCCCAGTGCTCTGCAAGCTCTTGCGGGCAACAGCAAATCTGGGGCTCTGTGCTTTCTTTTGCCCTGAACAAGTGTTAGTGTTTTCAGCAGAAAAGAGATTCTGCGAAGCAATGTGAACACTTCTGCTTCCCAGGCACAGAGAAGGTGCTAGCAGGGAATTCTCTGCCTCCCTTTCCCCAGTGCTCTGCAAGCTCTCGCGGGCAACAGCAAACCTGGGGCTCTATGCTTTCTTTCATTCTGAACAAGTATTAGTGTTTTCAGCAGAAAAGAGATTCTGCGAAGCAATGTGAACACTTTTGCTTCCCAGGCACAGAGAAGGTGCTAGCAGGGAATTCTCTGCCTGCCTTTCCCCAGTGCTCTGCAAGCTCTCCAGGGCAACAGCAAATCTGGGGCTCTGTGCTTTCTGTTGCCCTGAACAAGCGTTAGTGTTTTGTGCAGAAAAGCGATTCTGCGCAACAATGTGAACACTTCTGCTTGCCAGGCACAGAGAAGGTGCTAGCAGGGAATCCTCTGCCTGCCTTTCCCCAGTCCTCTGGAAGCTCTCACGGGCAACAGCAAACCTCGGGCTCTGTGCTTTCTTTTGCCCTGAACAAGTGTTAGTGTTTTCAGCAGAAAAGCCATTCTGCGAAGCAATGTGAACACTTCTGCTTCCCAGGCACAGAGAAGGTGCTAGCAGGGAATTCTCTGCCTGCCTTTCCCCAGTGCTCTGCAAGCTCTCCCGGGCAACAGCAAATCTGGGGCTCTGTGCTTTCTTTTCACCTTGAACAAGTGTTAGTGTTTTCTGCACAAAAGCGATTCTGCGCAACAATGTGAACACTTCTGCTTCCCTGGCACAGAGAAGGTGCTAGCAGTGAATTCTCTGCCTGCCTTTCCCCAGTGCTCTGCAAGCTCTCCAGGGCAACATAAAATCTGGGCCTCTGTACTTTCTTTCGTTCTGAACAAGTGTTAGTGTTTTCTGCAGAAAAGCGATTCTGCGCAGCAATGTGAACACTTCTGCTTCCCAGGCACAGAGAAGGTGCTAGCAGGGAATTCTCTGCCTGCATTTCCCCAGTGCTCTGCAAGCTCTCCAGGGCAACAGCAAATCTGGGGCTCTGTGCTTTCTTTTGCCCTGAACAAGTGTTAGTGTTTTCTGCAGAAAAGCGATTCTGCGAAGCAATGTGAACACTTCTCCTTGCCAGGCACAGAGAAGGTGCTGCCAGGGAATTCTCTGCCTGTCTTTCCCCAGTGCTCTGCAAGCTCTTGCGGGCAACAGGAAACCTGGGGCTCTATGCTTTCTTTCATTCTGAACAAGTGTTAGTGTTTTCAGCAGAAAAGCGATTCTGCGAAGCAATGTGAACACTTCTGCTTCCCAGGCACAGAGAAGGTGCTAGCAGGGAATTCTCTGCCTCCCTTTCCCCAGTGCTCTGCAAGCTCTCGCGGGCAACAGCAAACCTGGGGCTCTATGCTTTCTTTCATTCTGAACAAGTATTAGTGTTTTCAGCAGAAAAGTGATTCCGCGAAGCAATGTGAACACTTTTGCTTCCCAGGCACAGAGAAGGTGCTAGCAGGGAATTCTCTGCCTGCCTTTCCCCAGTGCTCTGCAAGCTCTCCAGGGCAACAGCAAATCTGGGGCTCTGTGCTTTCTTTTGCCCTGAACAAGTGTTAGTGTTTTCTGCAGAAAAGCGATTCTGCGAAGCAATGTGAACACTTCTGCTTGCCAGGCACAGAGAAGGTGCTAGCAGGGAATCCTCTGCCTGCCTTTCCCCAGTGCTCTGGAAGCTCTCCAGGGCAACAGCAAACCTGGGGCTCTGTGCTTTCTGTTCACCTTTAACAAGTGTTAGTGTTTTCTGCAGAAAAGCGATTCTGCGAAGCAATGTGAACACTTCTGCTTGCCAGGCACAGAGAAGGTGCTAGCAGGGAATCCTGTGCCTGCCTTTCCCCAGTGCTCTGGAAGCTCTCCAGGGCAACAGCAAACCTGGGGCTCTGTGCTTTCTGTTGCCCTGAAAAAGTGTTAGTGTTTTCTGCACAAAAGCCATTCTGCGCAACAGTGGGAATGCTTCTCCTTGCCAGGCACAGAGAAGGTGCTAGCAGGGAATTCTCTGCCTGCCTTTCCCCAGTGCTCTGCAAGCTCTTGCGGGCAACAACAAATCTGGGGCTCTGTGCTTTCTTTTGCCCTGAACAAGTGTTAGTGTTTTCTGCAGAAAAGCGATTCTGCGCAGCAATGTGAACGATTCTCCTTGCCAGGCACAGAGAAGGTGCTAGCAGGGAATTCTCTGCCTGCATTTCCCCAGTGCTCTGCAAGCTCTCCAGGGCAACAGCAAATCTGGGGCTCTGTGCTTTCTTTCGTTCTAAACAAGTGTTAGTGTTTTCTGCACAAAAGCGATTCTGCGAAGCAATGTGAACACTTCTCCTTGCCAGGCACAGAGAAGGTGCTAGCAGGGAATTCTCTGCCTGCCTTTCCCCAGTGCTCTGCAAGCTATCGCGGGCAGCAGCAAATCTGGGGCTCTGTGCTTTCTTTTGCCCTGAACAAGTGTTAGTGTTTTCAGCAGAAAAGCCATTCTGCGCAACAATGGGAACGCTTCTCCTTGCCAGGCACAGAGAAGGTGCTAGCAGGGAATTCTCTGCCTGCCTTTCCCCAGTGCTCTGCAAGCTCTCCAGGGCAACAGCAAATCTGGGGCTCTGTGCTTTCTTTTGCCCTGAACAAGTGTTAGTGTTTTCTGCAGAAAAGCGATTCTGCGCAGCAATGTGAACGATTCTCCTTGCCAGGCACAGAGAAGGTGCTAGCAGGGAATTCTCTGCCTGCATTTCCCCAGTGCTCTGCAAGCTCTCCAGGGCAACAGCAAATCTGGGGCTCTGTGCTTTCTTTCGTTCTAAACAAGTGTTAGTGTTTTCTGCACAAAAGCGATTCTGCGAAGCAATGTGAACACTTCTGCTTCCCAGGCACAGAGAAGGTGCTAGCAGTGAATTCTCTGCCTGCCTTTCCCCAGTGCTCTGCAAGTTCTTCCGGGCAACAGCAAATCTGGGGCTCTGTGCTTTCTTTTCACCTTGAACAAGTGTCAGTGTTTTCTGCACAAAAGCGATTCTGCGCAACAATGTGAACACTTCTGCTTCCCAGGCACAGAGAAGGTGCTAGCAGGGAATTCTCTGCCTGCCTTTCCCCAGTGCTCTGCAAGCTCTCCAGGGCAACAGCAAATCTGGGGCTCTGTGCTTTCTTTTGCCCTGAACAAGTGTTAGTGTTTTCTGCAGAAAAGCGATTCTGCGAAGCAATGTGAACACTTCTGCTTGCCAGGCACAGAGAAGGTGCTAGCAGGGAATCCTCTGCCTGCCTTTCCCCAGTGCTCTGGAAGCTCTCCAGGGCAACAGCAAACCTGGGGCTCTGTGCTTTCTGTTGCCCTGAAAAAGTGTTAGTGTTTTCTGCACAAAAGCCATTCTGCGCAACAGTGGGAATGCTTCTCCTTGCCAGGCACAGAGAAGGTGCTAGCAGGGAATTCTCTGCCTGCCTTTCCCCAGTGCTCTGCAAGCTCTTGCGGGCAACAGCAAATCTGGGGCTCTGTGCTTTCTTTTGCCCTGAACAAGTGTTAGTGTTTTCAGCAGAAAAGAGATTCTGCGAAGCAATGTGAACACTTTTGCTTCCCAGGCACAGAGAAGGTGCTAGCAGGGAATTCTCTGCCTCCCTTTCCCCAGTGCTCTGCAAGCTCTCCAGGGCAACAGCAAATCTGGGGCTCTGTGCTTTCTTTTGCCCTGAACAAGTGTTAGTGTTTTCTGCAGAAAAGCGATTCTGCGAAGCAATGTGAACACTTCTGCTTGCCAGGCACAGAGAAGGTGCTAGCAGGGAATCCTGTGCCTGCCTTTCCCCAGTGCTCTGGAAGCTCTCCAGGGCAACAGCAAACCTGGGGCTCTGTGCTTTCTGTTGCCCTGAAAAAGTGTTAGTGTTTTCTGCACAAAAGCCATTCTGCGCAACAGTGGGAATGCTTCTCCTTGCCAGGCACAGAGAAGGTGCTAGCAGGGAATTCTCTGCCTGCCTTTCCCCAGTGCTCTGCAAGCTCTTGCGGGCAACAACAAATCTGGGGCTCTGTGCTTTCTTTTGCCCTGAACAAGTGTTAGTGTTTTCTGCAGAAAAGCGATTCTGCGCAGCAATGTGAACGATTCTCCTTGCCAGGCACAGAGAAGGTGCTAGCAGGGAATTCTCTGCCTGCATTTCCCCAGTGCTCTGCAAGCTCTCCAGGGCAACAGCAAATCTGGGGCTCTGTGCTTTCTTTCGTTCTAAACAAGTGTTAGTGTTTTCTGCACAAAAGCGATTCTGCGAAGCAATGTGAACACTTCTCCTTGCCAGGCACAGAGAA
The DNA here is from genome assembly GCF_047716275.1 of Strix uralensis. Taxonomy (NCBI): domain Eukaryota; kingdom Metazoa; phylum Chordata; class Aves; order Strigiformes; family Strigidae; genus Strix; species Strix uralensis. The sequence continues at coordinate 3,328,837 of NC_134001.1, read as the reverse complement.
GGTGCTAGCAGGGAATTCTCTGCCTGCCTTTCCCCAGTGCTCTGCAAGCTATCGCGGGCAGCAGCAAACCTGGGGCTCTGTGCTTTCTTTTGCCCTGAACAAGTGTTAGTGTTTTCAGCAGAAAAGCCATTCTGCGCAACAATGGGAACGCTTCTCCTTGCCAGGCACAGAGAAGGTGCTAGCAGGGAATTCTCTGCCTGCCTTTCCCCAGTGCTCTGCAAGCTCTCCAGGGCAACAGCAAATCTGGGGCTCTGTGCTTTCTTTTGCCCTGAACAAGTGTTAGTGTTTTCTGCAGAAAAGCGATTCTGCGCAGCAATGTGAACGATTCTCCTTGCCAGGCACAGAGAAGGTGCTAGCAGGGAATTCTCTGCCTGCATTTCCCCAGTGCTCTGCAAGCTCTCCAGGGCAACAGCAAATCTGGGGCTCTGTGCTTTCTTTCGTTCTAAACAAGTGTTAGTGTTTTCTGCACAAAAGCGATTCTGCGAAGCAATGTGAACACTTCTGCTTGCCAGGCACAGAGAAGGTGCTAGCAGTGAATTCTCTGCCTGCCTTTCCCCAGTGCTCTGCAAGCTCTCCAGGGCAACAGCAAATCTGGGGCTCTGTGCTTTCTTTCGTTCTAAACAAGTGTTAGTGTTTTCTGCAGAAAAGCGATTCTGCGAAGCAATGTGAACACTTCTCCTTGCCAGGCACAGAGAAGGTGCTAGCAGGGAATTCTCTGCCTGCATTTCCCCAGTGCTCTGCAAGTTCTTCCGGGCAACAGCAAATCTGGGGCTCTGTGCTTTCTTTTCACCTTGAACAAGTGTCAGTGTTTTCTGCACAAAAGCGATTCTGCGCAACAATGTGAACACTTCTGCTTCCCAGGCACAGAGAAGGTGCTAGCAGGGAATTCTCTGCCTGCCTTTCCCCAGTGCTCTGCAAGATCTCCAGGGCAACAGCAAATCTGGGGCTCTGTGCTTTCTTTTGCCCTGAACAAGTGTTAGTGTTTTCTGCAGAAAAGCGATTCTGCGAAGCAATGTGAACACTTCTGCTTGCCAGGCACAGAGAAGGTGCTAGCAGGGAATCCTCTGCCTGCCTTTCCCCAGTGCTCTGGAAGCTCTTGCGGGCAACAGCAAACCTGGGGCTCTGTGCTTTCTGTTGCCCTGAAAAAGTGTTAGTGTTTTCTGCACAAAAGCCATTCTGCGCAACAGTGGGAATGCTTCTCCTTGCCAGGCACAGAGAAGGTGCTAGCAGGGAATTCTCTGCCTGCCTTTCCCCAGTGCTCTGCAAGCTCTTGCGGGCAACAGCAAATCTGGGGCTCTGTGCTTTCTTTTGCCCTGAACAAGTGTTAGTGTTTTCAGCAGAAAAGAGATTCTGCGAAGCAATGTGAACACTTCTGCTTCCCAGGCACAGAGAAGGTGCTAGCAGGGAATTCTCTGCCTCCCTTTCCCCAGTGCTCTGCAAGCTCTCCAGGGCAACAGCAAACCTGGGGCTCTATGCTTTCTTTCATTCTGAACAAGTATTAGTGTTTTCAGCAGAAAAGAGATTCTGCGAAGCAATGTGAACACTTTTGCTTCCCAGGCACAGAGAAGGTGCTAGCAGGGAATTCTCTGCCTGCCTTTCCCCAGTGCTCTGCAAGCTCTCCAGGGCAACAGCAAATCTGGGGCTCTGTGCTTTCTGTTGCCCTGAACAAGCGTTAGTGTTTTGTGCAGAAAAGCGATTCTGCGCAACAATGTGAACACTTCTGCTTGCCAGGCACAGAGAAGGTGCTAGCAGGGAATCCTCTGCCTGCCTTTCCCCAGTCCTCTGGAAGCTCTCACGGGCAACAGCAAACCTCGGGCTCTGTGCTTTCTTTTGCCCTGAACAAGTGTTAGTGTTTTCAGCAGAAAAGCCATTCTGCGAAGCAATGTGAACACTTCTGCTTCCCAGGCACAGAGAAGGTGCTAGCAGGGAATTCTCTGCCTGCCTTTCCCCAGTGCTCTGCAAGCTCTCCCGGGCAACAGCAAATCTGGGGCTCTGTGCTTTCTTTTCACCTTGAACAAGTGTTAGTGTTTTCTGCACAAAAGCGATTCTGCGCAACAATGTGAACACTTCTGCTTCCCTGGCACAGAGAAGGTGCTAGCAGTGAATTCTCTGCCTGCCTTTCCCCAGTGCTCTGCAAGCTCTCCAGGGCAACATAAAATCTGGGCCTCTGTACTTTCTTTCGTTCTGAACAAGTGTTAGTGTTTTCTGCAGAAAAGCGATTCTGCGCAGCAATGTGAACACTTCTGCTTCCCAGGCACAGAGAAGGTGCTAGCAGGGAATTCTCTGCCTGCATTTCCCCAGTGCTCTGCAAGCTCTCCAGGGCAACAGCAAATCTGGGGCTCTGTGCTTTCTTTTGCCCTGAACAAGTGTTAGTGTTTTCTGCAGAAAAGCGATTCTGCGAAGCAATGTGAACACTTCTCCTTGCCAGGCACAGAGAAGGTGCTGCCAGGGAATTCTCTGCCTGTCTTTCCCCAGTGCTCTGCAAGCTCTTGCGGGCAACAGGAAACCTGGGGCTCTATGCTTTCTTTCATTCTGAACAAGTGTTAGTGTTTTCAGCAGAAAAGCGATTCTGCGAAGCAATGTGAACACTTCTGCTTCCCAGGCACAGAGAAGGTGCTAGCAGGGAATTCTCTGCCTCCCTTTCCCCAGTGCTCTGCAAGCTCTCGCGGGCAACAGCAAACCTGGGGCTCTATGCTTTCTTTCATTCTGAACAAGTATTAGTGTTTTCAGCAGAAAAGTGATTCCGCGAAGCAATGTGAACACTTTTGCTTCCCAGGCACAGAGAAGGTGCTAGCAGGGAATTCTCTGCCTCCCTTTCCCCAGTGCTCTGCAAGCTCTCCAGGGCAACAGCAAATCTGGGGCTCTGTGCTTTCTTTCATTCTGAACAAGTGTTAGTGTTTTCAGCAGAAAAGAGATTCTGCGAAGCAATGTGAACACTTCTGCTTCCCAGGCACAGAGAAGGTGCTAGCAGGGAATTCTCTGCCTGCCTTTCCCCAGTGCTCTGCAAGCTCTCCAGGGCAACAGCAAATCTGGGACTCTGTGCTTTCTGTTGCCCTGAACAAGCGTTAGTGTTTTGTGCAGAAAAGCGATTCTGCGCAACAATGTGAACACTTCTGCTTCCCAGGCACAGAGAAGGTGCTAGCAGGGAATTCTCTGCCTGCCTTTCCCCAGTCCTCTGGAAGCTCTCGCGGGCAACAGCAAACCTGGGGCTCTGTGCTTTCTTTTGCCCTGAACAAGTGTTAGTGTTTTCTGCAGAAAAGAGATTCTGCGAAGCAATGTGAACACTTCTGCTTCCCAGGCACAGAGAAGGTGCTAGCAGGGAATCTTCTGCCTGCCTTTCCCCAGTGCTCTGCAAGCTCTCGCGGGCAACAGCAAACCTGGGGCTCTGTGCTTTCTGTTGCCCTGAAAAAGTGTTAGTGTTTTCTGCACAAAAGCCATTCTGCGCAACAGTGGGAACGCTTCTCCTTGCCAGGCACAGAGAAGGTGCTAGCAGGGAATTCTCTGCCTGCCTTTCCCCAGTGCTCTGCAAGCTCTTGCGGGCAACAGCAAATCTGGGGCTCTGTGCTTTCTTTTGCCCTGAACAAGTGTTAGTGTTTTCTGCAGAAAAGCGATTCTGCGCAGCAATGTGAACGATTCTCCTTGCCAGGCACAGAGAAGGTGCTAGCAGGGAATTCTCTGCCTGCATTTCCCCAGTGCTCTGCAAGCTCTCCAGGGCAACAGCAAATCTGGGACTCTGTGCTTTCTTTCGTTCTAAACAAGTGTTAGTGTTTTGTGCAGAAAAGCGATTCTGCGAAGCAATGTGAACACTTCTGCTTGCCAGGCACAGAGAAGGTGCTAGCAGGGAATTCTCTGCCTGCCTTTCCCCAGTGCTCTGCAAGCTCTCCCGGGCAGCAGCAAATCTGGGGCTCTGTGCTTTCTTTTCACCTTGAACAAGTGTTAGTGTTTTCTGCACAAAAGCGATTGTGCGAAGCAATGTGAACACTTCTGCTTCCCAGGCACAGAGAAGGTGCTAGCAGTGAATTCTCTGCCTGCCTTTCCCCAGTGCTCTGCAAGCTCTCCAGGGCAACATAAAAACTGGGCCTCTGTACTTTCTTTCGTTCTGAACAAGTGTTAGTGTTTTCTGCAGAAAAGCGATTCTGCGCAGCAATGTGAACACTTCTGCTTCCCAGGCACAGAGAAGGTGCTAGCAGGGAATCCTCTGCCTGCCTTTCCCCAGTCCTCTGGAAGCTCTCGCGGGCAACAGCAAACCTGGGGCTCTGTGCTTTCTTTTGCCCTGAACAAGTGTTAGTGTTTTCTGCAGAAAAGCGATTCTGCGAAGCAATGTGAACACTTCTGCTTCCCAGGCACAGAGAAGGTGCTAGCAGGGAATCCTCTGCCTGCCTTTCCCCAGTGCTCTGCAAGCTCTCCAGGGCAACAGCAAACCTGGGGCTCTGTGCTTTCTGTTGCCCTGAAAAAGTGTTAGTGTTTTCTGCAGAAAAGCGATTCTGCGCAACAGTGGGAACGCTTCTCCTTGCCAGGCACAGAGAAGGTGCTAGCAGGGAATTCTCTGCCTGCCTTTCCCCAGTGCTCTGCAAGCTCTCCAGGACAACATAAAATCTGGGGCTCTGTGCTTTCTTTCGTTCTGAACAAGTGTTACTGTTTTCTGCACAAAAGCGATTCTGCGAAGCAATGTGAAAACTTCTGCTTCCCAGGCACAGAGAAGGTGCTAGCAGGGAATTCTCTGCCTGCATTTCCCCAGTGCTCTGCAAGCTCTCCAGGACAACATAAAATCTGGGCCTCTGTACTTTCTTTCGTTCTGAACAAGTGTTAGTGTTTTCTGCAGAAAAGCGATTCTGCGCAGCAATGTGAACGATTCTCCTTGCCAGGCACAGAGAAGGTGCTAGCAGGGAATTCTCTGCCTGCCTTTCCCCAGTCCTCTGGAAGCTCTCGCGGGCAGCAGCAAACCTGGGGCTCTGTGCTTTCTTTTGCCCTGAACAAGTGTTAGTGTTTTCAGCAGAAAAGCCATTCTGCGCAACAATGGGAACACTTCTCCTTGCCAGGCACAGAGAAGGTGCTAGCAGGGAATTCTCTGCCTGCCTTTCCCCAGTGCTCTGCAAGCTCTCCAGGGCAACAGCAAATCTGGGGCTCTGTGCTTTCTTTTGCCCTGAACAAGTGTTAGTGTTTTCTGCAGAAAAGCGATTCTGCGAAGCAATGTGAACACTTCTGCTTGCCAGGCACAGAGAAGGTGCTAGCAGGGAATCCTCTGCCTGCCTTTCCCCAGTGCTCTGGAAGCTCTCCAGGGCAACAGCAAACCTGGGGCTCTGTGCTTTCTGTTGCCCTGAAAAAGTGTTAGTGTTTTCTGCACAAAAGCCATTCTGCGCAACAGTGGGAATGCTTCTCCTTGCCAGGCACAGAGAAGGTGCTAGCAGGGAATTCTCTGCCTGCCTTTCCCCAGTGCTCTGCAAGCTCTTGCGGGCAACAGCAAATCTGGGGCTCTGTGCTTTCTTTTGCCCTGAACAAGTGTTAGTGTTTTCAGCAGAAAAGAGATTCTGCGAAGCAATGTGAACACTTCTGCTTCCCAGGCACAGAGAAGGTGCTAGCAGGGAATTCTCTGCCTCCCTTTCCCCAGTGCTCTGCAAGCTCTCGCGGGCAACAGCAAACCTGGGGCTCTATGCTTTCTTTCATTCTGAACAAGTATTAGTGTTTTCAGCAGAAAAGAGATTCTGCGAAGCAATGTGAACACTTTTGCTTCCCAGGCACAGAGAAGGTGCTAGCAGGGAATTCTCTGCCTGCCTTTCCCCAGTGCTCTGCAAGCTCTCCAGGGCAACAGCAAATCTGGGGCTCTGTGCTTTCTTTTGCCCTGAACAAGCGTTAGTGTTTTGTGCAGAAAAGCGATTCTGCGCAACAATGTGAACACTTCTGCTTGCCAGGCACAGAGAAGGTGCTAGCAGGGAATCCTCTGCCTGCCTTTCCCCAGTCCTCTGGAAGCTCTCACGGGCAACAGCAAACCTCGGGCTCTGTGCTTTCTTTTGCCCTGAACAAGTGTTAGTGTTTTCAGCAGAAAAGCCATTCTGCGAAGCAATGTGAACACTTCTGCTTCCCAGGCACAGAGAAGGTGCTAGCAGGGAATTCTCTGCCTGCCTTTCCCCAGTGCTCTGCAAGCTCTCCAGGGCAACAGCAAATCTGGGGCTCTGTGCTTTCTTTTCACCTTGAACAAGTGTTAGTGTTTTCTGCACAAAAGCGATTCTGCGCAACAATGTGAACACTTCTGCTTCCCAGGCACAGAGAAGGTGCTAGCAGTGAATTCTCTGCCTGCCTTTCCCCAGTGCTCTGCAAGCTCTCCAGGGCAACATAAAATCTGGGCCTCTGTACTTTCTTTCGTTCTGAACAAGTGTTAGTGTTTTCTGCAGAAAAGCGATTCTGCGCAGCAATGTGAACACTTCTGCTTCCCAGGCACAGAGAAGGTGCTAGCAGGGAATTCTCTGCCTGCATTTCCCCAGTGCTCTGCAAGCTCTCCAGGGCAACAGCAAATCTGGGGCTCTGTGCTTTCTTTCGTTCTAAACAAGTGTTAGTGTTTTCTGCAGAAAAGCGATTCTGCGAAGCAATGTGAACACTTCTCCTTGCCAGGCACAGAGAAGGTGCTAGCAGGGAATTCTCTGCCTGCCTTTCCCCAGTGCTCTGCAAGCTCTTGCGGGCAACAGGAAACCTGGGGCTCTATGCTTTCTTTCATTCTGAACAAGTGTTAGTGTTTTCAGCAGAAAAGCGATTCTGCGAAGCAATGTGAACACTTCTGCTTCCCAGGCACAGAGAAGGTGCTAGCAGGGAATTCTCTGCCTCCCTTTCCCCAGTGCTCTGCAAGCTCTCGCGGGCAACAGCAAACCTGGGGCTCTATGCTTTCTTTCATTCTGAACAAGTATTAGTGTTTTCAGCAGAAAAGTGATTCCGCGAAGCAATGTGAACACTTTTGCTTCCCAGGCACAGAGAAGGTGCTAGCAGGGAATTCTCTGCCTCCCTTTCCCCAGTGCTCTGCAAGCTCTCCAGGGCAACAGCAAATCTGGGGCTCTGTGCTTTCTTTCATTCTGAACAAGTGTTAGTGTTTTCAGCAGAAAAGAGATTCTGCGAAGCAATGTGAACACTTCTGCTTCCCAGGCACAGAGAAGGTGCTAGCAGGGAATTCTCTGCCTGCCTTTCCCCAGTGCTCTGCAAGCTCTCCAGGGCAACAGCAAATCTGGGACTCTGTGCTTTCTGTTGCCCTGAACAAGCGTTAGTGTTTTGTGCAGAAAAGCGATTCTGCGCAACAATGTGAACACTTCTGCTTCCCAGGCACAGAGAAGGTGCTAGCAGGGAATTCTCTGCCTGCCTTTCCCCAGTCCTCTGGAAGCTCTCGCGGGCAACAGCAAACCTGGGGCTCTGTGCTTTCTTTTGCCCTGAACAAGTGTTAGTGTTTTCTGCAGAAAAGAGATTCTGCGAAGCAATGTGAACACTTCTGCTTCCCAGGCACAGAGAAGGTGCTAGCAGGGAATCTTCTGCCTGCCTTTCCCCAGTGCTCTGCAAGCTCTCCAGGGCAACAGCAAACCTGGGGCTCTGTGCTTTCTGTTGCCCTGAAAAAGTGTTAGTGTTTTCTGCACAAAAGCCATTCTGCGCAACAGTGGGAACGCTTCTCCTTGCCAGGCACAGAGAAGGTGCTAGCAGGGAATTCTCTGCCTGCCTTTCCCCAGTGCTCTGCAAGCTCTTGCGGGCAACAGCAAATCTGGGGCTCTGTGCTTTCTTTTGCCCTGAACAAGTGTTAGTGTTTTCAGCAGAAAAGCGATTCTGCGCAGCAATGTGAACGATTCTCCTTGCCAGGCACAGAGAAGGTGCTAGCAGGGAATTCTCTGCCTGCATTTCCCCAGTGCTCTGCAAGCTCTCCAGGGCAACAGCAAATCTGGGGCTCTGTGCTTTCTTTCGTTCTAAACAAGTGTTAGTGTTTTGTGCAGAAAAGCGATTCTGCGAAGCAATGTGAACACTTCTGCTTGCCAGGCACAGAGAAGGTGCTAGCAGGGAATTCTCTGCCTGCCTTTCCCCAGTGCTCTGCAAGCTCTCCCGGGCAACAGCAAATCTGGGGCTCTGTGCTTTCTTTTCACCTTGAACAAGTGTTAGTGTTTTCTGCACAAAAGCGATTGTGCGAAGCAATGTGAACACTTCTGCTTCCCAGGCACAGAGAAGGTGCTAGCAGGGAATTCTCTGCCTCCCTTTCCCCAGTGCTCTGCAAGCTCTCCAGGGCAACATAAAATCTGGGCCTCTGTACTTTCTTTCGTTCTGAACAAGTGTTAGTGTTTTCTGCAGAAAAGCGATTCTGCGCAGCAATGTGAACGATTCTCCTTGCCAGGCACAGAGAAGGTGCTAGCAGGGAATTCTCTGCCTGCCTTTCCCCAGTCCTCTGGAAGCTCTCGCGGGCAGCAGCAAACCTGGGGCTCTGTGCTTTCTTTTGCCCTGAACAAGTGTTAGTGTTTTCAGCAGAAAAGCCATTCTGCGCAACAATGGGAACACTTCTCCTTGCCAGGCACAGAGAAGGTGCTAGCAGGGAATTCTCTGCCTGCCTTTCCCCAGTGCTCTGCAAGCTCTCCAGGGCAACAGCAAATCTGGGGCTCTGTGCTTTCTTTTGCCCTGAACAAGTGTTAGTGTTTTCTGCAGAAAAGCGATTCTGCGAAGCAATGTGAACACTTCTGCTTGCCAGGCACAGAGAAGGTGCTAGCAGGGAATCCTCTGCCTGCCTTTCCCCAGTGCTCTGGAAGCTCTCCAGGGCAACAGCAAACCTGGGGCTCTGTGCTTTCTGTTGCCCTGAAAAAGTGTTAGTGTTTTCTGCACAAAAGCCATTCTGCGCAACAGTGGGAATGCTTCTCCTTGCCAGGCACAGAGAAGGTGCTAGCAGGGAATTCTCTGCCTGCCTTTCCCCAGTGCTCTGCAAGCTCTTGCGGGCAACAGCAAATCTGGGGCTCTGTGCTTTCTTTTGCCCTGAACAAGTGTTAGTGTTTTCAGCAGAAAAGAGATTCTGCGAAGCAATGTGAACACTTCTGCTTCCCAGGCACAGAGAAGGTGCTAGCAGGGAATTCTCTGCCTCCCTTTCCCCAGTGCTCTGCAAGCTCTCGCGGGCAACAGCAAACCTGGGGCTCTATGCTTTCTTTCATTCTGAACAAGTATTAGTGTTTTCAGCAGAAAAGAGATTCTGCGAAGCAATGTGAACACTTTTGCTTCCCAGGCACAGAGAAGGTGCTAGCAGGGAATTCTCTGCCTGCCTTTCCCCAGTGCTCTGCAAGCTCTCCAGGGCAACAGCAAATCTGGGGCTCTGTGCTTTCTTTTGCCCTGAACAAGCGTTAGTGTTTTGTGCAGAAAAGCGATTCTGCGCAACAATGTGAACACTTCTGCTTGCCAGGCACAGAGAAGGTGCTAGCAGGGAATCCTCTGCCTGCCTTTCCCCAGTCCTCTGGAAGCTCTCACGGGCAACAGCAAACCTCGGGCTCTGTGCTTTCTTTTGCCCTGAACAAGTGTTAGTGTTTTCAGCAGAAAAGCCATTCTGCGAAGCAATGTGAACACTTCTGCTTCCCAGGCACAGAGAAGGTGCTAGCAGGGAATTCTCTGCCTGCCTTTCCCCAGTGCTCTGCAAGCTCTCCAGGGCAACAGCAAATCTGGGGCTCTGTGCTTTCTTTTCACCTTGAACAAGTGTTAGTGTTTTCTGCACAAAAGCGATTCTGCGCAACAATGTGAACACTTCTGCTTCCCAGGCACAGAGAAGGTGCTAGCAGTGAATTCTCTGCCTGCCTTTCCCCAGTGCTCTGCAAGCTCTCCAGGGCAACATAAAATCTGGGCCTCTGTACTTTCTTTCGTTCTGAACAAGTGTTAGTGTTTTCTGCAGAAAAGCGATTCTGCGCAGCAATGTGAACACTTCTGCTTCCCAGGCACAGAGAAGGTGCTAGCAGGGAATTCTCTGCCTGCATTTCCCCAGTGCTCTGCAAGCTCTCCAGGGCAACAGCAAATCTGGGGCTCTGTGCTTTCTTTCGTTCTAAACAAGTGTTAGTGTTTTCTGCAGAAAAGCGATTCTGCGAAGCAATGTGAACACTTCTCCTTGCCAGGCACAGAGAAGGTGCTAGCAGGGAATTCTCTGCCTGCCTTTCCCCAGTGCTCTGCAAGCTCTTGCGGGCAACAGGAAACCTGGGGCTCTATGCTTTCTTTCATTCTGAACAAGTGTTAGTGTTTTCAGCAGAAAAGCGATTCTGCGAAGCAATGTGAACACTTCTGCTTCCCAGGCACAGAGAAGGTGCTAGCAGGGAATTCTCTGCCTCCCTTTCCCCAGTGCTCTGCAAGCTCTCGCGGGCAACAGCAAACCTGGGGCTCTATGCTTTCTTTCATTCTGAACAAGTATTAGTGTTTTCAGCAGAAAAGTGATTCCGCGAAGCAATGTGAACACTTTTGCTTCCCAGGCACAGAGAAGGTGCTAGCAGGGAATTCTCTGCCTCCCTTTCCCCAGTGCTCTGCAAGCTCTCCAGGGCAACAGCAAATCTGGGGCTCTGTGCTTTCTTTCATTCTGAACAAGTGTTAGTGTTTTCAGCAGAAAAGAGATTCTGCGAAGCAATGTGAACACTTCTGCTTCCCAGGCACAGAGAAGGTGCTAGCAGGGAATTCTCTGCCTGCCTTTCCCCAGTGCTCTGCAAGCTCTCCAGGGCAACAGCAAATCTGGGACTCTGTGCTTTCTGTTGCCCTGAACAAGCGTTAGTGTTTTGTGCAGAAAAGCGATTCTGCGCAACAATGTGAACACTTCTGCTTCCCAGGCACAGAGAAGGTGCTAGCAGGGAATTCTCTGCCTGCCTTTCCCCAGTCCTCTGGAAGCTCTCGCGGGCAACAGCAAACCTGGGGCTCTGTGCTTTCTTTTGCCCTGAACAAGTGTTAGTGTTTTCTGCAGAAAAGAGATTCTGCGAAGCAATGTGAACACTTCTGCTTCCCAGGCACAGAGAAGGTGCTAGCAGGGAATCTTCTGCCTGCCTTTCCCCAGTGCTCTGCAAGCTCTCCAGGGCAACAGCAAACCTGGGGCTCTGTGCTTTCTGTTGCCCTGAAAAAGTGTTAGTGTTTTCTGCACAAAAGCCATTCTGCGCAACAGTGGGAACGCTTCTCCTTGCCAGGCACAGAGAAGGTGCTAGCAGGGAATTCTCTGCCTGCCTTTCCCCAGTGCTCTGCAAGCTCTTGCGGGCAACAGCAAATCTGGGGCTCTGTGCTTTCTTTTGCCCTGAACAAGTGTTAGTGTTTTCAGCAGAAAAGCGATTCTGCGCAGCAATGTGAACGATTCTCCTTGCCAGGCACAGAGAAGGTGCTAGCAGGGAATTCTCTGCCTGCATTTCCCCAGTGCTCTGCAAGCTCTCCAGGGCAACAGCAAATCTGGGGCTCTGTGCTTTCTTTCGTTCTAAACAAGTGTTAGTGTTTTGTGCAGAAAAGCGATTCTGCGAAGCAATGTGAACACTTCTGCTTGCCAGGCACAGAGAAGGTGCTAGCAGGGAATTCTCTGCCTGCCTTTCCCCAGTGCTCTGCAAGCTCTCCCGGGCAACAGCAAATCTGGGGCTCTGTGCTTTCTTTTCACCTTGAACAAGTGTTAGTGTTTTCTGCACAAAAGCGATTCTGCGAAGCAATGTGAACACTTCTGCTTCCCAGGCACAGAGAAGGTGCTAGCAGGGAATTCTCTGCCTCCCTTTCCCCAGTGCTCTGCAAGCTCTCCAGGGCAACATAAAATCTGGGCCTCTGTACTTTCTTCCGTTCTGAACAAGTGTTAGTGTTTTCTGCAGAAAAGCGATTCTGCGCAGCAATGTGAACACTTCTGCTTCCCAGGCACAGAGAAGGTGCTAGCAGGGAATCCTCTGCCTGCCTTTCCCCAGTCCTCTGGAAGCTCTCGCGGGCAACAGCAAACCTGGGGCTCTGTGCTTTCTTTTGCCCTGAACAAGTGTTAGTGTTTTCTGCAGAAAAGCGATTCTGCGAAGCAATGTGAACACTTCTGCTTCCCAGGCACAGAGAAGGTGCTAGCAGGGAATCCTCTGCCTGCCTTTCCCCAGTGCTCTGCAAGCTCTCCAGGGCAACAGCAAACCTGGGGCTCTGTGCTTTCTTTTGCCCTGAACAAGTGTTAGTGTTTTCTGCAGAAAAGCGATTCTGCGAAGCAATGTGAACACTTCTGCTTCCCAGGCACAGAGAAGGTGCTAGCAGGGAATTCTCTGCCTGCCTTTCCCCAGTGCTCTGCAAGCTCTCCAGGACAACATAAAATCTGGGGCTCTGTGCTTTCTTTCGTTCTGAACAAGTGTTACTGTTTTCTGCACAAAAGCGATTCTGCGAAGCAATGTGAAAACTTCTGCTTCCCAGGCACAGAGAAGGTGCTAGCAGGGAATTCTCTGCCTGCATTTCCCCAGTGCTCTGCAAGCTCTCCAGGACAACATAAAATCTGGGCCTCTGTACTTTCTTTCGTTCTGAACAAGTGTTAGTGTTTTCTGCAGAAAAGCGATTCTGCGCAGCAATGTGAACGATTCTCCTTGCCAGGCACAGAGAAGGTGCTAGCAGGGAATTCTCTGCCTGCCTTTCCCCAGTCCTCTGGAAGCTCTCGCGGGCAGCAGCAAACCTGGGGCTCTGTGCTTTCTTTTGCCCTGAACAAGTGTTAGTGTTTTCAGCAGAAAAGCCATTCTGCGCAACAATGGGAACACTTCTCCTTGCCAGGCACAGAGAAGGTGCTAGCAGGGAATTCTCTGCCTGCCTTTCCCCAGTGCTCTGCAAGCTCTCCAGGGCAACAGCAAATCTGGGGCTCTGTGCTTTCTTTTGCCCTGAACAAGTGTTAGTGTTTTCTGCAGAAAAGCAATTCTGCGAAGCAATGTGAACACTTCTCCTTGCCAGGCACAGAGAAGGTGCTAGCAGGGAATTCTCTGCCTGCCTTTCCCCAGTGCTCTGCAAGCTCTTGCGGGCAACAGGAAACCTGGGGCTCTATGCTTTCTTTCATTCTGAACAAGTGTTAGTGTTTTCAGCAGAAAAGAGATTCTGCGAAGCAATGTGAACACTTCTGCTTCCCAGGCACAGAGAAGGTGCTAGCAGGGAATTCTCTGCCTGCCTTTCCCCAGTGCTCTGCAAGCTCTCGCGGGCAACAGCAAACCTGGGGCTCTATGCTTTCTTTCATTCTGAACAAGTATTAGTGTTTTCAGCAGAAAAGAGATTCTGCGAAGCAATGTGAACACTTTTGCTTCCCAGGCACAGAGAAGGTGCTAGCAGGGAATTCTCTGCCTGCCTTTCCCCAGTGCTCTGCAAGCTCTCCAGGGCAACAGCAAATCTGGGCCTCTGTACTTTCTTTCGTTCTGAACAAGTGTTAGTGTTTTCTGCAGAAAAGCGATTCTGCGCAGCAATGTGAACGATTCTCCTTGCCAGGCACAGAGAAGGTGCTAGCAGGGAATTCTCTGCCTGCATTTCCCCAGTGCTCTGCAAGCTCTCCAGGGCAACAGCAAATCTGGGGCTCTGTGCTTTCTTTCGTTCTAAACAAGTGTTAGTGTTTTCTGCACAAAAGCGATTCTGCGAAGCAATGTGAACACTTCTGCTTCCCAGGCACAGAGAAGGTGCTAGCAGTGAATTCTCTGCCTGCCTTTCCCCAGTGCTCTGCAAGCTCTCCAGGGCAACAGCAAATCTGGGGCTCTGTGCTTTCTTTCGTTCTAAACAAGTGTTAGTGTTTTCTGCACAAAAGCGATTCTGCGAAGCAATGTGAACACTTCTCCTTGCCAGGCACAGAGAAGGTGCTAGCAGGGAATTCTCTGCCTACCTTTCCCCAGTGTTCTGCAAGCTCTCCCGGGCAACAGCAAATCTGGGGCTCTGTGCTTTCTTTTCACCTTGAACAAGTGTTAGTGTTTTCTGCACAAAAGCGATTCTGCGCAACAATGTGAACACTTCTGCTTCCCAGGCACAGAGAAGGTGCTAGCAGTGAATTCTCTGCCTGCCTTTCCCCAGTGCTCTGCAAGCTCTCCAGGGCAACATAAAATCTGGGCCTCTGTACTTTCTTTCGTTCTGAACAAGTGTTAGTGTTTTCTGCAGAAAAGCGATTCTGCGCAGCAATGTGAACACTTCTCCTTGACAGGCACAGAGAAGGTGCTAGCAGGGAATCCTCTGCCTGCCTTTCCCCAGTGCTCTGCAAGCTCTTGCGGGCAACAGGAAACCTGGGGCTCTATGCTTTCTTTCATTCTGAACAAGTGTTAGTGTTTTCAGCAGAAAAGCGATTCTGCGAAGCAATGTGAACACTTCTGCTTCCCAGGCACAGAGAAGGTGCTAGCAGGGAATTCTCTGCCTCCCTTTCCCCAGTGCTCTGCAAGCTCTCCAGGGCAACAGCAAACCTGGGGCTCTATGCTTTCTTTCATTCTGAACAAGTATTAGTGTTTTCAGCAGAAAAGTGATTCCGCGAAGCAATGTGAACACTTTTGCTTCCCAGGCACAGAGAAGGTGCTAGCAGGGAATTCTCTGCCTGCCTTTCCCCAGTGCTCTGCAAGCTCTCCAGGGCAACAGCAAATCTGGGGCTCTGTGCTTTCTTTCATTCTGAACAAGTATTAGTGTTTTCAGCAGAAAAGAGATTCTGCGAAGCAATGTGAACACTTCTGCTTCCCAGGCACAGAGAAGGTGCTAGCAGGGAATTCTCTGCCTCCCTTTCCCCACTGCTCTGCAAGCTCTCGCGGGCAACAGCAAACCTGGGGCTCTATGCTTTCTTTCATTCTGAACAAGTATTAGTGTTTTCAGCAGAAAAGAGATTCTGCGAAGCAATGTGAACACTTTTGCTTCCCAGGCACAGAGAAGGTGCTAGCAGGGAATTCTCTGCCTGCCTTTCCCCAGTGCTCTGCAAGCTCTCCAGGGCAACAGCAAATCTGGGGTTCTGTGCTTTCTTTTGCCCTGAACAAGTGTTAGTGTTTTCTGCAGAAAAGCGATTCTGCGCAGCAATGTGAACGATTCTCCTTGCCAGGCACAGAGAAGGTGCTAGCAGGGAATTCTCTGCCTGCATTTCCCCAGTGCTCTGCAAGCTCTCCAGGGCAACAGCAAATCTGTGGCTCTGTGCTTTCTTTCGTTCTAAACAAGTGTTAGTGTTTTCTGCACAAAAGCGATTCTGCGAAGCAATGTGAAAACTTCTGCTTCCCAGGCACAGAGAAGGTGCTAGCAGGGAATTCTCTGCCTGCATTTCCCCAGTGCTCTGCAAGCTCTCCAGGACAACATAAAATCTGGGCCTCTGTACTTTCTTTCGTTCTGAACAAGTGTTAGTGTTTTCTGCAGAAAAGCGATTCTGCGCAGCAATGTGAACGATTCTCCTTGCCAGGCACAGAGAAGGTGCTAGCAGGGAATTCTCTGCCTGCCTTTCCCCAGTCCTCTGGAAGCTCTCGCGGGCAGCAGCAAACCTGGGGCTCTGTGCTTTCTTTTGCCCTGAACAAGTGTTAGTGTTTTCAGCAGAAAAGCCATTCTGCGCAACAATGGGAACGCTTCTCCTTGCCAGGCACAGAGAAGGTGCTAGCAGGGAATTCTCTGCCTGCCTTTCCCCAGTGCTCTGCAAGCTCTCCAGGGCAACAGCAAATCTGGGGCTCTGTGCTTTCTTTTGCCCTGAACAAGTGTTAGTGTTTTCTGCAGAAAAGCAATTCTGCGAAGCAATGTGAACACTTCTCCTTGCCAGGCACAGAGAAGGTGCTAGCAGGGAATTCTCTGCCTCCCTTTCCCCAGTGCTCTGCAAGCTCTTGCGGGCAACAGGAAACCTGGGGCTCTATGCTTTCTTTCATTCTGAACAAGTGTTAGTGTTTTCAGCAGAAAAGAGATTCTGCGAAGCAATGTGAACACTTCTGCTTCCCAGGCACAGAGAAGGTGCTAGCAGGGAATTCTCTGCCTCCCTTTCCCCACTGGTCTGCTAGCTCTCGCGGGCAACAGCAAACCTGGGGCTCTATGCTTTCTTTCATTCTGAACAAGTATTAGTGTTTTCAGCAGAAAAGAGATTCTGCGAAGCAATGTGAACACTTTTGCTTCCCAGGCACAGAGAAGGTGCTAGCAGGGAATTCTCTGCCTGCCTTTCCCCAGATCTCTGCAAGCTCTCCAGGGCAACAGCAAATCTGGGGTTCTGTGCTTTCTTTTGCCCTGAACAAGTGTTAGTGTTTTCTGCAGAAAAGCGATTCTGCGCAGCAATGTGAACGATTCTCCTTGCCAGGCACAGAGAAGGTGCTAGCAGGGAATTCTCTGCCTGCATTTCCCCAGTGCTCTGCAAGCTCTCCAGGGCAACAGCAAATCTGTGGCTCTGTGCTTTCTTTCGTTCTAAACAAGTGTTAGTGTTTTCTGCACAAAAGCGATTCTGCGAAGCAATGTGAACACTTCTGCTTGCCAGGCACAGAGAAGGTGCTAGCAGGGAATTCTCTGCCTGCCTTTCCCCAGTGCTCTGCAAGCTCTCCAGGGCAACAGCAAATCTGGGGCTCTGTGCTTTCTTTCGTTCTAAACAAGTGTTAGTGTTTTCTGCACAAAAGCGATTCTGCGAAGCAATGTGAACACTTCTCCTTGCCAGGCACAGAGAAGGTGCTAGCAGGGAATTCTCTGCCTGCCTTTCCCCAGTGCTCTGCAAGCTCTCCAGGGCAACAGCAAATCTGGGGCTCTGTGCTTTCTTTCGTTCTAAACAAGTGTTAGTGTTTTCTGCACAAAAGCGATTCTGCGAAGCAATGTGAACACTTCTGCTTGCCAGGCACAGAGAAGGTGCTAGCAGGGAATTCTCTGCCTGCCTTTCCCCAGTGCTCTGCAAGCTCTCCAGGGCAACATAAAATCTGGGCCTCTGTACTTTCTTTCGTTCTGAACAAGTGTTAGTGTTTTCTGCAGAAAAGCGATTCTGCGCAGCAATGTGAACACTTTTGCTTCCCAGGCACAGAGAAGGTGCTAGCAGGGAATTCTCTGCCTGCCTTTCCCCAGTGCTCTGCAAGCTCTCCAGGGCAACAGCAAATCTGGGGCTCTGTGCTTTCTTTTGCCCTGAACAAGTGTTAGTGTTTTCTGCAGAAAAGCGATTCTGCGAAGCAATGTGAACACTTCTGCTTGCCAGGCACAGAGAAGGTGCTAGCAGGGAATCCTCTGCCTGCCTTTCCCCAGTGCTCTGGAAGCTCTCCAGGGCAACAGCAAACCTGGGGCTCTGTGCTTTCTGTTGCCCTGAAAAAGTGTTAGTGTTTTCTGCACAAAAGCCATTCTGTGCAACAGTGGGAATGCTTCTCCTTGCCAGGCACAGAGAAGGTGCTAGCAGGGAATTCTCTGCCTGCCTTTCCCCAGTGCTCTGCAAGCTCTCCAGGGCAACAGCAAATCTGGGGCTCTGTGCTTTCTTTTGCCCTGAACAAGTGTTAGTGTTTTCTGCACAAAAGCGATTCTGCGAAGCAATGTGAACACTTCTGCTTCCCAGGCACAGAGAAGGTGCTAGCAGGGAATTCTCTGCCTGCCTTTCCCCAGTGCTCTGCAAGCTCTCCAGGGCAACAGCAAATCTGGGGCTCTGTGCTTTCTTTTCACCTTGAACAAGTGTTAGTGTTTTCTGCAGAAAAGCGATTCTGCGCAACAATGTGAACACTTCTCCTTGCCAGGCACAGAGAAGGTGCTGCCAGGGAATTCTCTGCCTGTCTTTCCCCAGTGCTCTGCAAGCTCTCCAGGGCAACAGCAAATCTGGGACTCTGTGCTTTCTGTTGCCCTGAACAAGCGTTAGTGTTTTGTGCAGAAAAGCGATTCTGCGAAGCAATGTGAACACTTCTGCTTCCCAGGCACAGAGAAGGTGCTAGCAGGGAATTCTCTGCCTGCCTTTCCCCAGTCCTCTGGAAGCTCTCGCGGGCAACAGCAAACCTGGGGCTCTGTGCTTTCTTTTGCCCTGAGCAAGTGTTAGTGTTTTCTGCAGAAAAGAGATTCTGCGAAGCAATGTGAACACTTCTGCTTCCCAGGCACAGAGAAGGTGCTAGCAGGGAATCTTCTGCCTGCCTTTCCCCAGTGCTCTGCAAGCTCTACAGGGCAACAGCAAACCTGGGGCTCTGTGCTTTCTTTTCACCTTGAACAAGTGTTAGTGTTTTCAGCAGAAAAGAGATTCTGCGAAGCAATGTGAACACTTCTGCTTCCCAGGCACAGAGAGGGTGCTAGCAGGGAATTCTCTGCCTGCCTTTCCCCAGTGCTCTGCAAGCTCTCCAGGGCAACAGCAAATCTGGGGCTCTGTGCTTTTTTTTCACCTTGAACAAGCGTTAGTGTTTTCTGCAGAAAAGCGATTCTGCGAAGCAATGTGAACACTTCTGCTTGCCAGGCACAGAGAAGGTGCTAGCAGGGAATCCTCTGCCTGCCTTTCCCCAGTGCTCTGGAAGCTCTCCAGGGCAACAGCAAACCTGGGGCTCTGTGCTTTCTGTTGCCCTGAACAAGTGTTAGTGTTTTCTGCACAAAAGCCATTCTGCGCAACAGTGGGAACGCTTCTCCTTGCCAGGCACAGAGAAGGTGCTAGCAGGGAATTCTCTGCCTGCCTTTCCCCAGTGCTCTGCAAGCTCTTGCGGGCAACAGCAAATCTGGGGCTCTGTGCTTTCTTTTCACCTTGAACAAGTGTTAGTGTTTTCTGCACAAAAGCCATTCTGCGCAACAGTGGGAACGCTTCTCCTTGCCAGGCACAGAGAAGGTGCTAGCAGGGAATTCTCTGCCTGCCTTTCCCCAGTGCTCTGCAAGCTCTTGCGGGCAACAGCAAATCTGGGGCTCTGTGCTTTCTTTTGCCCTGAACAAGTGTTAGTGTTTTCTGCAGAAAAGCGATTCTGCGCAGCAATGTGAACGATTCTCCTTGCCAGGCACAGAGAAGGTGCTAGCAGGGAATTCTCTGCCTGCCTTTCCCCAGTGCTCTGCAAGCTCTCCAGGGCAACAGCAAATCTGGGGCTCTGTGCTTTCTTTTCACCTTGAACAAGTGTTAGTGTTTTCTGCAGAAAAGCGATTCTGCGCAACAATGTGAACACTTCTCCTTGCCAGGCACAGAGAAGGTGCTGCCAGGGAATTCTCTGCCTGTCTTTCCCCAGTGCTCTGCAAGCTCTCCAGGGCAACAGCAAATCTGGGACTCTGTGCTTTCTGTTGCCCTGAACAAGCGTTAGTGTTTTGTGCAGAAAAGCGATTCTGCGAAGCAATGTGAACACTTCTGCTTCCCAGGCACAGAGAAGGTGCTAGCAGGGAATTCTCTGCCTGCCTTTCCCCAGTGCTCTGCAAGCTCTCCAGGGCAACAGCAAACCTGGGGCTCTGTGCTTTCTGTTGCCCTGAAAAAGTGTTAGTGTTTTCTGCACAAAAGCCATTCTGCACAACAGTGGGAACGCTTCTCCTTGCCAGGCACAGAGAAGGTGCTAGCAGGGAATTCTCTGCCTGCCTTTCCCCAGTGCTCTGCAAGCTCTCCCGGGCAACAGCAAATCTGGGGCTCTGTGCTTTCTTTTCACCTTGAACAAGTGATAGTGTTTTCTGCACAAAAGCGATTCTGCGCAACAATGTGAACACTTCTGTTTCCCAGGCACAGAGAAGGTGCTAGCAGTGAATTCTCTGCCTGCCTTTCCCCAGTGCTCTGCAAGCTCTCCAGGGCAACATAAAATCTGGGCCTCTGTACTTTCTTTCGTTCTGAACAAGTGTTAGTGTTTTCTGCAGAAAAGCGATTCTGCGCAGCAATGTGAACACTTCTGCTTCCCAGGCACAGAGAAGGTGCTAGCAGGGAATTCTCTGCCTGCATTTCCCCAGTGCTCTGCAAGCTCTCCAGGACAACATAAAATCTGGGGCTCTGTGCTTTCTTTTGCCCTGAACAAGTGTTAGTGTTTTCTGCAGAAAAGCGATTCTGTGAAGCAATGTGAACACTTCTCCTTGCCAGGCACAGAGAAGGTGCTAGCAGGGAATCCTCTGCCTGCCTTTCCCCAGTGCTCTGGAAGCTCTCCAGGGCAACAGCAAACCTGGGGCTCTGTGCTTTCTTTTGCCCTGAACAAGTGTTAGTGTTTTCAGCAGAAAAGCCATTCTGCGCAACAATGGGAACGCTTCTCCTTGCCAGGCACAGAGAAGGTGCTAGCAGGGAATTCTCTGCCTGCCTTTCCCCAGTGCTCTGCAAGCTCTCCAGGGCAACAGCAAATCTGGGGCTCTGTGCTTTCTTTTGCCCTGAACAAGTGTTAGTGTTTTCTGCAGAAAAGCAATTCTGCGAAGCAATGTGAACACTTCTCCTTGCCAGGCACAGAGAAGGTGCTAGCAGGGAATTCTCTGCCTCCCTTTCCCCAGTGCTCTGCAAGCTCTTGCGGGCAACAGGAAACCTGGGGCTCTATGCTTTCTTTCATTCTGAACAAGTGTTAGTGTTTTCAGCAGAAAAGAGATTCTGCGAAGCAATGTGAACACTTCTGCTTCCCAGGCACAGAGAAGGTGCTAGCAGGGAATTCTCTGCCTCCCTTTCCCCACTGCTCTGCAAGCTCTCGCGGGCAACAGCAAACCTGGGGCTCTATGCTTTCTTTCATTCTGAACAAGTATTAGTGTTTTCAGCAGAAAAGAGATTCTGCGAAGCAATGTGAACACTTTTGCTTCCCAGGCACAGAGAAGGTGCTAGCAGGGAATTCTCTGCCTGCCTTTCCCCAGTGCTCTGCAAGCTCTCCAGGGCAACAGCAAATCTGGGGCTCTGTGCTTTCTTTCGTTCTAAACAAGTGTTAGTGTTTTCTGCACAAAAGCGATTCTGCGAAGCAATGTGAACACTTCTCCTTGCCAGGCACAGAGAAGGTGCTAGCAGGGAATTCTCTGCCTGCCTTTCCCCAGTGCTCTGCAAGCTCTCCAGGGCAACAGCAAATCTGGGGCTCTGTGCTTTCTTTCGTTCTAAACAAGTGTTAGTGTTTTCTGCACAAAAGCGATTCTGCGAAGCAATGTGAACACTTCTCCTTGCCAGGCACAGAGAAGGTGCTAGCAGGGAATTCTCTGCCTGCCTTTCCCCAGTGCTCTGCAAGCTCTCCAGGGCAACATAAAATCTGGGCCTCTGTACTTTCTTTCGTTCTGAACAAGTGTTAGTGTTTTCTGCAGAAAAGCGATTCTGCGCAGCAATGTGAACACTTTTGCTTCCCAGGCACAGAGAAGGTGCTAGCAGGGAATTCTCTGCCTGCCTTTCCCCAGTGCTCTGCAAGCTCTCCAGGGCAACAGCAAATCTGGGGCTCTGTGCTTTCTTTTGCCCTGAACAAGTGTTAGTGTTTTCTGCAGAAAAGCGATTCTGCGAAGCAATGTGAACACTTCTGCTTGCCAGGCACAGAGAAGGTGCTAGCAGGGAATCCTCTGCCTGCCTTTCCCCAGTGCTCTGGAAGCTCTCCAGGGCAACAGCAAACCTGGGGCTCTGTGCTTTCTGTTGCCCTGAAAAAGTGTTAGTGTTTTCTGCACAAAAGCCATTCTGCTCAACAGTGGGAATGCTTCTCCTTGCCAGGCACAGAGAAGGTGCTAGCAGGGAATTCTCTGCCTGCCTTTCCCCAGTGCTCTGCAAGCTCTCCAGGGCAACAGCAAATCTGGGGCTCTGTGCTTTCTTTTGCCCTGAACAAGTGTTAGTGTTTTCTGCAGAAAAGCGATTCTGCGCAGCAATGTGAACGATTCTCCTTGCCAGGCACAGAGAAGGTGCTAGCAGGGAATTCTCTGCCTGCATTTCCCCAGTGCTCTGCAAGCTCTCCAGGGCAACAGCAAATCTGGGGCTCTGTGCTTTCTTTCGTTCTAAACAAGTGTTAGTGTTTTCTGCACAAAAGCGATTCTGCGAAGCAATGTGAACACTTCTGCTTCCCAGGCACAGAGAAGGTGCTAGCAGGGAATTCTCTGCCTGCCTTTCCCCAGTGCTCTGCAAGCTCTCCAGGGCAACAGCAAATCTGGGGCTCTGTGCTTTCTTTTCACCTTGAACAAGTGTTAGTGTTTTCTGCAGAAAAGCGATTCTGCGCAACAATGTGAACACTTCTCCTTGCCAGGCACAGAGAAGGTGCTGCCAGGGAATTCTCTGCCTGTCTTTCCCCAGTGCTCTGCAAGCTCTCCAGGGCAACAGCAAATCTGGGACTCTGTGCTTTCTGTTGCCCTGAACAAGCGTTAGTGTTTTGTGCAGAAAAGCGATTCTGCGAAGCAATGTGAACACTTCTGCTTGCCAGGCACAGAGAAGGTGCTAGCAGGGAATTCTCTGCCTGCCTTTCCCCAGTCCTCTGGAAGCTCTCGCGGGCAACAGCAAACCTGGGGCTCTGTGCTTTCTTTTGCCCTGAACAAGTGTTAGTGTTTTCTGCAGAAAAGAGATTCTGCGAAGCAATGTGAACACTTCTGCTTCCCAGGCACAGAGAAGGTGCTAGCAGGGAATCTTCTGCCTGCCTTTCCCCAGTGCTCTGCAAGCTCTCCAGGGCAACAGCAAACCTGGGGCTCTGTGCTTTCTTTTCACCTTGAACAAGTGTTAGTGTTTTCAGCAGAAAAGAGATTCTGCGAAGCAATGTGAACACTTCTGCTTCCCAGGCACAGAGAAGGTGCTAGCAGGGAATTCTCTGCCTGCCTTTCCCCAGTGCTCTGCAAGCTCTCCAGGGCAACAGCAAATCTGGGGCTCTGTGCTTTTTTTTCACCTTGAACAAGCGTTAGTGTTTTCTGCAGAAAAGCGATTCTGCGAAGCAATGTGAACACTTCTGCTTGCCAGGCACAGAGAAGGTGCTAGCAGGGAATCCTCTGCCTGCCTTTCCCCAGTGCTCTGGAAGCTCTCCAGGGCAACAGCAAACCTGGGGCTCTGTGCTTTCTGTTGCCCTGAACAAGTGTTAGTGTTTTCTGCACAAAAGCCATTCTGCGCAACAGTGGGAACGCTTCTCCTTGCCAGGCACAGAGAAGGTGCTAGCAGGGAATTCTCTGCCTGCCTTTCCCCAGTGCTCTGCAAGCTCTCCCGGGCAACAGCAAATCTGGGGCTCTGTGCTTTCTTTTCACCTTGAACAAGTGTTAGTGTTTTCTGCACAAAAGGCATTCTGCGCAACAGTGGGAACGCTTCTCCTTGCCAGGCACAGAGAAGGTGCTAGCAGGGAATTCTCTGCCTGCCTTTCCCCAGTGCTCTGCAAGCTCTTGCGGGCAACAGCAAATCTGGGGCTCTGTGCTTTCTTTTGCCCTGAACAAGTGTTAGTGTTTTCTGCAGAAAAGCGATTCTGCGCAGCAATGTGAACGATTCTCCTTGCCAGGCACAGAGAAGGTGCTAGCAGGGCATTCTCTGCCTGCCTTTCCCCAGTGCTCTGCAAGCTCTCCAGGGCAACAGCAAATCTGGGGCTCTGTGCTTTCTTTTGCCCTGAACAAGTGTTAGTGTTTTCTGCAGAAAAGCGATTCTGTGAAGCAATGTGAACACTTCTCCTTGCCAGGCACAGAGAAGGTGCTAGCAGGGAATCCTCTGCCTGCCTTTCCCCAGTGCTCTGGAAGCTCTCCAGGGCAACAGCAAACCTGGGGCTCTGTGCTTTCTTTTGCCCTGAACAAGTGTTAGTGTTTTCAGCAGAAAAGCCATTCTGCGCAACAATGGGAACGCTTCTCCTTGCCAGGCACAGAGAAGGTGCTAGCAGGGAATTCTCTGCCTGCCTTTCCCCAGTGCTCTGCAAGCTCTCCAGGGCAACAGCAAATCTGGGGCTCTGTGCTTTCTTTTGCCCTGAACAAGTGTTAGTGTTTTCTGCAGAAAAGCAATTCTGCGAAGCAATGTGAACACTTCTCCTTGCCAGGCACAGAGAAGGTGCTAGCAGGGAATTCTCTGCCTCCCTTTCCCCAGTGCTCTGCAAGCTCTTGCGGGCAACAGGAAACCTGGGGCTCTATGCTTTCTTTCATTCTGAACAAGTGTTAGTGTTTTCAGCAGAAAAGAGATTCTGCGAAGCAATGTGAACACTTCTGCTTCCCAGGCACAGAGAAGGTGCTAGCAGGGAATTCTCTGCCTCCCTTTCCCCACTGCTCTGCAAGCTCTCCAGGGCAACAGCAAACCTGGGGCTCTATGCTTTCTTTCATTCTGAACAAGTATTAGTGTTTTCAGCAGAAAAGAGATTCTGCGAAGCAATGTGAACACTTTTGCTTCCCAGGCACAGAGAAGGTGCTAGCAGGGAATTCTCTGCCTGCCTTTCCCCAGTGCTCTGCAAGCTCTCCAGGGCAACAGCAAATCTGGGGCTCTGTGCTTTCTTTCGTTCTAAACAAGTGTTAGTGTTTTCTGCACAAAAGCGATTCTGCGAAGCAATGTGAACACTTCTCCTTGCCAGGCACAGAGAAGGTGCTAGCAGGGAATTCTCTGCCTGCCTTTCCCCAGTGCTCTGCAAGCTCTCCAGGGCAACAGCAAATCTGGGGCTCTGTGCTTTCTTTCGTTCTAAACAAGTGTTAGTGTTTTCTGCACAAAAGCGATTCTGCGAAGCAATGTGAACACTTCTCCTTGCCAGGCACAGAGAAGGTGCTAGCAGGGAATTCTCTGCCTGCCTTTCCCCAGTGCTCTGCAAGCTCTCCAGGGCAACATAAAATCTGGGCCTCTGTACTTTCTTTCGTTCTGAACAAGTGTTAGTGTTTTCTGCAGAAAAGCGATTCTGCGCAGCAATGTGAACACTTTTGCTTCCCAGGCACAGAGAAGGTGCTAGCAGGGAATTCTCTGCCTGCCTTTCCCCAGTGCTCTGCAAGCTCTCCAGGGCAACAGCAAATCTGGGGCTCTGTGCTTTCTTTTGCCCTGAACAAGTGTTAGTGTTTTCTGCAGAAAAGCGATTCTGCGAAGCAATGTGAACACTTCTGCTTGCCAGGCACAGAGAAGGTGCTAGCAGGGAATTCTCTGCCTGCCTTTCCCCAGTGCTCTGCAAGCTCTCCAGGGCAACAGCAAACCTGGGGCTCTGTGCTTTCTGTTGCCCTGAAAAAGTGTTAGTGTTTTCTGCACAAAAGCCATTCTGCTCAACAGTGCGAATGCTTCTCCTTGCCAGGCACAGAGAAGGTGCTAGCAGGGAATTCTCTGCCTGCCTTTCCCCAGTGCTCTGCAAGCTCTCCAGGGCAACAGCAAATCTGGGGCTCTGTGCTTTCTTTTGCCCTGAACAAGTGTTAGTGTTTTCTGCAGAAAAGCGATTCTGCGCAGCAATGTGAACGATTCTCCTTGCCAGGCACAGAGAAGGTGCTAGCAGGGAATTCTCTGCCTGCATTTCCCCAGTGCTCTGCAAGCTCTCCAGGGCAACAGCAAATCTGGGGCTCTGTGCTTTCTTTCGTTCTAAACAAGTGTTAGTGTTTTCTGCACAAAAGCGATTCTGCGAAGCAATGTGAACACTTCT
Source organism: Strix uralensis (assembly GCF_047716275.1). Lineage (NCBI taxonomy): Eukaryota > Metazoa > Chordata > Aves > Strigiformes > Strigidae > Strix > Strix uralensis. The sequence continues at coordinate 3,303,608 of NC_134001.1, read as the reverse complement.
GCTTCCCAGGCACAGAGAAGGTGCTAGCAGGGAATTCTCTGCCTGCCTTTCCCCAGTGCTCTGCAAGCTCTCCAGGGCAACAGCAAATCTGGGGCTCTGTGCTTTCTTTTCACCTTGAACAAGTGTTAGTGTTTTCTGCAGAAAAGCGATTCTGCGCAACAATGTGAACACTTCTCCTTGCCAGGCACAGAGAAGGTGCTGCCAGGGAATTCTCTGCCTGTCTTTCCCCAGTGCTCTGCAAGCTCTCCAGGGCAACAGCAAATCTGGGACTCTGTGCTTTCTGTTGCCCTGAACAAGCGTTAGTGTTTTGTGCAGAAAAGCGATTCTGCGAAGCAATGTGAACACTTCTGCTTGCCAGGCACAGAGAAGGTGCTAGCAGGGAATTCTCTGCCTGCCTTTCCCCAGTCCTCTGGAAGCTCTCGCGGGCAACAGCAAACCTGGGGCTCTGTGCTTTCTTTTGCCCTGAACAAGTGTTAGTGTTTTCTGCAGAAAAGAGATTCTGCGAAGCAATGTGAACACTTCTGCTTCCCAGGCACAGAGAAGGTGCTAGCAGGGAATCTTCTGCCTGCCTTTCCCCAGTGCTCTGCAAGCTCTCCAGGGCAACAGCAAACCTGGGGCTCTGTGCTTTCTTTTCACCTTGAACAAGTGTTAGTGTTTTCAGCAGAAAAGAGATTCTGCGAAGCAATGTGAACACTTCTGCTTCCCAGGCACAGAGAAGGTGCTAGCAGGGAATTCTCTGCCTGCCTTTCCCCAGTGCTCTGCAAGCTCTCCAGGGCAACAGCAAATCTGGGGCTCTGTGCTTTTTTTTCACCTTGAACAAGCGTTAGTGTTTTCTGCAGAAAAGCGATTCTGCGAAGCAATGTGAACACTTCTGCTTGCCAGGCACAGAGAAGGTGCTAGCAGGGAATCCTCTGCCTGCCTTTCCCCAGTGCTCTGGAAGCTCTCCAGGGCAACAGCAAACCTGGGGCTCTGTGCTTTCTGTTGCCCTGAACAAGTGTTAGTGTTTTCTGCACAAAAGCCATTCTGCGCAACAGTGGGAACGCTTCTCCTTGCCAGGCACAGAGAAGGTGCTAGCAGGGAATTCTCTGCCTGCCTTTCCCCAGTGCTCTGCAAGCTCTCCCGGGCAACAGCAAATCTGGGGCTCTGTGCTTTCTTTTCACCTTGAACAAGTGTTAGTGTTTTCTGCACAAAAGGCATTCTGCGCAACAGTGGGAACGCTTCTCCTTGCCAGGCACAGAGAAGGTGCTAGCAGGGAATTCTCTGCCTGCCTTTCCCCAGTGCTCTGCAAGCTCTTGCGGGCAACAGCAAATCTGGGGCTCTGTGCTTTCTTTTGCCCTGAACAAGTGTTAGTGTTTTCTGCAGAAAAGCGATTCTGCGCAGCAATGTGAACGATTCTCCTTGCCAGGCACAGAGAAGGTGCTAGCAGGGCATTCTCTGCCTGCCTTTCCCCAGTGCTCTGCAAGCTCTCCAGGGCAACAGCAAATCTGGGGCTCTGTGCTTTCTTTCGTTCTAAACAAGTGTTAGTGTTTTCTGCACAAAAGCGATTCTGCGAAGCAATGTGAACACTTCTGCTTGCCAGGCACAGAGAAGGTGCTAGCAGTGAATTCTCTGCCTGCCTTTCCCCAGTGCTCTGCAAGCTCTCCAGGGCAACAGCAAACCTGGGGCTCTGTGCTTTCTGTTGCCCTGAAAAAGTGTTAGTGTTTTCTGCACAAAAGCCATTCTGCACAACAGTGGGAACGCTTCTCCTTGCCAGGCACAGAGAAGGTGCTAGCAGGGAATTCTCTGCCTGCCTTTCCCCAGTGCTCTGCAAGCTCTCCCGGGCAACAGCAAATCTGGGGCTCTGTGCTTTCTTTTCACCTTGAACAAGTGATAGTGTTTTCTGCACAAAAGCGATTCTGCGCAACAATGTGAACACTTCTGTTTCCCAGGCACAGAGAAGGTGCTAGCAGTGAATTCTCTGCCTGCCTTTCCCCAGTGCTCTGCAAGCTCTCCAGGGCAACATAAAATCTGGGCCTCTGTACTTTCTTTCGTTCTGAACAAGTGTTAGTGTTTTCTGCAGAAAAGCGATTCTGCGCAGCAATGTGAACACTTCTGCTTCCCAGGCACAGAGAAGGTGCTAGCAGGGAATTCTCTGCCTGCATTTCCCCAGTGCTCTGCAAGCTCTCCAGGACAACATAAAATCTGGGGCTCTGTGCTTTCTTTTGCCCTGAACAAGTGTTAGTGTTTTCTGCAGAAAAGCGATTCTGTGAAGCAATGTGAACACTTCTGCTTGCCAGGCACAGAGAAGGTGCTAGCAGGGAATCCTCTGCCTGCCTTTCCCCAGTGCTCTGGAAGCTCTCCAGGGCAACAGCAAACCTGGGGCTCTGTGCTTTCTGTTGCCCTGAAAATGTGTTAGTGTTTTCTGCACAAAAGCCATTCTGCGCAACAGTGGGAATGCTTCTCCTTGCCAGGCACAGAGAAGGTGCTAGCAGGGAATTCTCTGCCTGCCTTTCCCCAGTGCTCTGCAAGCTCTTGCGGGCAACAGCAAATCTGGGGCTCTGTGCTTTCTTTCGTTCTAAACAAGTGTTAGTGTTTTCTGCACAAAAGCGATTCTGCGAAGCAATGTGAACACTTCTGCTTCCCAGGCACAGAGAAGGTGCTAGCAGGGAATTCTCTGCCTGCCTTTCCCCAGTGCTCTGCAAGCTATCGCGGGCAGCAGCAAACCTGGGGCTCTGTGCTTTCTGTTGCCCTGAACAAGTGTTAGTGTTTTCTGCAGAAAAGAGATTCTGCGCAACAATGGGAACGCTTCTCCTTGCCAGGCACAGAGAAGGTGCTAGCAGGGAATTCTCTGCCTGCCTTTCCCCAGTGCTCTGCAAGCTCTCCAGGGCAACAGCAAATCTGGGGCTCTGTGCTTTCTTTCGTTCTAAACAAGTGTTAGTGTTTTCTGCACAAAAGCGATTCTGCGAAGCAATGTGAACACTTCTCCTTGCCAGGCACAGAGAAGGTGCTAGCAGGGAATTCTCTGCCTGCCTTTCCCCAGTGCTCTGCAAGCTCTTGCGGGCAACAGGAAACCTGGGGCTCTATGCTTTCTTTCATTCTGAACAAGTGTTAGTGTTTTCAGCAGAAAAGAGATTCTGCGAAGCAATGTGAACACTTCTGCTTCCCAGGCACAGAGAAGGTGCTAGCAGGGAATTCTCTGCCTCCCTTTCCCCAGTGCTCTGCAAGCTCTCGCGGGCAACAGCAAACCTGGGGCTCTATGCTTTCTTTCATTCTGAACAAGTATTAGTGTTTTCAGCAGAAAAGAGATTCTGCGAAGCAATGTGAACACTTCTGCTTCCCAGGCACAGAGAAGGTGCTAGCAGGGAATTCTCTGCCTGCCTTTCCCCAGTGCTCTGCAAGCTCTCGCGGGCAGCAGCAAACCTGGGGTTCTGTGCTTTCTTTTGCCCTGAACAAGTGTTAGTGTTTTCAGCAGAAAAGCGATTCTGCGCAACAATGTGAACACTTCTGCTTCCCAGGCACAGAGAAGGTGCTAGCAGTGAATTCTCTGCCTGCCTTTCCCCAGTGCTCTGCAAGCTCTCCAGGGCAACATAAAATCTGGGCCTCTGTACTTTCTTTCGTTCTGAACAAGTGTTAGTGTTTTCTGCAGAAAAGCGATTCTGCGCAGCAATGTGAACACTTCTGCTTCCCAGGCACAGAGAAGGTGCTAGCAGGGAATTCTCTGCCTGCCTTTCCCCAGTGCTCTGCAAGCTCTCCAGGGCAACAGCAAATCTGGGGCTCTGTGCTTTTTTTTCACCTTGAACAAGCATTAGTGTTTTCTGCAGAAAAGCGATTCTGCGAAGCAATGTGAACACTTCTGCTTGCCAGGCACAGAGAAGGTGCTAGCAGGGAATCCTCTGCCTGCCTTTCCCCAGTGCTCTGGAAGCTCTCCAGGGCAACAGCAAACCTGGGGCTCTGTGCTTTCTGTTGCCCTGAACAAGTGTTAGTGTTTTCTGCACAAAAGCCATTCTGCGCAACAGTGGGAACGCTTCTCCTTGCCAGGCACAGAGAAGGTGCTAGCAGGGAATTCTCTGCCTGCCTTTCCCCAGTGCTCTGCAAGCTCTCCCGGGCAACAGCAAATCTGGGGCTCTGTGCTTTCTTTTCACCTTGAACAAGTGTTAGTGTTTTCTGCACAAAAGCGATTCTGCGCAACAGTGGGAACGCTTCTCCTTGCCAGGCACAGAGAAGGTGCTAGCAGGGAATTCTCTGCCTGCCTTTCCCCAGTGCTCTGCAAGCTCTCCCGGGCAACAGCAAATCTGGGGCTCTGTGCTTTCTTTTGCCCTGAACAAGTGTTAGTGTTTTCTGCAGAAAAGCGATTCTGCGCAGCAATGTGAACGATTCTCCTTGCCAGGCACAGAGAAGGTGCTAGCAGGGAATTCTCTGCCTGCCTTTCCCCAGTGCTCTGCAAGCTCTCCAGGGCAACAGCAAATCTGGGGCTCTGTGCATTCTTTCGTTCTAAACAAGTGTTAGTGTTTTCTGCACAAAAGCGATTCTGCGCAACAATGTGAACACTTCTGTTTCCCAGGCACAGAGAAGGTGCTAGCAGGGAATTCTCTGCCTGCCTTTCCCCAGTGCTCTGCAAGCTCTCCAGGGCAACATAAAATCTGGGCCTCTGTACTTTCTTTCGTTCTGAACAAGTGTTAGTGTTTTCTGCAGAAAAGCGATTCTGCGCAGCAATGTGAACACTTCTGCTTCCCAGGCACAGAGAAGGTGCTAGCAGGGAATTCTCTGCCTGCATTTCCCCAGTGCTCTGCAAGCTCTCCAGGGCAACAGCAAATCTGGGGCTCTGTGCTTTCTTTTGCCCTGAACAAGTGTTAGTGTTTTCTGCAGAAAAGCGATTCTGCGAAGCAATGTGAACACTTCTGCTTCCCAGGCACAGAGAAGGTGCTAGCAGGGAATCCTCTGCCTGCCTTTCCCCAGTGCTCTGGAAGCTCTCCAGGGCAACAGCAAACCTGGGGCTCTGTGCTTTCTGTTGCCCTGAAAAAGTGTTAGTGTTTTCTGCACAAAAGCCATTCTGCGCAACAGTGGGAATGCTTCTCCTTGCCAGGCACAGAGAAGGTGCTAGCAGGGAATTCTCTGCCTGCCTTTCCCCAGTGCTCTGCAAGCTCTTGCGGGCAACAGCAAATCTGGGGCTCTGTGCTTTCTTTTGCCCTGAACAAGTGTTAGTGTTTTCTGCAGAAAAGCGATTCTGCGCAGCAATGTGAACGATTCTCCTTGCCAGGCACAGAGAAGGTGCTAGCAGGGAATTCTCTGCCTGCATTTCCCCAGTGCTCTGCAAGCTCTCCAGGGCAACAGCAAACCTGGGGCTCTATGCTTTCTTTCATTCTGAACAAGTATTAGTGTTTTCTGCAGAAAAGAGATTCTGCGAAGCGATGTGAACACTTTTGCTTCCCAGGCACAGAGAAGGTGCTAGCAGTGAATTCTCTGCCTGCCTTTCCCCAGTGCTCTGCAAGCTCTCGCGGGCAGCAGCAAACCTGGGGCTCTGTGCTTTCTTTTGCCCTGAACAAGTGTTAGTGTTTTCAGCAGAAAAGCGATTCTGCGCAACAATGTGAACACTTCTGCTTCCCAGGCACAGAGAAGGTGCTAGCAGTGAATTCTCTGCCTGCCTTTCCCCAGTGCTCTGCAAGCTCTCCAGGGCAACATAAAAACTGGGCCTCTGTACTTTCTTTCGTTCTGAACAAGTGTTAGTGTTTTCTGCAGAAAAGCGATTCTGCGCAGCAATGTGAACACTTCTGCTTCCCAGGCACAGAGAAGGTGCTAGCAGGGAATTCTCTGCCTGCCTTTCCCCAGTGCTCTGCAAGCTCTCCAGGGCAACAGCAAATCTGGGGCTCTGTGCTTTTTTTTCACCTTGAACAAGCGTTAGTGTTTTCTGCAGAAAAGCGATTCTGCGAAGCAATGTGAACACTTCTGCTTGCCAGGCACAGAGAAGGTGCTAGCAGGGAATCCTCTGCCTGCCTTTCCCCAGTGCTCTGGAAGCTCTCCAGGGCAACAGCAAACCTGGGGCTCTGTGCTTTCTGTTGCCCTGAACAAGTGTTAGTGTTTTCTGCACAAAAGCCATTCTGCGCAACAGTGGGAACGCTTCTCCTTGCCAGGCACAGAGAAGGTGCTAGCAGGGAATTCTCTGCCTGCCTTTCCCCAGTGCTCTGCAAGCTCTCCCGGGCAACAGCAAATCTGGGGCTCTGTGCTTTCTTTTCACCTTGAACAAGTGTTAGTGTTTTCTGCACAAAAGCCATTCTGCGCAACAGTGGGAACGCTTCTCCTTGCCAGGCACAGAGAAGGTGCTAGCAGGGAATTCTCTGCCTGCCTTTCCCCAGTGCTCTGCAAGCTCTCCAGGGCAACAGCAAATCTGGGGCTCTGTGCTTTCTTTTGCCCTGAACAAGTGTTAGTGTTTTCTGCAGAAAAGCGATTCTGCGCAGCAATGTGAACGATTCTCCTTGCCAGGCACAGAGAAGGTGCTAGCAGGGAATTCTCTGCCTGCCTTTCCCCAGTGTTCTGCAAGCTCTCCAGGGCAACAGCAAATCTGGGACTCTGTGCTTTTTGTTGCCCTGAACAAGCGTTAGTGTTTTCTGCAGAAAAGCGATTCTGCGCAACAGTGGGAACGCTTCTCCTTGCCAGGCACAGAGAAGGTGCTAGCAGGGAATTCTCTGCCTGCCTTTCCCCAGTGCTCTGCAAGCTCTTGCGGGCAACAGCAAATCTGGGGCTCTGTGCTTTCTTTTGCCCTGAACAAGTGTTAGTGTTTTCTGCAGAAAAGCGATTCTGCGCAGCAATGTGAACGATTCTCCTTGCCAGGCACAGAGAAGGTGCTAGCAGGGAATTCTCTGCCTGCATTTCCCCAGTGCTCTGCAAGCTCTCCAGGGCAACAGCAAACCTGGGGCTCTGTGCTTTCTTTCGTTCTAAACAAGTGTTAGTGTTTTCTGCACAAAAGCGATTCTGCGAAGCAATGTGAACACTTCTGCTTGCCAGGCACAGAGAAGGTGCTAGCAGGGAATTCTCTGCCTGCCTTTCCCCAGTGCTCTGCAAGCTCTCCCGGGCAACAGCAAATCTGGGGCTCTGTGCTTTCTTTTCACCTTGAACAAGTGTTAGTGTTTTCTGCACAAAAGCGATTCTGCGCAACAATGTGAACACTTCTGCTTCCCAGGCACAGAGAAGGTGCTAGCAGTGAATTCTCTGCCTGCCTTTCCCCAGTGCTCTGCAAGCTCTCCAGGGCAACATAAAATCTGGGCCTCTGTACTTTCTTTCGTTCTGAACAAGTGTTAGTGTTTTCTGCAGAAAAGCGATTCTGCGCAGCAATGTGAACACTTCTGCTTCCCAGGCACAGAGAAGGTGCTAGCAGGGAATTCTCTGCCTGCCTTTCCCCAGTGCTCTGCAAGCTCTCCAGGGCAACAGCAAATCTGGGGCTCTGTGCTTTTTTTTCACCTTGAACAAGCGTTAGTGTTTTCTGCAGAAAAGCGATTCTGCGAAGCAATGTGAACACTTCTGCTTGCCAGGCACAGAGAAGGTGCTAGCAGGGAATCCTCTGCCTGCCTTTCCCCAGTGCTCTGGAAGCTCTCCAGGGCAACAGCAAACCTGGGGCTCTGTGCTTTCTGTTGCCCTGAACAAGTGTTAGTGTTTTCTGCACAAAAGCCATTCTGCGCAACAGTGGGAACGCTTCTCCTTGCCAGGCACAGAGAAGGTGCTAGCAGGGAATTCTCTGCCTGCCTTTCCCCAGTGCTCTGCAAGCTCTCCCGGGCAACAGCAAATCTGGGGCTCTGTGCTTTCTTTTCACCTTGAACAAGTGTTAGTGTTTTCTGCACAAAAGCCATTCTGCGCAACAGTGGGAACGCTTCTCCTTGCCAGGCACAGAGAAGGTGCTAGCAGGGAATTCTCTGCCTGCCTTTCCCCAGTGCTCTGCAAGCTCTCCAGGGCAACAGCAAATCTGGGGCTCTGTGCTTTCTTTTGCCCTGAACAAGTGTTAGTGTTTTCTGCAGAAAAGCGATTCTGCGCAGCAATGTGAACGATTCTCCTTGCCAGGCACAGAGAAGGTGCTAGCAGGGAATTCTCTGCCTGCCTTTCCCCAGTGTTCTGCAAGCTCTCCAGGGCAACAGCAAATCTGGGACTCTGTGCTTTTTGTTGCCCTGAACAAGCGTTAGTGTTTTCTGCAGAAAAGCGATTCTGCGCAACAGTGGGAACGCTTCTCCTTGCCAGGCACAGAGAAGGTGCTAGCAGGGAATTCTCTGCCTGCCTTTCCCCAGTGCTCTGCAAGCTCTTGCGGGCAACAGCAAATCTGGGGCTCTGTGCTTTCTTTTGCCCTGAACAAGTGTTAGTGTTTTCTGCAGAAAAGCGATTCTGCGCAGCAATGTGAACGATTCTCCTTGCCAGGCACAGCGAAGGTGCTAGCAGGGAATTCTCTGCCTGCATTTCCCCAGTGCTCTGCAAGCTCTCCAGGGCAACAGCAAACCTGGGGCTCTGTGCTTTCTTTCGTTCTAAACAAGTGTTAGTGTTTTCTGCACAAAAGCGATTCTGCGAAGCAATGTGAACACTTCTGCTTGCCAGGCACAGAGAAGGTGCTAGCAGGGAATTCTCTGCCTGCCTTTCCCCAGTGCTCTGCAAGCTCTCCCGGGCAACAGCAAATCTGGGGCTCTGTGCTTTCTTTTCACCTTGAACAAGTGTTAGTGTTTTCTGCACAAAAGCGATTCTGCGCAACAATGTGAACACTTCTGCTTCCCAGGCACAGAGAAGGTGCTAGCAGTGAATTCTCTGCCTGCCTTTCCCCAGTGCTCTGCAAGCTCTCCAGGGCAACATAAAATCTGGGCCTCTGTACTTTCTTTCGTTCTGAACAAGTGTTAGTGTTTTCTGCAGAAAAGCGATTCTGCGCAGCAATGTGAACACTTCTGCTTCCCAGGCACAGAGAAGGTGCTAGCAGGGAATTCTCTGCCTGCATTTCCCCAGTGCTCTGCAAGCTCTCCAGGGCAACAGCAAATCTGGGGCTCTGTGCTTTCTTTTCATTCTGAACAAGTGTTAGTGTTTTCTGCAGAAAAGCGATTCTGCGAAGCAATGTGAACACTTCTGCTTGCCAGGCACAGAGAAGGTGCTAGCAGGGAGTCCTCTGCCTGCCTTTCCCCAGTGCTCTGGAAGCTCTCCAGGGCAACAGCAAACCTGGGGCTCTGTGCTTTCTGTTGCCCTGAGAAAGTGTTAGTGTTTTCTGCACAAAAGCCATTCTGCGCAACAGTGAGAACCCTTCTCCTTGCCAGGCACAGAGAAGGTGCTAGCAGGGAATTCTCTGCCTGCCTTTCCCCAGTGCTCTGCAAGCTCTTGCGGGCAACAGCAAATCTGGGGCTCTGTGCTTTCTTTTGCCCTGAACAAGTGTTAGTGTTTTCTGCAGAAAAGCGATTCTGCGCAGCAATGTGAACGATTCTCCTTGCCAGGCACAGAGAAGGTGCTAGCAGGGAATTCTCTGCCTGCATTTCCCCAGTGCTCTGCAAGCTCTCGCGGGCAGCAGCAAACCTGGGGCTCTGTGCTTTCTTTTGCCCTGAACAAGTGTTAATGTTTTCTGCACAAAAGCGATTCTGCGAAGCAATGTGAACACTTCTCCTTGCCAGGCACAGAGAAGGTGCTAGCAGGGAATTCTCTGCCTGCCTTTCCCCAGTGCTCTGCAAGCTCTCCCGGGCAACAGCAAATCTGGGGCTCTGTGCTTTCTTTTCACCTTGAACAAGTGTTAGTGTTTTCTGCACAAAAGCGATTCTGCGCAACAATGTGAACACTTCTGCTTCCCAGGCACAGAGAATGTGCTAGCAGTGAATTCTCTGCCTGCCTTTCCCCAGTGCTCTGCAAGCTCTCCAGGGCAACATAAAATCTGGGCCTCTGTACTTTCTTTCGTTCTGAACAAGTGTTAGTGTTTTCTGCAGAAAAGCGATTCTGCGCAGCAATGTGAACACTTCTGCTTCCCAGGCACAGAGAAGGTGCTAGCAGGGAATCCTCTGCCTGCCTTTCCCCAGTGCTCTGCAAGCTCTCCAGGGCAACAGCAAACCTGGGGCTCTGTGCTTTCTGTTGCCCTGAACAAGTGTTAGTGTTTTCTGCACAAAAGCGATTCTGCGCAACAGTGGGAACGCTTCTCCTTGCCAGGCACAGAGAAGGTGCTAGCAGGGAATTCTCTGCCTGCCTTTCCCCAGTGCTCTGCAAGCTCTCCCGGGCAACAGCAAATCTGGGGCTCTGTGCTTTCTTTTCACCTTGAACAAGTGTTAGTGTTTTCTGCACAAAAGCCATTCTGCGCAACAGTGGGAACGCTTCTCCTTGCCAGGCACAGAGAAGGTGCTAGCAGGGAATTCTCTGCCTGCCTTTCCCCAGTGCTCTGCAAGCTCTTGCGGGCAACAGCAAATCTGGGGCTCTGTGCTTTCTTTTGCCCTGAACAAGTGTTAGTGTTTTCTGCAGAAAAGCTATTCTGCGCAGCAATGTGAACGATTCTCCTTGCCAGGCACAGAGAAGGTGCTAGCAGGGAATTCTCTGCCTGCATTTCCCCAGTGCTCTGCAAGCTCTCGCGGGCAGCAGCAAACCTGGGGCTCTGTGCTTTCTTTTGCCCTGAACAGGTGTTAATGTTTTCTGCACAAAAGCGATTCTGCGAAGCAATGTGAACACTTCTCCTTGCCAGGCACAGAGAAGGTGCTAGCAGGGAATTCTCTGCCTGCCTTTCCCCAGTGCTCTGCAAGCTCTCCCGGGCAACAGCAAATCTGGGGCTCTGTGCTTTCTTTCGTTCTAAACAAGTGTTAGTGTTTTCTGCACAAAAGCGATTCTGCGCAACAATGTGAACACTTCTGCTTCCCAGGCACAGAGAATGTGCTAGCAGTGAATTCTCTGCCTGCCTTTCCCCAGTGCTCTGCAAGCTCTCCAGGGCAACATAAAATCTGGGCCTCTGTACTTTCTTTCGTTCTGAACAAGTGTTAGTGTTTTCTGCAGAAAAGCGATTCTGCACAGCAATGTGAACACTTCTGCTTCCCAGGCACAGAGAAGGTGCTAGCAGGGAATCCTCTGCCTGCCTTTCCCCAGTGCTCTGGAAGCTCTCCAGGGCAACAGCAAACCTGGGGCTCTGTGCTTTCTGTTGCCCTGAACAAGTGTTAGTGTTTTCTGCACAAAAGCGATTCTGCGCAACAGTGGGAACGCTTCTCCTTGCCAGGCACAGAGAAGGTGCTAGCAGGGAATTCTCTGCCTGCCTTTCCCCAGTGCTCTGCAAGCTCTCCAGGGCAACAGCAAATCTGGGGCTCTGTGCTTTCTTTTCACCTTGAACAAGTGTTAGTGTTTTGTGCAGAAAAGCCATTCTGCGCAACAGTGGGAACGCTTCTCCTTGCCAGGCACAGAGAAGGTGCTAGCAGGGAATTCTCTGCCTGCCTTTCCCCAGTGCTCTGCAAGCTCTCCAGGGCAACAGCAAATCTGGGGCTCTGTGCTTTCTTTTGCCCTGAACAAGTGTTAGTGTTTTCTGCAGAAAAGCGATTCTGCGCAGCAATGTGAACGATTCTCCTTGCCAGGCACAGAGAAGGTGCTAGCAGGGAATTCTCTGCCTGCCTTTCCCCACTGCTCTGCAAGCTCTCCAGGGCAACAGCAAATCTGGGGCTCTGTGCTTTCTTTTGCCCTGAACAAGTGTTAGTGTTTTCTGCAGAAAAGCGATTCTGCGAAGCAATGTGAACACTTCTCCTTGCCAGGCACAGAGAAGGTGCTAGCAGGGAATTCTCTGCCTCCCTTTCCCCAGTGCTCTGCAAGCTCTTGCGGGCAACAGGAAACCTGGGGCTCTATGCTTTCTTTCATTCTGAACAAGTGTTAGTGTTTTCAGCAGAAAAGCGATTCTGCGAAGCAATGTGAACACTTCTGCTTCCCAGGCACAGAGAAGGTGCTAGCAGGGAATTCTCTGCCTCCCTTTCCCCAGTGCTCTGCAAGCTCTCGCGGGCAACAGCAAACCTGGGGCTCTATGCTTTCTTTCATTCTGAACAAGTATTAGTGTTTTCAGCAGAAAAGAGATTCTGCGAAGCAATGTGAACACTTTTGCTTCCCAGGCACAGAGAAGGTGCTAGCAGGGAATTCTCTGCCTGCCTTTCCCCAGTGCTCTGCAAGCTCTCGCGGGCAACAGCAAACCTGGGGCTCTGTGCTTTCTTTCATTCTGAACAAGTGTTAGTGTTTTCTGCACAAAAGCGATTCTGCGAAGCAATGTGAACACTTCTGCTTCCCAGGCACAGAGAAGGTGCTAGCAGGGAATTCTCTGCCTGCCTTTCCCCAGTGCTCTGCAAGCTCTCCAGGGCAACAGCAAATCTGGGGCTCTGTGCTTTTTTTTCACCTTGAACAAGCGTTAGTGTTTTCTGCAGAAAAGCGATTCTGCGAAGCAATGTGAACACTTCTGCTTGCCAGGCACAGAGAAGGTGCTAGCAGGGAATCCTCTGCCTGCCTTTCCCCAGTGCTCTGGAAGCTCTCCAGGGCAACAGCAAACCTGGGGCTCTGTGCTTTCTGTTGCCCTGAACAAGTGTTAGTGTTTTCTGCACAAAAGCCATTCTGCGCAACAGTGGGAACGCTTCTCCTTGCCAGGCACAGAGAAGGTGCTAGCAGGGAATTCTCTGCCTGCCTTTCCCCAGTGCTCTGCAAGCTCTCCCGGGCAACAGCAAATCTGGGGCTCTGTGCTTTCTTTTCACCTTGAACAAGTGTTAGTGTTTTCTGCACAAAAGCCATTCTGCGCAACAGTGGGAACGCTTCTCCTTGCCAGGCACAGAGAAGGTGCTAGCAGGGAATTCTCTGCCTGCCTTTCCCCAGTGCTCTGCAAGCTCTCCAGGGCAACAGCAAATCTGGGGCTCTGTGCTTTCTTTTGCCCTGAACAAGTGTTAGTGTTTTCTGCAGAAAAGCGATTCTGCGCAGCAATGTGAACGATTCTCCTTGCCAGGCACAGAGAAGGTGCTAGCAGGGAATTCTCTGCCTGCCTTTCCCCAGTGTTCTGCAAGCTCTCCAGGGCAACAGCAAATCTGGGACTCTGTGCTTTTTGTTGCCCTGAACAAGCGTTAGTGTTTTCTGCAGAAAAGCGATTCTGCGCAACAGTGGGAACGCTTCTCCTTGCCAGGCACAGAGAAGGTGCTAGCAGGGAATTCTCTGCCTGCCTTTCCCCAGTGCTCTGCAAGCTCTTGCGGGCAACAGCAAATCTGGGGCTCTGTGCTTTCTTTTGCCCTGAACAAGTGTTAGTGTTTTCTGCAGAAAAGCGATTCTGCGCAGCAATGTGAACGATTCTCCTTGCCAGGCACAGAGAAGGTGCTAGCAGGGAATTCTCTGCCTGCATTTCCCCAGTGCTCTGCAAGCTCTCCAGGGCAACAGCAAACCTGGGGCTCTGTGCTTTCTTTCGTTCTAAACAAGTGTTAGTGTTTTCTGCACAAAAGCGATTCTGCGAAGCAATGTGAACACTTCTGCTTGCCAGGCACAGAGAAGGTGCTAGCAGGGAATTCTCTGCCTGCCTTTCCCCAGTGCTCTGCAAGCTCTCCCGGGCAACAGCAAATCTGGGGCTCTGTGCTTTCTTTTCACCTTGAACAAGTGTTAGTGTTTTCTGCACAAAAGCGATTCTGCGCAACAATGTGAACACTTCTGCTTCCCAGGCACAGAGAAGGTGCTAGCAGTGAATTCTCTGCCTGCCTTTCCCCAGTGCTCTGCAAGCTCTCCAGGGCAACATAAAATCTGGGCCTCTGTACTTTCTTTCGTTCTGAACAAGTGTTAGTGTTTTCTGCAGAAAAGCGATTCTGCGCAGCAATGTGAACACTTCTGCTTCCCAGGCACAGAGAAGGTGCTAGCAGGGAATTCTCTGCCTGCATTTCCCCAGTGCTCTGCAAGCTCTCCAGGGCAACAGCAAATCTGGGGCTCTGTGCTTTCTTTTCATTCTGAACAAGTGTTAGTGTTTTCTGCAGAAAAGCGATTCTGCGAAGCAATGTGAACACTTCTGCTTGCCAGGCACAGAGAAGGTGCTAGCAGGGAGTCCTCTGCCTGCCTTTCCCCAGTGCTCTGGAAGCTCTCCAGGGCAACAGCAAACCTGGGGCTCTGTGCTTTCTGTTGCCCTGAGAAAGTGTTAGTGTTTTCTGCACAAAAGCCATTCTGCGCAACAGTGGGAACGCTTCTCCTTGCCAGGCACAGAGAAGGTGCTAGCAGGGAATTCTCTGCCTGCCTTTCCCCAGTGCTCTGCAAGCTCTCCCGGGCAACAGCAAATCTGGGGCTCTGTGCTTTCTTTTCACCTTGAACAAGTGTTAGTGTTTTCTGCACAAAAGCCATTCTGCGCAACAGTGGGAACGCTTCTCCTTGCCAGGCACAGAGAAGGTGCTAGCAGGGAATTCTCTGCCTGCCTTTCCCCAGTGCTCTGCAAGCTCTCCAGGGCAACAGCAAATCTGGGGCTCTGTGCTTTCTTTTGCCCTGAACAAGTGTTAGTGTTTTCTGCAGAAAAGCTATTCTGCGCAGCAATGTGAACGATTCTCCTTGCCAGGCACAGAGAAGGTGCTAGCAGGGAATTCTCTGCCTGCATTTCCCCAGTGCTCTGCAAGCTCTCGCGGGCAGCAGCAAACCTGGGGCTCTGTGCTTTCTTTTGCCCTGAACAGGTGTTAATGTTTTCTTCACAAAAGCGATTCTGCGAAGCAATGTGAACACTTCTCCTTGCCAGGCACAGAGAAGGTGCTAGCAGGGAATTCTCTGCCTGCCTTTCCCCAGTGCTCTGCAAGCTCTCCCGGGCAACAGCAAATCTGGGGCTCTGTGCTTTCTTTCGTTCTAAACAAGTGTTAGTGTTTTCTGCACAAAAGCGATTCTGCGCAACAATGTGAACACTTCTGCTTCCCAGGCACAGAGAATGTGCTAGCAGTGAATTCTCTGCCTGCCTTTCCCCAGTGCTCTGCAAGCTCTCCAGGGCAACATAAAATCTGGGCCTCTGTACTTTCTTTCGTTCTGAACAAGTGTTAGTGTTTTCTGCAGAAAAGCGATTCTGCGCAGCAATGTGAACACTTCTGCTTCCCAGGCACAGAGAAGGTGCTAGCAGGGAATCCTCTGCCTGCCTTTCCCCAGTGCTCTGCAAGCTCTCCAGGGCAACAGCAAACCTGGGGCTCTGTGCTTTCTGTTGCCCTGAACAAGTGTTAGTGTTTTCTGCACAAAAGCGATTCTGCGCAACAGTGGGAACGCTTCTCCTTGCCAGGCACAGAGAAGGTGCTAGCAGGGAATTCTCTGCCTGCCTTTCCCCAGTGCTCTGCAAGCTCTCCCGGGCAACAGCAAACCTGGGGCTCTGTGCTTTCTGTTGCCCTGAACAAGTGTTAGTGTTTTCTGCACAAAAGCGATTCTGCGCAACAGTGGGAACGCTTCTCCTTGCCAGGCACAGAGAAGGTGCTAGCAGGGAATTCTCTGCCTGCCTTTCCCCAGTGCTCTGCAAGCTCTCCAGGGCAACAGCAAATCTGGGGCTCTGTGCTTTCTTTTGCCCTGAACAAGTGTTAGTGTTTTCTGCAGAAAAGCGATTCTGCGCAGCAATGTGAACGATTCTCCTTGCCAGGCACAGAGAAGGTGCTAGCAGGGAATTCTCTGCCTGCCTTTCCCCACTGCTCTGCAAGCTCTCCAGGGCAACAGCAAATCTGGGGCTCTGTGCTTTCTTTTGCCCTGAACAAGTGTTAGTGTTTTCTGCAGAAAAGCGATTCTGCGAAGCAATGTGAACACTTCTCCTTGCCAGGCACAGAGAAGGTGCTAGCAGGGAATTCTCTGCCTCCCTTTCCCCAGTGCTCTGCAAGCTCTTGCGGGCAACAGGAAACCTGGGGCTCTATGCTTTCTTTCATTCTGAACAAGTGTTAGTGTTTTCAGCAGAAAAGCGATTCTGCGAAGCAATGTGAACACTTCTGCTTCCCAGGCACAGAGAAGGTGCTAGCAGGGAATTCTCTGCCTCCCTTTCCCCAGTGCTCTGCAAGCTCTCGCGGGCAACAGCAAACCTGGGGCTCTATGCTTTCTTTCATTCTGAACAAGTATTAGTGTTTTCAGCAGAAAAGAGATTCTGCGAAGCAATGTGAACACTTTTGCTTCCCAGGCACAGAGAAGGTGCTAGCAGGGAATTCTCTGCCTGCCTTTCCCCAGTGCTCTGCAAGCTCTCGCGGGCAGCAGCAAACCTGGGGCTCTGTGCTTTCTTTTGCCCTGAACAAGTGTTAGTGTTTTCAGCAGAAAAGCGATTCTGCGAAGCAATGTGAACACTTCTGCTTCCCAGGCACAGAGAAGGTGCTAGCAGGGAATTCTCTGCCTGCCTTTCCCCAGTGCTCTGCAAGCTCTCCAGGGCAACAGCAAATCTGGGGCTCTGTGCTTTCTTTTCACCTTGAACAAGCGTTAGTGTTTTCTGCAGAAAAGCGATTCTGCGCAACAATGTGAACACTTCTCCTTCCCAGGCACAGAGAAGGTGCTGCCAGGGAATTCTCTGCCTGTCTTTCCCCAGTGCTCTGCAAGCTCTCCAGGGCAACAGCAAATCTGGGACTCTGTGCTTTCTGTTGCCCTGAACAAGCGTTAGTGTTTTGTGCAGAAAAGCGATTCTGCGCAACAATGTGAACACTTCTGCTTCCCAGGCACAGAGAAGGTGCTAGCAGGGAATCCTCTGCCTGCCTTTCCCCAGTGCTCTGCAAGCTCTCGCGGGCAACAGCAAACCTGGGGCTCTGTGCTTTCTGTTGCCCTGAAAAAGTGTTAGTGTTTTCTGCACAAAAGCCATTCTGCGCAACAGTGGGAACGCTTCTCCTTGCCAGGCACAGAGAAGGTGCTAGCAGGGAATTCTCTGCCTGCCTTTCCCCAGTGCTCTGCAAGCTCTCCAGGGCAACAGCAAATCTGGGGCTCTGTGCTTTCTTTTGCCCTGAACAAGTGTTAGTGTTTTCTGCAGAAAAGCGATTCTGCGCAGCAATGTGAACGATTCTCCTTGCCAGGCACAGAGAAGGTGCTAGCAGGGAATTCTCTGCCTGCATTTCCCCAGTGCTCTGCAAGCTCTCCAGGGCAACAGCAAATCTGGGGCTCTGTGCTTTCTTTTGCCCTGAACAAGTGTTAGTGTTTTCTGCAGAAAAGCGATTCTGCGAAGCAATGTGAACGATTCTCCTTGCCAGGCACAGAGAAGGTGCTAGCAGGGAATTCTCTGCCTGCCTTTCCCCAGTGCTCTGCAAGCTCTCCCGGGCAACAGCAAATCTGGGGCTCTGTGCTTTCTTTTCACCTTGAACAAGTGTTAGTGTTTTCTGCACAAAAGCGATTCTGCGCAACAATGTGAACACTTCTGCTTCCCAGGCACAGAGAAGGTGCTAGCAGTGAATTCTCTGCCTGCCTTTCCCCAGTGCTCTGCAAGCTCTCCAGGGCAACATAAAATCTGGGCCTCTGTACTTTCTTTCGTTCTGAACAAGTGTTAGTGTTTTCTGCAGAAAAGCGATTCTGCGCAGCAATGTGAACACTTTTGCTTCCCAGGCACAGAGAAGGTGCTAGCAGGGAATTCTCTGCCTGCATTTCCCCAGTGCTCTGCAAGCTCTCCAGGGCAACAGCAAATCTGGGGCTCTGTGCTTTCTTTCATTCTGAACAAGTGTTAGTGTTTTCTGCAGAAAAGCGATTCTGCGAAGCAATGTGAACACTTCTGCTTCCCAGGCACAGAGAAGGTGCTAGCAGGGAATCCTCTGCCTGCCTTTCCCCAGTGCTCTGGAAGCTCTCCAGGGCAACAGCAAACCTGGGGCTCTGTGCTTTCTGTTGCCCTGAACAAGTGTTAGTGTTTTCTGCACAAAAGCCATTCTGCGCAACAGTGGGAACGGTTCTCCTTGCCAGGCACAGAGAAGGTGCTAGCAGGGAATTCTCTGCCTGCCTTTCCCCAGTGCTCTGCAAGCTCTCCCGGGCAACAGCAAATCTGGGGCTCTGTGCTTTCTTTTCACCTTGAACAAGTGTTAGTGTTTTCTGCACAAAAGCCATTCTGCGCAACAGTGGGAACGCTTCTCCTTGCCAGGCACAGAGAAGGTGCTAGCAGGGAATTCTCTGCCTGCCTTTCCCCAGTGCTCTGCAAGCTCCTGCGGGCAACAGCAAATCTGGGGCTCTGTGCTTTCTTTTGCCCTGAACAAGTGTTAGTGTTTTCTGCAGAAAAGCGATTCTGCGCAGCAATGTGAACGATTCTCCTTGCCAGGCACAGAGAAGGTGCTAGCAGGGAATTCTCTGCCTGCATTTCCCCAGTGCTCTGCAAGCTCTCCAGGGCAACAGCAAATCTGGGGCTCTGTGCTTTCTTTTCACCTTGAACAAGCGTTAGTGTTTTCTGCAGAAAAGCGATTCTGCGCAACAATGTGAACACTTCTCCTTCCCAGGCACAGAGAAGGTGCTGCCAGGGAATTCTCTGCCTGTCTTTCCCCAGTGCTCTGCAAGCTCTCCAGGGCAACAGCAAATCTGGGACTCTGTGCTTTCTGTTGCCCTGAACAAGTGTTAGTGTTTTGTGCAGAAAAGCCATTCTGCGCAACAATGTGAACACTTCTGCTTCCCAGGCACAGAGAAGGTGCTAGCAGGGAATACTCTGCCTGCCTTTCCCCAGTCCTCTGGAAGCTCTCGCGGGCAACAGCAAACCTGGGGCTCTGTGCTTTCTGTTGCCCTGAAAAAGTGTTAGTGTTTTCTGCACAAAAGCCATTCTGCGCAACAGTGGGAACGCTTCTCCTTGCCAGGCACAGAGAAGGTGCTAGCAGGGAATTCTCTGCCTGCCTTTCCCCAGTGCTCTGCAAGCTCTCGCGGGCAGCAGCAAACCTGGGGCTCTGTGCTTTCTTTTGCCCTGAACAAGTGTTAGTGTTTTCAGCAGAAAAGCGATTCTGCGAAGCAATGTGAACACTTCTGCTTCCCAGGCACAGAGAAGGTGCTAGCAGGGAATTCTCTGCCTGCCTTTCCCCAGTGCTCTGCAAGCTCTCCAGGGCAACAGCAAATCTGGGGCTCTGTGCTTTCTTTTCACCTTGAACAAGTGTTAGTGTTTTCTGCACAAAAGCGATTCTGCGCAACAATGTGAACACTTCTGCTTCCCATGCACAGAGAAGGTGCTAGCAGTGAATTCTCTGCCTGCCTTTCCCCAGTGCTCTGCAAGCTCTCCAGGGCAACATAAAATCTGGGCCTCTGTACTTTCTTTCGTTCTGAACAACTGTTAGTGTTTTCAGCAGAAAAGCGATTCTGCGCAGCAATGTGAACACTTCTGCTTCCCAGGCACAGAGAAGGTGCTAGCAGGGAATTCTCTGCCTGCCTTTCCCCAGTGCTCTGCAAGCTCTTGCGGGCAACAGGAAACCTGGGGCTCTGTGCTTTCTTTCGTTCTGAACAAGTGTTAGTGTTTTCAGCAGAAAAGAGATTCTGCGAAGCAATGTGAACACTTCTGCTTCCCAGGCACAGAGAAGGTGCTAGCAGTGAATTCTCTGCCTGCCTTTCCCCAGTGCTCTGCAAGCTCTCCAGGGCAACATAAAATCTGGGCCTCTGTACTTTCTTTCGTTCTGAACAAGTGTTAGTGTTTTCTGCACAAAAGCGATTCTGCGCAGCAATGTGAACACTTCTCCTTGCCAGGCACAGAGAAGGTGCTATCAGGGAATTCTCTGCCTGCATTTCCCCAGTGCTCTGCAAGCTCTTGCGGGCAACAGCAAATCTGGGGCTCTGTGCTTTCTTTTGCCCTGAACAAGTGTTAGTGTTTTCTGCAGAAAAGCGATTCTGCGCAGCAATGTGAACGATTCTCCTCGCCAGGCACAGAGAAGGTGCTACAAGGGAATTCTCTGCCTGCCTTTCCCCAGTGCTCTGGAAGCTCTCCAGGGCAACAGCAAATCTGGGGCTCTGTGCTTTCTTTCGTTCTAAACAAGTGTTAGTGTTTTCTGCAGAAAAGCGATTCTGCGCAGCAATGTGAACACTTCTCCTTGACAGGCACAGAGAAGGTGCTAGCAGGGAATTCTCTGCCTGCCTTTCCCCAGTGCTCTGCAAGCTCTTGCGGGCAACAGGAAACCTGGGGCTCTATGCTTTCTTTCATTCTGAACAAGTGTTAGTGTTTTCAGCAGAAAAGCGATTCTGCGAAGCAATGTGAACACTTCTGCTTCCCAGGCACAGAGAAGGTGCTAGCAGGGAATTCTCTGCCTCCCTTTCCCCAGTGCTCTGCAAGCTCTCGCGGGCAACAGCAAACCTGGGGCTCTATGCTTTCTTTCATTCTGAACAAGTATTAGTGTTTTCTGCAGAAAAGCGATTCTGCGAAGCAATGTGAACACTTCTCCTTGCCAGGCACAGAGAAGGTGCTAGCAGGGAATTCTCTGCCTGCCTTTCCCCAGTGCTCTGCAAGCTCTTGCGGGCAACAGCAAATCTGGGGCTCTGTGCTTTCTTTTGCCCTGAACAAGTGTTAGTGTTTTCTGCAGAAAAGCGATTCTGCGCAGCAATGTGAACGATTCTCCTTGCCAGGCACAGAGAAGGTGCTAGCAGGGAATTCTCTGCCTGCATTTCCCCAGTGCTCTGCAAGCTCTCCAGGGCAACAGCAAATCTGGGGCTCTGTGCTTTCTTTCGTTCTAAACAAGTGTTAGTGTTTTGTGCAGAAAAGCGATTCTGCGAAGCAATGTGAACACTTCTGCTTGCCAGGCACAGAGAAGGTGCTAGCAGGGAATTCTCTGCCTGCCTTTCCCCAGTGCTCTGCAAGCTCTCGCGGGCAGCAGCAAACCTGGGGCTCTGTGCTTTCTTTTGCCCTGAACAAGTGTTAGTGTTTTCAGCAGAAAAGCCATTCTGCGCAACAATGGGAACGCTTCTCCTTGCCAGGCACAGAGAAGGTGCTAGCAGGGAATTCTCTGCCTCCCTTTCCCCAGTGCTCTGCAAGCTCTCGCGGGCAACAGCAAATCTGGGGCTCTGTGCTTTCTTTTGCCCTGAACAAGTGTTAGTGTTTTCTGCAGAAAAGCAATTCTGCGAAGCAATGTGAACACTTCTCCTTGCCAGGCACAGAGAAGGTGCTAGCAGGGAATTCTCTGCCTGCCTTTCCCCAGTGCTCTGCAAGCTCTTGCGGGCAACAGGAAACCTGGGGCTCTATGCTTTCTTTCATTCTGAACAAGTGTTAGTGTTTTCAGCAGAAAAGCGATTCTGCGAAGCAATGTGAACACTTCTGCTTCCCAGGCACAGAGAAGGTGCTAGCAGGGAATTCTCTGCCTCCCTTTCCCCAGTGCTCTGCAAGCTCTCGCGGGCAACAGCAAACCTGGGGCTCTATGCTTTCTTTCATTCTGAACAAGTATTAGTGTTTTCAGCAGAAAAGAGATTCTGCGAAGCAATGTGAACACTTTTGCTTCCCAGGCACAGAGAAGGTGCTAGCAGGGAATTCTCTGCCTGCCTTTCCCCAGTGCTCTGCAAGCTCTCCAGGGCAACAGCAAATCTGGGGCTCTGTGCTTTCTTTCATTCTGAACAAGTGTTAGTGTTTTCAGCAGAAAAGAGATTCTGCGAAGCAATGTGAACACTTCTGCTTCCCAGGCACAGAGAAGGTGCTAGCAGGGAATTCTCTGCCTGCCTTTCCCCAGTGCTCTGCAAGCTCTCCAGGGCAACAGCAAATCTGGGGCTCTGTGCTTTCTTTTCACCTTGAACAAGTGTTAGTGTATTCTGCAGAAAAGCGATTCTGCGCAACAATGTGAACACTTCTCCTTCCCAGGCACAGAGAAGGTGCTAGCAGGGAATTCTCTGCCTGCCTTTCCCCAGTGCTCTGCAAGCTCTCCAGGGCAACAGCAAATCTGGGACTCTGTGCTTTCTGTTGCCCTGAACAAACGTTAGTGTTTTGTGCAGAAAAGCGATTCTGTGCAACAATGTGAACACTTCTGCTTCCCAGGCACAGAGAAGGTGCTAGCAGGGAATCCTCTGCCTGCCTTTCCCCAGTCCTCTGGAAGCTCTCGCGGGCAACAGCAAACCTGGGGCTCTGTGCTTTCTTTTGCCCTGAACAAGTGTTAGTGTTTTCAGCAGAAAAGAGATTCTGCGAAGCAATGTGAACACTTCTGCTTCCCAGGCACAGAGAAGGTGCTAGCAGGGAATCCTCTGCCTGCCTTTCCCCAGTGCTCTGCAAGCTCTCCAGGGCAACAGCAAACCTGGGGCTCTGTGCTTTCTGTTGCCCTGAAAAAGTGTTAGTGTTTTCTGCAGAAAAGCGATTCTGCGCAGCAATGTGAACGATTCTCCTTGCCAGGCACAGAGAAGGTGCTAGCAGGGAATTCTCTGCCTGCATTTCCCCAGTGCTCTGCAAGCTCTCCAGGGCAACAGCAAATCTGGGGCTCTGTGCTTTCTTTCGTTCTAAACAAGTGTTAGTGTTTTCTGCACAAAAGCGATTCTGCGAAGCAATGTGAACACTTCTGCTTGCCAGGCACAGAGAAGGTGCTAGCAGGGAATTCTCTGCCTGCCTTTCCCCAGTGCTCTGCAAGCTCTCCCGGGCAACAGCAAATCTGGGGCTCTGTGCTTTCTTTTCACCTTGAACAAGTGTTAGTGTTTTCTGCACAAAAGCGATTCTGCGAAGCAATGTGAACACTTCTGCTTCCCAGGCACAGAGAAGGTGCTAGCAGTGAATTCTCTGCCTGCCTTTCCCCAGTGCTCTGCAAGCTCTCCAGGGCAACATAAAATCTGGGCCTCTGTACTTTCTTTCGTTCTGAACAAGTGTTAGTGTTTTCTGCAGAAAAGCGATTCTGCGCAGCAATGTGAACACTTCTGCTTCCCAGGCACAGAGAAGGTGCTAGCAGGGAATCCTCTGCCTGCCTTTCCCCAGTGCTCTGCAAGCTCTCGCGGGCAACATCAAACCTGGGGCTCTGTGCTTTCTTTTGCCCTGAACAAGTGTTAGTGCTTTCTGCAGAAAAGAGATTCTGCGAAGCAATGTGAACACTTCTGCTTCCCAGGCACAGAGAAGGTGCTAGCAGGGAATCCTCTGCCTGCCTTTCCCCAGTGCTCTGCAAGCTCTCCAGGGCAACAGCAAACCTGGGGCTCTGTGCTTTCTGTTGCCCTGAAAAAGTGTTAGTGTTTTCTGCACAAAAGCCATTCTGCGCAACAGTGGGAACGCTTCTCCTTGCCAGGCACAGAGAAGGTGCTAGCAGGGAATTCTCTGCCTGCATTTCCCCAGTGCTCTGCAAGCTCTCCCGGGCAACAGCAAATCTGGGGCTCTGTGCTTTCTTTTGCCCTGAACAAGTGTTAGTGTTTTCTGCAGAAAAGCGATTCTGCGCAGCAATGTGAACGATTCTCCTTGCCAGGCACAGAGAAGGTGCTAGCAGGGAATTCTCTGCCTGCCTTTCCCCACTGCTCTGCAAGCTCTCCAGGGCAACAGCAAATCTGGGGCTCTGTGCTTTCTTTTCACCTTGAACAAGTGTTATTGTTTTCAGCAGAAAAGAGATTCTGCGAAGCAATGTGAACGCTTCTGCTTCCCAGGCACAGAGAAGGTGCTAGCAGGGAATTCTCTGCCTCCCTTTCCCCAGTGCTCTGCAAGCTCTCGCGGGCAACAGCAAACCTGGGGCTCTATGCTTTCTTTCATTCTGAACAAGTATTAGTGTTTTCTGCAGAAAAGCGATTCTGCGCAGCAATGTGAACACTTTTGCTTCCCAGGCACAGAGAAGGTGCTAGCAGGGAATTCTCTGCCTGCCTTTCCCCAGTGCTCTGCAAGCTCTCCAGGGCAACAGCAAATCTGGGGCTCTGTGCTTTCTTTCATTCTGAACAAGTGTTAGTGTTTTCAGCAGAAAAGAGATTCTGCGAAGCAATGTGAACACTTCTGCTTCCCAGGCACAGAGAAGGTGCTAGCAGGGAATTCTCTGCCTGCCTTTCCCCAGTGCTCTGCAAGCTCTCCCGGGCAACAGCAAATCTGGGGCTCTGTGCTTTCTTTTCACCTTGAAAAAGTGTTACTGTTTTCTGCAGCAAAGCAATTCTGCGCAACAATGTGAACACTTCTCCTTCCCAGGCACAGAGAAGGTGCTAGCAGGGAATTCTCTGCCTGTCTTTCCCCAGTGCTCTGCAAGCTCTCCAGGGCAACAGCAAATCTGGGGCTCTGTGCTTTCTTTTGCCCTGAACAAGTGTTAGTGTTTTCTGCAGAAAAGCGATTCTGCGAAGCAATGTGAACACTTCTCCTTGCCAGGCACAGAGAAGGTGCTAGCAGGGAATTCTCTGCCTGCCTTTCCCCAGTGCTCTGCAAGCTCTTGCGGGCAACAGGAAACCTGGGGCTCTATGCTTTCTTTCATTCTGAACAAGTGTTAGTGTTTTCAGCAGAAAAGCGATTCTGCGAAGCAATGTGAACACTTCTGCTTCCCAGGCACAGAGAAGGTGCTAGCAGGGAATTCTCTGCCTCCCTTTCCCCAGTGCTCTGCAAGCTCTCGCGGGCAACAGCAAACCTGGGGCTCTATGCTTTCTTTCATTCTGAACAAGTATTAGTGTTTTCAGCAGAAAAGCGATTCTGCGCAACAATGTGAACACTTCTGCTTCCCAGGCACAGAGAAGGTGCTAGCAGTGAATTCTCTGCCTGCCTTTCCCCAGTGCTCTGCAAGCTCTCCAGGGCAACATAAAATCTGGGCCTCTGTACTTTCTTTCGTTCTGAACAAGTGTTAGTGTTTTCTGCAGAAAAGCGATTCTGCGCAGCAATGTGAACACTTCTGCTTCCCAGGCACAGAGAAGGTGCTAGCAGGGAATTCTCTGCCTGCATTTCCCCAGTGCTCTGCAAGCTCTTGCGGGCAACAGCAAATCTGGGGCTCTGTGCTTTCTTTTGCCCTGAACAAGTGTTAGTGTTTTCTGCAGAAAAGCGATTCTGCGCAGCAATGTGAACGATTCTCCTCGCCAGGCACAGAGAAGGTGCTAGCAGGGAATTCTCTGCCTGCCTTTCCCCAGTGCTCTGCAAGCTCTTGCGGGCAACAGGAAACCTGGGGCTCTATGCTTTCTTTCATTCTGAACAAGTGTTAGTGTTTTCAGCAGAAAAGCGATTCTGCGAAGCAATGTGAACACTTCTGCTTCCCAGGCACAGAGAAGGTGCTAGCAGGGAATTCTCTGCCTCCCTTTCCCCAGTGCTCTGCAAGCTCTCGCGGGCAACAGCAAACCTGGGGCTCTATGCTTTCTTTCATTCTGAACAAGTATTAGTGTTTTCTGCAGAAAAGCGATTCTGCGCAGCAATGTGAACACTTTTGCTTCCCAGGCACAGAGAAGGTGCTAGCAGGGAATTCTCTGCCTGCCTTTCCCCAGTGCTCTGCAAGCTCTCCAGGGCAACAGCAAATCTGGGGCTCTGTGCTTTCTTTCATTCTGAACAAGTGTTAGTGTTTTCAGCAGAAAAGAGATTCTGCGAAGCAATGTGAACACTTCTGCTTCCCAGGCACAGAGAAGGTGCTAGCAGGGAATTCTCTGCCTGCCTTTCCCCAGTGCTCTGCAAGCTCTCCAGGGCAACAGCAAATCTGGGGCTCTGTGCTTTCTTTTCACCTTGAAAAATTGTTACTGTTTTCTGCAGCAAAGCAATTCTGCGCAACAATGTGAACACTTCTCCTTCCCAGGCACAGAGAAGGTGCTAGCAGGGAATTCTCTGCCTGTCTTTCCCCAGTGCTCTGCAAGCTCTCCAGGGCAACAGCAAATCTGGGGCTCTGTGCTTTCTTTTGCCCTGAACAAGTGTTAGTGTTTTCTGCAGAAAAGCGATTCGGCGAAGCAATGTGAACACTTCTCCTTGCCAGGCACAGAGAAGGTGCTAGCAGGGAATTCTCTGCCTGCCTTTCCCCAGTGCTCTGCAAGCTCTTGCGGGCAACAGGAAACCTGGGGCTCTATGCTTTCTTTCATTCAGAACAAGTGTTAGTGTTTTCAGCAGAAAAGCGATTCTGCGAAGCAATGTGAACACTTCTGCTTCCCAGGCACAGAGAATGTGCTAGCAGGGAATTCTCTGCCTCCCTTTCCCCAGTGCTCTGCAAGCTCTCGCGGGCAACAGCAAACCTGGGGCTCTATGCTTTCTTTCATTCTGAACAAGTATTAGTGTTTTCAGCAGAAAAGAGATTCTGCGAAGCAATGTGAACACTTTTGCTTCCCAGGCACAGAGAAGGTGCTAGCAGGGAATTCTCTGCCTGCCTTTCCCCAGTGCTCTGCAAGCTCTCCAGGGCAACAGCAAATCTGGGGCTCTGTGCTTTCTTTCATTCTGAACAAGTGTTAGTGTTTTCAGCAGAAAAGAGATTCTGCGAAGCAATGTGAACACTTCTGCTTCCCAGGCACAGAGAAGGTGCTAGCAGGGAATTCTCTGCCTGCCTTTCCCAGTGCTCTGCAAGCTCTCCAGGGCAACAGCAAATCTGGGGCTCTGTGCTTTCTTTTCACCTTGAACAAGTGTTAGTGTATTCTGCAGAAAAGCGATTCTGCGCAACAATGTGAACACTTCTCCTTCCCAGGCACAGAGAAGGTGCTAGCAGGGAAT
Organism: Strix uralensis; assembly: GCF_047716275.1. Taxonomy (NCBI): domain Eukaryota; kingdom Metazoa; phylum Chordata; class Aves; order Strigiformes; family Strigidae; genus Strix; species Strix uralensis. Next base: position 3,277,267 of record NC_134001.1, on the reverse strand, counting down.
TCTCTGCCTGCCTTTCCCCAGTGCTCTGCAAGCTCTCCAGGGCAACAGCAAATCTGGGGCTCTGTGCTTTCTTTTGCCCTGAACAAGTGTTAGTGTTTTCTGCAGAAAAGCGATTCTGCGAAGCAATGTGAACACTTCTCCTTGCCAGGCACAGAGAAGGTGCTAGCAGGGAATTCTCTGCCTGCCTTTCCCCAGTGCTCTGCAAGCTCTTGCGGGCAACAGGAAACCTGGGGCTCTATGCTTTCTTTCATTCTGAACAAGTGTTAGTGTTTTCAGCAGAAAAGCGATTCTGCGAAGCAATGTGAACACTTCTGCTTCCCAGGCACAGAGAAGGTGCTAGCAGGGAATTCTCTGCCTCCCTTTCCCCAGTGCTCTGCAAGCTCTCGCGGGCAACAGCAAACCTGGGGCTCTATGCTTTCTTTCATTCTGAACAAGTATTAGTGTTTTCAGCAGAAAAGCGATTCTGCGCAACAATGTGAACACTTCTGCTTCCCAGGCACAGAGAAGGTGCTAGCAGTGAATTCTCTGCCTGCCTTTCCCCAGTGCTCTGCAAGCTCTCCAGGGCAACATAAAATCTGGGCCTCTGTACTTTCTTTCGTTCTGAACAAGTGTTAGTGTTTTCTGCAGAAAAGCGATTCTGCGCAGCAATGTGAACACTTCTGCTTCCCAGGCACAGAGAAGGTGCTAGCAGGGAATTCTCTGCCTGCATTTCCCCAGTGCTCTGCAAGCTCTTGCGGGCAACAGCAAATCTGGGGCTCTGTGCTTTCTTTTGCCCTGAACAAGTGTTAGTGTTTTCTGCAGAAAAGCGATTCTGCGCAGCAATGTGAACGATTCTCCTCGCCAGGCACAGAGAAGGTGCTAGCAGGGAATTCTCTGCCTGCCTTTCCCCAGTGCTCTGCAAGCTCTTGCGGGCAACAGGAAACCTGGGGCTCTATGCTTTCTTTCATTCTGAACAAGTGTTAGTGTTTTCAGCAGAAAAGCGATTCTGCGAAGCAATGTGAACACTTCTGCTTCCCAGGCACAGAGAAGGTGCTAGCAGGGAATTCTCTGCCTCCCTTTCCCCAGTGCTCTGCAAGCTCTCGCGGGCAACAGCAAACCTGGGGCTCTATGCTTTCTTTCATTCTGAACAAGTATTAGTGTTTTCTGCAGAAAAGCGATTCTGCGCAGCAATGTGAACACTTTTGCTTCCCAGGCACAGAGAAGGTGCTAGCAGGGAATTCTCTGCCTGCCTTTCCCCAGTGCTCTGCAAGCTCTCCAGGGCAACAGCAAATCTGGGGCTCTGTGCTTTCTTTCATTCTGAACAAGTGTTAGTGTTTTCAGCAGAAAAGAGATTCTGCGAAGCAATGTGAACACTTCTGCTTCCCAGGCACAGAGAAGGTGCTAGCAGGGAATTCTCTGCCTGCCTTTCCCCAGTGCTCTGCAAGCTCTCCAGGGCAACAGCAAATCTGGGGCTCTGTGCTTTCTTTTCACCTTGAAAAAGTGTTACTGTTTTCTGCAGCAAAGCAATTCTGCGCAACAATGTGAACACTTCTCCTTCCCAGGCACAGAGAAGGTGCTAGCAGGGAATTCTCTGCCTGTCTTTCCCCAGTGCTCTGCAAGCTCTCCAGGGCAACAGCAAATCTGGGGCTCTGTGCTTTCTTTTGCCCTGAACAAGTGTTAGTGTTTTCTGCAGAAAAGCGATTCTGCGAAGCAATGTGAACACTTCTCCTTGCCAGGCACAGAGAAGGTGCTAGCAGGGAATTCTCTGCCTGCCTTTCCCCAGTGCTCTGCAAGCTCTTGCGGGCAACAGGAAACCTGGGGCTCTATGCTTTCTTTCATTCAGAACAAGTGTTAGTGTTTTCAGCAGAAAAGCGATTCTGCGAAGCAATGTGAACACTTCTGCTTCCCAGGCACAGAGAATGTGCTAGCAGGGAATTCTCTGCCTCCCTTTCCCCAGTGCTCTGCAAGCTCTCGCGGGCAACAGCAAACCTGGGGCTCTATGCTTTCTTTCATTCTGAACAAGTATTAGTGTTTTCAGCAGAAAAGAGATTCTGCGAAGCAATGTGAACACTTCTGCTTCCCAGGCACAGAGAAGGTGCTAGCAGGGAATTCTCTGCCTGCCTTTCCCCAGTGCTCTGCAAGCTCTCCAGGGCAACAGCAAATCTGGGGCTCTGTGCTTTCTTTCATTCTGAACAAGTGTTAGTGTTTTCAGCAGAAAAGAGATTCTGCGAAGCAATGTGAACACTTCTGCTTCCCAGGCACAGAGAAGGTGCTAGCAGGGAATTCTCTGCCTGCCTTTCCCAGTGCTCTGCAAGCTCTCCAGGGCAACAGCAAATCTGGGGCTCTGTGCTTTCTTTTCACCTTGAACAAGTGTTAGTGTATTCTGCAGAAAAGCGATTCTGCGCAACAATGTGAACACTTCTCCTTCCCAGGCACAGAGAAGGTGCTAGCAGGGAATTCTCTGCCTGCCTTTCCCCAGTGCTCTGCAAGCTCTCCAGGGCAACAGCAAATCTGGGACTCTGTGCTTTCTGTTGCCCTGAACAAGCGTTAGTGTTTTGTGCAGAAAAGCGATTCTGCGCAACAATGTGAACACTTCTGCTTCCCAGGCACAGAGAAGGTGCTAGCAGGGAATCCTCTGCCTGCCTTTCCCCAGTCCTCTGGAAGCTCTCGCGGGCAACAGCAAACCTGGGGCTCTGTGCTTTCTTTTGCCCTGAACAAGTGTTAGTGTTTTCAGCAGAAAAGAGATTCTGCGAAGCAATGTGAACACTTCTGCTTCCCAGGCACAGAGAAGGTGCTAGCAGGGAATCCTCTGCCTGCCTTTCCCCAGTGCTCTGCAAGCTCTCCAGGGCAACAGCAAACCTGGGGCTCTGTGCTTTCTGTTGCCCTGAAAAAAGTGTTAGTGTTTTCTGCAGAAAAGCGATTCTGCGCAGCAATGTGAACGATTCTCCTTGCCAGGCACAGAGAAGGTGCTAGCAGGGAATTCTCTGCCTGCATTTCCCCAGTGCTCTGCAAGCTCTCCAGGGCAACAGCAAATCTGGGGCTCTGTGCTTTCTTTCGTTCTAAACAAGTGTTAGTGTTTTGTGAAGAAAAGCGATTCTGCGAAGCAATGTGAACACTTCTGCTTCCCATGCACAGAGAAGGTGCTAGCAGTGAATTCTCTGCCTGCCTTTCCCCAGTGCTCTGCAAGCTCTCCAGGGCAACATAAAATCTGGGCCTCTGTACTTTCTTTCGTTCTGAACAACTGTTAGTGTTTTCAGCAGAAAAGCGATTCTGCGCAGCAATGTGAACACTTCTGCTTCCCAGGCACAGAGAAGGTGCTAGCAGGGAATTCTCTGCCTGCATTTCCCCAGTGCTCTGCAAGCTCTTGCGGGCAACAGCAAATCTGGGGCTCTGTGCTTTCTTTCATTCTGAACAAGTGTTAGTGTTTTCTGCAGAAAAGCGATTCTGCGAAGCAATGTGTACGATACTCCTTGCCAGGCACAGAGAAGGTGCTAGCAGGGAATTCTCTGCCTGCCTTTCCCCAGTGCTCTGCAAGCTCTTGCGGGCAACAGGAAACCTGGGGCTCTGTGCTTTCTTTCGTTCTGAACAAGTGTTAGTGTTTTCAGCAGAAAAGAGATTCTGCGAAGCAATGTGAACACTTCTGCTTCCCAGGCACAGAGCAGGTGCTAGCAGGGAATTCTCTGCCTGCCTTTCCCCAGTGCTCTGCAAGCTCTCCAGGGCAACATAAAATCTGGGCCTCCGTACTTTCTTTCGTTCTGAACAAGTGTTAGTGTTTTCTGCAGAAAAGCGATTCTGCGCAGCAATGTGAACACTTCTGCTTCCCAGGCACAGAGAAGGTGCTATCAGGGAATTCTCTGCCTGCGTTTCCCCAGTGCTCTGCAAGCTCTTGCGGGCAACAGCAAATCTGGGGCTCTGTGCTTTCTTTTGCCCTGAACAAGTGTTAGTGTTTTCTGCAGAAAAGCGATTCTGCGCAGCAATGTGAACGATTCTCCTCGCCAGGCACAGAGAAGGTGCTACAAGGGAATTCTCTGCCTGCCTTTCCCCAGTGCTCTGGAAGCTCTCCAGGGCAACAGCAAATCTGGGGCTCTGTGCTTTCTTTCGTTCTAAACAAGTGTTAGTTTTTTCTGCACAAAAGCGATTCTGCGAAGCAATGTGAACACTTCTTGCCAGGCACAGAGAAGGTGCTAGCAGGGAATTCTCTGCCTCCCTTTCCCCAGTGCTCTGCAAGCTCTCGCGGGCAACAGCAAACCTGGGGCTCTGTGCTTTCTTTTGCCCTGAACAAGTGTTAGTGTTTTCTGCAGAAAAGCGATTCTGCGCAGCAATGTGAACACTTCTCCTTGACAGGCACAGAGAAGGTGCTAGCAGGGAATTCTCTGCCTGCCTTTCCCCAGTGCTCTGCAAGCTCTTGCGGGCAACAGGAAACCTGGGGCTCTATGCTTTCTTTCATTCTGAACAAGTGTTAGTGTTTTCAGCAGAAAAGCGATTCTGCGAAGCAATGTGAACACTTCTGCTTCCCAGGCACAGAGAAGGTGCTAGCAGGGAATTCTCTGCCTCCCTTTCCCCAGTGCTCTGCAAGCTCTCGGGGCAACAGCAAACCTGGGGCTCTATGCTTTCTTTCATTCTGAACAAGTATTAGTGTTTTCTGCAGAAAAGCGATTCTGCGAAGCAATGTGAACACTTCTCCTTGCCAGGCACAGAGAAGGTGCTAGCAGGGAATTCTCTGCCTGCCTTTCCCCAGTGCTCTGCAAGCTCTTGCGCGCAACAGCAAATCTGGGGCTCTGTGCTTTCTTTTGCCCTGAACAAGTGTTAGTGTTTTCTGCAGAAAAGCGATTCTGCGCAGCAATGTGAACGATTCTCCTTGCCAGGCACAGAGAAGGTGCTAGCAGGGAATTCTCTGCCTGCATTTCCCCAGTGCTCTGCAAGCTCTCCAGGGCAACAGCAAATCTGGGGCTCTGTGCTTTCTTTCGTTCTAAACAAGTGTTAGTGTTTTGTGCAGAAAAGCGATTCTGCGAAGCAATGTGAACACTTCTGCTTGCCAGGCACAGAGAAGGTGCTAGCAGGGAATTCTCTGCCTGCCTTTCCCCAGTGCTCTGCAAGCTCTCGCAGGCAGCAGCAAACCTGGGGCTCTGTGCTTTCTTTTGCCCTGAACAAGTGTTAGTGTTTTCAGCAGAAAAGCCATTCTGCGCAACAATGGGAACGCTTCTCCTTGCCAGGCACAGAGAAGGTGCTAGCAGGGAATTCTCTGCCTCCCTTTCCCCAGTGCTCTGCAAGCTCTCGCGGGCAACAGCAAATCTGGGGCTCTGTGCTTTCTTTTGCCCTGAACAAGTGTTAGTGTTTTCTGCAGAAAAGCAATTCTGCGAAGCAATGTGAACACTTCTCCTTGCCAGGCACAGAGAAGGTGCTAGCAGGGAATTCTCTGCCTGCCTTTCCCCAGTGCTCTGCAAGCTCTTGCGGGCAACAGGAAACCTGGGGCTCTATGCTTTCTTTCATTCTGAACAAGTGTTAGTGTTTTCAGCAGAAAAGCGATTCTGCGCAGCAATGTGAACACTTCTGCTTCCCAGGCACAGAGAAGGTGCTAGCAGGGAATTCTCTGCCTGCCTTTCCCCAGTGCTCTGCAAGCTCTCGCGGGCAACAGCAAACCTGGGGCTCTATGCTTTCTTTCATTCTGAACAAGTATTAGTGTTTTCAGCAGAAAAGAGATTCTGCGAAGCAATGTGAACACTTTTGCTTCCCAGGCACAGAGAAGGTGCTAGCAGGGAATTCTCTGCCTGCCTTTCCCCAGTGCTCTGCAAGCTCTCCAGGGCAACAGCAAATCTGGGGCTCTGTGCTTTCTTTCATTCTGAACAAGTGTTAGTGTTTTCAGCAGAAAAGAGATTCTGCGAAGCAATGTGAACACTTCTGCTTCCCAGGCACAGAGAAGGTGCTAGCAGGGAATTCTCTGCCTGCCTTTCCCCAGTGCTCTGCAAGCTCTCCAGGGCAACAGCAAATCTGGGGCTCTGTGCTTTCTTTTCACCTTGAACAAGTGTTAGTGTATTCTGCAGAAAAGCGATTCTGCGCAACAATGTGAACACTTCTCCTTCCCAGGCACAGAGAAGGTGCTAGCAGGGAATTCTCTGCCTGCCTTTCCCCAGTGCTCTGCAAGCTCTCCAGGGCAACAGCAAATCTGGGACTCTGTGCTTTCTGTTGCCCTGAACAAGCGTTAGTGTTTTGTGCAGAAAAGCGATTCTGCGCAACAATGTGAACACTTCTGCTTCCCAGGCACAGAGAAGGTGCTAGCAGGGAATCCTCTGCCTGCCTTTCCCCAGTCCTCTGGAAGCTCTCGCGGGCAACAGCAAACCTGGGGCTCTGTGCTTTCTTTTGCCCTGAACAAGTGTTAGTGTTTTCAGCAGAAAAGAGATTCTGCGAAGCAATGTGAACACTTCTGCTTCCCAGGCACAGAGAAGGTGCTAGCAGGGAATCCTCTGCCTGCCTTTCCCCAGTGCTCTGCAAGCTCTCCAGGGCAACAGCAAACCTGGGGCTCTGTGCTTTCTGTTGCCCTGAAAAAGTGTTAGTGTTTTCTGCAGAAAAGCGATTCTGCGCAGCAATGTGAACGATTCTCCTTGCCAGGCACAGAGAAGGTGCTAGCAGGGAATTCTCTGCCTGCATTTCCCCAGTGCTCTGCAAGCTCTCCAGGGCAACAGCAAATCTGTGGCTCTGTGCTTTCTTTCGTTCTAAACAAGTGTTAGTGTTTTCTGCACAAAAGCCATTCTGCGCAACAGTGGGAACGCTTCTCCTTGCCAGGCACAGAGAAGGTGCTAGCAGGGAATTCTCTGCCTGCCTTTCCCCAGTGCTCTGCAAGCTCTCCCGGGCAACAGCAAATCTGGGGCTCTGTGCTTTCTTTTCACCTTGAACAAGTGTTAGTGTTTTCTGCACAAAAGCGATTCTGCGAAGCAATGTGAACACTTCTGCTTCCCAGGCACAGAGAAGGTGCTAGCAGTGAATTCTCTGCCTGCCTTTCCCCAGTGCTCTGCAAGCTCTCCAGGGCAACATAAAATCTGGGCCTCTGTACTTTCTTTCGTTCTGAACAAGTGTTAGTGTTTTCTGCAGAAAAGCGATTCTGCGCAGCAATGTGAACACTTCTGCTTCCCAGGCACAGAGAAGGTGCTAGCAGGGAATCCTCTGCCTGCCTTTCCCCAGTCCTCTGGAAGCTCTCGCGGGCAACATCAAACCTGGGGCTCTGTGCTTTCTTTTGCCCTGAACAAGTGTTAGTGCTTTCTGCAGAAAAGAGATTCTGCGAAGCAATGTGAACACTTCTGCTTCCCAGGCACAGAGAAGGTGCTAGCAGGGAATCCTCTGCCTGCCTTTCCCCAGTGCTCTGCAAGCTCTCCAGGGCAACAGCAAACCTGGGGCTCTGTGCTTTCTGTTGCCCTGAAAAAGTGTTAGTGTTTTCTGCACAAAAGCCATTCTGCGCAACAGTGGGAACGCTTCTCCTTGCCAGGCACAGAGAAGGTGCTAGCAGGGAATTCTCTGCCTGCATTTCCCCAGTGCTCTGCAAGCTCTCCCGGGCAACAGCAAATCTGGGGCTCTGTGCTTTCTTTTGCCCTGAACAAGTGTTAGTGTTTTCTGCAGAAAAGCGATTCTGCGCAGCAATGTGAACGATTCTCCTTGCCAGGCACAGAGAAGGTGCTAGCAGGGAATTCTCTGCCTGCCTTTCCCCACTGCTCTGCAAGCTCTCCAGGGCAACAGCAAATCTGGGGCTCTGTGCTTTCTTTTCACCTTGAACAAGTGTTAGTGTTTTCAGCAGAAAAGAGATTCTGCGAAGCAATGTGAACACTTCTGCTTCCCAGGCACAGAGAAGGTGCTAGCAGGGAATTCTCTGCCTCCCTTTCCCCAGTGCTCTGCAAGCTCTCGCGGGCAACAGCAAACCTGGGGCTCTATGCTTTCTTTCATTCTGAACAAGTATTAGTGTTTTCAGCAGAAAAGAGAATCTGCGAAGCAATGTGAACACTTCTGCTTCCCAAGCACAGAGAAGGTGCTAGCAGGGAATTCTCTGCCTGCCTTTCCCCAGTGCTCTGCAAGCTCTCCAGGGCAACAGCAAATCTGGGGCTCTGTGCTTTCTTTTCACCTTGAACAAGTGTTAGTGTTTCCTGCACAAAAGCGATTCTGCGCAGGAATGTGAACACTTCTCCTTGCCAGGCACAGAGAAGGTGCTAGCAGGGAATTCTCTGCCTCCCTTTCCCCAGTGCTCTGCAAGCTCTTGCGGGCAACAGGAAACCTGGGGCTCTGTGCTTTCTTTCGTTCTGAACAAGTGTTAGTGTTTTCAGCAGAAAAGAGATTCTGCGAAGCAATGTGAACACTTCTGCTTCCCAGGCACAGAGAAGGTGCTAGCAGGGAATTCTCTGCCTGCCTTTCCCCAGTGCTCTGCAAGCTCTCCAGGGCAACATAAAATCTGGGCCTCTGTACTTTCTTTCGTTCTGAACAAGTGTTAGTGTTTTCTGCAGAAAAGCGATTCTGCGCAGCAATGTGAACACTGCTGCTTCCCAGGCACAGAGAAGGTGCTAGCAGGGAATTCTCTGCCTGCATTTCCCCAGTGCTCTGCCAGCTCTTGCGGGCAACAGCAAATCTGGGGCTCTGTGCTTTCTTTTGCCCTGAACAAGTGTTAGTGTTTTCTGCAGAAAAGCGATTCTGCGCAGCAATGTGAACGATTCTCCTCGCCAGGCACAGAGAAGGTGCTAGCAGGGAATTCTCTGCCTGCATTTCCCCAGTGCTCTGCAAGCTCTTGCGGGCAACAGGAAACCTGGGGCTCTATGCTTTCTTTCATTCTGAACAAGTGTTAGTGTTTTCAGCAGAAAAGCGATTCTGCGAAGCAATGTGAACACTTCTGCTTCCCAGGCACAGAGAAGGTGCTAGCAGGGAATTCTCTGCCTCCCTTTCCCCAGTGCTCTGCAAGCTCTCGCGGGCAACAGCAAACCTGGGGCTCTATGCTTTCTTTCATTCTGAACAAGTATTAGTGTTTTCTGCAGAAAAGCGATTCTGCGCAGCAATGTGAACACTTTTGCTTCCCAGGCACAGAGAAGGTGCTAGCAGGGAATTCTCTGCCTGCCTTTCCCCAGTGCTCTGCAAGCTCTCCAGGGCAACAGCAAATCTGGGGCTCTGTGCTTTCTTTCATTCTGAACAAGTGTTAGTGTTTTCAGCAGAAAAGAGATTCTGCGAAGCAATGTGAACACTTCTGCTTCCCAGGCACAGAGAAGGTGCTAGCAGGGAATTCTCTGCCTGCCTTTCCCCAGTGCTCTGCAAGCTCTCCAGGGCAACAGCAAATCTGGGGCTCTGTGCTTTCTTTTCACCTTGAACAAGTGTTACTGTTTTCTGCAGCAAAGCAATTCTGCGCAACAATGTGAACACTTCTCCTTCCCAGGCACAGAGAAGGTGCTAGCAGGGAATTCTCTGCCTGTCTTTCCCCAGTGCTCTGCAAGCTCTCCAGGGCAACAGCAAATCTGGGGCTCTGTGCTTTCTTTTGCCCTGAACAAGTGTTAGTGTTTTCTGCAGAAAAGCGATTCTGCGAAGCAATGTGAACACTTCTCCTTGCCAGGCACAGAGAAGGTGCTAGCAGGGAATTCTCTGCCTGCCTTTCCCCAGTGCTCTGCAAGCTCTTGCGGGCAACAGGAAACCTGGGGCTCTATGCTTTCTTTCATTCTGAACAAGTGTTAGTGTTTTCAGCAGAAAAGCGATTCTGCGAAGCAATGTGAACACTTCTGCTTCCCAGGCACAGAGAAGGTGCTAGCAGGGAATTCTCTGCCTCCCTTTCCCCAGTGCTCTGCAAGCTCTCCAGGGCAACAGCAAACCTGGGGCTCTATGCTTTCTTTCATTCTGAACAAGTATTAGTGTTTTCAGCAGAAAAGCGATTCTGCGCAACAATGTGAACACTTCTGCTTCCCAGGCACAGAGAAGGTGCTAGCAGTGAATTCTCTGCCTGCCTTTCCCCAGTGCTCTGCAAGCTCTCCAGGGCAACATAAAATCTGGGCCTCTGTACTTTCTTTCGTTCTGAACAAGTATTAGTGTTTTCTGCAGAAAAGCGATTCTGCGCAGCAATGTGAACACTTTTGCTTCCCAGGCACAGAGAAGGTGCTAGCAGGGAATTCTCTGCCTGCCTTTCCCCAGTGCTCTGCAAGCTCTCCAGGGCAACAGCAAATCTGGGGCTCTGTGCTTTCTTTCATTCTGAACAAGTGTTAGTGTTTTCAGCAGAAAAGAGATTCTGCGAAGCAATGTGAACACTTCTGCTTCCCAGGCACAGAGAAGGTGCTAGCAGGGAATTCTCTGCCTGCCTTTCCCCAGTGCTCTGCAAGCTCTCCAGGGCAACAGCAAATCTGGGGCTCTGTGCTTTCTTTTCACCTTGAAAAAGTGTTACTGTTTTCTGCAGCAAAGCAATTCTGCGCAACAATGTGAACACTTCTCCTTCCCAGGCACAGAGAAGGTGCTAGCAGGGAATTCTCTGCCTGTCTTTCCCCAGTGCTCTGCAAGCTCTCCAGGGCAACAGCAAATCTGGGGCTCTGTGCTTTCTTTTGCCCTGAACAAGTGTTAGTGTTTTCTGCAGAAAAGCGATTCTGCGCAACAATGTGAACACTTCTGCTTCCCAGGCACAGAGAAGGTGCTAGCAGGGAATTCTCTGCCTCCCTTTCCCCAGTGCTCTGCAAGCTCTTGCGGGCAACAGGAAACCTGGGGCTCTATGCTTTCTTTCATTCAGAACAAGTGTTAGTGTTTTCAGCAGAAAAGCGATTCTGCGAAGCAATGTGAACACTTCTGCTTCCCAGGCACAGAGAATGTGCTAGCAGGGAATTCTCTGCCTCCCTTTCCCCAGTGCTCTGCAAGCTCTCGCGGGCAACAGCAAACCTGGGGCTCTATGCTTTCTTTCATTCTGAACAAGTATTAGTGTTTTCAGCAGAAAAGAGATTCTGCGAAGCAATGTGAACACTTTTGCTTCCCAGGCACAGAGAAGGTGCTAGCAGGGAATTCTCTGTCTGCCTTTCCCCAGTGCTCTGCAAGCTCTCCAGGGCAACAGCAAATCTGGGGCTCTGTGCTTTCTTTCATTCTGAACAAGTGTTAGTGTTTTCAGCAGAAAAGAGATTCTGCGAAGCAATGTGAACACTTCTGCTTCCCAGGCACAGAGAAGGTGCTAGCAGGGAATTCTCTGCCTGCCTTTCCCAGTGCTCTGCAAGCTCTCCAGGGCAACAGCAAATCTGGGGCTCTGTGCTTTCTTTTCACCTTGAACAAGTGTTAGTGTTTTCTGCAGAAAAGCGATTCTGCGCAACAATGTGAACACTTCTCCTTCCCAGGCACAGAGAAGGTGCTAGCAGGGAATTCTCTGCCTGCCTTTCCCCAGTGCTCTGCAAGCTCTCCAGGGCAACAGCAAATCTGGGACTCTGTGCTTTCTGTTGCCCTGAACAAGCGTTAGTGTTTTGTGCAGAAAAGCGATTCTGCGCAACAATGTGAACGATTCTCCTTGCCAGGCACAGAGAAGGTGCTAGCAGGGAATCCTCTGCCTGCCTTTCCCCAGTCCTCTGGAAGCTCTCGCGGGCAACAGCAAACCTGGGGCTCTGTGCTTTCTTTTGCCCTGAACAAGTGTTAGTGTTTTCAGCAGAAAAGAGATTCTGCGAAGCAATGTGAACACTTCTGCTTCCCAGGCACAGAGAAGGTGCTAGCAGGGAATCCTCTGCCTGCCTTTCCCCAGTGCTCTGCAAGCTCTCCAGGGCAACAGCAAACCTGGGGCTCTGTGCTTTCTGTTGCCCTGAAAAAGTGTTAGTGTTTTCTGCACAAAAGCCATTCTGCGCAGCAATGTGAACGATTCTCCTTGCCAGGCACAGAGAAGGTGCTAGCAGGGAATTCTCTGCCTGCATTTCCCCAGTGCTCTGCAAGCTCTCCAGGGCAACAGCAAATCTGGGGCTCTGTGCTTTCTTTCGTTCTAAACAAGTGTTAGTGTTTTGTGCAGAAAAGCGATTCTGCGAAGCAATGTGAACACTTCTGCTTGCCAGGCACAGAGAAGGTGCTAGCAGGGAATTCTCTGCCTGCCTTTCCCCAGTGCTCTGCAAGCTCTCCCGGGCAACAGCAAATCTGGGGCTCTGTGCTTTCTTTTCACCTTGAACAAGTGTTAGTGTTTTCTGCACAAAAGCGATTCTGCGAAGCAATGTGAACACTTCTGCTTCCCAGGCACAGAGAAGGTGCTAGCAGTGAATTCTCTGCCTGCCTTTCCCCAGTGCTCTGCAAGCTCTCCAGGGCAACATAAAATCTGGGCCTCTGTACTTTCTTTCGTTCTGAACAAGTGTTAGTGTTTTCTGCAGAAAAGCGATTCTGCGCAGCAATGTGAACACTTCTGCTTCCCAGGCACAGAGAAGGTGCTAGCAGGGAATCCTCTGCCTGCCTTTCCCCAGTCCTCTGGAAGCTCTCGCGGGCAACATCAAACCTGGGGCTCTGTGCTTTCTTTTGCCCTGAACAAGTGTTAGTGTTTTCTGCAGAAAAGAGATTCTGCGAAGCAATGTGAACACTTCTGCTTCCCAGGCACAGAGAAGGTGCTAGCAGGGAATCCTCTGCCTGCCTTTCCCCAGTGCTCTGCAAGCTCTCCAGGGCAACAGCAAACCTGGGGCTCTGTGCTTTCTGTTGCCCTGAAAAAGTGTTAGTGTTTTCTGCACAAAAGCCATTCTGCGCAACAGTGGGAACGCTTCTCCTTGCCAGGCACAGAGAAGGTGCTAGCAGGGAATTCTCTGCCTGCATTTCCCCAGTGCTCTGCAAGCTCTCCCGGGCAACAGCAAATCTGGGGCTCTGTGCTTTCTTTTGCCCTGAACAAGTGTTAGTGTTTTCTGCAGAAAAGCGATTCTGCGCAGCAATGTGAACGATTCTCCTTGCCAGGCACAGAGAAGGTGCTAGCAGGGAATTCTCTGCCTGCCTTTCCCCACTGCTCTGCAAGCTCTCCAGGGCAACAGCAAATCTGGGGCTCTGTGCTTTCTTTTCACCTTGAACAAGTGTTAGTGTTTTCAGCAGAAAAGAGAATCTGCGAAGCAATGTGAACACTTCTGCTTCCCAAGCACAGAGAAGGTGCTAGCAGGGAATTCTCTGCCTGCCTTTCCCCAGTGCTCTGCAAGCTCTCCAGGGCAACAGCAAATCTGGGGCTCTGTGCTTTCTTTTCACCTTGAACAAGTGTTAGTGTTTTCTGCACAAAAGCGATTCTGCGCAGCAATGTGAACACTTCTCCTTGCCAGGCACAGAGAAGGTGCTAGCAGGGAATTCTCTGCCTCCCTTTCCCCAGTGCTCTGTAAGCTCTTGCGGGCAACAGGAAACCTGGGGCTCTGTGCTTTCTTTCGTTCTGAACAAGTGTTAGTGTTTTCAGCAGAAAAGAGATTCTGCGAAGCAATGTGAACACTTCTGCTTCCCAGGCACAGAGAAGGTGCTAGCAGGGAATTCTCTGCCTGCCTTTCCCCAGTGCTCTGCAAGCTCTCCCGGGCAACAGCAAATCTGGGGCTCTGTGCTTTCTTTTCACCTTGAACAAGTGTTAGTGTTTTCTGCACAAAAGCGATTCTGCGCAACAATGTGAACACTTCTGCTTCCCAGGCACAGAGAAGGTGCTAGCAGGGAATTCTCTGCCTGCCTTTCCCCAGTGCTCTGCAAGCTCTCCAGGGCAACATAAAATCTGGGCCTCTGTACTTTCTTTCGTTCTGAACAAGTGTTAGTGTTTTCTGCAGAAAAGCGATTCTGCGCAGCAATGTGAACACTTCTGCTTCCCAGGCACAGAGAAGGTGCTAGCAGGGAATTCTCTGCCTGCATTTCCCCAGTGCTCTGCAAGCTCTTGCGGGCAACAGCAAATCTGGGGCTCTGTGCTTTCTTTTGCCCTGAACAAGTGTTAGTGTTTTCTGCAGAAAAGCGATTCTGCGCAGCAATGTGAACGATTCTCCTCGCCAGGCACAGAGAAGGTGCTAGCAGGGAATTCTCTGCCTGCCTTTCCCCAGTGCTCTGCAAGCTCTTGCGGGCAACAGGAAACCTGGGGCTCTATGCTTTCTTTCATTCTGAACAAGTGTTAGTGTTTTCAGCAGAAAAGCGATTCTGCGAAGCAATGTGAACACTTCTGCTTCCCAGGCACAGAGAAGGTGCTAGCAGGGAATTCTCTGCCTGCCTTTCCCAGTGCTCTGCAAGCTCTCCAGGGCAACAGCAAATCTGGGGCTCTGTGCTTTCTTTTCACCTTGAACAAGTGTTAGTGTTTTCTGCAGAAAAGCGATTCTGCGCAACAATGTGAACACTTCTCCTTCCCAGGCACAGAGAAGGTGCTAGCAGGGAATTCTCTGCCTGCCTTTCCCCAGTGCTCTGCAAGCTCTCCAGGGCAACAGCAAATCTGGGACTCTGTGCTTTCTGTTGCCCTGAACAAGCGTTAGTGTTTTGTGCAGAAAAGCGATTCTGCGCAACAATGTGAACGATTCTCCTTGCCAGGCACAGAGAAGGTGCTAGCAGGGAATCCTCTGCCTGCCTTTCCCCAGTCCTCTGGAAGCTCTCGCGGGCAACAGCAAACCTGGGGCTCTGTGCTTTCTTTTGCCCTGAACAAGTGTTAGTGTTTTCAGCAGAAAAGAGATTCTGCGAAGCAATGTGAACACTTCTGCTTCCCAGGCACAGAGAAGGTGCTAGCAGGGAATCCTCTGCCTGCCTTTCCCCAGTGCTCTGCAAGCTCTCCAGGGCAACAGCAAACCTGGGGCTCTGTGCTTTCTGTTGCCCTGAAAAAGTGTTAGTGTTTTCTGCACAAAAGCCATTCTGCGCAGCAATGTGAACGATTCTCCTTGCCAGGCACAGAGAAGGTGCTAGCAGGGAATTCTCTGCCTGCATTTCCCCAGTGCTCTGCAAGCTCTCCAGGGCAACAGCAAATCTGGGGCTCTGTGCTTTCTTTCGTTCTAAACAAGTGTTAGTGTTTTGTGCAGAAAAGCGATTCTGCGAAGCAATGTGAACACTTCTGCTTGCCAGGCACAGAGAAGGTGCTAGCAGGGAATTCTCTGCCTGCCTTTCCCCAGTGCTCTGCAAGCTCTCCCGGGCAACAGCAAATCTGGGGCTCTGTGCTTTCTTTTCACCTTGAACAAGTGTTAGTGTTTTCTGCACAAAAGCGATTCTGCGAAGCAATGTGAACACTTCTGCTTCCCAGGCACAGAGAAGGTGCTAGCAGTGAATTCTCTGCCTGCCTTTCCCCAGTGCTCTGCAAGCTCTCCAGGGCAACATAAAATCTGGGCCTCTGTACTTTCTTTCGTTCTGAACAAGTGTTAGTGTTTTCTGCAGAAAAGCGATTCTGCGCAGCAATGTGAACACTTCTGCTTCCCAGGCACAGAGAAGGTGCTAGCAGGGAATCCTCTGCCTGCCTTTCCCCAGTCCTCTGGAAGCTCTCGCGGGCAACATCAAACCTGGGGCTCTGTGCTTTCTTTTGCCCTGAACAAGTGTTAGTGCTTTCTGCAGAAAAGAGATTCTGCGAAGCAATGTGAACACTTCTGCTTCCCAGGCACAGAGAAGGTGCTAGCAGGGAATCCTCTGCCTGCCTTTCCCCAGTGCTCTGCAAGCTCTCCAGGGCAACAGCAAACCTGGGGCTCTGTGCTTTCTGTTGCCCTGAAAAAGTGTTAGTGTTTTCTGCACAAAAGCCATTCTGCGCAACAGTGGGAACGCTTCTCCTTGCCAGGCACAGAGAAGGTGCTAGCAGGGAATTCTCTGCCTGCATTTCCCCAGTGCTCTGCAAGCTCTCCCGGGCAACAGCAAATCTGGGGCTCTGTGCTTTCTGTTGCCCTGAACAAGTGTTAGTGTTTTCTGCAGAAAAGCGATTCTGCGCAGCAATGTGAACGATTCTCCTTGCCAGGCACAGAGAAGGTGCTAGCAGGGAATTCTCTGCCTGCCTTTCCCCACTGCTCTGCAAGCTCTCCAGGGCAACAGCAAATCTGGGGCTCTGTGCTTTCTTTTCACCTTGAACAAGTGTTAGTGTTTTCAGCAGAAAAGAGAATCTGCGAAGCAATGTGAACACTTCTGCTTCCCAAGCACAGAGAAGGTGCTAGCAGGGAATTCTCTGCCTGCCTTTCCCCAGTGCTCTGCAAGCTCTCCAGGGCAACAGCAAATCTGGGGCTCTGTGCTTTCTTTTCACCTTGAACAAGTGTTAGTGTTTTCTGCACAAAAGCGATTCTGCGCAGCAATGTGAACACTTCTCCTTGCCAGGCACAGAGAAGGTGCTAGCAGGGAATTCTCTGCCTCCCTTTCCCCAGTGCTCTGTAAGCTCTTGCGGGCAACAGGAAACCTGGGGCTCTGTGCTTTCTTTTGCCCTGAACAAGTGTTAGTGTTTTCAGCAGAAAAGAGATTCTGCGAAGCAATGTGAACACTTCTGCTTCCCAGGCACAGAGAAGGTGCTAGCAGGGAATTCTCTGCCTGCCTTTCCCCAGTGCTCTGCAAGCTCTCCCGGGCAACAGCAAATCTGGGGCTCTGTGCTTTCTTTTCACCTTGAACAAGTGATAGTGTTTTCTGCACAAAAGCGATTCTGCGCAACAATGTGAACACTTCTGCTTCCCAGGCACAGAGAAGGTGCTAGCAGGGAATTCTCTGCCTGCCTTTCCCCAGTGCTCTGCAAGCTCTCCAGGGCAACATAAAATCTGGGCCTCTGTACTTTCTTTCGTTCTGAACAAGTGTTAGTGTTTTCTGCAGAAAAGCGATTCTGCGCAGCAATGTGAACACTTCTGCTTCCCAGGCACAGAGAAGGTGCTAGCAGGGAATTCTCTGCCTGCATTTCCCCAGTGCTCTGCAAGCTCTTGCGGGCAACAGCAAATCTGGGGCTCTGTGCTTTCTTTTGCCCTGAACAAGTGTTAGTGTTTTCTGCAGAAAAGCGATTCTGCGCAGCAATGTGAACGATTCTCCTCGCCAGGCACAGAGAAGGTGCTAGCAGGGAATTCTCTGCCTGCCTTTCCCCAGTGCTCTGCAAGCTCTTGCGGGCAACAGGAAACCTGGGGCTCTATGCTTTCTTTCATTCTGAACAAGTGTTAGTGTTTTCAGCAGAAAAGCGATTCTGCGAAGCAATGTGAACACTTCTGCTTCCCAGGCACAGAGAAGGTGCTAGCAGGGAATTCTCTGCCTCCCTTTCCCCAGTGCTCTGCAAGCTCTCGCGGGCAACAGCAAACCTGGGGCTCTATGCTTTCTTTCATTCTGAACAAGTATTAGTGTTTTCTGCAGAAAAGCGATTCTGCGCAGCAATGTGAACACTTTTGCTTCCCAGGCACAGAGAAGGTGCTAGCAGGGAATTCTCTGCCTGCCTTTCCCCAGTGCTCTGCAAGCTCTCCAGGGCAACAGCAAATCTGGGGCTCTGTGCTTTCTTTCATTCTGAACAAGTGTTAGTGTTTTCAGCAGAAAAGAGATTCTGCGAAGCAATGTGAACACTTCTGCTTCCCAGGCACAGAGAATGTGCTAGCAGGGAATTCTCTGCCTGCCTTTCCCCAGTGCTCTGCAAGCTCTCCAGGGCAACAGCAAATCTGGGGCTCTGTGCTTTCTTTTCACCTTGAACAAGTGTTACTGTTTTCTGCAGCAAAGCAATTCTGCGCAACAATGTGAACACTTCTCCTTCCCAGGCACAGAGAAGGTGCTAGCAGGGAATTCTCTGCCTGTCTTTCCCCAGTGCTCTGCAAGCTCTCCAGGGCAACAGCAAATCTGGGGCTCTGTGCTTTCTTTTGCCCTGAACAAGTGTTAGTGTTTTCTGCAGAAAAGCGATTCTGCGAAGCAATGTGAACACTTCTCCTTGCCAGGCACAGAGAAGGTGCTAGCAGGGAATTCTCTGCCTGCCTTTCCCCAGTGCTCTGCAAGCTCTCCAGGGCAACAGCAAATCTGGGGCTCTGTGCTTTCTTTTGCCCTGAACAAGTGTTAGTGTTTTCTGCAGAAAAGCGATTCTGCGCAGCAATGTGAACGATTCTCCTTGCCAGGCACAGAGAAGGTGCTAGCAGGGAATTCTCTGCCTGCATTTCCCCAGTGCTCTGCAAGCTCTTGCGGGCAACAGCAAATCTGGGGCTCTGTGCTTTCTTTTGCCCTGAACAAGTGTTAGTGTTTTCTGCAGAAAAGCGATTCTGCGCAGCAATGTGAACGATTCTCCTCGCCAGGCACAGAGAAGGTGCTAGCAGGGAATTCTCTGCCTGCCTTTCCCCAGTGCTCTGCAAGCTCTTGCGGGCAACAGGAAACCTGGGGCTCTATGCTTTCTTTCATTCTGAACAAGTATTAGTGTTTTCTGCAGAAAAGCGATTCTGCGCAGCAATGTGAACACTTTTGCTTCCCAGGCACAGAGAAGGTGCTAGCAGGGAATTCTCTGCCTGCCTTTCCCCAGTGCTCTGCAAGCTCTCCAGGGCAACAGCAAATCTGGGGCTCTGTGCTTTCTTTCATTCTGAACAAGTGTTAGTGTTTTCAGCAGAAAAGAGATTCTGCGAAGCAATGTGAACACTTCTGCTTCCCAGGCACAGAGAAGGTGCTAGCAGGGAATTCTCTGCCTGCCTTTCCCCAGTGCTCTGCAAGCTCTCCAGGGCAACAGCAAATCTGGGGCTCTGTGCTTTCTTTTCACCTTGAAAAAGTGTTACTGTTTTCTGCAGCAAAGCAATTCTGCGCAACAATGTGAACACTTCTCCTTCCCAGGCACAGAGAAGGTGCTAGCAGGGAATTCTCTGCCTGTCTTTCCCCAGTGCTCTGCAAGCTCTCCAGGGCAACAGCAAATCTGGGGCTCTGTGCTTTCTTTTGCCCTGAAAAAGTGTTAGTGTTTTCTGCAGAAAAGCGATTCTGCGAAGCAATGTGAACACTTCTCCTTGCCAGGCACAGAGAAGGTGCTAGCAGGGAATTCTCTGCCTGCCTTTCCCCAGTGCTCTGCAAGCTCTTGCGGGCAACAGGAAACCTGGGGCTCTATGCTTTCTTTCATTCAGAACAAGTGTTAGTGTTTTCAGCAGAAAAGCGATTCTGCGAAGCAATGTGAACACTTCTGCTTCCCAGGCACAGAGAATGTGCTAGCAGGGAATTCTCTGCCTCCCTTTCCCCAGTGCTCTGCAAGCTCTCGCGGGCAACAGCAAACCTGGGGCTCTATGCTTTCTTTCATTCTGAACAAGTATTAGTGTTTTCAGCAGAAAAGAGATTCTGCGAAGCAATGTGAACACTTTTGCTTCCCAGGCACAGAGAAGGTGCTAGCAGGGAATTCTCTGCCTGCCTTTCCCCAGTGCTCTGCAAGCTCTCCAGGGCAACAGCAAATCTGGGGCTCTGTGCTTTCTTTCATTCTGAACAAGTGTTAGTGTTTTCAGCAGAAAAGAGATTCTGCGAAGCAATGTGAACACTTCTGCTTCCCAGGCACAGAGAAGGTGCTAGCAGGGAATTCTCTGCCTGCCTTTCCCCAGTGCTCTGCAAGCTCTCCAGGGCAACAGCAAATCTGGGGCTCTGTGCTTTCTTTTCACCTTGAACAAGTGTTAGTGTATTCTGCAGAAAAGCGATTCTGCGCAACAATGTGAACACTTCTCCTTCCCAGGCACAGAGAAGGTGCTAGCAGGGAATTCTCTGCCTGCCTTTCCCCAGTGCTCTGCAAGCTCTCCAGGGCAACAGCAAATCTGGGACTCTGTGCTTTCTGTTGCCCTGAACAAGCGTTAGTGTTTTGTGCAGAAAAGCGATTCTGCGCAACAATGTGAACACTTCTGCTTCCCAGGCACAGAGAAGGTGCTAGCAGGGAATCCTCTGCCTGCCTTTCCCCAGTCCTCTGGAAGCTCTCGCGGGCAACAGCAAACCTGGGGCTCTGTGCTTTCTTTTGCCCTGAACAAGTGTTAGTGTTTTCAGCAGAAAAGAGATTCTGCGAAGCAATGTGAACACTTCTGCTTGCCAGGCACAGAGAAGGTGCTAGCAGGGAATTCTCTGCCTGCCTTTCCCCAGTGCTCTGCAAGCTCTCCCGGGCAACAGCAAATCTGGGGCTCTGTGCTTTCTTTTCACCTTGAACAAGTGTTAGTGTATTCTGCAGAAAAGCGATTCTGCGCAACAATGTGAACACTTCTCCTTCCCAGGCACAGAGAAGGTGCTAGCAGGGAATTCTCTGCCTGCCTTTCCCCAGTGCTCTGCAAGCTCTCCAGGGCAACAGCAAATCTGGGACTCTGTGCTTTCTGTTGCCCTGAACAAGCGTTAGTGTTTTGTGCAGAAAAGCGATTCTGCGCAACAATGTGAACACTTCTGCTTCCCAGGCACAGAGAAGGTGCTAGCAGGGAATCCTCTGCCTGCCTTTCCCCAGTCCTCTGGAAGCTCTCGCGGGCAACAGCAAACCTGGGGCTCTGTGCTTTCTTTTGCCCTGAACAAGTGTTAGTGTTTTCAGCAGAAAAGAGATTCTGCGAAGCAATGTGAACACTTCTGCTTCCCAGGCACAGAGAAGGTGCTAGCAGGGAATCCTCTGCCTGCCTTTCCCCAGATCTCTGCAAGCTCTCCCGGGCAACAGCAAACCTGGGGCTCTGTGCTTTCTGTTGCCCTGAAAAAGTGTTAGTGTTTTCTGCAGAAAAGCGATTCTGCGCAGCAATGTGAACGATTCTCCTTGCCAGGCACAGAGAAGGTGCTAGCAGGGAATTCTCTGCCTGCATTTCCCCAGTGCTCTGCAAGCTCTTGCGGGCAACAGCAAATCTGGGGCTCTGTGCTTTCTTTTGCCCTGAACAAGTGTTAGTGTTTTCTGCACAAAAGCGATTCTGCGAAGCAATGTGAACACTTCTGCTTGCCAGGCACAGAGAAGGTGCTAGCAGGGAATTCTCTGCCTGCCTTTCCCCAGTGCTCTGCAAGCTCTCCCGGGCAACAGCAAATCTGGGGCTCTGTGCTTTCTTTTCACCTTGAACAAGTGTTAGTGTTTTCTGCACAAAAGCGATTCTGCGAAGCAATGTGAACACTTCTGCTTCCCAGGCACAGAGAAGGTGCTAGCAGTGAATTCTTTGCCTGTCTTTCCCCAGTGCTCTGCAAGCTCTCCAGGGCAACATAAAATCTGGGCCTCTGTACTTTCTTTCGTTCTGAACAAGTGTTAGTGTTTTCTGCAGAAAAGCGATTCTGCGCAGCAATGTGAACACTTCTGCTTCCCAGGGACAGAGAAGGTGCTAGCAGGGAATCCTCTGCCTGCCTTTCCCCAGTCCTCTGGAAGCTCTCGCGGGCAACAGCAAACCTGGGGCTCTGTGCTTTCTTTTGCCCTGAACAAGTGTTAGTGTTTTCTGCAGAAAAGAGATTCTGCGAAGCAATGTGAACACTTCTGCTTCCCAGGCACAGAGAAGTTGCTAGCAGGGAATCCTCTGCCTGCCTTTCCCCAGTGCTCTGCAAGCTCTCCAGGGCAACAGCAAATCTGGGACTCTGTGCTTTCTGTTGCCCTGAACAAGCGTTAGTGTTTTGTGCAGAAAAGCGATTCTGCGCAACAATGTGAACACTTCTGCTTCCCAGGCACAGAGAAGGTGCTAGCAGGGAATCCTCTGCCTGCCTTTCCCCAGTCCTCTGCAAGCTCTCGCGGGCAACAGCAAACCTGGGGCTCTGTGCTTTCTTTTGCCCTGAACAAGTGTTAGTGTTTTCAGCAGAAAAGAGATTCTGCGAAGCAATGTGAACACTTCTGCTTCCCAGGCACAGAGAAGGTGCTAGCAGGGAATCCTCTGCCTGCCTTTCCCCAGTGCTCTGCAAGCTCTCCAGGGCAACAGCAAACCTGGGGCTCTGTGCTTTCTGTTGCCCTGAACAAGTGTTAGTGTTTTCTGCAGAAAAGCGATTCTGCGCAGCAATGTGAATGATTCTCCTTGCCAGGCACAGAGAAGGTGCTAGCAGGGAATTCTCTGCCTGCATTTCACCACTGCTCTGCAAGCTCTCCAGGGCAACAGCAAATCTGGGGCTCTGTGCTTTCTTTCGTTCTAAACAAGTGTTAGTGTTTTCTGCACAAAAGCGATTCTGCGAAGCAATGTGAACACTTCTGCTTCCCAGGCACAGAGAAGGTGCTAGCAGGGAATTCTCTGCCTGCCTTTCCCCAGTGCTCTGCAAGCTCTCCCGGGCAACAGCAAATCTGGGGCTCTGTGCTTTCTTTTCACCTTGAACAAGTGTTAGTGTTTTCTGCACAAAAGCGATTCTGCGAAGCAATGTGAACACTTCTGCTTGCCAGGCACAGAGAAGGTGCTAGCAGTGAATTCTCTGCCTGTCTTTCCCCAGTGCTCTGCAAGCTCTCCAGGGCAACATAAAATCTGGGCCTCTGTACTTTCTTTCGTTCTGAACAAGTGTTAGTGTTTTCTGCAGAAAAGCGATTCTGCGCAGCAATGTGAACACTTCTGCTTCCCAGGCACAGAGAAGGTGCTAGCAGGGAATCCTCTGCCTGCCTTTCCCCAGTGCTCTGCAAGCTCTCGCGGGCAACAGCAAACCTGGGGCTCTGTGCTTTCTTTTGCCCTGAACAAGTGTTAGTGTTTTCTGCAGAAAAGAGATTCTGCGAAGCAATGTGAACACTTCTGCTTCCCAGGCACAGAGAAGGTGCTAGCAGGGAATCCTCTGCCTGCCTTTCCCCAGTGCTCTGCAAGCTCTCCAGGGCAACAGCAAACCTGGGGCTCTGTGCTTTCTGTTGCCCTGAAAAAGTGTTAGTGTTTTCTGCACAAAAGCCATTCTGCGCAACAGTGGGAACGCTTCTCCTTGCCAGGCACAGAGAAGGTGCTAGCAGGGAATTCTCTGCCTGCCTTTCCCCAGTGCTCTGCAAGCTCTCCAGGGCAACAGCAAATCTGGGGCTCTGTGCTTTCTTTTGCCCTGAACAAGTGTTAGTGTTTTCTGCAGAAAAGCGATTCTGCGCAGCAATGTGAACGATTCTCCTTGCCAGGCACAGAGAAGGTGCTAGCAGGGAATTCTCTGCCTGCCTTTCCCCAGTGCTCTGCAAGCTCTCCAGGACAACAGCAAACCTGGGTCTCTGTGCTTTCTTTCGTTCTGAACAAGTGTTACTGTTTTCTGCACAAAAGCGATTCTGCGAAGCAATGTGAATAGGCACAGAGAAGGTGCTAGCAGGGAATTCTCTGCCTGCCTTTCCTCAGTGCTCTGCAAGCTCTCCAGGACAACATAAAATCTGGGGCTCTGTGCTTTCTTTCGTTCTGAACAAGTGTTAGTGTTTTCTGCACAAAAGCGATTCTGCGAAGCAATGTGAACACTTCTGCTTCCCAGGCACAGAGAAGGTGCTAGCAGGGAATTCTCTGCCTGCCTTTCCCCAGTGCTCTGCAAGCTCTCCAGGACAACATAAAATCTGGGGCTCTGTGCTTTCTTTCGTTCTGAACAAGTGTTACTGTTTTCTGCACAAAAGCGATTCTGCGAAGCAATGTGAACACTTCTGCTTCCCAGGCACAGAGAAGGTGCTAGCAGGGAATTCTCTGCCTGCCTTTCCCCAGTGCTCTGCAAGCTCTCCAGGACAACAGCAAATCTGGGGCTCTGTGCTTTCTTTCGTTCTGAACCAGTGTTAATGTTATCTGCACAAAAGCGATTCTGCGAAGCAATGTGAACAGTCACAGAGAAGGTGCTAGCAGGGAATTCTCTGCCTGCCTTTCCCCAGTGCTCTGCAAGCTCTCCAGGACAACAGCAAATCTGGGTCTCTGTGCTTTCTTTCGTTCTGAACCAGTATTACTGTTTTCTGCACAAAAGCGATTCTGCGAAGCAATGTGAACAGGCACAGAGAAGGTGCTAGCAGGGAATTCTCTGCCTGCCTTTCCCCAGTGCTCTGCAAGCTCTCCAGGACAACAGCAAATCTGGGGCTCTGTGCTTTCTTTCGTTCTGAACCAGTATTACTGTTTTCTGCACAAAAGCGATTCTGCGAAGCAATGTGAACACTTCTGCTTCCCAGGCACAGAGAAGGTGCTACCAGGGAATTCTCTGCCTGCCTTTCCCCAGTGCTCTGCAAGCTCTCCAGGACAACATAAAATCTAGGGCTCTCTGCTTTCTTTCGTTCTGAACCAGTATTACTGTTTTCTGCACAAAAGCAATTCTGCGCAACAATGTGAACACTTCTGCTTCCCAGGCACAGAGAAGGTGCTAGCAGGGAATTCTCTGCCTGTCTTTCCCCAGTGCTCTGCAAGCTCTCCAGGGCAACAGCAAACCTGGGGCTCTGTGCTTTCTTTTGCCCTGAACAAGTGTTAGTGTTTTCTGCAGAAAAGCGATTCTGCGAAGCAATGTGAACACTTCTCCTTGCCAGGCACAGAGAAGGTGCTAGCAGGGAATTCTCTGCCTGCCTTTCCCCAGTGCTCTGCAAGCTCTTGCGGGCAACAGGAAACCTGGGGCTCTATGCTTTCTTTCATTCAGAACAAGTGTTAGTGTTTTCAGCAGAAAAGCGATTCTGCGAAGCAATGTGAACACTTCTGCTTCCCAGGCACAGAGAATGTGCTAGCAGGGAATTCTCTGCCTGCCTTTCCCCAGTGCTCTGCAAGCTCTCGCGGGCAACAGCAAACCTGGGGCTCTATGCTTTCTTTCATTCTGAACAAGTATTAGTGTTTTCAGCAGAAAAGAGATTCTGCGAAGCAATGTGAACACTTCTCCTTGCCAGGCACAGAGAAGGTGCTAGCAGGGAATTCTCTGCCTGCCTTTCCCCAGTGCTCTGCAAGCTCTCCAGGGCAACAGCAAATCTGGGGCTCTGTGCTTTCTTTCATTCTGAACAAGTGTTAGTGTTTTCAGCAGAAAAGAGATTCTGCGAAGCAATGTGAACACTTCTGCTTCCCAGGCACAGAGAAGGTGCTAGCAGGGAATTCTCTGCCTGCCTTTCCCAGTGCTCTGCAAGCTCTCCAGGGCAACAGCAAATCTGGGGCTCTGTGCTTTCTTTTCACCTTGAACAAGTGTTAGTGTATTCTGCAGAAAAGCGATTCTGCGCAACAATGTGAACACTTCTCCTTCCCAGGCACAGAGAAGGTGCTAGCAGGGAATTCTCTGCCTGCCTTTCCCCAGTGCTCTGCAAGCTCTCCAGGGCAACAGCAAATCTGGGACTCTGTGCTTTCTGTTGCCCTGAACAAGCGTTAGTGTTTTGTGCAGAAAAGCGATTCTGCGCAACAATGTGAACACTTCTGCTTCCCAGGCACAGAGAAGGTGCTAGCAGGGAATCCTCTGCCTGCCTTTCCCCAGTCCTCTGGAAGCTCTCGCGGGCAACAGCAAACCTGGGGCTCTGTGCTTTCTTTTGCCCTGAACAAGTGTTAGTGTTTTCAGCAGAAAAGAGATTCTGCGAAGCAATGTGAACACTTCTGCTTCCCAGGCACAGAGAAGGTGCTAGCAGGGAATCCTCTGCCTGCCTTTCCCCAGTGCTCTGCAAGCTCTCCAGGGCAACAGCAAACCTGGGGCTCTGTGCTTTCTGTTGCCCTGAAAAAGTGTTAGTGTTTTCTGCAGAAAAGCGATTCTGCGCAGCAATGTGAACGATTCTCCTTGCCAGGCACAGAGAAGGTGCTAGCAGGGAATTCTCTGCCTGCATTTCACCACTGCTCTGCAAGCTCTCCAGGGCAACAGCAAATCTGGGGCTCTGTGCTTTCTTTCGTTCTAAAGAAGTGTTAGTGTTTTGTGCAGAAAAGCGATTCTGCGAAGCAATGTGAACACTTCTGCTTCCCAGGCACAGAGAAGGTGCTAGCAGGGAATTCTCTGCCTGCCTTTCCCCAGTGCTCTGCAAGCTCTCCCGGGCAACAGCAAATCTGGGGCTCTGTGCTTTCTTTTCACCTTGAACAAGTGTTAGTGTTTTCTGCACAAAAGCGATTCTGCGAAGCAATGTGAACACTTCTGCTTCCCAGGCACAGAGAAGGTGCTAGCAGTGAATTCTCTGCCTGCCTTTCCCCAGTGCTCTGCAAGCTCTCCAGGGCAACATAAAATCTGGGCCTCTGTACTTTCTTTCGTTCTGAACAAGTGTTAGTGTTTTCTGCAGAAAAGCGATTCTGCGCAGCAATGTGAACACTTCTGCTTCCCAGGCACAGAGAAGGTGCTAGCAGGGAATCCTCTGCCTGCCTTTCCCCAGTCCTCTGGAAGCTCTCGCGGGCAACAGCAAACCTGGGGCTCTGTGCTTTCTTTTGCCCTGAACAAGTGTTAGTGCTTTCTGCAGAAAAGAGATTCTGCGAAGCAATGTGAACACTTCTGCTTCCCAGGCACAGAGAAGGTGCTAGCAGGGAATCCTCTGCCTGCCTTTCCCCAGTGCTCTGCAAGCTCTCCAGGGCAACAGCAAACCTGGGGCTCTGTGCTTTCTGTTGCCCTGAAAAAGTGTTAGTGTTTTCTGCACAAAAGCCATTCTGCGCAACAGTGGGAACGCTTCTCCTTGCCAGGCACAGAGAAGGTGCTAGCAGGGAATTCTCTGCCTGCATTTCCCCAGTGCTCTGCAAGCTCTCCCGGGCAACAGCAAATCTGGGGCTCTGTGCTTTCTTTTGCCCTGAACAAGTGTTAGTGTTTTCTGCAGAAAAGCGATTCTGCGCAGCAATGTGAACGATTCTCCTTGCCAGGCACAGAGAAGGTGCTAGCAGGGAATTCTCTGCCTGCCTTTCCCCACTGCTCTGCAAGCTCTCCAGGGCAACAGCAAATCTGGGGCTCTGTGCTTTCTTTTCACCTTGAACAAGTGTTAGTGTTTTCAGCAGAAAAGAGAATCTGCGAAGCAATGTGAACACTTCTGCTTCCCAAGCACAGAGAAGGTGCTAGCAGGGAATTCTCTGCCTGCCTTTCCCCAGTGCTCTGCAAGCTCTCCAGGGCAACAGCAAATCTGGGGCTCTGTGCTTTCTTTTCACCTTGAACAAGTGTTAGTGTTTTCTGCAGAAAAGCGATTCTGCGCAGCAATGTGAACGATTCTCCTTGCCAGGCACAGAGAAGGTGCTAGCAGGGAATTCTCTGCCTCCCTTTCCCCAGTGCTCTGTAAGCTCTTGCGGGCAACAGGAAACCTGGGGCTCTGTGCTTTCTTTCGTTCTGAACAAGTGTTAGTGTTTTCAGCAGAAAAGAGATTCTGCGAAGCAATGTGAACACTTCTGCTTCCCAGGCACAGAGAAGGTGCTAGCAGGGAATTCTCTGCCTGCCTTTCCCCAGTGCATGCAAGCTCTCCCGGGCAACAGCAAATCTGGGCCTCTGTACTTTCTTTCGTTCTGAACAAGTGTTAGTGTTTTCTGCAGAAAAGCGATTCTGCGCAGCAATGTGAACACTTCTGCTTCCCAGGCACAGAGAAGGTGCTAGCAGGGAATTCTCTGCCTGCATTTCCCCAGTGCTCTGCAAGCTCTTGCGGGCAACAGCAAATCTGGGGCTCTGTGCTTTCTTTTGCCCTGAACAAGTGTTAGTGTTTTCTGCAGAAAAGCGATTCTGCGCAGCAATGTGAACGATTCTCCTCGCCAGGCACAGAGAAGGTGCTAGCAGGGAATTCTCTGCCTGCCTTTCCCCAGTGCTCTGCAAGCTCTTGCGGGCAACAGGAAACCTGGGGCTCTATGCTTTCTTTCATTCTGAACAAGTGTTAGTGTTTTCAGCAGAAAAGCGATTCTGCGAAGCAATGTGAACACTTCTGCTTCCCAGGCACAGAGAAGGTGCTAGCAGGGAATTCTCTGCCTCCCTTTCCCCAGTGCTCTGCAAGCTCTCGCGGGCAACAGCAAACCTGGGGCTCTATGCTTTCTTTCATTCTGAACAAGTATTAGTGTTTTCTGCAGAAAAGCGATTCTGCGCAGCAATGTGAACACTTTTGCTTCCCAGGCACAGAGAAGGTGCTAGCAGGGAATTCTCTGCCTGCCTTTCCCCAGTGCTCTGCAAGATCTTCAGGACAACATAAAATCTGGGGCTCTGTGCTTGCTTTCGTTCTGAACCAGTATTACTGTTTTCTGCACAAAAGCGATTCTGCGAAGCAATGTGAACACTTCTGCTTCCCAGGCACAGAGAAGGTGCTAGCAGGGAATTCTCTGCCTGCCTTTCCCCAGTGCTCTGCAAGCTCTCCAGGACAACAGCAAATCTGGGGCTATGTGCTTTCTTTCGTTCTGAACAAGTGTTACTGTTTTCTGCACAAAAGCGATTCTACGAAGCAAGGTGAACACTTCTGCTTCCCAGGCACAGAGAAGGTGCTAGCAGGGAATTCTCTGCCTGCCTTTCCCCAGTGCTCTGCAAGCTCTCCAGGACAACAGCAAATCTGGGGCTCTGTGCTTTCTCTCATTCTGAACCAGTCTTACTGTTTTCTGCACAAAAGCGATTCTGCGAAGCAAGGTGAACACTTCTGCTTCCCAGGCACAGAGAAGGTGCTAGCAGGGAATTCTCTGCCTGCCTTTCCCCAGTGCTCTGCAAGCTCTCCAGGACAACATAAAATCTGGGGCTCTGTGCTTTCTTTCGTTCTGAACAAGTGTTACTGTTTTCTGCACAAAAGCGATTCTGCGAAGCAATGTGAACACTTCTGCTTCCCAGGCACAGAGAAGGTGCTAGCAGGGAATTCTCTGCCTGCCTTTCCCCAGTGCTCTGCAAGCTCTCCAGGACAACAGCAAATCTGGGGCTCTGTGCTTTCTTTCGTTCTGAACAAGTGTTACTGTTTTCTGCACAAAAGCGATTCTGCGAAGCAATGTGAACAGGCACAGAGAAGGTGCTAGCAGGGAATTCTCTGCCTGCCTTTCCCCAGTGCTCTGCAAGCTCTCCAGGACAATATAAAATCTGGGGCTCTGTGCTTTCTTTCGTTCTGAACCAGTGTTACTGTTTTCTGCACAAAAGCGATTCTGCGAAGCAATGTGAACACTTCTGCTTCCCAGGCACAGAGAAGGTGCTAGCAGGGAATTCTCTGCCTGCCTTTCCCCAGTGCTCTGCAAGCTCTCCAGGACAACAGCAAATCTGGGGCTCTGTGCTTTCTTTCGTTCTGAACAAGTGTTACTGTTTTCTGCACAAAAGCGATTCTGCGAAGCAATGTGAACACTTCTGCTTCCCAGGCACAGAGAAGGTGCTAGCAGGGAATTCTCTGCCTGCCTTTCCCCAGTGCTCTGCAAGCTCTCCAGGACAACAGCAAATCTGGGGCTATGTGCTTTCTTTCGTTCTGAACAAGTGTTACTGTTTTCTGCACAAAAGCGATTCTACGAAGCAAGGTGAACACTTCTGCTTCCCAGGCACAGAGAAGGTGCTAGCAGGGAATTCTCTGCCTGCCTTTCCCCAGTGCTCTGCAAGCTCTCCAGGACAACAGCAAATCTGGGGCTCTGTGCTTTCTTTCGTTCTGAACAAGTGTTACTGTTTTCTGCACAAAAGCGATTCTGCGAAGCAATGTGAACACTTCTGCTTCCCAGGCACAGAGAAGGTGCTAGCAGGGAATTCTCTGCCTGCCTTTCCCCAGTGCTCTGCAAGCTCTCCAGGACAACAGCAAATCTGGGGCTCTGTGCTTTCTTTCGTTCTGAACAAGTGTTACTGTTTTCTGCACAAAAGCGATTCTGCGAAGCAATGTGAACAGGCACAGAGAAGGTGCTAGCAGGGAATTCTCTGCCTGCTTTTCCCCAGTGCTCTGCAAGCTCTCCAGGACAACATAAAATCTGGCGCTCTGTGCTTTCTTTCGTTCTGAACAAGTGTTAATGTTTTCTGCACAAAAGCGATTCTGCGAAGCAATGTGAACACTTCTGCTTCCCAGGCACAGAGAAGGTGCTAGCAGGGAATTCTCTGCCTGCCTTTCCCCAGTGCTCTGCAAGCTCTCCAGGACAACAGCAAATCTGGGGCTCTGTGCTTTCTTTCGTTCTGAACCAGTGTTACTGTTTTCTGCACAAAAGCAACTCTGCGAACCAATGTGAACAGTCACAGAGAAGGTGCTAGCAGGGAATTCTCTGCCTGCCTTTCCCCAGTGCTCTGCAAGCTCTCCAGGACAACAGCAATTCTGGGGCTCTGTGCTTTCTTTCGTTCTGAACAAATGTTACTGTTTTCTGCACAAAAGCGATTCTGCGAAGCAATGTGAACACTTCTGCTTCCCAGGCACAGAGAAGGTGCTAGCAGGGAATTCTCTGCCTGCCTTTCCCCAGTGCTCTGCAAGCTCTCCAGGACAACAGCAAATCTGGGGCTCTGTGCTTTCTTTCGTTCTGAACAAGTGTTACTGTTTTCTGCACAAAAGCGATTCTACGAAGCAAGGTGAACACTTCTGCTTCCCAGGCACAGAGAAGGTGCTAGCAGTGAATTCTCTGCCTGCCTTTCCCCAGTGCTCTGCAAGCTCTCCAGGACAACAGCAAATCTGGGGCTCTGTGCTTTCTTTCGTTCTGAACAAGTGTTACTGTTTTCTGCACAAAAGCGATTCTGCGAAGCAATGTGAACACTTCTGCTTCCCAGGCACAGAGAAGGTGCTAGCAGGGAATTCTCTGCCTGCCTTTCCCCAGTGCTCTGCAAGCTCTCCAGGACAACAGCAAATCTGGGGCTCTGTGCTTTCTTTCGTTCTGAACAAGTGTTACTGTTTTCTGCACAAAAGCGATTCTGCGAAGCAATGTGAACAGGCACAGAGAAGGTGCTAGCAGGGAATTCTCTGCCTGCTTTTCCCCAGTGCTCTGCAAGCTCTCCAGGACAACATAAAATCTGGCGCTCTGTGCTTTCTTTCGTTCTGAACAAGTGTTAATGTTTTCTGCACAAAAGCGATTCTGCGAAGCAATGTGAACACTTCTGCTTCCCAGGCACAGAGAAGGTGCTAGCAGGGAATTCTCTGCCTGCCTTTCCCCAGTGCTCTGCAAGCTCTCCAGGACAACAGCAAATCTGGGGCTCTGTGCTTTCTTTCGTTCTGAGCCAGTGTTACTGTTTTCTGCACAAAAGCAACTCTGCGAACCAATGTGAACAGTCACAGAGAAGGTGCTAGCAGGGAATTCTCTGCCTGCTTTTCCCCAGTGCTCTGCAAGCTCTCCAGGACAACATAAAATCTGGCGCTCTGTGCTTTCTTTCGTTCTGAACAAGTGTTAATGTTTTCTGCACAAAAGCGATTCTGCGAAGCAATGTGAACACTTCTGCTTCCCAGGCACAGAGAAGGTGCTAGCAGGGAATTCTCTGCCTGCCTTTCCCCAGTGCTCTGCAAGCTCTCCAGGACAACAGCAAATCTGGGGCTCTGTGCTTTCTTTCGTTCTGAACAAGTGTTACTGTTTTCTGCACAAAAGCGATTCTGCGAAGCAATGTGAACACTTCTGCTTCCCAGGCACAGAGAAGGTGCTAGCAGGGAATTCTCTGCCTGCCTTTCCCCAGTGCTCTGCAAGCTCTCCAGGACAACAGCAAATCTGGGGCTATGTGCTTTCTTTCGTTCTGAACAAGTGTTACTGTTTTCTGCACAAAAGCGATTCTACGAAGCAAGGTGAACACTTCTGCTTCCCAGGCACAGAGAAGGTGCTAGCAGGGAATTCTCTGCCTGCCTTTCCCCAGTGCTCTGCAAGCTCTCCAGGACAACAGCAAATCTGGGGCTCTGTGCTTTCTTTCGTTCTGAACAAGTGTTACTGTTTTCTGCACAAAAGCGATTCTGCGAAGCAATGTGAACACTTCTGCTTCCCAGGCACAGAGAAGGTGCTAGCAGGGAATTCTCTGCCTGCCTTTCCCCAGTGCTCTGCAAGCTCTCCAGGACAACAGCAAATCTGGGGCTCTGTGCTTTCTTTCGTTCTGAACAAGTGTTACTGTTTTCTGCACAAAAGCGATTCTGCGAAGCAATGTGAACAGGCACAGAGAAGGTGCTAGCAGGGAATTCTCTGCCTGCTTTTCCCCAGTGCTCTGCAAGCTCTCCAGGACAACATAAAATCTGGCGCTCTGTGCTTTCTTTCGTTCTGAACAAGTGTTAATGTTTTCTGCACAAAAGCGATTCTGCGAAGCAATGTGAACACTTCTGCTTCCCAGGCACAGAGAAGGTGCTAGCAGGGAATTCTCTGCCTGCCTTTCCCCAGTGCTCTGCAAGCTCTCCAGGACAACAGCAAATCTGGGGCTCTGTGCTTTCTTTCGTTCTGAACCAGTGTTACTGTTTTCTGCACAAAAGCAACTCTGCGAACCAATGTGAACAGTCACAGAGAAGGTGCTAGCAGGGAATTCTCTGCCTGCCTTTCCCCAGTGCTCTGCAAGCTCTCCAGGACAACAGCAATTCTGGGGCTCTGTGCTTTCTTTCGTTCTGAACAAATGTTACTGTTTTCTGCACAAAAGCGATTCTGCGAAGCAATGTGAACACTTCTGCTTCCCAGGCACAGAGAAGGTGCTAGCAGGGAATTCTCTGCCTGCCTTTCCCCAGTGCTCTGCAAGCTCTCCAGGACAACAGCAAATCTGGGGCTCTGTGCTTTCTTTCGTTCTGAACAAGTGTTACTGTTTTCTGCACAAAAGCGATTCTACGAAGCAAGGTGAACACTTCTGCTTCCCAGGCACAGAGAAGGTGCTAGCAGTGAATTCTCTGCCTGCCTTTCCCCAGTGCTCTGCAAGCTCTCCAGGACAACAGCAAATCTGGGGCTCTGTGCTTTCTTTCGTTCTGAACAAGTGTTACTGTTTTCTGCACAAAAGCGATTCTGCGAAGCAATGTGAACACTTCTGCTTCCCAGGCACAGAGAAGGTGCTAGCAGGGAATTCTCTGCCTGCCTTTCCCCAGTGCTCTGCAAGCTCTCCAGGACAACAGCAAATCTGGGGCTCTGTGCTTTCTTTCGTTCTGAACAAGTGTTACTGTTTTCTGCACAAAAGCGATTCTGCGAAGCAATGTGAACAGGCACAGAGAAGGTGCTAGCAGGGAATTCTCTGCCTGCTTTTCCCCAGTGCTCTGCAAGCTCTCCAGGACAACATAAAATCTGGCGCTCTGTGCTTTCTTTCGTTCTGAACAAGTGTTAATGTTTTCTGCACAAAAGCGATTCTGCGAAGCAATGTGAACACTTCTGCTTCCCAGGCACAGAGAAGGTGCTAGCAGGGAATTCTCTGCCTGCCTTTCCCCAGTGCTCTGCAAGCTCTCCAGGACAACAGCAAATCTGGGGCTCTGTGCTTTCTTTCGTTCTGAGCCAGTGTTACTGTTTTCTGCACAAAAGCAACTCTGCGAACCAATGTGAACAGTCACAGAGAAGGTGCTAGCAGGGAATTCTCTGCCTGCCTTTCCCCAGTGCTCTGCAAGCTCTCCAGGACAACAGCAATTCTGGGGCTCTGTGCTTTCTTTCGTTCTGAACAAGTGTTACTGTTTTCTGCACAAAAGCGATTCTACGAAGCAAGGTGAACACTTCTGCTTCCCAGGCACAGAGAAGGTGCTAGCAGGGAATTCTCTGCCTGCCTTTCCCCAGTGCTCTGCAAGCTCTCCAGGACAACATAAAATCTGGGGCTCTGTGCTTTCTTTCGTTCTGAACAAGTGTTACTGTTTTCTGCACAAAAGCGATTCTGCGAAGCAATGTGAACACTTCTGCTTCCCAGGCACAGAGAAGGTGCTAGCAGGGAATTCTCTGCCTGCCTTTCCCCAGTGCTCTGCAAGCTCTCCAAGACAACAGCAAATCTGGGGCTCTGTGCTTTCTTTCGTTCTGAACCAGTGTTACTGTTTTCTGCACAAAAGCAATTCTGCGAACCAATGTGAACAGGCACAGAGAAGGTTCTAGCAGGGAATTCTCTGCCTGCCTTTCCCCAGTGCTCTGCAAGCTCTCCAGGACAACATAAAATCTGGGGCTCTGTGCTTTCTTTCGTTCTGAACAAGTGTTACTGTTTTCTGCACAAAAGCGATTCTGCGAAGCAATGTGAACACTTCTGCTTCCCAGGCACAGAGAAGGTGCTAGCAGGGAATTCTCTGCCTGCCCTTCCCCAGTGCTCTGCAAGCTCTCCAGGACAACAGCAAATCTGGGGCTCTGTGCTTTCTCTCATTCTGAACCAGTCTTACTCTTTTCTGCACAAAAGCGATTCTGCGAAACAATGGGAACACTTCTGCTTCCCAGGCACAGAGAAGGTGCTAGCAGGGAATTCTCTGCCTGCCTTTCCCCAGTGCTCTGCAAGCTCTCCAGCACAACAGCAAATCTGGGGCTCTGTGCTTTCTTTCGTTCTGAACAAGTGTTACTGTTTTCTGCACAAAAGCGATTCTGCGAAGCAAGGTGAACACTTCTGCTTCCCAGGCACAGAGAAGGTGCTAGCAGGGAATTCTCTGCCTGCCTTTCCCCAGTGCTCTGCAAGCTCTCCAGGACAAAAGCAATTCTGGGGCTCTGTGCTTTCTTTCGTTCTGAACAAGTGTTACTGTTTTCTGCACAAAAGCGATTCTGCGAAGCAATGTGAACACTTCTGCTTCCCAGGCACAGAGAAGGTGCTAGCAGGGAATTCTCTGCCTGCCTTTCCCCAGTGCTCTGCAAGCTCTCCAGGACAAAAGCAATTCTGGGGCTCTGTGCTTTCTTTCGTTCTGAACCAGTCTTACTGTTTTCTGCACAAAAGCGATTCTGCGAAGCAATGTGAACAGGCACAGAGAAGGTGCTAGCAGGGAATTCTCTGCCTGCCTTTCCCCAGTGCTCTGCAAGCTCTCCAGGACAACAGCAATTCTGGGGCTCTGTGCTTTCTTTCGTTCTGAACAAGTGTTACTGTTTTCTGCACAAAAGCGATTCTGCGAAGCAATGTGAACACTTCTGCTTCCCAGGCACAGAGAAGGTGCTAGCAGGGAATTCTCTGCCTGCCTTTCCCCAGTGCTCTGCAAGCTCTCCAGGACAACATAAAATCTGGGGCTCTGTGCTTTCTTTCGTTCTGAACAAGTGTTACTGTTTTCTGCACAAAAGCGATTCTGCGAAGTAATGTGAACACGTCTGCTTCCCAGGCACAGAGAAGGTGCTAGCAGGGAATTCTCTGCCTGCCTTTCCCCAGTGCTCTGCAAGCTCTCCAGGACAACAGCAAATCTGGGGCTCTGTGCTTTCTTTCGTTCTGAACCAGTGTTACTGTTTTCTGCACAAAAGCGATTCTGCGAAGCAATGTGAACAGGCACAGAGAAGGTGCTAGCAGGGAATTCTCTGCCTGCCTTTCCCCAGTGCTCTGCAAGCTCTCCAGGACAACATAAAATCTGGGGCTCTGTGCTTTCTTTCGTTCTGAACAAGTGTTACTGTTTTCTGCACAAAAGCGATTCTGCGAAGCAATGTGAACACTTCTGCTTCCCAGGCACAGAGAAGGTGCTAGCAGGGAATTCTCTGCCTGCCTTTCCCCAGTGCTCTGCAAGCTCTCCAGGACAACAGCAATTCTGGCGCTCTGTGCTTTCTTTCGTTCTGAACCAGTGTTACTGTTTTCTGCACAAAAGCAATTCTGCGAACCAATGTGAACAGGCACAGAGAAGGTGCTAGCAGGGAATTCTCTGCCTGCCTTTCCCCAGTGCTCTGCAAGCTCTCCAGGACAACATAAAATCTGGCGCTCTGTGCTTTCTTTCGTTCTGAACCAGTGTTACTGTTTTCTGCACAAAAGCGATTCTGCGAAGCAAGGTGAACACTTCTGCTTCCCAGTTACAGAGAAGGTGCTAGCAGGGAATTCTCTGCCTGCCTTTCCCCAGTGCTCTGCAAGCTCTTCAGGACAACATAAAATCTGGGGCTCTATGCTTGCTTTCGTTCTGAACCAGTATTACTGTTTTCTGCACAAAAGCGATTCTACGAAGCAATGTGAACACTTCTGCTTCCCAGGCACAGAGAAGGTGCTAGCAGGGAATTCTCTGCCTGCCTTTCCCCAGTGCTCTGCAAGCTCTCCAGGACAACAGCAAATCTGGGGCTATGTGCTTTCTTTCGTTCTGAACAAGTGTTACTGTTTTCTGCACAAAAGCGATTCTACGAAGCAAGGTGAACACTTCTGCTTCCCAGGCACAGAGAAGGTGCTAGCAGGGAATTCTCTGCCTGCCTTTCCCCAGTGCTCTGCAAGCTCTCCAGGACAACATAAAATCTGGGGCTCTGTGCTTTCTTTCGTTCTGAACAAGTGTTACTGTTTTCTGCACAAAAGCGATTCTGCGAAGTAATGTGAACACGTCTGCTTCCCAGGCACAGAGAAGGTGCTAGCAGGGAATTCTCTGCCTGCCTTTCCCCAGTGCTCTGCAAGCTCTCCAGGACAACAGCAAATCTGGGGCTCTGTGCTTTCTTTCGTTTTGAACCAGTGTTACCGTTTTCTGCACAAAAGCAATTCTGCGAACCAATGTGAACAGGCACAGAGAAGGTGCTAGCAGGGAATTCTCTGCTTGCCTTTCCCCAGTGCTCTGCAAGCTCTCCAGGACAACATAAAATCTGGGGCTCTGTGCTTTCTTTCGTTCTGAACAAGTGTTACTGTTTTCTGCACAAAAGCGATTCTACGAAGCAAGGTGAACACTTCTGCTTCCCAGGCACAGAGAAGGTGCTAGCAGGGAATTCTCTGCCTGCCTTTCCCCAGTGCTCTGCAAGCTCTCCAGGACAACAGCAAATCTGGGGCTCTGTGCTTTCTTTCGTTCTGAACAAGTGTTACTGTTTTCTGCACAAAAGCGATTCTGCGAAGCAATGTGAACACTTCTGCTTCCCAGGCACAGAGAAGGTGCTAGCAGGGAATTCTCTGCCTGCCTTTCCCCAGTGCTCTGCAAGCTCTCCAGGACAACAGCAAATCTGGGGCTCTGTGCTTTCTTTCGTTCTGAACAAGTGTTACTGTTTTCTGCACAAAAGCCATTCTGCGAAGCAATGTGAACAGGCACAGAGAAGGTGCTAGCAGGGAATTCTCTGCCTGCCTTTCCCCAGTGCTCTGCAAGCTCTCCAGGACAACATAAAATCTGGGGCTCTGTGCTTTCTTTCGTTCTGAACCAGTATTACTGTTTTCTGCACAAAAGCGATTCTGCGTACCAATGTGAACAGGCACAGAGAAGGTGCTAGCAGGGAATTCTCTGCCTGCCTTTCCCCAGTGCTCTGCAAGCTCTCCAGGACAACATAAAATCTGGGGCTCTGTGCTTTCTTTCGTTCTGAACAAGTGTTACTGTTTTCTGCACAAAAGCGATTCTGCGAAGCAATGTGAACACTTCTGCTTCCCAGGCACAGAGAAGGTGCTAGCAGGGAATTCTCTGCCTGCCTTTCCCCAGTGCTCTGCAAGCTCTCCAGGACAACAGCAAATCTGGGGCTCTGTGCTTTCTTTCGTTCTGAACAAGTGTTACTGTTTTCTGCACAAAAGCGATTCTGCGAAGCAATGTGAACACTTCTGCTTCCCAGGCACAGAGAAGGTGCTAGCAGGGAATTCTCTGCCTGCCTTTCCCCAGTGCTCTGCAAGCTCTCCAGGACAACAGCAAATCTGGGGCTATGTGCTTTCTTTCGTTCTGAACAAGTGTTACTGTTTTCTGCACAAAAGCGATTCTGCGAAGCAAGGTGAACACTTCTGCTTCCCAGGCACAGAGAAGGTGCTAGCAGGGAATTCTCTGCCTGCCTTTCCCCAGTGCTCTGCAAGCTCTCCAGGACAACAGCAAATCTGGGGCTCTGTGCTTTCTCTCATTCTGAACCAGTCTTACTGTTTTCTGCACAAAAGCGATTCTGCGAAGCAAGGTGAACACTTCTGCTTCCCAGGCACAGAGAAGGTGCTAGCAGGGAATTCTCTGCCTGCCTTTCCCCAGTGCTCTGCAAGCTCTCCAGGACAACATAAAATCTGGGGCTCTGTGCTTTCTTTCGTTCTGAACAAGTGTTACTGTTTTCTGCACAAAAGCGATTCTGCGAAGCAATGTGAACACTTCTGCTTCCCAGGCACAGAGAAGGTGCTAGCAGGGAATTCTCTGCCTGCCTTTCCCCAGTGCTCTGCAAGCTCTCCAGGACAACAGCAAATCTGGGGCTCTGTGCTTTCTTTCGTTCTGAACAAGTGTTACTGTTTTCTGCACAAAAGCGATTCTGCGAAGCAATGTGAACAGGCACAGAGAAGGTGCTAGCAGGGAATTCTCTGCCTGCCTTTCCCCAGTGCTCTGCAAGCTCTCCAGGACAATATAAAATCTGGCGCTCTGTGCTTTCTTTCGTTCTGAACCAGTGTTACTGTTTTCTGCACAAAAGCGATTCTGCGAAGCAATGTGAACACTTCTGCTTCCCAGGCACAGAGAAGGTGCTAGCAGGGAATTCTATGCCTGCCTTTCCCCAGTGCTCTGCAAGCTCTCCAGGACAACAGCAAATCTGGGGCTCTGTGCTTTCTTTCGTTCTGAACAAGTGTTACTGTTTTCTGCACAAAAGCGATTCTGCGAAGCAATGTGAACACTTCTGCTTCCCAGGCACAGAGAAGGTGCTAGCAGGGAATTCTCTGCCTGCCTTTCCCCAGTGCTCTGCAAGCTCTCCAGGACAACAGCAATTCTGGGGCTCTGTGCTTTCTTTCGTTCTGAACAAGTGTTACTGTTTTCTGCACAAAAGCGATTCTGCGAAGCAATGTGAACACTTCTGCTTCCCAGGCACAGAGAAGGTGCTAGCAGGGAATTCTCTGCCTGCCTTTCCCCAGTGCTCTGCAAGCTCTCCAGGACAACAGCAAATCTGGGGCTATGTGCTTTCTTTCGTTCTGAACAAGTGTTACTGTTTTCTGCACAAAAGCGATTCTACGAAGCAAGGTGAACACTTCTGCTTCCCAGGCACAGAGAAGGTGCTAGCAGGGAATTCTCTGCCTGCCTTTCCCCAGTGCTCTGCAAGCTCTCCAGGACAACATAAAATCTGGGGCTCTGTGCTTTCTTTCGTTCTGAACAAGTGTTACTGTTTTCTGCACAAAAGCGATTCTGCGAAGCAATGTGAACACTTCTGCTTCCCAGGCACAGAGAAGGTGCTAGCAGGGAATTCTCTGCCTGCCTTTCCCCAGTGCTCTGCAAGCTCTCCAGGACAACAGCAAATCTGGGGCTCTGTGCTTTCTTTCGTTCTGAACAAGTGTTACTGTTTTCTGCACAAAAGCGATTCTGCGAAGCAATGTGAACAGGCACAGAGAAGGTGCTAGCAGGGAATTCTCTGCCTGCTTTTCCCCAGTGCTCTGCAAGCTCTCCAGGACAACATAAAATCTGGCGCTCTGTGCTTTCTTTCGTTCTGAACAAGTGTTAATGTTTTCTGCACAAAAGCGATTCTGCGAAGCAATGTGAACACTTCTGCTTCCCAGGCACAGAGAAGGTGCTAGCAGGGAATTCTCTGCCTGCCTTTCCCCAGTGCTCTGCAAGCTCTCCAGGACAACAGCAAATCTGGGGCTCTGTGCTTTCTTTCGTTCTGAACCAGTGTTACTGTTTTCTGCACAAAAGCAACTCTGCGAACCAATGTGAACAGTCACAGAGAAGGTGCTAGCAGGGAATTCTCTGCCTGCCTTTCCCCAGTGCTCTGCAAGCTCTCCAGGACAACAGCAATTCTGGGGCTCTGTGCTTTCTTTCGTTCTGAACAAGTGTTACTGTTTTCTGCACAAAAGCGATTCTACGAAGCAAGGTGAACACTTCTCTTTCCCAGGCACAGAGAAGGTGCTAGCAGGGAATTCTCTGCCTGCCTTTCCCCAGTGCTCTGCAAGCTCTCCAGGACAACATAAAATCTGGGGCTCTGTGCTTTCTTTCGTTCTGAACAAGTGTTACTGTTTTCTGCACAAAAGCGATTCTGCGAAGCAATGTGAACACTTCTGCTTCCCAGGCACAGAGAAGGTGCTAGCAGGGAATTCTCTGCCTGCCTTTCCCCAGTGCTCTGCAAGCTCTCCAAGACAACAGCAAATCTGGGGCTCTGTGCTTTCTTTCGTTCTGAACCAG
The DNA here is from genome assembly GCF_047716275.1 of Strix uralensis. Lineage (NCBI taxonomy): Eukaryota > Metazoa > Chordata > Aves > Strigiformes > Strigidae > Strix > Strix uralensis. Next base: position 3,237,774 of record NC_134001.1, on the reverse strand, counting down.
TGTTACTGTTTTCTGCACAAAAGCAATTCTGCGAACCAATGTGAACAGGCACAGAGAAGGTTCTAGCAGGGAATTCTCTGCCTGCCTTTCCCCAGTGCTCTGCAAGCTCTCCAGGACAACATAAAATCTGGGGCTCTGTGCTTTCTTTCGTTCTGAACAAGTGTTACTGTTTTCTGCACAAAAGCGATTCTGCGAAGCAATGTGAACACTTCTGCTTCCCAGGCACAGAGAAGGTGCTAGCAGGGAATTCTCTGCCTGCCTTTCCCCAGTGCTCTGCAAGCTCTCCAGGACAACAGCAAATCTGGGGCTCTGTGCTTTCTCTCATTCTGAACCAGTCTTACTCTTTTCTGCACAAAAGCGATTCTGCGAAACAATGGGAACACTTCTGCTTCCCAGGCACAGAGAAGGTGCTAGCAGGGAATTCTCTGCCTGCCTTTCCCCAGTGCTCTGCAAGCTCTCCAGCACAACAGCAAATCTGGGGCTCTGTGCTTTCTTTCGTTCTGAACAAGTGTTACTGTTTTCTGCACAAAAGCGATTCTGCGAAGCAAGGTGAACACTTCTGCTTCCCAGGCACAGAGAAGGTGCTAGCAGGGAATTCTCTGCCTGCCTTTCCCCAGTGCTCTGCAAGCTCTCCAGGACAAAAGCAATTCTGGGGCTCTGTGCTTTCTTTCGTTCTGAACAAGTGTTACTGTTTTCTGCACAAAAGCGATTCTGCGAAGCAATGTGAACACTTCTGCTTCCCAGGCACAGAGAAGGTGCTAGCAGGGAATTCTCTGCCTGCCTTTCCCCAGTGCTCTGCAAGCTCTCCAGGACAACATAAAATCTGGCGCTCTGTGCTTTCTTTCGTTCTGAACCAGTGTTACTGTTTTCTGCACAAAAGCGATTCTGCGAAGCAAGGTGAACACTTCTGCTTCCCAGTTACAGAGAAGGTGCTAGCAGGGAATTCTCTGCCTGCCTTTCCCCAGTGCTCTGCAAGCTCTTCAGGACAACATAAAATCTGGGGCTCTGTGCTTGCTTTCGTTCTGAACCAGTATTACTGTTTTCTGCACAAAAGCGATTCTACGAAGCAAGGTGAACACTTCTGCTTCCCAGGCACAGAGAAGGTGCTAGCAGGGAATTCTCTGCCTGCCTTTCCCCAGTGCTCTGCAAGCTCTCCAGGACAACAGCAAATCTGGGGCTATGTGCTTTCTTTCGTTCTGAACAAGTGTTACTGTTTTCTGCACAAAAGCGATTCTACGAAGCAAGGTGAACACTTCTGCTTCCCAGGCACAGAGAAGGTGCTAGCAGGGAATTCTCTGCCTGCCTTTCCCCAGTGCTCTGCAAGCTCTCCAGGACAACATAAAATCTGGGGCTCTGTGCTTTCTTTCGTTCTGAACAAGTGTTACTGTTTTCTGCACAAAAGCGATTCTGCGAAGTAATGTGAACACGTCTGCTTCCCAGGCACAGAGAAGGTGCTAGCAGGGAATTCTCTGCCTGCCTTTCCCCAGTGCTCTGCAAGCTCTCCAGGACAACAGCAAATCTGGGGCTCTGTGCTTTCTTTCGTTTTGAACCAGTGTTACCGTTTTCTGCACAAAAGCAATTCTGCGAACCAATGTGAACAGGCACAGAGAAGGTGCTAGCAGGGAATTCTCTGCTTGCCTTTCCCCAGTGCTCTGCAAGCTCTCCAGGACAACATAAAATCTGGGGCTCTGTGCTTTCTTTCGTTCTGAACAAGTGTTACTGTTTTCTGCACAAAAGCGATTCTACGAAGCAAGGTGAACACTTCTGCTTCCCAGGCACAGAGAAGGTGCTAGCAGGGAATTCTCTGCCTGCCTTTCCCCAGTGCTCTGCAAGCTCTCCAGGACAACAGCAAATCTGGGGCTCTGTGCTTTCTTTCGTTCTGAACAAGTGTTACTGTTTTCTGCACAAAAGCGATTCTGCGAAGCAATGTGAACACTTCTGCTTCCCAGGCACAGAGAAGGTGCTAGCAGGGAATTCTCTGCCTGCCTTTCCCCAGTGCTCTGCAAGCTCTCCAGGACAACAGCAAATCTGGGGCTCTGTGCTTTCTTTCGTTCTGAACAAGTGTTACTGTTTTCTGCACAAAAGCCATTCTGCGAAGCAATGTGAACAGGCACAGAGAAGGTGCTAGCAGGGAATTCTCTGCCTGCCTTTCCCCAGTGCTCTGCAAGCTCTCCAGGACAACATAAAATCTGGGGCTCTGTGCTTTCTTTCGTTCTGAACCAGTATTACTGTTTTCTGCACAAAAGCGATTCTGCGTACCAATGTGAACAGGCACAGAGAAGGTGCTAGCAGGGAATTCTCTGCCTGCCTTTCCCCAGTGCTCTGCAAGCTCTCCAGGACAACATAAAATCTGGGGCTCTGTGCTTTCTTTCGTTCTGAACAAGTGTTACTGTTTTCTGCACAAAAGCGATTCTGCGAAGCAATGTGAACACTTCTGCTTCCCAGGCACAGAGAAGGTGCTAGCAGGGAATTCTCTGCCTGCCTTTCCCCAGTGCTCTGCAAGCTCTCCAGGACAACAGCAAATCTGGGGCTCTGTGCTTTCTTTCGTTCTGAACAAGTGTTACTGTTTTCTGCACAAAAGCGATTCTGCGAAGCAATGTGAACACTTCTGCTTCCCAGGCACAGAGAAGGTGCTAGCAGGGAATTCTCTGCCTGCCTTTCCCCAGTGCTCTGCAAGCTCTCCAGGACAACAGCAAATCTGGGGCTATGTGCTTTCTTTCGTTCTGAACAAGTGTTACTGTTTTCTGCACAAAAGCGATTCTACGAAGCAAGGTGAACACTTCTGCTTCCCAGGCACAGAGAAGGTGCTAGCAGGGAATTCTCTGCCTGCCTTTCCCCAGTGCTCTGCAAGCTCTCCAGGACAACAGCAAATCTGGGGCTCTGTGCTTTCTCTCATTCTGAACCAGTCTTACTGTTTTCTGCACAAAAGCGATTCTGCGAAGCAAGGTGAACACTTCTGCTTCCCAGGCACAGAGAAGGTGCTAGCAGGGAATTCTCTGCCTGCCTTTCCCCAGTGCTCTGCAAGCTCTCCAGGACAACATAAAATCTGGGGCTCTGTGCTTTCTTTCGTTCTGAACAAGTGTTACTGTTTTCTGCACAAAAGCGATTCTGCGAAGCAATGTGAACACTTCTGCTTCCCAGGCACAGAGAAGGTGCTAGCAGGGAATTCTCTGCCTGCCTTTCCCCAGTGCTCTGCAAGCTCTCCAGGACAACAGCAAATCTGGGGCTCTGTGCTTTCTTTCGTTCTGAACAAGTGTTACTGTTTTCTGCACAAAAGCGATTCTGCGAAGCAATGTGAACAGGCACAGAGAAGGTGCTAGCAGGGAATTCTCTGCCTGCCTTTCCCCAGTGCTCTGCAAGCTCTCCAGGACAATATAAAATCTGGCGCTCTGTGCTTTCTTTCGTTCTGAACCAGTGTTACTGTTTTCTGCACAAAAGCGATTCTGCGAAGCAATGTGAACACTTCTGCTTCCCAGGCACAGAGAAGGTGCTAGCAGGGAATTCTATGCCTGCCTTTCCCCAGTGCTCTGCAAGCTCTCCAGGACAACAGCAAATCTGGGGCTCTGTGCTTTCTTTCGTTCTGAACAAGTGTTACTGTTTTCTGCACAAAAGCGATTCTGCGAAGCAATGTGAACACTTCTGCTTCCCAGGCACAGAGAAGGTGCTAGCAGGGAATTCTCTGCCTGCCTTTCCCCAGTGCTCTGCAAGCTCTCCAGGACAACAGCAATTCTGGGGCTCTGTGCTTTCTTTCGTTCTGAACAAGTGTTACTGTTTTCTGCACAAAAGCGATTCTGCGAAGCAATGTGAACACTTCTGCTTCCCAGGCACAGAGAAGGTGCTAGCAGGGAATTCTCTGCCTGCCTTTCCCCAGTGCTCTGCAAGCTCTCCAGGACAACAGCAAATCTGGGGCTATGTGCTTTCTTTCGTTCTGAACAAGTGTTACTGTTTTCTGCACAAAAGCGATTCTACGAAGCAAGGTGAACACTTCTGCTTCCCAGGCACAGAGAAGGTGCTAGCAGGGAATTCTCTGCCTGCCTTTCCCCAGTGCTCTGCAAGCTCTCCAGGACAACATAAAATCTGGGGCTCTGTGCTTTCTTTCGTTCTGAACAAGTGTTACTGTTTTCTGCACAAAAGCGATTCTGCGAAGCAATGTGAACACTTCTGCTTCCCAGGCACAGAGAAGGTGCTAGCAGGGAATTCTCTGCCTGCCTTTCCCCAGTGCTCTGCAAGCTCTCCAGGACAACAGCAAATCTGGGGCTCTGTGCTTTCTTTCGTTCTGAACAAGTGTTACTGTTTTCTGCACAAAAGCGATTCTGCGAAGCAATGTGAACAGGCACAGAGAAGGTGCTAGCAGGGAATTCTCTGCCTGCTTTTCCCCAGTGCTCTGCAAGCTCTCCAGGACAACATAAAATCTGGCGCTCTGTGCTTTCTTTCGTTCTGAACAAGTGTTAATGTTTTCTGCACAAAAGCGATTCTGCGAAGCAATGTGAACACTTCTGCTTCCCAGGCACAGAGAAGGTGCTAGCAGGGAATTCTCTGCCTGCCTTTCCCCAGTGCTCTGCAAGCTCTCCAGGACAACAGCAAATCTGGGGCTCTGTGCTTTCTTTCGTTCTGAACCAGTGTTACTGTTTTCTGCACAAAAGCAACTCTGCGAACCAATGTGAACAGTCACAGAGAAGGTGCTAGCAGGGAATTCTCTGCCTGCCTTTCCCCAGTGCTCTGCAAGCTCTCCAGGACAACAGCAATTCTGGGGCTCTGTGCTTTCTTTCGTTCTGAACAAGTGTTACTGTTTTCTGCACAAAAGCGATTCTACGAAGCAAGGTGAACACTTCTGCTTCCCAGGCACAGAGAAGGTGCTAGCAGGGAATTCTCTGCCTGCCTTTCCCCAGTGCTCTGCAAGCTCTCCAGGACAACAGCAAATCTGGGGCTCTGTGCTTTCTCTCATTCTGAACCAGTCTTACTGTTTTCTGCACAAAAGCGATTCTGCGAAGCAAGGTGAACACTTCTGCTTCCCAGGCACAGAGAAGGTGCTAGCAGGGAATTCTCTGCCTGCCTTTCCCCAGTGCTCTGCAAGCTCTCCAGGACAACATAAAATCTGGGGCTCTGTGCTTTCTTTCGTTCTGAACAAGTGTTACTGTTTTCTGCACAAAAGCGATTCTGCGAAGCAATGTGAACACTTCTGCTTCCCAGGCACAGAGAAGGTGCTAGCAGGGAATTCTCTGCCTGCCTTTCCCCAGTGCTCTGCAAGCTCTCCAGGACAACAGCAAATCTGGGGCTCTGTGCTTTCTTTCGTTCTGAACAAGTGTTACTGTTTTCTGCACAAAAGCGATTCTGCGAAGCAATGTGAACAGGCACAGAGAAGGTGCTAGCAGGGAATTCTCTGCCTGCCTTTCCCCAGTGCTCTGCAAGCTCTCCAGGACAATATAAAATCTGGCGCTCTGTGCTTTCTTTCGTTCTGAACCAGTGTTACTGTTTTCTGCACAAAAGCGATTCTGCGAAGCAATGTGAACACTTCTGCTTCCCAGGCACAGAGAAGGTGCTAGCAGGGAATTCTATGCCTGCCTTTCCCCAGTGCTCTGCAAGCTCTCCAGGACAACAGCAAATCTGGGGCTCTGTGCTTTCTTTCGTTCTGAACAAGTGTTACTGTTTTCTGCACAAAAGCGATTCTGCGAAGCAATGTGAACACTTCTGCTTCCCAGGCACAGAGAAGGTGCTAGCAGGGAATTCTCTGCCTGCCTTTCCCCAGTGCTCTGCAAGCTCTCCAGGACAACAGCAATTCTGGGGCTCTGTGCTTTCTTTCGTTCTGAACAAGTGTTACTGTTTTCTGCACAAAAGCGATTCTGCGAAGCAATGTGAACACTTCTGCTTCCCAGGCACAGAGAAGGTGCTAGCAGGGAATTCTCTGCCTGCCTTTCCCCAGTGCTCTGCAAGCTCTCCAGGACAACAGCAAATCTGGGGCTATGTGCTTTCTTTCGTTCTGAACAAGTGTTACTGTTTTCTGCACAAAAGCGATTCTACGAAGCAAGGTGAACACTTCTGCTTCCCAGGCACAGAGAAGGTGCTAGCAGGGAATTCTCTGCCTGCCTTTCCCCAGTGCTCTGCAAGCTCTCCAGGACAACATAAAATCTGGGGCTCTGTGCTTTCTTTCGTTCTGAACAAGTGTTACTGTTTTCTGCACAAAAGCGATTCTGCGAAGCAATGTGAACACTTCTGCTTCCCAGGCACAGAGAAGGTGCTAGCAGGGAATTCTCTGCCTGCCTTTCCCCAGTGCTCTGCAAGCTCTCCAGGACAACAGCAAATCTGGGGCTCTGTGCTTTCTTTCGTTCTGAACAAGTGTTACTGTTTTCTGCACAAAAGCGATTCTGCGAAGCAATGTGAACAGGCACAGAGAAGGTGCTAGCAGGGAATTCTCTGCCTGCTTTTCCCCAGTGCTCTGCAAGCTCTCCAGGACAACATAAAATCTGGCGCTCTGTGCTTTCTTTCGTTCTGAACAAGTGTTAATGTTTTCTGCACAAAAGCGATTCTGCGAAGCAATGTGAACACTTCTGCTTCCCAGGCACAGAGAAGGTGCTAGCAGGGAATTCTCTGCCTGCCTTTCCCCAGTGCTCTGCAAGCTCTCCAGGACAACAGCAAATCTGGGGCTCTGTGCTTTCTTTCGTTCTGAACCAGTGTTACTGTTTTCTGCACAAAAGCAACTCTGCGAACCAATGTGAACAGTCACAGAGAAGGTGCTAGCAGGGAATTCTCTGCCTGCCTTTCCCCAGTGCTCTGCAAGCTCTCCAGGACAACAGCAATTCTGGGGCTCTGTGCTTTCTTTCGTTCTGAACAAGTGTTACTGTTTTCTGCACAAAAGCGATTCTACGAAGCAAGGTGAACACTTCTCTTTCCCAGGCACAGAGAAGGTGCTAGCAGGGAATTCTCTGCCTGCCTTTCCCCAGTGCTCTGCAAGCTCTCCAGGACAACATAAAATCTGGGGCTCTGTGCTTTCTTTCGTTCTGAACAAGTGTTACTGTTTTCTGCACAAAAGCGATTCTGCGAAGCAATGTGAACACTTCTGCTTCCCAGGCACAGAGAAGGTGCTAGCAGGGAATTCTCTGCCTGCCTTTCCCCAGTGCTCTGCAAGCTCTCCAAGACAACAGCAAATCTGGGGCTCTGTGCTTTCTTTCGTTCTGAACCAGTGTTACTGTTTTCTGCACAAAAGCAATTCTGCGAACCAATGTGAACAGGCACAGAGAAGGTTCTAGCAGGGAATTCTCTGCCTGCCTTTCCCCAGTGCTCTGCAAGCTCTCCAGGACAACATAAAATCTGGGGCTCTGTGCTTTCTTTCGTTCTGAACAAGTGTTACTGTTTTCTGCACAAAAGCGATTCTGCGAAGCAATGTGAACACTTCTGCTTCCCAGGCACAGAGAAGGTGCTAGCAGGGAATTCTCTGCCTGCCTTTCCCCAGTGCTCTGCAAGCTCTCCAGGACAACAGCAAATCTGGGGCTCTGTGCTTTCTCTCATTCTGAACCAGTCTTACTCTTTTCTGCACAAAAGCGATTCTGCGAAACAATGGGAACACTTCTGCTTCCCAGGCACAGAGAAGGTGCTAGCAGGGAATTCTCTGCCTGCCTTTCCCCAGTGCTCTGCAAGCTCTCCAGCACAACAGCAAATCTGGGGCTCTGTGCTTTCTTTCGTTCTGAACAAGTGTTACTGTTTTCTGCACAAAAGCGATTCTGCGAAGCAAGGTGAACACTTCTGCTTCCCAGGCACAGAGAAGGTGCTAGCAGGGAATTCTCTGCCTGCCTTTCCCCAGTGCTCTGCAAGCTCTCCAGGACAAAAGCAATTCTGGGGCTCTGTGCTTTCTTTCGTTCTGAACAAGTGTTACTGTTTTCTGCACAAAAGCGATTCTGCGAAGCAATGTGAACACTTCTGCTTCCCAGGCACAGAGAAGGTGCTAGCAGGGAATTCTCTGCCTGCCTTTCCCCAGTGCTCTGCAAGCTCTCCAGGACAACATAAAATCTGGCGCTCTGTGCTTTCTTTCGTTCTGAACCAGTGTTACTGTTTTCTGCACAAAAGCGATTCTGCGAAGCAAGGTGAACACTTCTGCTTCCCAGTTACAGAGAAGGTGCTAGCAGGGAATTCTCTGCCTGCCTTTCCCCAGTGCTCTGCAAGCTCTTCAGGACAACATAAAATCTGGGGCTCTGTGCTTGCTTTCGTTCTGAACCAGTATTACTGTTTTCTGCACAAAAGCGATTCTACGAAGCAAGGTGAACACTTCTGCTTCCCAGGCACAGAGAAGGTGCTAGCAGGGAATTCTCTGCCTGCCTTTCCCCAGTGCTCTGCAAGCTCTCCAGGACAACAGCAAATCTGGGGCTATGTGCTTTCTTTCGTTCTGAACAAGTGTTACTGTTTTCTGCACAAAAGCGATTCTACGAAGCAAGGTGAACACTTCTGCTTCCCAGGCACAGAGAAGGTGCTAGCAGGGAATTCTCTGCCTGCCTTTCCCCAGTGCTCTGCAAGCTCTCCAGGACAACATAAAATCTGGGGCTCTGTGCTTTCTTTCGTTCTGAACAAGTGTTACTGTTTTCTGCACAAAAGCGATTCTGCGAAGTAATGTGAACACGTCTGCTTCCCAGGCACAGAGAAGGTGCTAGCAGGGAATTCTCTGCCTGCCTTTCCCCAGTGCTCTGCAAGCTCTCCAGGACAACAGCAAATCTGGGGCTCTGTGCTTTCTTTCGTTTTGAACCAGTGTTACCGTTTTCTGCACAAAAGCAATTCTGCGAACCAATGTGAACAGGCACAGAGAAGGTGCTAGCAGGGAATTCTCTGCTTGCCTTTCCCCAGTGCTCTGCAAGCTCTCCAGGACAACATAAAATCTGGGGCTCTGTGCTTTCTTTCGTTCTGAACAAGTGTTACTGTTTTCTGCACAAAAGCGATTCTACGAAGCAAGGTGAACACTTCTGCTTCCCAGGCACAGAGAAGGTGCTAGCAGGGAATTCTCTGCCTGCCTTTCCCCAGTGCTCTGCAAGCTCTCCAGGACAACAGCAAATCTGGGGCTCTGTGCTTTCTTTCGTTCTGAACAAGTGTTACTGTTTTCTGCACAAAAGCGATTCTGCGAAGCAATGTGAACACTTCTGCTTCCCAGGCACAGAGAAGGTGCTAGCAGGGAATTCTCTGCCTGCCTTTCCCCAGTGCTCTGCAAGCTCTCCAGGACAACAGCAAATCTGGGGCTCTGTGCTTTCTTTCGTTCTGAACAAGTGTTACTGTTTTCTGCACAAAAGCCATTCTGCGAAGCAATGTGAACAGGCACAGAGAAGGTGCTAGCAGGGAATTCTCTGCCTGCCTTTCCCCAGTGCTCTGCAAGCTCTCCAGGACAACATAAAATCTGGGGCTCTGTGCTTTCTTTCGTTCTGAACCAGTATTACTGTTTTCTGCACAAAAGCGATTCTGCGTACCAATGTGAACAGGCACAGAGAAGGTGCTAGCAGGGAATTCTCTGCCTGCCTTTCCCCAGTGCTCTGCAAGCTCTCCAGGACAACATAAAATCTGGGGCTCTGTGCTTTCTTTCGTTCTGAACAAGTGTTACTGTTTTCTGCACAAAAGCGATTCTGCGAAGCAATGTGAACACTTCTGCTTCCCAGGCACAGAGAAGGTGCTAGCAGGGAATTCTCTGCCTGCCTTTCCCCAGTGCTCTGCAAGCTCTCCAGGACAACAGCAAATCTGGGGCTCTGTGCTTTCTTTCGTTCTGAACAAGTGTTACTGTTTTCTGCACAAAAGCGATTCTGCGAAGCAATGTGAACACTTCTGCTTCCCAGGCACAGAGAAGGTGCTAGCAGGGAATTCTCTGCCTGCCTTTCCCCAGTGCTCTGCAAGCTCTCCAGGACAACAGCAAATCTGGGGCTATGTGCTTTCTTTCGTTCTGAACAAGTGTTACTGTTTTCTGCACAAAAGCGATTCTACGAAGCAAGGTGAACACTTCTGCTTCCCAGGCACAGAGAAGGTGCTAGCAGGGAATTCTCTGCCTGCCTTTCCCCAGTGCTCTGCAAGCTCTCCAGGACAACAGCAAATCTGGGGCTCTGTGCTTTCTCTCATTCTGAACCAGTCTTACTGTTTTCTGCACAAAAGCGATTCTGCGAAGCAAGGTGAACACTTCTGCTTCCCAGGCACAGAGAAGGTGCTAGCAGGGAATTCTCTGCCTGCCTTTCCCCAGTGCTCTGCAAGCTCTCCAGGACAACATAAAATCTGGGGCTCTGTGCTTTCTTTCGTTCTGAACAAGTGTTACTGTTTTCTGCACAAAAGCGATTCTGCGAAGCAATGTGAACACTTCTGCTTCCCAGGCACAGAGAAGGTGCTAGCAGGGAATTCTCTGCCTGCCTTTCCCCAGTGCTCTGCAAGCTCTCCAGGACAACAGCAAATCTGGGGCTCTGTGCTTTCTTTCGTTCTGAACAAGTGTTACTGTTTTCTGCACAAAAGCGATTCTGCGAAGCAATGTGAACAGGCACAGAGAAGGTGCTAGCAGGGAATTCTCTGCCTGCCTTTCCCCAGTGCTCTGCAAGCTCTCCAGGACAATATAAAATCTGGCGCTCTGTGCTTTCTTTCGTTCTGAACCAGTGTTACTGTTTTCTGCACAAAAGCGATTCTGCGAAGCAATGTGAACACTTCTGCTTCCCAGGCACAGAGAAGGTGCTAGCAGGGAATTCTATGCCTGCCTTTCCCCAGTGCTCTGCAAGCTCTCCAGGACAACAGCAAATCTGGGGCTCTGTGCTTTCTTTCGTTCTGAACAAGTGTTACTGTTTTCTGCACAAAAGCGATTCTGCGAAGCAATGTGAACACTTCTGCTTCCCAGGCACAGAGAAGGTGCTAGCAGGGAATTCTCTGCCTGCCTTTCCCCAGTGCTCTGCAAGCTCTCCAGGACAACAGCAATTCTGGGGCTCTGTGCTTTCTTTCGTTCTGAACAAGTGTTACTGTTTTCTGCACAAAAGCGATTCTGCGAAGCAATGTGAACACTTCTGCTTCCCAGGCACAGAGAAGGTGCTAGCAGGGAATTCTCTGCCTGCCTTTCCCCAGTGCTCTGCAAGCTCTCCAGGACAACAGCAAATCTGGGGCTATGTGCTTTCTTTCGTTCTGAACAAGTGTTACTGTTTTCTGCACAAAAGCGATTCTACGAAGCAAGGTGAACACTTCTGCTTCCCAGGCACAGAGAAGGTGCTAGCAGGGAATTCTCTGCCTGCCTTTCCCCAGTGCTCTGCAAGCTCTCCAGGACAACATAAAATCTGGGGCTCTGTGCTTTCTTTCGTTCTGAACAAGTGTTACTGTTTTCTGCACAAAAGCGATTCTGCGAAGCAATGTGAACACTTCTGCTTCCCAGGCACAGAGAAGGTGCTAGCAGGGAATTCTCTGCCTGCCTTTCCCCAGTGCTCTGCAAGCTCTCCAGGACAACAGCAAATCTGGGGCTCTGTGCTTTCTTTCGTTCTGAACAAGTGTTACTGTTTTCTGCACAAAAGCGATTCTGCGAAGCAATGTGAACAGGCACAGAGAAGGTGCTAGCAGGGAATTCTCTGCCTGCTTTTCCCCAGTGCTCTGCAAGCTCTCCAGGACAACATAAAATCTGGCGCTCTGTGCTTTCTTTCGTTCTGAACAAGTGTTAATGTTTTCTGCACAAAAGCGATTCTGCGAAGCAATGTGAACACTTCTGCTTCCCAGGCACAGAGAAGGTGCTAGCAGGGAATTCTCTGCCTGCCTTTCCCCAGTGCTCTGCAAGCTCTCCAGGACAACAGCAAATCTGGGGCTCTGTGCTTTCTTTCGTTCTGAACCAGTGTTACTGTTTTCTGCACAAAAGCAACTCTGCGAACCAATGTGAACAGTCACAGAGAAGGTGCTAGCAGGGAATTCTCTGCCTGCCTTTCCCCAGTGCTCTGCAAGCTCTCCAGGACAACAGCAATTCTGGGGCTCTGTGCTTTCTTTCGTTCTGAACAAGTGTTACTGTTTTCTGCACAAAAGCGATTCTACGAAGCAAGGTGAACACTTCTGCTTCCCAGGCACAGAGAAGGTGCTAGCAGGGAATTCTCTGCCTGCCTTTCCCCAGTGCTCTGCAAGCTCTCCAGGACAACATAAAATCTGGGGCTCTGTGCTTTCTTTCGTTCTGAACAAGTGTTACTGTTTTCTGCACAAAAGCGATTCTGCGAAGCAATGTGAACACTTCTGCTTCCCAGGCACAGAGAAGGTGCTAGCAGGGAATTCTCTGCCTGCCTTTCCCCAGTGCTCTGCAAGCTCTCCAAGACAACAGCAAATCTGGGGCTCTGTGCTTTCTTTCGTTCTGAACCAGTGTTACTGTTTTCTGCACAAAAGCAATTCTGCGAACCAATGTGAACAGGCACAGAGAAGGTGCTAGCAGGGAATTCTCTGCCTGCCTTTCCCCAGTGCTCTGCAAGCTCTCCAGGACAACATAAAATCTGGGGCTCTGTGCTTTCTTTCGTTCTGAACAAGTGTTACTGTTTTCTGCACAAAAGCGATTCTGCGAAGCAATGTGAACACTTCTGCTTCCCAGGCACAGAGAAGGTGCTAGCAGGGAATTCTCTGCCTGCCTTTCCCCAGTGCTCTGCAAGCTCTCCAGGACAACAGCAAATCTGGGGCTCTGTGCTTTCTCTCATTCTGAACCAGTCTTACTCTTTTCTGCACAAAAGCGATTCTGCGAAACAATGGGAACACTTCTGCTTCCCAGGCACAGAGAAGGTGCTAGCAGGGAATTCTCTGCCTGCCTTTCCCCAGTGCTCTGCAAGCTCTCCAGCACAACAGCAAATCTGGGGCTCTGTGCTTTCTTTCGTTCTGAACAAGTGTTACTGTTTTCTGCACAAAAGCGATTCTGCGAAGCAAGGTGAACACTTCTGCTTCCCAGGCACAGAGAAGGTGCTAGCAGGGAATTCTCTGCCTGCCTTTCCCCAGTGCTCTGCAAGCTCTCCAGGACAAAAGCAATTCTGGGGCTCTGTGCTTTCTTTCGTTCTGAACAAGTGTTACTGTTTTCTGCACAAAAGCGATTCTGCAAAGCAATGTGAACACTTCTGCTTCCCAGGCACAGAGAAGGTGCTAGCAGGGAATTCTCTGCCTGCCTTTCCCCAGTGCTCTGCAAGCTCTCCAGGACAACATAAAATCTGGGGCTCTGTGCTTTCTTTCGTTCTGAACAAGTGTTACTGTTTTCTGCACAAAAGCGATTCTACGAAGCAAGGTGAACACTTCTGCTTCCCAGGCACAGAGAAGGTGCTAGCAGGGAATTCTCTGCCTGCCTTTCCCCAGTGCTCTGCAAGCTCTCCAGGAAAACAGCAAATCTGGGGCTCTGTGCTTTCTTTCGTTCTGAACCAGTCTTACTGTTTTCTGCACAAAAGCGATTCTGCGAAGCAATGTGAACAGGCACAGAGAAGGTGCTAGCAGGGAATTCTCTGCCTGCCTTTCCCCAGTGCTCTGCAAGCTCTCCAGGACAACATAAAATCTGGGGCTCTGTGCTTTCTTTCGTTCTGAACCAGTATTACTGTTTTCTGCACAAAAGCGATTCTGCGAAGCAATGTGAACACTTCTGCTTCCCAGGCACAGAGAAGGTGCTAGCAGGGAATTCTCTGCCTGCCTTTCCCCAGTGCTCTGCAAGCTCTCCAGGACAACAGCAAATCTGGGGCTCTGTGCTTTCTTTCGTTCTGAACAAGTTTTACTGTTTTCTGCAGAAAAGCGATTCTGCGAAGCAATGTGAACACTTCTGCTTCCCAGGCACAGAGAAGGTGCTAGCAGGGAATTCTCTGCCTGCCTTTCCCCAGTGCTCTGCAAGCTCTCCAGGACAACAGCAAATCTGGGGCTTTGTGCTCTCTCTCATTCTGAACCAGTCTTAATGTTTTCTGCACAAAAGCGATTCTGCGAAGCAATGTGAACAGGCACAGAGAAGGTGCTAGCAGGGAATTCTCTGCCTGCCTTTCCCCAGTGCTCTGCAAGCTCTCCAGGACAACATAAAATCTGGGGCTCTGTGCTTTCTTTCGTTCTGAACAAGTGTTACTGTTTTCTGCACAAAAGCGATTCTGCGAAGCAATGTGAACACTTCTGCTTCCCAGGCACAGAGAAGGTGCTAGCAGGGAATTCTCTGCCTGCCTTTCCCCAGTGCTCTGCAAGCTCTCCAGGACAACAGCAAATCTGGGGCTCTGTGCTTTCTTTCGTTCTGAACCAGTGTTACTGTTTTCTGCACAAAAGCAACTCTGCGAACCAATGTGAACAGTCACAGAGAAGGTGCTAGCAGGGAATTCTCTGCCTGCCTTTCCCCAGTGCTCTGCAAGCTCTCCAGGACAACAGCAATTCTGGGGCTCTGTGCTTTCTTTCGTTCTGAACAAGTGTTACTGTTTTCTGCACAAAAGCGATTCTACGAAGCAAGGTGAACACTTCTGCTTCCCAGGCACAGAGAAGGTGCTAGCAGGGAATTCTCTGCCTGCCTTTCCCCAGTGCTCTGCAAGCTCTCCAGGACAACAGCAAATCTGGGGCTCTGTGCTTTCTTTCGTTCTGAACCAGTGTTACTGTTTTCTGCACAAAAGCAATTCTGCGAACCAATGTGAACAGGCACAGAGAAGGTTCTAGCAGGGAATTCTCTGCCTGCCTTTCCCCAGTGCTCTGCAAGCTCTCCAGGACAACATAAAATCTGGGGCTCTGTGCTTTCTTTCGTTCTGAACAAGTGTTACTGTTTTCTGCACAAAAGCGATTCTGCGAAGCAATGTGAACACTTCTGCTTCCCAGGCACAGAGAAGGTGCTAGCAGGGAATTCTCTGCCTGCCTTTCCCCAGTGCTCTGCAAGCTCTCCAGGACAACAGCAAATCTGGGGCTCTGTGCTTTCTCTCATTCTGAACCAGTCTTACTCTTTTCTGCACAAAAGCGATTCTGCGAAACAATGGGAACACTTCTGCTTCCCAGGCACAGAGAAGGTGCTAGCAGGGAATTCTCTGCCTGCCTTTCCCCAGTGCTCTGCAAGCTCTCCAGCACAACAGCAAATCTGGGGCTCTGTGCTTTCTTTCGTTCTGAACAAGTGTTACTGTTTTCTGCACAAAAGCGATTCTGCGAAGCAAGGTGAACACTTCTGCTTCCCAGGCACAGAGAAGGTGCTAGCAGGGAATTCTCTGCCTGCCTTTCCCCAGTGCTCTGCAAGCTCTCCAGGACAACAGCAAATCTGGGGCTCTGTGCTTTCTTTCGTTCTGAACAAGTGTTACTGTTTTCTGCACAAAAGCGATTCTGCGAAGCAATGTGAACACTTCTGCTTCCCAGGCACAGAGAAGGTGCTAGCAGGGAATTCTCTGCCTGCCTTTCCCCAGTGCTCTGCAAGCTCTCCAGGACAACATAAAATCTGGGGCTCTGTGCTTTCTTTCGTTCTGAACAAGTGTTACTGTTTTCTGCACAAAAGCGATTCTACGAAGCAAGGTGAACACTTCTGCTTCCCAGGCACAGAGAAGGTGCTAGCAGGGAATTCTCTGCCTGCCTTTCCCCAGTGCTCTGCAAGCTCTCCAGGAAAACAGCAAATCTGGGGCTCTGTGCTTTCTTTCGTTCTGAACCAGTCTTACTGTTTTCTGCACAAAAGCGATTCTGCGAAGCAATGTGAACAGGCACAGAGAAGGTGCTAGCAGGGAATTCTCTGCCTGCCTTTCCCCAGTGCTCTGCAAGCTCTCCAGGACAACATAAAATCTGGGGCTCTGTGCTTTCTTTCGTTCTGAACCAGTATTACTGTTTTCTGCACAAAAGCGATTCTGCGAAGCAATGTGAACACTTCTGCTTCCCAGGCACAGAGAAGGTGCTAGCAGGGAATTCTCTGCCTGCCTTTCCCCAGTGCTCTGCAAGCTCTCCAGGACAACAGCAAATCTGGGGCTCTGTGCTTTCTTTCGTTCTGAACAAGTTTTACTGTTTTCTGCAGAAAAGCGATTCTGCGAAGCAATGTGAACACTTCTGCTTCCCAGGCACAGAGAAGGTGCTAGCAGGGAATTCTCTGCCTGCCTTTCCCCAGTGCTCTGCAAGCTCTCCAGGACAACAGCAAATCTGGGGCTTTGTGCTCTCTCTCATTCTGAACCAGTCTTAATGTTTTCTGCACAAAAGCGATTCTGCGAAGCAATGTGAACAGGCACAGAGAAGGTGCTAGCAGGGAATTCTCTGCCTGCCTTTCCCCAGTGCTCTGCAAGCTCTCCAGGACAACATAAAATCTGGGGCTCTGTGCTTTCTTTCGTTCTGAACAAGTGTTACTGTTTTCTGCACAAAAGCGATTCTGCGAAGCAATGTGAACACTTCTGCTTCCCAGGCACAGAGAAGGTGCTAGCAGGGAATTCTCTGCCTGCCTTTCCCCAGTGCTCTGCAAGCTCTCCAGGACAACAGCAATTCTGGGGCTCTGTGCTTTCTTTCGTTCTGAACCAGTGTTACTGTTTTCTGCACAAAAGCAATTCTGCGAACCAATGTGAACAGGCACAGAGAAGGTGCTAGCAGGGAATTCTCTGCCTGCCTTTCCCCAGTGCTCTGCAAGCTCTCCAGGACAACATAAAATCTGGCGCTCTGTGCTTTCTTTCGTTCTGAACCAGTGTTACTGTTTTCTGCAGAAAAGCGATTCTGCGAAGCAAGGTGAACACTTCTGCTTCCCAGTTACAGAGAAGGTGCTAGCAGGGAATTCTCTGCCTGCCTTTCCCCAGTGCTCTGCAAGCTCTTCAGGACAACATAAAATCTGGGGCTCTGTGCTTGCTTTCGTTCTGAACCAGTATTACTGTTTTCTGCACAAAAGCGATTCTACGAAGCAAGGTGAACACTTCTGCTTCCCAGGCACAGAGAAGGTGCTAGCAGGGAATTCTCTGCCTGCCTTTCCCCAGTGCTCTGCAAGCTCTCCAGGACAACAGCAAATCTGGGGCTCTGTGCTTTCTTTCGTTCTGAACAAGTGTTACTGTTTTCTGCACAAAAGCGATTCTGCGAAGTAATGTGAACACGTCTGCTTCCCAGGCACAGAGAAGGTGCTAGCAGGGAATTCTCTGCCTGCCTTTCCCCAGTGCTCTGCAAGCTCTCCAGGACAACAGCAAATCTGGGGCTCTGTGCTTTCTTTCGTTTTGAACCAGTGTTACCGTTTTCTGCACAAAAGCAATTCTGCGAACCAATGTGAACAGGCACAGAGAAGGTGCTAGCAGGGAATTCTCTGCCTGCCTTTCCCCAGTGCTCTGCAAGCTCTCCAGGACAACATAAAATCTGGGGCTCTGTGCTTTCTTTCGTTCTGAACAAGTGTTACTGTTTTCTGCACAAAAGCGATTCTACGAAGCAATGTGAACACTTCTGCTTCCCAGGCACAGAGAAGGTGCTAGCAGGGAATTCTCTGCCTGCCTTTCCCCAGTGCTCTGCAAGCTCTCCAGGACAACATAAAATCTGGCGCTCTGTGCTTTCTTTCGTTCTGAACAAGTGTTACTGTTTTCTGCACAAAAGCGATTCTGCGAAGCAATGTGAACACTTCTGCTTCCCAGGCACAGAGAAGGTGCTAGCAGGGAATTCTCTGCCTGCCTTTCCCCAGTGCTCTGCAAGCTCTCCAGGACAACAGCAAATCTGGGGCTCTGTGCTTTCTTTCGTTCTGAACTAGTATTACTGTTTTCTGCACAAAAGCGATTCTGCGAAGCAATGTGAACAGGCACAGAGAAGGTGCTAGCAGGGAATTCTCTGCCTGCCTTTCCCCAGTGCTCTGCAAGCTCTCCAGGACAATATAAAATCTGGCGCTCTGTGCTTACTTTCGTTCTGAACAAGTGTTACTGTTTCCTGCACAAAAGCGATTCTGCGAAGCAATGTGAACACTTCTGCTTCCCAGGCACAGAGAAGGTGCTAGCAGGGAATTCTCTGCCTGCCTTTCCCCAGTGCTCTGCAAGCTCTCCAGGACAACAGCAAATCTGGGGCTCTGTGCTTTCTTTCGTTCTGAACAAGTGTTACTGTTTTCTGCACAAAAGCCATTCTGCGAAGCAATGTGAACAGGCACAGAGAAGGTGCTAGCAGGGAATTCTCTGCCTGCCTTTCCCCAGTGCTCTGCAAGCTCTCCAGGACAACATAAAATCTGGGGCTCTGTGCTTTCTTTCGTTCTGAACCAGTATTACTGTTTTCTGCACAAAAGCGATTCTGCGTACCAATGTGAACAGGCACAGAGAAGGTGCTAGCAGGGAATTCTCTGCCTGCCTTTCCCCAGTGCTCTGCAAGCTCTCCAGGACAACATAAAATCTGGCGCTCTGTGCTTTCTTTCGTTCTGAACAAGTGTTACTGTTTTCTGCACAAAAGCGATTCTGCGAAGCAATGTGAACACTTC
Source organism: Strix uralensis (assembly GCF_047716275.1). Classification (NCBI taxonomy): domain Eukaryota; kingdom Metazoa; phylum Chordata; class Aves; order Strigiformes; family Strigidae; genus Strix; species Strix uralensis. Next base: position 3,219,482 of record NC_134001.1, on the reverse strand, counting down.
TGCTTCCCAGGCACAGAGAAGGTGCTAGCAGGGAATTCTCTGCCTGCCTTTCCCCAGTGCTCTGCAAGCTCTCCAGGACAACAGCAAATCTGGGGCTCTGTGCTTTCTTTCGTTCTGAACAAGTGTTACTGTTTTCTGCACAAAAGCGATTCTGCGAAGCAATGTGAACACTTCTGCTTCCCAGGCACAGAGAAGGTGCTAGCAGGGAATTCTCTGCCTGCCTTTCCCCAGTGCTCTGCAAGCTCTCCAGGACAACAGCAAATCTGGGGCTATGTGCTTTCTTTCGTTCTGAACAAGTGTTACTGTTTTCTGCACAAAAGCGATTCTACGAAGCAAGGTGAACACTTCTGCTTCCCAGGCACAGAGAAGGTGCTAGCAGGGAATTCTCTGCCTGCCTTTCCCCAGTGCTCTGCAAGCTCTCCAGGACAACATAAAATCTGGGGCTCTGTGCTTTCTTTCGTTCTGAACAAGTGTTACTGTTTTCTGCACAAAAGCGATTCTGCGAAGCAATGTGAACACTTCTGCTTCCCAGGCACAGAGAAGGTGCTAGCAGGGAATTCTCTGCCTGCCTTTCCCCAGTGCTCTGCAAGCTCTCCAGGACAACAGCAAATCTGGGGCTCTGTGCTTTCTTTCGTTCTGAACTAGTATTACTGTTTTCTGCACAAAAGCGATTCTGCGAAGCAATGTGAACAGGCACAGAGAAGGTGCTAGCAGGGAATTCTCTGCCTGCTTTTCCCCAGTGCTCTGCAAGCTCTCCAGGACAACATAAAATCTGGCGCTCTGTGCTTGCTTTCGTTCTGAACAAGTGTTAATGTTTTCTGCACAAAAGCGATTCTGCGAAGCAATGTGAACACTTCTGCTTCCCAGGCACAGAGAAGGTGCTAGCAGGGAATTCTCTGCCTGCCTTTCCCCAGTGCTCTGCAAGCTCTCCAGGACAACAGCAAATCTGGGGCTCTGTGCTTTCTTTCGTTCTGAACCAGTGTTACTGTTTTCTGCACAAATGCAACTCTGCGAACCAATGTGAACAGTCACAGAGAAGGTGCTAGCAGGGAATTCTCTGCCTGCCTTTCCCCAGTGCTCTGCAAGCTCTCCAGGACAACAGCAAATCTGGGGCTCTGTGCTTTCTTTCGTTCTGAACAAGTGTTACTGTTTTCTGCACAAAAGCAATTCTACGAAGCAAGGTGAACACTTCTGCTTCCCAGGCACAGAGAAGGTGCTAGCAGGGAATTCTCTGCCTGCCTTTCCCCAGTGCTCTGCAAGCTCTCCAGGACAACATAAAATCTGGGGCTCTGTGCTTTCTTTCGTTCTGAACAAGTGTTACTGTTTTCTGCACAAAAGCGATTCTGCGAAGCAATGTGAACACTTCTGCTTCCCAGGCACAGAGAAGGTGCTAGCAGGGAATTCTCTGCCTGCCTTTCCCCAGTGCTCTGCAAGCTCTCCAGGACAACAGCAAATCTGGGGCTATGTGCTTTCTTTCGTTCTGAACCAGTGTTACTGTTTTCTGCACAAAAGCAATTCTGCGAACCAATGTGAACAGGCACAGAGAAGGTGCTAGCAGGGAATTCTCTGCCTGCCTTTCCCCAGTGCTCTGCAAGCTCTCCAGGACAACATAAAATCTGGGGCTCTGTGCTTTCTTTCGTTCTGAACAAGTGTTACTGTTTTCTGCACAAAAGCGATTCTGCGAAGCAATGTGAACACTTCTGCTTCCCAGGCACAGAGAAGGTGCTAGCAGGGAATTCTCTGCCTGCCTTTCCCCAGTGCTCTGCAAGCTCTCCAGGACAACAGCAAATCTGGGGCTCTGTGCTTTCTCTCATTCTGAACCAGTCTTACTCTTTTCTGCACAAAAGCGATTCTGCGAAACAATGGGAACACTTCTGCTTCCCAGGCACAGAGAAGGTGCTAGCAGGGAATTCTCTGCCTGCCTTTCCCCAGTGCTCTGCAAGCTCTCCAGGACAACAGCAAATCTGGGGCTCTGTGCTTTCTTTCGTTCTGAACCAGTCTTACTGTTTTCTGCACAAAAGCGATTCTACGAAGCAAGGTGAACACTTCTGCTTCCCAGGGACAGAGAAGGTGCTAGCAGGGAATTCTCTGCCTGCCTTTCCCCAGTGCTCTGCAAGCTCTCCAGGAAAACAGCAAATCTGGGGCTCTGTGCTTTCTTTCGTTCTGAACAAGTGTTACTGTTTTCTGCACAAAAGCGATTCTGCGAAGCAATGTCAACAGGCACAGAGAAGGTGCTAGCAGGGAATTCTCTGCCTGCCTTTCCCCAGTGCTCTGCAAGCTCTCCAGGACAACAGCAATTCTGGGGCTCTGTGCTTTCTTTCGTTCTGAACAAGTGTTACTGTTTTCTGCACAAAAGCGATTCTGCGAAGCAATGTGAACACTTCTGCTTCCCAGGCACAGAGAAGGTGCTAGCAGGGAATTCTCTGCCTGCCTTTCCCCAGTGCTCTGCAAGCTCTCCAGGACAACATAAAATCTGGGGCTCTGTGCTTTCTTTCGTTCTGAACAAGTGTTACTGTTTTCTGCACAAAAGCGATTCTGCGAAGCAATGTGAACACTTCTGCTTCCCAGGCACAGAGAAGGTGCTAGCAGGGAATTCTCTGCCTGCCTTTCCCCAGTGCTCTGCAAGCTCTCCAGGACAATATAAAATCTGGCGCTCTGTGCTTTCTTTCGTTCTGAACAAGTGTTACTGTTTTCTGCACAAAAGCGATTCTGCGAAGCAATGTGAACACTTCTGCTTCCCAGGCACAGAGAAGGTGCTAGCAGGGAATTCTCTGCCTGCCTTTCCCCAGTGCTCTGCAAGCTCTCCAGGACAACAGCAAATCTGGGGCTCTGTGCTTTCTTTCGTTCTGAACCAGTGTTACTGTTTTCTGCACAAAAGCAATTCTGCGAACCAAAGTGAACAGGCACAGAGAAGGTGCTAGCAGGGAATTCTCTGCCTGCCTTTCCCCAGTGCTCTGCAAGCTCTCCAGGACAACATAAAATCTGGGGCTCTGTGCTTTCTTTCGTTCTGAACCAGTATTACTGTTTTCTGCACAAAAGCGATTCTGCGAAGCAAGGTGAACACTTCTGCTTCCCAGTTACAGAGAAGGTGCTAGCAGGGAATTCTCTGCCTGCCTTTCCCCAGTGCTCTGCAAGCTCTTCAGGACAACATAAAATCTGGGGCTCTGTGCTTGCTTTCGTTCTGAACCAGTATTACTGTTTTCTGCACAAAAGCGATTCTGCGAAGCAATGTGAACACTTCTGCTTCCCAGGCACAGAGAAGGTGCTAGCAGGGAATTCTCTGCCTGCCTTTCCCCAGTGCTCTGCAAGCTCTCCAGGACAACAGCAAATCTGGGGCTATGTGCTTTCTTTCGTTCTGAACAAGTGTTACTGTTTTCTGCACAAAAGCGATTCTACGAAGCAAGGTGAACACTTCTGCTTCCCAGGCACAGAGAAGGTGCTAGCAGGGAATTCTCTGCCTGCCTTTCCCCAGTGCTCTGCAAGCTCTCCAGGACAACAGCAAATCTGGGGCTCTGTGCTTTCTTTCGTTTTGAACCAGTGTTACCGTTTTCTGCACAAAAGCGATTCTGCGAACCAATGTGAACAGGCACAGAGAAGGTGCTAGCAGGGAATTCTCTGCCTGGCTTTCCCCAGTGCTCTGCAAGCTCTCCAGGACAACATAAAATCTGGGGCTCTGTGCTTTCTTTCGTTCTGAACAAGTGTTACTGTTTTCTGCACAAAAGCGATTCTACGAAGCAATGTGAACACTTCTGCTTCACAGGCACAGAGAAGGTGCTAGCAGGGAATTCTCTGCCTGCCTTTCCCCAGTGCTCTGCAAGCTCTCCAGGACAACATAAAATCTGGGGCTCTGTGCTTTCTTTCGTTCTGAACAAGTGTTACTGTTTTCTGCACAAAAGCGATTCTCCGAAGCAATGTGAACACTTCTGCTTCACAGGCACAGAGAAGGTGCTAGCAGGGAATTCTCTGCCTGCCTTTCCCCAGTGCTCTGCAAGCTCTCCAGGACAACAGCAAATCTGGGGCTCTGTGCTTTCTTTCGTTCTGAACTAGTATTACTGTTTTCTGCACAAAAGCGATTCTGCGAAGCAATGTGAACACTTCTGCTTCCCAGGCACAGAGAAGGTGCTAGCAGGGAATTCTCTGCCTGCCTTTCCCCAGTGCTCTGCAAGCTCTCCAGGACAACAGCAAATCTGGGGCTCTGTGCTTTCTTTCGTTCTGAACAAGTGTTACTGTTTTCTGCACAAAAGCCATTCTGCGAAGCAATGTGAACAGGCACAGAGAAGGTGCTAGCAGGGAATTCTCTGCCTGCCTTTCCCCAGTGCTCTGCAAGCTCTCCAGGACAACATAAAATCTGGGGCTCTGTGCTTTCTTTCGTTCTGAGCCAGTATTACTGTTTTCTGCACAAAAGCGATTCTGCGTACCAATGTGAACAGGCACAGAGAAGGTGCTAGCAGGGAATTCTCTGCCTGCCTTTCCCCAGTGCTCTGCAAGCTCTCCAGGACAACAGCAAATCTGGGGCTATGTGCTTTCTTTCGTTCTGAACAAGTGTTACTGTTTTCTGCACAAAAGCGATTCTACGAAGCAAGGTGAACACTTCTGCTTCCCAGGCACAGAGAAGGTGCTAGCAGGGAATTCTCTGCCTGCCTTTCCCCAGTGCTCTGCAAGCTCTCCAGGACAACATAAAATCTGGGGCTCTGTGCTTTCTTTCGTTCTGAACAAGTGTTACTGTTTTCTGCACAAAAGCGATTCTGCGAAGTAATGTGAACACGTCTTCTTCCCAGGCACAGAGAAGGTGCTAGCAGGGAATTCTCTGCCTGCCTTTCCCCAGTGCTCTGCAAGCTCTCCAGGACAACAGCAAATCTGGGGCTCTGTGCTTTCTTTCGTTCTGAACAAGTGTTACTGTTTTCTGCACAAAAGCGATTCTGCGAAGCAATGTGAACACTTCTGCTTCCCAGGCACAGAGAAGGTGCTAGCAGGGAATTCTCTGCCTGCCTTTCCCCAGTGCTCTGCAAGCTCTCCAGGACAACAGCAAATCTGGGGCTCTGTGCTTTCTTTCGTTCTGAACCAGTGTTACTGTTTTCTGCACAAATGCAACTCTGCGAACCAATGTGAACAGTCACAGAGAAGGTGCTAGCAGGGAATTCTCTGCCTGCCTTTCCCCAGTGCTCTGCAAGCTCTCCAGGACAACAGCAAATCTGGGGCTCTGTGCTTTCTTTCGTTCTGAACAAGTGTTACTGTTTTCTGCACAAAAGCGATTCTACGAAGCAAGGTGAACACTTCTGCTTCCCAGGCACAGAGAAGGTGCTAGCAGGGAATTCTCTGCCTGCCTTTCCCCAGTGCTCTGCAAGCTCTCCAGGACAACAGCAAATCTGGGGCTCTGTGCTTTCTTTCGTTCTGAACAAGTGTTACTGTTTTCTGCACAAAAGCGATTCTGCGAAGCAATGTGAACACTTCTGCTTCCCAGGCACAGAGAAGGTGCTAGCAGGGAATTCTCTGCCTGCCTTTCCCCAGTGCTCTGCAAGCTCTCCAGGACAACAGCAAATCTGGGGCTATGTGCTTTCTTTCGTTCTGAACCAGTGTTACTGTTTTCTGCACAAAAGCAATTCTGCGAACCAATGTGAACAGGCACAGAGAAGGTGCTAGCAGGGAATTCTCTGCCTGCCTTTCCCCAGTGCTCTGCAAGCTCTCCAGGACAACATAAAATCTGGGGCTCTGTGCTTTCTTTCGTTCTGAACAAGTGTTACTGTTTTCTGCACAAAAGCGATTCTGCGAAGCAATGTGAACACTTCTGCTTCCCAGGCACAGAGAAGGTGCTAGCAGGGAATTCTCTGCCTGCCTTTCCCCAGTGCTCTGCAAGCTCTCCAGGACAACAGCAAATCTGGGGCTCTGTGCTTTCTCTCATTCTGAACCAGTCTTACTCTTTTCTGCACAAAAGCGATTCTGCGAAACAATGGGAACACTTCTGCTTCCCAGGCACAGAGAAGGTGCTAGCAGGGAATTCTCTGCCTGCCTTTCCCCAGTGCTCTGCAAGCTCTCCAGGACAACAGCAAATCTGGGGCTCTGTGCTTTCTTTCGTTCTGAACCAGTCTTACTGTTTTCTGCACAAAAGCGATTCTACGAAGCAAGGTGAACACTTCTGCTTCCCAGGCACAGAGAAGGTGCTAGCAGGGAATTCTCTGCCTGCCTTTCCCCAGTGCTCTGCAAGCTCTCCAGGAAAACAGCAAATCTGGGGCTCTGTGCTTTCTTTCGTTCTGAACCAGTCTTACTGTTTTCTGCACAAAAGCGATTCTGCGAAGCAATGTCAACAGGCACAGAGAAGGTGCTAGCAGGGAATTCTCTGCCTGCCTTTCCCCAGTGCTCTGCAAGCTCTCCAGGACAACAGCAAATCTGGGGCTCTGTGCTTTCTTTCGTTCTGAACAAGTGTTACTGTTTTCTGCACAAAAGCGATTCTGCGAAGCAATGTGAACACTTCTGCTTCCCAGGCACAGAGAAGGTGCTAGCAGGGAATTCTCTGCCTGCCTTTCCCCAGTGCTCTGCAAGCTCTCCAGGACAACATAAAATCTGGGGCTCTGTGCTTTCTTTCGTTCTGAACAAGTGTTACTGTTTTCTGCACAAAAGCGATTCTGCGAAGCAATGTGAACACTTCTGCTTCCCAGGCACAGAGAAGGTGCTAGCAGGGAATTCTCTGCCTGCCTTTCCCCAGTGCTCTGCAAGCTCTCCAGGACAATATAAAATCTGGCGCTCTGTGCTTTCTTTCGTTCTGAACAAGTGTTACTGTTTTCTGCACAAAAGCGATTCTGCGAAGCAATGTGAACACTTCTGCTTCCCAGGCACAGAGAAGGTGCTAGCAGGGAATTCTCTGCCTGCCTTTCCCCAGTGCTCTGCAAGCTCTCCAGGACAACATAAAATCTGGGGCTCTGTGCTTTCTTTCGTTCTGAACCAGTGTTACTGTTTTCTGCACAAAAGCAATTCTGCGAACCAATGTGAACAGGCACAGAGAAGGTGCTAGCAGGGAATTCTCTGCCTGCCTTTCCCCAGTGCTCTGCAAGCTCTCCAGGACAACATAAAATCTGGGGTTCTGTGCTTTCTTTCGTTCTGAACCAGTGTTACTGTTTTCTGCACAAAAGCGATTCTGCGAAGCAAGGTGAACACTTCTGCTTCCCAGTTACAGAGAAGGTGCTAGCAGGGAATTCTCTGCCTGCCTTTCCCCAGTGCTCTGCAAGCTCTTCAGGACAACATAAAATCTGGGGCTCTGTGCTTGCTTTCGTTCTGAACCAGTATTACTGTTTTCTGCACAAAAGCGATTCTGCGAAGCAATGTGAACACTTCTGCTTCCCAGGCACAGAGAAGGTGCTAGCAGGGAATTCTCTGCCTGCCTTTCCCCAGTGCTCTGCAAGCTCTCCAGGACAACAGCAAATCTGGGGCTATGTGCTTTCTTTCGTTCTGAACAAGTGTTACTGTTTTCTGCACAAAAGCGATTCTACGAAGCAAGGTGAACACTTCTGCTTCCCAGGCACAGAGAAGGTGCTAGCAGGGAATTCTCTGCCTGCCTTTCCCCAGTGCTCTGCAAGCTCTCCAGGACAACAGCAAATCTGGGGCTCTGTGCTTTCTTTCGTTTTGAACCAGTGTTACCGTTTTCTGCACAAAAGCGATTCTGCGAACCAATGTGAACAGGCACAGAGAAGGTGCTAGCAGGGAATTCTCTGCCTGGCTTTCCCCAGTGCTCTGCAAGCTCTCCAGGACAACATAAAATCTGGGGCTCTGTGCTTTCTTTCGTTCTGAACAAGTGTTACTGTTTTCTGCACAAAAGCGATTCTACGAAGCAATGTGAACACTTCTGCTTCACAGGCACAGAGAAGGTGCTAGCAGGGAATTCTCTGCCTGCCTTTCCCCAGTGCTCTGCAAGCTCTCCAGGACAACATAAAATCTGGGGCTCTGTGCTTTCTTTCGTTCTGAACAAGTGTTACTGTTTTCTGCACAAAAGCGATTCTCCGAAGCAATGTGAACACTTCTGCTTCCCAGGCACAGAGAAGGTGCTAGCAGGGAATTCTATGCCTGCCTTTCCCCAGTGCTCTGCAAGCTCTCCAGGACAACAGCAAATCTGGGGCTCTGTGCTTTCTTTCGTTCTGAACTAGTATTTCTGTTTTCTGCACAAAAGCGATTCTGCGAAGCAAGGTGAACACTTCTGCTTCCCAGGCACAGAGAAGGTGCTAGCAGGGAATTCTCTGCCTGCCTTTCCCCAGTGCTCTGCAAGCTCTCCAGGACAACAGCAAATCTGGGGCTCTGTGCTTTCTTTCGTTCTGAACAAGTGTTACTGTTTTCTGCACAAAAGCCATTCTGCGAAGCAATGTGAACAGGCACAGAGAAGGTGCTAGCAGGGAATTCTCTGCCTGCCTTTCCCCAGTGCTCTGCAAGCTCTCCAGGACAACAGCAAATCTGGGGCTCTGTGCTTTCTTTCGTTCTGAACAAGTGTTACTGTTTCCTGCACAAAAGCCATTCTGCGAAGCAATGTGAACAGGCACAGAGAAGGTGCTAGCAGGGAATTCTCTGCCTGCCTTTCCCCAGTGCTCTGCAAGCTCTCCAGGACAACAGCAAATCTGGGGCTCTGTGCTTTCTTTCGTTCTGAACAAGTGTTACTGTTTTCTGCACAAAAGCGATTCTGCGTACCAATGTGAACAGGCACAGAGAAGGTGCTAGCAGGGAATTCTCTGCCTGCCTTTCCCCAGTGCTCTGCAAGCTCTCCAGGACAACATAAAATCTGGCGCTCTGTGCTTTCTTTCGTTCTGAACAAGTGTTACTGTTTTCTGCACAAAAGCGATTCTGCGAAGTAATGTGAACACGTCTGCTTCCCAGGCACAGAGAAGGTGCTAGCAGGGAATTCTCTGCCTGCCTTTCCCCAGTGCTCTGCAAGCTCTCCAGGACAACAGCAAATCTGGGGCTCTGTGCTTTCTTTCGTTCTGAACAAGTGTTACTGTTTTCTGCACAAAAGCGATTCTCCGAAGCAATGTGAACACTTCTGCTTCACAGGCACAGAGAAGGTGCTAGCAGGGAATTCTCTGCCTGCCTTTCCCCAGTGCTCTGCAAGCTCTCCAGGACAACAGCAAATCTGGGGCTCTGTGCTTTCTTTCGTTCTGAACTAGTATTACTGTTTTCTGCACAAAAGCGATTCTGCGAAGCAAGGTGAACACTTCTGCTTCCCAGGCACAGAGAAGGTGCTAGCAGGGAATTCTCTGCCTGCCTTTCCCCAGTGCTCTGCAAGCTCTCCAGGACAACAGCAAATCTGGGGCTCTGTGCTTTCTTTCGTTCTGAACAAGTGTTACTGTTTTCTGCACAAAAGCCATTCTGCGAAGCAATGTGAACAGGCACAGAGAAGGTGCTAGCAGGGAATTCTCTGCCTGCCTTTCCCCAGTGCTCTGCAAGCTCTCCAGGACAACATAAAATCTGGGGCTCTGTGCTTTCTTTCGTTCTGAGCCAGTATTACTGTTTTCTGCACAAAAGCGATTCTGCGTACCAATGTGAACAGGCACAGAGAAGGTGCTAGCAGGGAATTCTCTGCCTGCCTTTCCCCAGTGCTCTGCAAGCTCTCCAGGACAACATAAAATCTGGCGCTCTGTGCTTTCTTTCGTTCTGAGCCAGTATTACTGTTTTCTGCACAAAAGCGATTCTGCGAAGCAAGGTGAACACTTCTGCTTCCCAGGCACAGAGAAGGTGCTAGCAGGGAATTCTCTGCCTGCCTTTCCCCAGTGCTCTGCAAGCTCTCCAGGACAACAGCAAATCTGGGGCTATGTGCTTTCTTTCGTTCTGAACAAGTGTTACTGTTTTCTGCACAAAAGCGATTCTACGAAGCAAGGTGAACACTTCTGCTTCCCAGGCACAGAGAAGGTGCTAGCAGGGAATTCTCTGCCTGCCTTTCCCCAGTGCTCTGCAAGCTCTCCAGGACAACATAAAATCTGGGGCTCTGTGCTTTCTTTCGTTCTGAACAAGTGTTACTGTTTTCTGCACAAAAGCGATTCTGCGAAGTAATGTGAACACGTCTGCTTCCCAGGCACAGAGAAGGTGCTAGCAGGGAATTCTCTGCCTGCCTTTCCCCAGTGCTCTGCAAGCTCTCCAGGACAACAGCAAATCTGGGGCTCTGTGCTTTCTTTCGTTTTGAACCAGTGTTACCGTTTTCTGCACAAAAGCAATTCTGCGAACCAATGTGAACAGGCACAGAGAAGGTGCTAGCAGGGAATTCTCTGCCTGCCTTTCCCCAGTGCTCTGCAAGCTCTCCAGGACAACATAAAATCTGGGGCTCTGTGCTTTCTTTCGTTCTGAACAAGTGTTACTGTTTTCTGCACAAAAGCGATTCTGCGAAGCAATGTGAACACTTCTGCTTCCCAGGCACAGAGAAGGTGCTAGCAGGGAATTCTCTGCCTGCCTTTCCCCAGTGCTCTGCAAGCTCTCCAGGACAACAGCAAATCTGGGGCTCTGTGCTTTCTTTCGTTCTGAACTAGTATTACTGTTTTCTGCACAAAAGCGATTCTGCGAAGCAATGTGAACAGGCACAGAGAAGGTGCTAGCAGGGAATTCTCTGCCTGCCTTTCCCCAGTGCTCTGCAAGCTCTCCAGGACAATATAAAATCTGGCGCTCTGTGCTTACTTTCGTTCTGAACAAGTGTTACTGTTTCCTGCACAAAAGCGATTCTGCGAAGCAATGTGAACACTTCTGCTTCCCAGGCACAGAGAAGGTGCTAGCAGGGAATTCTCTGCCTGCCTTTCCCCAGTGCTCTGCAAGCTCTCCAGGACAACAGCAAATCTGGGGCTCTGTGCTTTCTTTCGTTCTGAACAAGTGTTACTGTTTTCTGCACAAAAGCCATTCTGCGAAGCAATGTGAACAGGCACAGAGAAGGTGCTAGCAGGGAATTCTCTGCCTGCCTTTCCCCAGTGCTCTGCAAGCTCTCCAGGACAACAGCAAATCTGGGGCTCTGTGCTTTCTTTCGTTCTGAACCAGTATTACTGTTTTCTGCACAAAAGCGATTCTGCGTACCAATGTGAACAGGCACAGAGAAGGTGCTAGCAGGGAATTCTCTGCCTGCCTTTCCCCAGTGCTCTGCAAGCTCTCCAGGACAACAGCAAATCTGGGGCTCTGTGCTTTCTTTCGTTCTGAACAAGTGTTACTGTTTTCTGCACAAAAGCGATTCTGCGAAGCAATGTGAACACTTCTGCTTCCCAGGCACAGAGAAGGTGCTAGCAGGGAATTCTCTGCCTGCCTTTCCCCAGTGCTCTGCAAGCTCTCCAGGACAACAGCAAATCTGGGGCTCTGTGCTTTCTTTCGTTCTGAACAAGTGTTACTGTTTTCTGCACAAAAGCGATTCTGCGAAGCAATGTGAACACTTCTGCTTCCCAGGCACAGAGAAGGTGCTAGCAGGGAATTCTCTGCCTGCCTTTCCCCAGTGCTCTGCAAGCTCTCCAGGACAACAGCAAATCTGGGGCTATGTGCTTTCTTTCGTTCTGAACAAGTGTTACTGTTTTCTGCACAAAAGCGATTCTACGAAGCAAGGTGAACACTTCTGCTTCCCAGGCACAGAGAAGGTGCTAGCAGGGAATTCTCTGCCTGCCTTTCCCCAGTGCTCTGCAAGCTCTCCAGGACAACATAAAATCTGGGGCTCTGTGCTTTCTTTCGTTCTGAACAAGTGTTACTGTTTTCTGCACAAAAGCGATTCTGCGAAGCAATGTGAACACTTCTGCTTCCCAGGCACAGAGAAGGTGCTAGCAGGGAATTCTCTGCCTGCCTTTCCCCAGTGCTCTGCAAGCTCTCCAGGACAACAGCAAATCTGGGGCTCTGTGCTTTCTTTCGTTCTGAACTAGTATTACTGTTTTCTGCACAAAAGCGATTCTGCGAAGCAATGTGAACAGGCACAGAGAAGGTGCTAGCAGGGAATTCTCTGCCTGCTTTTCCCCAGTGCTCTGCAAGCTCTCCAGGACAACATAAAATCTGGCGCTCTGTGCTTGCTTTCGTTCTGAACAAGTGTTAATGTTTTCTGCACAAAAGCGATTCTGCGAAGCAATGTGAACACTTCTGCTTCCCAGGCACAGAGAAGGTGCTAGCAGGGAATTCTCTGCCTGCCTTTCCCCAGTGCTCTGCAAGCTCTCCAGGACAACAGCAAATCTGGGGCTCTGTGCTTTCTTTCGTTCTGAACCAGTGTTACTGTTTTCTGCACAAATGCAACTCTGCGAACCAATGTGAACAGTCACAGAGAAGGTGCTAGCAGGGAATTCTCTGCCTGCCTTTCCCCAGTGCTCTGCAAGCTCTCCAGGACAACAGCAAATCTGGGGCTCTGTGCTTTCTTTCGTTCTGAACAAGTGTTACTGTTTTCTGCACAAAAGCGATTCTACGAAGCAAGGTGAACACTTCTGCTTCCCAGGCACAGAGAAGGTGCTAGCAGGGAATTCTCTGCCTGCCTTTCCCCAGTGCTCTGCAAGCTCTCCAGGACAACATAAAATCTGGGGCTCTGTGCTTTCTTTCGTTCTGAACAAGTGTTACTGTTTTCTGCACAAAAGCGATTCTGCGAAGCAATGTGAACACTTCTGCTTCCCAGGCACAGAGAAGGTGCTAGCAGGGAATTCTCTGCCTGCCTTTCCCCAGTGCTCTGCAAGCTCTCCAGGACAACAGCAAATCTGGGGCTATGTGCTTTCTTTCGTTCTGAACCAGTGTTACTGTTTTCTGCACAAAAGCAATTCTGCGAACCAATGTGAACAGGCACAGAGAAGGTGCTAGCAGGGAATTCTCTGCCTGCCTTTCCCCAGTGCTCTGCAAGCTCTCCAGGACAACATAAAATCTGGGGCTCTGTGCTTTCTTTCGTTCTGAACAAGTGTTACTGTTTTCTGCACAAAAGCGATTCTGCGAAGCAATGTGAACACTTCTGCTTCCCAGGCACAGAGAAGGTGCTAGCAGGGAATTCTCTGCCTGCCTTTCCCCAGTGCTCTGCAAGCTCTCCAGGACAACAGCAAATCTGGGGCTATGTGCTTTCTTTCGTTCTGAACAAGTGTTACTGTTTTCTGCACAAAAGCGATTCTACGAAGCAAGGTGAACACTTCTGCTTCCCAGGCACAGAGAAGGTGCTAGCAGGGAATTCTCTGCCTGCCTTTCCCCAGTGCTCTGCAAGCTCTCCAGGACAACATAAAATCTGGGGCTCTGTGCTTTCTTTCGTTCTGAACAAGTGTTACTGTTTTCTGCACAAAAGCGATTCTGCGAAGTAATGTGAACACGTCTGCTTCCCAGGCACAGAGAAGGTGCTAGCAGGGAATTCTCTGCCTGCCTTTCCCCAGTGCTCTGCAAGCTCTCCAGGACAACAGCAAATCTGGGGCTCTGTGCTTTCTTTCGTTTTGAACCAGTGTTACCGTTTTCTGCACAAAAGCAATTCTGCGAACCAATGTGAACAGGCACAGAGAAGGTGCTAGCAGGGAATTCTCTGCCTGCCTTTCCCCAGTGCTCTGCAAGCTCTCCAGGACAACATAAAATCTGGGGCTCTGTGCTTTCTTTCTTTCTGAACTAGTATTACTGTTTTCTGCACAAAAGCGATTCTGCGAAGCAATGTGAACACTTCTGCTTCCCAGGCACAGAGAAGGTGCTAGCAGGGAATTCTCTGCCTGCCTTTCCCCAGTGCTCTGCAAGCTCTCCAGGACAACAGCAAATCTGGGGCTCTGTGCTTTCTTTCGTTCTGAACTAGTATTACTGTTTTCTGCACAAAAGCGATTCTGCGAAGCAATGTGAACAGGCACAGAGAAGGTGCTAGCAGGGAATTCTCTGCCTGCCTTTCCCCAGTGCTCTGCAAGCTCTCCAGGACAATATAAAATCTGGCGCTCTGTGCTTACTTTCGTTCTGAACAAGTGTTACTGTTTCCTGCACAAAAGCGATTCTGCGAAGCAATGTGAACACTTCTGCTTCCCAGGCACAGAGAAGGTGCTAGCAGGGAATTCTCTGCCTGCCTTTCCCCAGTGCTCTGCAAGCTCTCCAGGACAACAGCAAATCTGGGGCTCTGTGCTTTCTTTCGTTCTGAACAAGTGTTACTGTTTTCTGCACAAAAGCCATTCTGCGAAGCAATGTGAACAGGCACAGAGAAGGTGCTAGCAGGGAATTCTCTGCCTGCCTTTCCCCAGTGCTCTGCAAGCTCTCCAGGACAACAGCAAATCTGGGGCTCTGTGCTTTCTTTCGTTCTGAACCAGTATTACTGTTTTCTGCACAAAAGCGATTCTGCGTACCAATGTGAACAGGCACAGAGAAGGTGCTAGCAGGGAATTCTCTGCCTGCCTTTCCCCAGTGCTCTGCAAGCTCTCCAGGACAACATAAAATCTGGGGCTCTGTGCTTTCTTTCGTTCTGAACAAGTGTTACTGTTTTCTGCACAAAAGCGATTCTGCGAAGCAATGTGAACACTTCTGCTTCCCAGGCACAGAGAAGGTGCTAGCAGGGAATTCTCTGCCTGCCTTTCCCCAGTGCTCTGCAAGCTCTCCAGGACAACAGCAAATCTGGGGCTCTGTGCTTTCTTTCGTTCTGAACAAGTGTTACTGTTTTCTGCACAAAAGCGATTCTGCGAAGCAATGTGAACACTTCTGCTTCCCAGGCACAGAGAAGGTGCTAGCAGGGAATTCTCTGCCTGCCTTTCCCCAGTGCTCTGCAAGCTCTCCAGGACAACAGCAAATCTGGGGCTCTGTGCTTTCTTTCGTTCTGAACAAGTGTTACTGTTTTCTGCACAAAAGCGATTCTACGAAGCAAGGTGAACACTTCTGCTTCCCAGGCACAGAGAAGGTGCTAGCAGGGAATTCTCTGCCTGCCTTTCCCCAGTGCTCTGCAAGCTCTCCAGGACAACATAAAATCTGGGGCTCTGTGCTTTCTTTCGTTCTGAACAAGTGTTACTGTTTTCTGCACAAAAGCGATTCTGCGAAGCAATGTGAACACTTCTGCTTCCCAGGCACAGAGAAGGTGCTAGCAGGGAATTCTCTGCCTGCCTTTCCCCAGTGCTCTGCAAGCTCTCCAGGACAACAGCAAATCTGGGGCTCTGTGCTTTCTTTCGTTCTGAACTAGTATTACTGTTTTCTGCACAAAAGCGATTCTGCGAAGCAATGTGAACAGGCACAGAGAAGGTGCTAGCAGGGAATTCTCTGCCTGCTTTTCCCCAGTGCTCTGCAAGCTCTCCAGGACAACATAAAATCTGGGGCTCTGTGCTTGCTTTCGTTCTGAACAAGTGTTAATGTTTTCTGCACAAAAGCGATTCTGCGAAGCAATGTGAACACTTCTGCTTCCCAGGCACAGAGAAGGTGCTAGCAGGGAATTCTCTGCCTGCCTTTCCCCAGTGCTCTGCAAGCTCTCCAGGACAACAGCAAATCTGGGGCTCTGTGCTTTCTTTCGTTCTGAACCAGTGTTACTGTTTTCTGCACAAATGCAACTCTGCGAACCAATGTGAACAGTCACAGAGAAGGTGCTAGCAGGGAATTCTCTGCCTGCCTTTCCCCAGTGCTCTGCAAGCTCTCCAGGACAACAGCAAATCTGGGGCTCTGTGCTTTCTTTCGTTCTGAACAAGTGTTACTGTTTTCTGCACAAAAGCGATTCTACGAAGCAAGGTGAACACTTCTGCTTCCCAGGCACAGAGAAGGTGCTAGCAGGGAATTCTCTGCCTGCCTTTCCCCAGTGCTCTGCAAGCTCTCCAGGACAACATAAAATCTGGGGCTCTGTGCTTTCTTTCGTTCTGAACAAGTGTTACTGTTTTCTGCACAAAAGCGATTCTGCGAAGCAATGTGAACACTTCTGCTTCCCAGGCACAGAGAAGGTGCTAGCAGGGAATTCTCTGCCTGCCTTTCCCCAGTGCTCTGCAAGCTCTCCAGGACAACAGCAAATCTGGGGCTATGTGCTTTCTTTCGTTCTGAACCAGTGTTACTGTTTTCTGCACAAAAGCGATTCTGCGAACCAATGTGAACAGGCACAGAGAAGGTGCTAGCAGGGAATTCTCTGCCTGCCTTTCCCCAGTGCTCTGCAAGCTCTCCAGGACAACATAAAATCTGGGGCTCTGTGCTTTCTTTCGTTCTGAACAAGTGTTACTGTTTTCTGCACAAAAGCGATTCTGCGAAGCAATGTGAACACTTCTGCTTCCCAGGCACAGAGAAGGTGCTAGCAGGGAATTCTCTGCCTGCCTTTCCCCAGTGCTCTGCAAGCTCTCCAGGACAACAGCAAATCTGGGGCTCTGTGCTTTCTCTCATTCTGAACCAGTCTTACTCTTTTCTGCACAAAAGCGATTCTGCGAAACAATGGGAACACTTCTGCTTCCCAGGCACAGAGAAGGAGCTAGCAGGGAATTCTCTGCCTGCCTTTCCCCAGTGCTCTGCAAGCTCTCCAGGACAACAGCAAATCTGGGGCTCTGTGCTTTCTTTCGTTCTGAACCAGTCTTACTGTTTTCTGCACAAAAGCGATTCTACGAAGCAAGGTGAACACTTCTGCTTCCCAGGCACAGAGAAGGTGCTAGCAGGGAATTCTCTGCCTGCCTTTCCCCAGTGCTCTGCAAGCTCTCCAGGAAAACAGCAAATCTGGGGCTCTGTGCTTTCTTTCGTTCTGAACCAGTCTTACTGTTTTCTGCACAAAAGCGATTCTGCGAAGCAATGTGAACAGGCACAGAGAAGGTGCTAGCAGGGAATTCTCTGCCTGCCTTTCCCCAGTGCTCTGCAAGCTCTCCAGGACAACAGCAATTCTGGGGCTCTGTGCTTTCTTTCGTTCTGAACAAGTGTTACTGTTTTCTGCACAAAAGCGATTCTGCGAAGCAATGTGAACACTTCTGCTTCCCAGGCACAGAGAAGGTGCTAGCAGGGAATTCTCTGCCTGCCTTTCCCCAGTGCTCTGCAAGCTCTCCAGGACAACATAAAATCTGGGGCTCTGTGCTTTCTTTCGTTCTGAACAAGTGTTACTGTTTTCTGCACAAAAGCGATTCTGCGAAGCAATGTGAACACTTCTGCTTCCCAGGCACAGAGAAGGTGCTAGCAGGGAATTCTCTGCCTGCCTTTCCCCAGTGCTCTGCAAGCTCTCCAGGACAACATAAAATCTGGGGCTCTGTGCTTTCTTTCGTTCTGAACAAGTGTTACTGTTTTCTGCACAAAAGCGATTCTGCGAAGCAATGTGAACACTTCTGCTTCCCAGGCACAGAGAAGGTGCTAGCAGGGAATTCTCTGCCTGCCTTTCCCCAGTGCTCTGCAAGCTCTCCAGGACAATATAAAATCTGGCGCTCTGTGCTTTCTTTCGTTCTGAACAAGTGTTACTGTTTTCTGCACAAAAGCGATTCTGCGAAGCAATGTGAACACTTCTGCTTCCCAGGCACAGAGAAGGTGCTAGCAGGGAATTCTCTGCCTGCCTTTCCCCAGTGCTCTGCAAGCTCTCCAGGACAACATAAAATCTGGGGCTCTGTGCTTTCTTTCGTTCTGAACCAGTGTTACTGTTTTCTGCACAAAAGCAATTCTGCGAACCAATGTGAACAGGCACAGAGAAGGTGCTAGCAGGGAATTCTCTGCCTGCCTTTCCCCAGTGCTCTGCAAGCTCTCCAGGACAACATAAAATCTGGGGTTCTGTGCTTTCTTTCGTTCTGAACCAGTGTTACTGTTTTCTGCACAAAAGCGATTCTGCGAAGCAAGGTGAACACTTCTGCTTCCCAGTTACAGAGAAGGTGCTAGCAGGGAATTCTCTGCCTGCCTTTCCCCAGTGCTCTGCAAGCTCTTCAGGACAACATAAAATCTGGGGCTCTGTGCTTGCTTTCGTTCTGAACCAGTATTACTGTTTTCTGCACAAAAGCGATTCTGCGAAGCAATGTGAACACTTCTGCTTCCCAGGCACAGAGAAGGTGCTAGCAGGGAATTCTCTGCCTGCCTTTCCCCAGTGCTCTGCAAGCTCTCCAGGACAACAGCAAATCTGGGGCTATGTGCTTTCTTTCGTTCTGAACAAGTGTTACTGTTTTCTGCACAAAAGCGATTCTACGAAGCAAGGTGAACACTTCTGCTTCCCAGGCACAGAGAAGGTGCTAGCAGGGAATTCTCTGCCTGCCTTTCCCCAGTGCTCTGCAAGCTCTCCAGGACAACAGCAAATCTGGGGCTCTGTGCTTTCTTTCGTTTTGAACCAGTGTTACCGTTTTCTGCACAAAAGCGATTCTGCGAACCAATGTGAACAGGCACAGAGAAGGTGCTAGCAGGGAATTCTCTGCCTGGCTTTCCCCAGTGCTCTGCAAGCTCTCCAGGACAACATAAAATCTGGGGCTCTGTGCTTTCTTTCGTTCTGAACAAGTGTTACTGTTTTCTGCACAAAAGCGATTCTACGAAGCAAGGTGAACACTTCTGCTTCCCAGGCACAGAGAAGGTGCTAGCAGGGAATTCTCTGCCTGCCTTTCCCCAGTGCTCTGCAAGCTCTCCAGGACAACATAAAATCTGGGGCTCTGTGCTTTCTTTCGTTCTGAACAAGTGTTACTGTTTTCTGCACAAAAGCGATTCTCCGAAGCAATGTGAACACTTCTGCTTCACAGGCACAGAGAAGGTGCTAGCAGGGAATTCTCTGCCTGCCTTTCCCCAGTGCTCTGCAAGCTCTCCAGGACAACAGCAAATCTGGGGCTCTGTGCTTTCTTTCGTTCTGAACTAGTATTACTGTTTTCTGCACAAAAGCGATTCTGCGAAGCAATGTGAACACTTCTGCTTCCCAGGCACAGAGAAGGTGCTAGCAGGGAATTCTCTGCCTGCCTTTCCCCAGTGCTCTGCAAGCTCTCCAGGACAACAGCAAATCTGGGGCTCTGTGCTTTCTTTCGTTCTGAACAAGTGTTACTGTTTTCTGCACAAAAGCCATTCTGCGAAGCAATGTGAACAGGCACAGAGAAGGTGCTAGCAGGGAATTCTCTGCCTGCCTTTCCCCAGTGCTCTGCAAGCTCTCCAGGACAACAGCAAATCTGGGGCTCTGTGCTTTCTTTCGTTCTGAGCCAGTATTACTGTTTTCTGCACAAAAGCGATTCTGCGTACCAATGTGAACAGGCACAGAGAAGGTGCTAGCAGGGAATTCTCTGCCTGCCTTTCCCCAGTGCTCTGCAAGCTCTCCAGGACAACATAAAATCTGGCGCTCTGTGCTTTCTTTCGTTCTGAACAAGTGTTACTGTTTTCTGCACAAAAGCGATTCTGCGAAGCAATGTGAACACTTCTGCTTCCCAGGCACAGAGAAGGTGCTAGCAGGGAATTCTCTGCCTGCCTTTCCCCAGTGCTCTGCAAGCTCTCCAGGACAACAGCAAATCTGGGGCTCTGTGCTTTCTTTCGTTTTGAACCAGTGTTACTGTTTTCTGCACAAAAGCAATTCTGCGAACCAATTTGAACAGGCACAGAGAAGGTGCTAGCAGGGAATTCTCTGCCTGCCTTTCCCCAGTGCTCTGCAAGCTCTCCAGGACAACAGCAAATCTGGGGCTCTGTGCTTTCTTTCGTTCTGAACAAGTGTTACTGTTTTCTGCACAAAAGCGATTCTGCGAAGCAATGTGAACACTTCTGCTTCCCAGGCACAGAGAAGGTGCTAGCAGGGAATTCTCTGCCTGCCTTTCCCCAGTGCTCTGCAAGCTCTCCAGGACAACAGCAAATCTGGGGCTCTGTGCTTTCTTTCGTTCTGAACTAGTATTACTGTTTTCTGCACAAAAGCGATTCTACGAAGCAATGTGAACAGGCACAGAGAAGGTGCTAGCAGGGAATTCTCTGCCTGCCTTTCCCCAGTGCTCTGCAAGCTCTCCAGGACAATATAAAATCTGGCGCTCTGTGCTTTCTTTCGTTCTGAACAAGTGTTACTGTTTTCTGCACAAAAGCGATTCTGCGAAGCAATGTGAACACTTCTGCTTCCCAGGCACAGAGAAGGTGCTAGCAGGGAATTCTCTGCCTGCCTTTCCCCAGTGCTCTGCAAGCTCTCCAGGACAACAGCAAATCTGGGGCTCTGTGCTTTCTTTCGTTCTGAACCAGTGTTACTGTTTTCTGCACAAAAGCGATTCTGCGAAGCAATGTGAACAGGCACAGAGAAGGTGCTAGCAGGGAATTCTCTGCCTGCCTTTCCCCAGTGCTCTGCAAGCTCTCCAGGACAACATAAAATCTGGGGCTCTGTGCTTTCTTTCGTTCTGAACCAGTATTACTGTTTTCTGCACAAAAGCGATTTTGCGAAGCAATGTGAACACTTCTGCTTCCCAGTTACAGAGAAGGTGCTAGCAGGGAATTCTCTGCCTGCCTTTCCCCACTGCTCTGCAAGCTCTTCAGGACAACAGCAAATCTGGGGCTCTGTGCTTTCTTTCGTTCTGAACAAGTGTTACTGTTTTCTGCACAAAAGCGATTCTGCGAAGCAAGGTGAACACTTCTGCTTCCCAGGCACAGAGAAGGTGCTAGCAGGGAATTCTCTGCCTGCCTTTCCCCAGTGCTCTGCAAGCTCTCCAGGACAACAGCAAATCTGGGGCTCTGTGCTTTCTTTCGTTCTGAACAAGTGTTACTGTTTTCTGCACAAAAGCGATTCTACGAAGCAAGGTGAACACTTCTGCTTCCCAGGCACAGAGAAGGTGCTAGCAGGGAATTCTCTGCCTGCCTTTCCCCAGTGCTCTGCAAGCTCTCCAGGACAACAGCAAATCTGGGGCTCTGTGCTTTCTTTCGTTCTGAACAAGTGTTACTGTTTTCTGCACAAAAGCGATTCTGCGAAGCAATGTGAACACTTCTGCTTCCCAGGCACAGAGAAGGTGCTAGCAGGGAATTCTCTGCCTGCCTTTCCCCAGTGTCCTGCAAGCTCTCCAGGACAACATAAAATCTGGGGCTCTGTGCTTTCTTTCGTTCTGAACCAGTATTACTGTTTTCTGCACAAAAGCGATTCTGCGAAGCAATGTGAACACTTCTGCTTCCCAGGCACAGAGAATGTGCTAGCAGGGAATTCTCTGCCTGCCTTTCCCCAGTGCTCTGCAAGCTCTCCAGGACAACAGCAAATCTGGGGCTCTGTGCTTTCTTTCGTTCTGAACCAGTCTTACTGTTTTCTGCACAAAAGCGATTCTGCGAAGCAATGTGAACACTTCTGCTTCCCAGGCACAGAGAAGGTGCTAGCAGGGAATTCTCTGCCTGCCTTTCCCCAGTGCTCTGCAAGCTCTCCAGGACAACATAAAATCTGGGGCTCTGTGCTTTCTTTCGTTCTGAACAAGTTTTACTGTTTTCTGCACAAAAGCGATTCTGCGAAGCAATGTGAACACTTCTGCTTCCCAGGCACAGAGAAGGTGCTAGCAGGGAATTCTCTGCCTGCCTTTCCCCGGTGCTCTGCAAGCTCTCCAGGACAACAGCAAATCTGGGGCTCTGTGCTTTCTTTCGTTCTGAACCAGTGTTACTGTTTTCTGCACAAAAGCGATTCTGCGAAGCAATGTGAACAGGCACAGAGAAGGTGCTAGCAGGGAATTCTCTGCCTGCCTTTCCCCAGTGCTCTGCAAGCTCTCCAGGACAACATAAAATCTGGGGCTCTGTGCTTTCTTTCGTTCTGAACAAGTGTTACTGTTTTCTGCACAAAAGCGATTCTGCGAAGCAATGTGAACAGTTCTGCTTCCCAGGCACAGAGAAGGTGCTAGCAGGGAATTCTCTGCCTGCCTTTCCCCAGTGCTCTGCAAGCTCTCCAGGACAACAGCAAATCTGGGGCTCTGTGCTTTCTTTCGTTCTGAACTAGTATTACTGTTTTCTGCACAAAAGAGATTCTGCAAAGCAATGTGAACAGGCACAGAGAAGGTGCTAGCAGGGAATTCTCTGCCTGCCTTTCCCCAGTGCTCTGCAAGCTCTCCAGGACAATATAAAATCTGGCGCTCTGTGCTTTCTTTCGTTCTGAACAAGTGTTACTGTTTTCTGCACAAAAGCGATTCTGCGAAGCAATGTGAACACTTCTGCTTCCCAGGCACAGAGAAGGTGCTAGCAGGGAATTCTCTGCCTGCCTTTCCCCAGTGCTCTGCAAGCTCTCCAGGACAACAGCAATTCTGGGGCTCTGTGCTTTCTTTCGTTCTGAACCAGTGTTACTGTTTTCTGCACAAAAGCAATTCTGCGAAGCAATGTGAACAGGCACAGAGAAGGTGCTAGCAGGGAATTCTCTGCCTGCCTTTCCCCAGTGCTCTGCAAGCTCTCCAGGACAACATAAAATCTGGGGCTCTGTGCTTTCTTTCGTTCTGAACAAGTGTTACTGTTTTCTGCACAAAAGCGATTCTGCGAAGCAATGTGAACACTTCTGCTTCCCAGGCACAGAGAAGGTGCTAGCAGGGAATTCTCTGCCTGCCTTTCCCCGGTGCTCTGCAAGCTCTCCAGGACAACAGCAAATCTGGGGCTCTGTGCTTTCTTTCGTTCTGAACCAGTGTTACTGTTTTCTGCACAAAAGCGATTCTGCGAAGCAATGTGAACAGGCACAGAGAAGGTGCTAGCAGGGAATTCTCTGCCTGCCTTTCCCCAGTGCTCTGCAAGCTCTCCAGGACAACATAAAATCTGGCGCTCTGTGCTTTCTTTCGTTCTGAACAAGTGTTACTGTTTTCTGCACAAAAGCGATTCTGCGAAGCAATGTGAACACTTCTGCTTCCCAGGCACAGAGAAGGTGCTAGCAGGGAATTCTCTGCCTGCCTTTCCCCAGTGCTCTGCAAGCTCTCCAGGACAACAGCAAATCTGGCGCTCTGTGCTTTCTTTCGTTCTGAACAAGTGTTAGTGTTTTCTGCACAAAAGCGATTCTGTGAAGCAATGTGAACAGGCACAGAGAAGGTGCTAGCAGGGAATTCTCTGCCTGCCTTTCCCCAGTGCTCTGCAAGCTCTCCAGGACAACAGCAAATCTGGGGCTCTGTGCTTTCTTTCGTTTTGAACCAGTGTTACTGTTTTCTGCACAAAAGCAATTCTGCGAAGCAATGTGAACAGGCACAGAGAAGGTGCTAGCAGGGAATTCTCTGCCTGCCTTTCCCCAGTGCTCTGCAAGCTCTCCAGGACAACATAAAATCTGGGGCTCTGTGCTTTCTTTCGTTCTGAACAAGTGTTACTGTTTTCTGCACAAAAGCGATTCTGCGAAGCAATGTGAACACTTCTGCTTCCCAGGCACAGAGAAGGTGCTAGCAGGGAATTCTCTGCCTGCCTTTCCCCAGTGCTCTGCAAGCTCTCCAGGACAACAGCAAATCTGGGGCTCTGTGCTTTCTTTCGTTCTGAACCAGTGTTACTGTTTTCTGCACAAAAGCGATTCTGCGAAGCAATGTGAACAGGCACAGAGAAGGTGCTAGCAGGGAATTCTCTGCCTGCCTTTCCCCAGTGCTCTGCAAGCTCTCCAGGACAACATAAAATCTGGGGCTCTGTGCTTTCTTTCGTTCTGAACAAGTGTTACTGTTTTCTGCACAAAAGCGATTCTGCGAAGCAATGTGAACACTTCTGCTTCCCAGGCACAGAGAAGGTGCTAGCAGGGAATTCTCTGCCTGCCTTTCCCCAGTGCTCTGCAAGCTCTCCAGGACAATATAAAATCTGGCGCTCTGTGCTTTCTTTCGTTCTGAGCAAGTGTTACTGTTTTCTGCACAAAAGCGATTCTGCGAAGCAATGTGAACACTTCTGCTTCCCAGGCACAGAGAAGGTGCTAGCAGGGAATTCTCTGCCTGCCTTTCCCCAGTGCTCTGCAAGCTCTCCAGGACAACATAAAATCTGGGGCTCTGTGCTTTCTTTCGTTCTGAACCAGTGTTACTGTTTTCTGCACAAAAGCAATTCTGCGAACCAATGTGAACAGGCACAGAGAAGGTGCTAGCAGGGAATTCTCTGCCTGCCTTTCCCCAGTGCTCTGCAAGCTCTCCAGGACAACATAAAATCTGGGGTTCTGTGCTTTCTTTCGTTCTGAACCAGTGTTACTGTTTTCTGCACAAAAGCGATTCTGCGAAGCAAGGTGAACACTTCTGCTTCCCAGTTACAGAGAAGGTGCTAGCAGGGAATTCTCTGCCTGCCTTTCCCCAGTGCTCTGCAAGCTCTTCAGGACAACATAAAATCTGGGGCTCTGTGCTTGCTTTCGTTCTGAACCAGTATTACTGTTTTCTGCACAAAAGCGATTCTGCGAAGCAATGTGAACAGGCACAGAGAAGGTGCTAGCAGGGAATTCTCTGCCTGCCTTTCCCCAGTGCTCTGCAAGCTCTCCAGGACAACATAAAATCTGGGGCTCTGTGCTTTCTTTCGTTCTGAACAAGTGTTACTGTTTTCTGCACAAAAGCGATTCTGCGAAGCAATGTGAACACTTCTGCTTCCCAGGCACAGAGAAGGTGCTAGCAGGGAATTCTCTGCCTGCCTTTCCCCAGTGCTCTGCAAGCTCTCCAGGACAATATAAAATCTGGCGCTCTGTGCTTTCTTTCGTTCTGAACAAGTGTTATTGTTTTCTGCACAAAAGCGATTCTGCGAAGCAATGTGAACACTTCTGCTTCCCAGGCACAGAGAAGGTGCTAGCAGGGAATTCTCTGCCTGCCTTTCCCCAGTGCTCTGCAAGCTCTCCAGGACAACAGCAAATCTGGGGCTCTGTGCTTTCTTTCGTTCTGAACCAGTGTTACTGTTTTCTGCACAAAAGCGATTCAGCGAAGCAATGTGAACAGGCACAGAGAAGGTGCTAGCAGGGAATTCTCTGCCTGCCTTTCCCCAGTGCTCTGCAAGCTCTCCAGGACAACATAAAATCTGGGGCTCTGTGCTTTCTTTCGTTCTGAACCAGTATTACTGTTTTCTGCACAAAAGCGATTTTGCGAAGCAATGTGAACACTTCTGCTTCCCAGTTACAGAGAAGGTGCTAGCAGGGAATTCCCTGCCTGCCTTTCCCCACTGCTCTGCAAGCTCTTCAGGACAACAGCAAATCTGGGGCTCTGTGCTTTCTTTCGTTCTGAACAAGTGTTACTGTTTTCTGCACAAAAGCGATTCTGCGAAGCAAGGTGAACACTTCTGCTTCCCAGGCACAGAGAAGGTGCTAGCAGGGAATTCTCTGCCTGCCTTTCCCCAGTGCTCTGCAAGCTCTCCAGGACAACAGCAAATCTGGGGCTCTGTGCTTTCTTTCGTTCTGAACAAGTGTTACTGTTTTCTGCACAAAAGCGATTCTGCGAAGCAAGGTGAACACTTCTGCTTCCCAGGCACAGAGAAGGTGCTAGCAGGGAATTCTCTGCCTGCCTTTCCCCAGTGCTCTGCAAGCTCTCCAGGACAACAGCAAATCTGGGGCTCTGTGCTTTCTTTCGTTCTGAGCAAGTGTTACTGTTTTCTGCACAAAAGCGATTCTGCGAAGCAATGTGAACAGGCACAGAGAAGGTGCTAGCAGGGAATTCTCTGCCTGCCTTTCCCCAGTGCTCTGCAAGCTCTCCAGGACAACATAAAATCTGGGGCTCTGTGCTTTCTTTCGTTCTGAACAAGTGTTACTGTTTTCTGCACAAAAGCGATTCTGCGAAGCAATGTGAACACTTCTGCTTCCCAGGCACAGAGAAGGTGCTAGCAGGGAATTCTCTGCCTGCCTTTCCCCAGTGCTCTGCAAGCTCTCCAGGACAATATAAAATCTGGCGCTCTGTGCTTTCTTTCGTTCTGAGCAAGTGTTACTGTTTTCTGCACAAAAGCGATTCTGCGAAGCAATGTGAACACTTCTGCTTCCCAGGCACAGAGAAGGTGCTAGCAGGGAATTCTCTGCCTGCCTTTCCCCAGTGCTCTGCAAGCTCTCCAGGACAACATAAAATCTGGGGCTCTGTGCTTTCTTTCGTTCTGAACCAGTGTTACTGTTTTCTGCACAAAAGCAATTCTGCGAACCAATGTGAACAGGCACAGAGAAGGTGCTAGCAGGGAATTCTCTGCCTGCCTTTCCCCAGTGCTCTGCAAGCTCTCCAGGACAACATAAAATCTGGGGTTCTGTGCTTTCTTTCGTTCTGAACCAGTGTTACTGTTTTCTGCACAAAAGCGATTCTGCGAAGCAAGGTGAACACTTCTGCTTCCCAGTTACAGAGAAGGTGCTAGCAGGGAATTCTCTGCCTGCCTTTCCCCAGTGCTCTGCAAGCTCTTCAGGACAACATAAAATCTGGGGCTCTGTGCTTGCTTTCGTTCTGAACCAGTATTACTGTTTTCTGCACAAAAGCGATTCTGCGAAGCAATGTGAACAGGCACAGAGAAGGTGCTAGCAGGGAATTCTCTGCCTGCCTTTCCCCAGTGCTCTGCAAGCTCTCCAGGACAACATAAAATCTGGGGCTCTGTGCTTTCTTTCGTTCTGAACAAGTGTTACTGTTTTCTGCACAAAAGCGATTCTGCGAAGCAATGTGAACACTTCTGCTTCCCAGGCACAGAGAAGGTGCTAGCAGGGAATTCTCTGCCTGCCTTTCCCCAGTGCTCTGCAAGCTCTCCAGGACAATATAAAATCTGGCGCTCTGTGCTTTCTTTCGTTCTGAACAAGTGTTACTGTTTTCTGCACAAAAGCGATTCTGCGAAGCAATGTGAACACTTCTGCTTCCCAGGCACAGAGAAGGTGCTAGCAGGGAATTCTCTGCCTGCCTTTCCCCAGTGCTCTGCAAGCTCTCCAGGACAATATAAAATCTGGCGCTCTGTGCTTTCTTTCGTTCTGAACAAGTGTTACTGTTTTCTGCACAAAAGCGATTCTGCGAAGCAATGTGAACACTTCTGCTTCCCAGGCACAGAGAAGGTGCTAGCAGGGAATTCTCTGCCTGCCTTTCCCCAGTGCTCTGCAAGCTCTCCAGGACAACAGCAAATCTGGGGCTCTGTGCTTTCTTTCGTTCTGAACCAGTGTTACTGTTTTCTGCACAAAAGCGATTCAGCGAAGCAATGTGAACAGGCACAGAGAAGGTGCTAGCAGGGAATTCTCTGCCTGCCTTTCCCCAGTGCTCTGCAAGCTCTCCAGGACAACATAAAATCTGGGGCTCTGTGCTTTCTTTCGTTCTGAACCAGTATTACTGTTTTCTGCACAAAAGCGATTTTGCGAAGCAATGTGAACACTTCTGCTTCCCAGTTACAGAGAAGGTGCTAGCAGGGAATTCCCTGCCTGCCTTTCCCCACTGCTCTGCAAGCTCTTCAGGACAACAGCAAATCTGGGGCTCTGTGCTTTCTTTCGTTCTGAACAAGTGTTACTGTTTTCTGCACAAAAGCGATTCTGCGAAGCAAGGTGAACACTTCTGCTTCCCAGGCACAGAGAAGGTGCTAGCAGGGAATTCTCTGCCTGCCTTTCCCCAGTGCTCTGCAAGCTCTCCAGGACAACAGCAAATCTGGGGCTCTGTGCTTTCTTTCGTTCTGAACAAGTGTTACTGTTTTCTGCACAAAAGCGATTCTGCGAAGCAAGGTGAACACTTCTGCTTCCCAGGCACAGAGAAGGTGCTAGCAGGGAATTCTCTGCCTGCCTTTCCCCAGTGCTCTGCAAGCTCTCCAGGACAACAGCAAATCTGGGGCTCTGTGCTTTCTTTCGTTCTGAACAAGTGTTACTGTTTTCTGCACAAAAGCGATTCTGCGAAGCAATGTGAACACTTCTGCTTCCCAGGCACAGAGAAGGTGCTAGCAGGGAATTCTCTGCCTGCCTTTCCCCAGTGCTCTGCAAGCTCTCCAGGACAATATAAAATCTGGCGCTCTGTGCTTTCTTTCGTTCTGAGCAAGTGTTACTGTTTTCTGCACAAAAGCGATTCTGCGAAGCAATGTGAACACTTCTGCTTCCCAGGCACAGAGAAGGTGCTAGCAGGGAATTCTCTGCCTGCCTTTCCCCAGTGCTCTGCAAGCTCTCCAGGACAACATAAAATCTGGGGCTCTGTGCTTTCTTTCGTTCTGAACCAGTGTTACTGTTTTCTGCACAAAAGCAATTCTGCGAACCAATGTGAACAGGCACAGAGAAGGTGCTAGCAGGGAATTCTCTGCCTGCCTTTCCCCAGTGCTCTGCAAGCTCTCCAGGACAACATAAAATCTGGGGTTCTGTGCTTTCTTTCGTTCTGAACCAGTGTTACTGTTTTCTGCACAAAAGCGATTCTGCGAAGCAAGGTGAACACTTCTGCTTCCCAGTTACAGAGAAGGTGCTAGCAGGGAATTCTCTGCCTGCCTTTCCCCAGTGCTCTGCAAGCTCTTCAGGACAACATAAAATCTGGGGCTCTGTGCTTGCTTTCGTTCTGAACCAGTATTACTGTTTTCTGCACAAAAGCGATTCTGCGAAGCAATGTGAACAGGCACAGAGAAGGTGCTAGCAGGGAATTCTCTGCCTGCCTTTCCCCAGTGCTCTGCAAGCTCTCCAGGACAACATAAAATCTGGGGCTCTGTGCTTTCTTTCGTTCTGAACAAGTGTTACTGTTTTCTGCACAAAAGCGATTCTGCGAAGCAATGTGAACACTTCTGCTTCCCAGGCACAGAGAAGGTGCTAGCAGGGAATTCTCTGCCTGCCTTTCCCCAGTGCTCTGCAAGCTCTCCAGGACAATATAAAATCTGGCGCTCTGTGCTTTCTTTCGTTCTGAACAAGTGTTACTGTTTTCTGCACAAAAGCGATTCTGCGAAGCAATGTGAACACTTCTGCTTCCCAGGCACAGAGAAGGTGCTAGCAGGGAATTCTCTGCCTGCCTTTCCCCAGTGCTCTGCAAGCTCTCCAGGACAACAGCAAATCTGGGGCTCTGTGCTTTCTTTCGTTCTGAACCAGTGTTACTGTTTTCTGCACAAAAGCGATTCAGCGAAGCAATGTGAACAGGCACAGAGAAGGTGCTAGCAGGGAATTCTCTGCCTGCCTTTCCCCAGTGCTCTGCAAGCTCTCCAGGACAACATAAAATCTGGGGCTCTGTGCTTTCTTTCGTTCTGAACCAGTATTACTGTTTTCTGCACAAAAGCGATTTTGCGAAGCAATGTGAACACTTCTGCTTCCCAGGCACAGAGAAGGTGCTAGCAGGGAATTCTCTGCCTGCCTTTCCCCAGTGCTCTGCAAGCTCTCCAGGACAATATAAAATCTGGCGCTCTGTGCTTTCTTTCGTTCTGAACAAGTGTTACTGTTTTCTGCACAAAAGCGATTCTGCGAAGCAATGTGAACACTTCTGCTTCCCAGGCACAGAGAAGGTGCTAGCAGGGAATTCTCTGCCTGCCTTTCCCCAGTGCTCTGCAAGCTCTCCAGGACAACATAAAATCTGGGGCTCTGTGCTTTCTTTCGTTCTGAACCAGTGTTACTGTTTTCTGCACAAAAGCAATTCTGCGAACCAATGTGAACAGGCACAGAGAAGGTGCTAGCAGGGAATTCTCTGCCTGCCTTTCCCCAGTGCTCTGCAAGCTCTCCAGGACAACATAAAATCTGGGGTTCTGTGCTTTCTTTCGTTCTGAACCAGTGTTACTGTTTTCTGCACAAAAGCGATTCTGCGAAGCAAGGTGAACACTTCTGCTTCCCAGTTACAGAGAAGGTGCTAGCAGGGAATTCTCTGCCTGCCTTTCCCCAGTGCTCTGCAAGCTCTTCAGGACAACATAAAATCTGGGGCTCTGTGCTTGCTTTCGTTCTGAACCAGTATTACTGTTTTCTGCACAAAAGCGATTCTGCGAAGCAATGTGAACACTTCTGCTTCCCAGGCACAGAGAAGGTGCTAGCAGGGAATTCTCTGCCTGCCTTTCCCCAGTGCTCTGCAAGCTCTCCAGGACAACAGCAAATCTGGGGCTATGTGCTTTCTTTCGTTCTGAACAAGTGTTACTGTTTTCTGCACAAAAGCGATTCTACGAAGCAAGGTGAACACTTCTGCTTCCCAGGCACAGAGAAGGTGCTAGCAGGGAATTCTCTGCCTGCCTTTCCCCAGTGCTCTGCAAGCTCTCCAGGACAACAGCAAATCTGGGGCTCTGTGCTTTCTTTCGTTTTGAACCAGTGTTACCGTTTTCTGCACAAAAGCGATTCTGCGAACCAATGTGAACAGGCACAGAGAAGGTGCTAGCAGGGAATTCTCTGCCTGGCTTTCCCCAGTGCTCTGCAAGCTCTCCAGGACAACATAAAATCTGGGGCTCTGTGCTTTCTTTCGTTCTGAACAAGTGTTACTGTTTTCTGCACAAAAGCGATTCTACGAAGCAAGGTGAACACTTCTGCTTCCCAGGCACAGAGAAGGTGCTAGCAGGGAATTCTCTGCCTGCCTTTCCCCAGTGCTCTGCAAGCTCTCCAGGACAACATAAAATCTGGGGCTCTGTGCTTTCTTTCGTTCTGAACAAGTGTTACTGTTTTCTGCACAAAAGCGATTCTCCGAAGCAATGTGAACACTTCTGCTTCACAGGCACAGAGAAGGTGCTAGCAGGGAATTCTCTGCCTGCCTTTCCCCAGTGCTCTGCAAGCTCTCCAGGACAACAGCAAATCTGGGGCTCTGTGCTTTCTTTCGTTCTGAACTAGTATTACTGTTTTCTGCACAAAAGCGATTCTGCGAAGCAATGTGAACACTTCTGCTTCCCAGGCACAGAGAAGGTGCTAGCAGGGAATTCTCTGCCTGCCTTTCCCCAGTGCTCTGCAAGCTCTCCAGGACAACAGCAAATCTGGGGCTCTGTGCTTTCTTTCGTTCTGAACAAGTGTTACTGTTTTCTGCACAAAAGCCATTCTGCGAAGCAATGTGAACAGGCACAGAGAAGGTGCTAGCAGGGAATTCTCTGCCTGCCTTTCCCCAGTGCTCTGCAAGCTCTCCAGGACAACAGCAAATCTGGGGCTCTGTGCTTTCTTTCGTTCTGAGCCAGTATTACTGTTTTCTGCACAAAAGCGATTCTGCGTACCAATGTGAACAGGCACAGAGAAGGTGCTAGCAGGGAATTCTCTGCCTGCCTTTCCCCAGTGCTCTGCAAGCTCTCCAGGACAACATAAAATCTGGCGCTCTGTGCTTTCTTTCGTTCTGAACAAGTGTTACTGTTTTCTGCACAAAAGCGATTCTGCGAAGCAATGTGAACACTTCTGCTTCCCAGGCACAGAGAAGGTGCTAGCAGGGAATTCTCTGCCTGCCTTTCCCCAGTGCTCTGCAAGCTCTCCAGGACAACAGCAAATCTGGGGCTCTGTGCTTTCTTTCGTTTTGAACCAGTGTTACTGTTTTCTGCACAAAAGCAATTCTGCGAACCAATTTGAACAGGCACAGAGAAGGTGCTAGCAGGGAATTCTCTGCCTGCCTTTCCCCAGTGCTCTGCAAGCTCTCCAGGACAACAGCAAATCTGGGGCTCTGTGCTTTCTTTCGTTCTGAACAAGTGTTACTGTTTTCTGCACAAAAGCGATTCTGCGAAGCAATGTGAACACTTCTGCTTCCCAGGCACAGAGAAGGTGCTAGCAGGGAATTCTCTGCCTGCCTTTCCCCAGTGCTCTGCAAGCTCTCCAGGACAACATAAAATCTGGGGCTCTGTGCTTTCTTTCGTTCTGAACTAGTATTACTGTTTTCTGCACAAAAGCGATTCTACGAAGCAATGTGAACAGGCACAGAGAAGGTGCTAGCAGGGAATTCTCTGCCTGCCTTTCCCCAGTGCTCTGCAAGCTCTCCAGGACAATATAAAATCTGGCGCTCTGTGCTTTCTTTCGTTCTGAACAAGTGTTACTGTTTTCTGCACAAAAGCGATTCTGCGAAGCAATGTGAACACTTCTGCTTCCCAGGCACAGAGAAGGTGCTAGCAGGGAATTCTCTGCCTGCCTTTCCCCAGTGCTCTGCAAGCTCTCCAGGACAACAGCAAATCTGGGGCTCTGTGCTTTCTTTCGTTCTGAACCAGTGTTACTGTTTTCTGCACAAAAGCGATTCAGCGAAGCAATGTGAACAGGCACAGAGAAGGTGCTAGCAGGGAATTCTCTGCCTGCCTTTCCCCAGTGCTCTGCAAGCTCTCCAGGACAACATAAAATCTGGGGCTCTGTGCTTTCTTTCGTTCTGAACCAGTATTACTGTTTTCTGCACAAAAGCGATTTTGCGAAGCAATGTGAACACTTCTGCTTCCCAGTTACAGAGAAGGTGCTAGCAGGGAATTCTCTGCCTGCCTTTCCCCACTGCTCTGCAAGCTCTTCAGGACAACAGCAAATCTGGGGCTCTGTGCTTTCTTTCGTTCTGAACAAGTGTTACTGTTTTCTGCACAAAAGCGATTCTGCGAAGCAAGGTGAACACTTCTGCTTCCCAGGCACAGAGAAGGTGCTAGCAGGGAATTCTCTGCCTGCCTTTCCCCAGTGCTCTGCAAGCTCTCCAGGACAACAGCAAATCTGGGGCTCTGTGCTTTCTTTCGTTCTGAACAAGTGTTACTGTTTTCTGCACAAAAGCGATTCTACGAAGCAAGGTGAACACTTCTGCTTCCCAGGCACAGAGAAGGTGCTAGCAGGGAATTCTCTGCCTGCCTTTCCCCAGTGCTCTGCAAGCTCTCCAGGACAACAGCAAATCTGGGGCTCTGTGCTTTCTTTCGTTCTGAACAAGTGTTACTGTTTTCTGCACAAAAGCGATTCTGCGAAGCAATGTGAACACTTCTGCTTCCCAGGCACAGAGAAGGTGCTAGCAGGGAATTCTCTGCCTGCCTTTCCCCAGTGTCCTGCAAGCTCTCCAGGACAACATAAAATCTGGGGCTCTGTGCTTTCTTTCGTTCTGAACCAGTATTACTGTTTTCTGCACAAAAGCGATTCTGCGAAGCAATGTGAACACTTCTGCTTCCCAGGCACAGAGAAGGTGCTAGCAGGGAATTCTCTGCCTGCCTTTCCCCAGTGCTCTGCAAGCTCTCCAGGACAACAGCAAATCTGGGGCTCTGTGCTTTCTTTCGTTCTGAACAAGTGTTACTGTTTTCTGCACAAAAGCGATTCTGCGAAGAAATGTGAACACTTCTGCTTCCCAGGCACAGAGAATGTGCTAGCAGGGAATTCTCTGCCTGCCTTTCCCCAGTGCTCTGCAAGCTCTCCAGGACAACAGCAAATCTGGGGCTCTGTGCTTTCTTTCGTTCTGAACCAGTCTTACTGTTTTCTGCACAAAAGCGATTCTGCGAAGCAATGTGAACACTTCTGCTTCCCAGGCACAGAGAAGGTGCTAGCAGGGAATTCTCTGCCTGCCTTTCCCCAGTGCTCTGCAAGCTCTCCAGGACAACATAAAATCTGGGGCTCTGTGCTTTCTTTCGTTCTGAACAAGTTTTACTGTTTTCTGCACAAAAGCGATTCTGCGAAGCAATGTGAACACTTCTGCTTCCCAGGCACAGAGAAGGTGCTAGCAGGGAATTCTCTGCCTGCCTTTCCCCGGTGCTCTGCAAGCTCTCCAGGACAACAGCAAATCTGGGGCTCTGTGCTTTCTTTCGTTCTGAACCAGTGTTACTGTTTTCTGCACAAAAGCGATTCTGCGAAGCAATGTGAACAGGCACAGAGAAGGTGCTAGCAGGGAATTCTCTGCCTGCCTTTCCCCAGTGCTCTGCAAGCTCTCCAGGACAACATAAAATCTGGGGCTCTGTGCTTTCTTTCGTTCTGAACAAGTGTTACTGTTTTCTGCACAAAAGCGATTCTGCGAAGCAATGTGAACAGTTCTGCTTCCCAGGCACAGAGAAGGTGCTAGCAGGGAATTCTCTGCCTGCCTTTCCCCAGTGCTCTGCAAGCTCTCCAGGACAACAGCAAATCTGGGGCTCTGTGCTTTCTTTCGTTCTGAACTAGTATTACTGTTTTCTGCACAAAAGAGATTCTGCAAAGCAATGTGAACAGGCACAGAGAAGGTGCTAGCAGGGAATTCTCTGCCTGCCTTTCCCCAGTGCTCTGCAAGCTCTCCAGGACAATATAAAATCTGGCGCTCTGTGCTTTCTTTCGTTCTGAACAAGTGTTACTGTTTTCTGCACAAAAGCGATTCTGCGAAGCAATGTGAACACTTCTGCTTCCCAGGCACAGAGAAGGTGCTAGCAGGGAATTCTCTGCCTGCCTTTCCCCAGTGCTCTGCAAGCTCTCCAGGACAACAGCAATTCTGGGGCTCTGTGCTTTCTTTCGTTCTGAACCAGTGTTACTGTTTTCTGCACAAAAGCAATTCTGCGAAGCAATGTGAACAGGCACAGAGAAGGTGCTAGCAGGGAATTCTCTGCCTGCCTTTCCCCAGTGCTCTGCAAGCTCTCCAGGACAACATAAAATCTGGGGCTCTGTGCTTTCTTTCGTTCTGAACAAGTGTTACTGTTTTCTGCACAAAAGCGATTCTGCGAAGCAATGTGAACACTTCTGCTTCCCAGGCACAGAGAAGGTGCTAGCAGGGAATTCTCTGCCTGCCTTTCCCCAGTGCTCTGCAAGCTCTCCAGGACAACAGCAAATCTGGGGCTCTGTGCTTTCTTTCGTTCTGAACCAGTGTTACTGTTTTCTGCACAAAAGCGATTCTGCGAAGCAATGTGAACAGGCACAGAGAAGGTGCTAGCAGGGAATTCTCTGCCTGCCTTTCCCCAGTGCTCTGCAAGCTCTCCAGGACAACATAAAATCTGGCGCTCTGTGCTTTCTTTCGTTCTGAACAAGTGTTACTGTTTTCTGCACAAAAGCGATTCTGCGAACCAATGTGAACAGGCACAGAGAAGGTGCTAGCAGGGAATTCTCTGCCTGCCTTTCCCCAGTGCTCTGCAAGCTCTCCAGGACAACATAAAATCTGGGGCTCTGTGCTTTCTTTCGTTCTGAACAAGTGTTACTGTTTTCTGCACAAAAGCGATTCTGCGAAGCAATGTGAACACTTCTGCTTCCCAGGCACAGAGAAGGTGCTAGCAGGGAATTCTCTGCCTGCCTTTCCCCAGTGCTCTGCAAGCTCTCCAGGACAACAGCAAATCTGGGGCTCTGTGCTTTCTTTCGTTCTGAACCAGTGTTACTGTTTTCTGCACAAAAGCGATTCTGCGAAGCAATGTGAACAGGCACAGAGAAGGTGCTAGCAGGGAATTCTCTGCCTGCCTTTCCCCAGTGCTCTGCAAGCTCTCCAGGACAACATAAAATCTGGGGCTCTGTGCTTTCTTTCGTTCTGAACAAGTGTTACTGTTTTCTGCACAAAAGCGATTCTGCGAAGCAATGTGAACACTTCTGCTTCCCAGGCACAGAGAAGGTGCTAGCAGGGAATTCTCTGCCTGCCTTTCCCCAGTGCTCTGCAAGCTCTCCAGGACAATATAAAATCTGGCGCTCTGTGCTTTCTTTCGTTCTGAGCAAGTGTTACTGTTTTCTGCACAAAAGCGATTCTGCGAAGCAATGTGAACACTTCTGCTTCCCAGGCACAGAGAAGGTGCTAGCAGGGAATTCTCTGCCTGCCTTTCCCCAGTGCTCTGCAAGCTCTCCAGGACAACATAAAATCTGGGGCTCTGTGCTTTCTTTCGTTCTGAACCAGTGTTACTGTTTTCTGCACAAAAGCAATTCTGCGAACCAATGTGAACAGGCACAGAGAAGGTGCTAGCAGGGAATTCTCTGCCTGCCTTTCCCCAGTGCTCTGCAAGCTCTCCAGGACAACATAAAATCTGGGGTTCTGTGCTTTCTTTCGTTCTGAACCAGTGTTACTGTTTTCTGCACAAAAGCGATTCTGCGAAGCAAGGTGAACACTTCTGCTTCCCAGTTACAGAGAAGGTGCTAGCAGGGAATTCTCTGCCTGCCTTTCCCCAGTGCTCTGCAAGCTCTTCAGGACAACATAAAATCTGGGGCTCTGTGCTTGCTTTCGTTCTGAACCAGTATTACTGTTTTCTGCACAAAAGCGATTCTGCGAAGCAATGTGAACAGGCACAGAGAAGGTGCTAGCAGGGAATTCTCTGCCTGCCTTTCCCCAGTGCTCTGCAAGCTCTCCAGGACAACATAAAATCTGGGGCTCTGTGCTTTCTTTCGTTCTGAACAAGTGTTACTGTTTTCTGCACAAAAGCGATTCTGCGAAGCAATGTGAACACTTCTGCTTCCCAGGCACAGAGAAGGTGCTAGCAGGGAATTCTCTGCCTGCCTTTCCCCAGTGCTCTGCAAGCTCTCCAGGACAATATAAAATCTGGCGCTCTGTGCTTTCTTTCGTTCTGAACAAGTGTTACTGTTTTCTGCACAAAAGCGATTCTGCGAAGCAATGTGAACACTTCTGCTTCCCAGGCACAGAGAAGGTGCTAGCAGGGAATTCTCTGCCTGCCTTTCCCCAGTGCTCTGCAAGCTCTCCAGGACAACAGCAAATCTGGGGCTCTGTGCTTTCTTTCGTTCTGAACCAGTGTTACTGTTTTCTGCACAAAAGCGATTCAGCGAAGCAATGTGAACAGGCACAGAGAAGGTGCTAGCAGGGAATTCTCTGCCTGCCTTTCCCCAGTGCTCTGCAAGCTCTCCAGGACAACATAAAATCTGGGGCTCTGTGCTTTCTTTCGTTCTGAACCAGTATTACTGTTTTCTGCACAAAAGCGATTTTGCGAAGCAATGTGAACACTTCTGCTTCCCAGTTACAGAGAAGGTGCTAGCAGGGAATTCCCTGCCTGCCTTTCCCCACTGCTCTGCAAGCTCTTCAGGACAACAGCAAATCTGGGGCTCTGTGCTTTCTTTCGTTCTGAACAAGTGTTACTGTTTTCTGCACAAAAGCGATTCTGCGAAGCAAGGTGAACACTTCTGCTTCCCAGGCACAGAGAAGGTGCTAGCAGGGAATTCTCTGCCTGCCTTTCCCCAGTGCTCTGCAAGCTCTCCAGGACAACAGCAAATCTGGGGCTCTGTGCTTTCTTTCGTTCTGAACAAGTGTTACTGTTTTCTGCACAAAAGCGATTCTGCGAAGCAAGGTGAACACTTCTGCTTCCCAGGCACAGAGAAGGTGCTAGCAGGGAATTCTCTGCCTGCCTTTCCCCAGTGCTCTGCAAGCTCTCCAGGACAACAGCAAATCTGGGGCTCTGTGCTTTCTTTCGTTCTGAGCAAGTGTTACTGTTTTCTGCACAAAAGCGATTCTGCGAAGCAATGTGAACAGGCACAGAGAAGGTGCTAGCAGGGAATTCTCTGCCTGCCTTTCCCCAGTGCTCTGCAAGCTCTCCAGGACAACATAAAATCTGGGGCTCTGTGCTTTCTTTCGTTCTGAACAAGTGTTACTGTTTTCTGCACAAAAGCGATTCTGCGAAGCAATGTGAACACTTCTGCTTCCCAGGCACAGAGAAGGTGCTAGCAGGGAATTCTCTGCCTGCCTTTCCCCAGTGCTCTGCAAGCTCTCCAGGACAATATAAAATCTGGCGCTCTGTGCTTTCTTTCGTTCTGAGCAAGTGTTACTGTTTTCTGCACAAAAGCGATTCTGCGAAGCAATGTGAACACTTCTGCTTCCCAGGCACAGAGAAGGTGCTAGCAGGGAATTCTCTGCCTGCCTTTCCCCAGTGCTCTGCAAGCTCTCCAGGACAACATAAAATCTGGGGCTCTGTGCTTTCTTTCGTTCTGAACCAGTGTTACTGTTTTCTGCACAAAAGCAATTCTGCGAACCAATGTGAACAGGCACAGAGAAGGTGCTAGCAGGGAATTCTCTGCCTGCCTTTCCCCAGTGCTCTGCAAGCTCTCCAGGACAACATAAAATCTGGGGTTCTGTGCTTTCTTTCGTTCTGAACCAGTGTTACTGTTTTCTGCACAAAAGCGATTCTGCGAAGCAAGGTGAACACTTCTGCTTCCCAGTTACAGAGAAGGTGCTAGCAGGGAATTCTCTGCCTGCCTTTCCCCAGTGCTCTGCAAGCTCTTCAGGACAACATAAAATCTGGGGCTCTGTGCTTGCTTTCGTTCTGAACCAGTATTACTGTTTTCTGCACAAAAGCGATTCTGCGAAGCAATGTGAACAGGCACAGAGAAGGTGCTAGCAGGGAATTCTCTGCCTGCCTTTCCCCAGTGCTCTGCAAGCTCTCCAGGACAACATAAAATCTGGGGCTCTGTGCTTTCTTTCGTTCTGAACAAGTGTTACTGTTTTCTGCACAAAAGCGATTCTGCGAAGCAATGTGAACACTTCTGCTTCCCAGGCACAGAGAAGGTGCTAGCAGGGAATTCTCTGCCTGCCTTTCCCCAGTGCTCTGCAAGCTCTCCAGGACAACAGCAAATCTGGGGCTCTGTGCTTTCTTTCGTTCTGAACAAGTGTTACTGTTTTCTGCACAAAAGCGATTCTGCGAAGCAAGGTGAACACTTCTGCTTCCCAGGCACAGAGAAGGTGCTAGCAGGGAATTCTCTGCCTGCCTTTCCCCAGTGCTCTGCAAGCTCTCCAGGACAACAGCAAATCTGGGGCTCTGTGCTTTCTTTCATTCTGAGCAAGTGTTACTGTTTTCTGCACAAAAGCGATTCTGCGAAGCAATGTGAACAGGCACAGAGAAGGTGCTAGCAGGGAATTCTCTGCCTGCCTTTCCCCAGTGCTCTGCAAGCTCTCCAGGACAACATAAAATCTGGGGCTCTGTGCTTTCTTTCGTTCTGAACAAGTGTTACTGTTTTCTGCACAAAAGCGATTCTGCGAAGCAATGTGAACACTTCTGCTTCCCAGGCACAGAGAAGGTGCTAGCAGGGAATTCTCTGCCTGCCTTTCCCCAGTGCTCTGCAAGCTCTCCAGGACAATATAAAATCTGGCGCTCTGTGCTTTCTTTCGTTCTGAGCAAGTGTTACTGTTTTCTGCACAAAAGCGATTCTGCGAAGCAATGTGAACACTTCTGCTTCCCAGGCACAGAGAAGGTGCTAGCAGGGAATTCTCTGCCTGCCTTTCCCCAGTGCTCTGCAAGCTCTCCAGGACAACATAAAATCTGGGGCTCTGTGCTTTCTTTCGTTCTGAACCAGTGTTACTGTTTTCTGCACAAAAGCAATTCTGCGAACCAATGTGAACAGGCACAGAGAAGGTGCTAGCAGGGAATTCTCTGCCTGCCTTTCCCCAGTGCTCTGCAAGCTCTCCAGGACAACATAAAATCTGGGGTTCTGTGCTTTCTTTCGTTCTGAACCAGTGTTACTGTTTTCTGCACAAAAGCGATTCTGCGAAGCAAGGTGAACACTTCTGCTTCCCAGTTACAGAGAAGGTGCTAGCAGGGAATTCTCTGCCTGCCTTTCCCCAGTGCTCTGCAAGCTCTTCAGGACAACATAAAATCTGGGGCTCTGTGCTTGCTTTCGTTCTGAACCAGTATTACTGTTTTCTGCACAAAAGCGATTCTGCGAAGCAATGTGAACAGGCACAGAGAAGGTGCTAGCAGGGAATTCTCTGCCTGCCTTTCCCCAGTGCTCTGCAAGCTCTCCAGGACAACATAAAATCTGGGGCTCTGTGCTTTCTTTCGTTCTGAACAAGTGTTACTGTTTTCTGCACAAAAGCGATTCTGCGAAGCAATGTGAACACTTCTGCTTCCCAGGCACAGAGAAGGTGCTAGCAGGGAATTCTCTGCCTGCCTTTCCCCAGTGCTCTGCAAGCTCTCCAGGACAATATAAAATCTGGCGCTCTGTGCTTTCTTTCGTTCTGAACAAGTGTTACTGTTTTCTGCACAAAAGCGATTCTGCGAAGCAATGTGAACACTTCTGCTTCCCAGGCACAGAGAAGGTGCTAGCAGGGAATTCTCTGCCTGCCTTTCCCCAGTGCTCTGCAAGCTCTCCAGGACAACAGCAAATCTGGGGCTCTGTGCTTTCTTTCGTTCTGAACCAGTGTTACTGTTTTCTGCACAAAAGCGATTCAGCGAAGCAATGTGAACAGGCACAGAGAAGGTGCTAGCAGGGAATTCTCTGCCTGCCTTTCCCCAGTGCTCTGCAAGCTCTCCAGGACAACATAAAATCTGGGGCTCTGTGCTTTCTTTCGTTCTGAACCAGTATTACTGTTTTCTGCACAAAAGCGATTTTGCGAAGCAATGTGAACACTTCTGCTTCCCAGTTACAGAGAAGGTGCTAGCAGGGAATTCCCTGCCTGCCTTTCCCCACTGCTCTGCAAGCTCTTCAGGACAACAGCAAATCTGGGGCTCTGTGCTTTCTTTCGTTCTGAACAAGTGTTACTGTTTTCTGCACAAAAGCGATTCTGCGAAGCAAGGTGAACACTTCTGCTTCCCAGGCACAGAGAAGGTGCTAGCAGGGAATTCTCTGCCTGCCTTTCCCCAGTGCTCTGCAAGCTCTCCAGGACAACAGCAAATCTGGGGCTCTGTGCTTTCTTTCGTTCTGAACAAGTGTTACTGTTTTCTGCACAAAAGCGATTCTGCGAAGCAAGGTGAACACTTCTGCTTCCCAGGCACAGAGAAGGTGCTAGCAGGGAATTCTCTGCCTGCCTTTCCCCAGTGCTCTGCAAGCTCTCCAGGACAACAGCAAATCTGGGGCTCTGTGCTTTCTTTCGTTCTGAACAAGTGTTACTGTTTTCTGCACAAAAGCGATTCTGCGAAGCAATGTGAACACTTCTGCTTCCCAGGCACAGAGAAGGTGCTAGCAGGGAATTCTCTGCCTGCCTTTCCCCAGTGCTCTGCAAGCTCTCCAGGACAATATAAAATCTGGCGCTCTGTGCTTTCTTTCGTTCTGAGCAAGTGTTACTGTTTTCTGCACAAAAGCGATTCTGCGAAGCAATGTGAACACTTCTGCTTCCCAGGCACAGAGAAGGTGCTAGCAGGGAATTCTCTGCCTGCCTTTCCCCAGTGCTCTGCAAGCTCTCCAGGACAACATAAAATCTGGG
Organism: Strix uralensis; assembly: GCF_047716275.1. Lineage (NCBI taxonomy): Eukaryota > Metazoa > Chordata > Aves > Strigiformes > Strigidae > Strix > Strix uralensis. The sequence goes on along the minus strand of NC_134001.1, from coordinate 3,179,016 downwards.
GCTCTGTGCTTTCTTTCGTTCTGAACCAGTGTTACTGTTTTCTGCACAAAAGCAATTCTGCGAACCAATGTGAACAGGCACAGAGAAGGTGCTAGCAGGGAATTCTCTGCCTGCCTTTCCCCAGTGCTCTGCAAGCTCTCCAGGACAACATAAAATCTGGGGTTCTGTGCTTTCTTTCGTTCTGAACCAGTGTTACTGTTTTCTGCACAAAAGCGATTCTGCGAAGCAAGGTGAACACTTCTGCTTCCCAGTTACAGAGAAGGTGCTAGCAGGGAATTCTCTGCCTGCCTTTCCCCAGTGCTCTGCAAGCTCTTCAGGACAACATAAAATCTGGGGCTCTGTGCTTGCTTTCGTTCTGAACCAGTATTACTGTTTTCTGCACAAAAGCGATTCTGCGAAGCAATGTGAACAGGCACAGAGAAGGTGCTAGCAGGGAATTCTCTGCCTGCCTTTCCCCAGTGCTCTGCAAGCTCTCCAGGACAACATAAAATCTGGGGCTCTGTGCTTTCTTTCGTTCTGAACAAGTGTTACTGTTTTCTGCACAAAAGCGATTCTGCGAAGCAATGTGAACACTTCTGCTTCCCAGGCACAGAGAAGGTGCTAGCAGGGAATTCTCTGCCTGCCTTTCCCCAGTGCTCTGCAAGCTCTCCAGGACAATATAAAATCTGGCGCTCTGTGCTTTCTTTCGTTCTGAACAAGTGTTACTGTTTTCTGCACAAAAGCGATTCTGCGAAGCAATGTGAACACTTCTGCTTCCCAGGCACAGAGAAGGTGCTAGCAGGGAATTCTCTGCCTGCCTTTCCCCAGTGCTCTGCAAGCTCTCCAGGACAACAGCAAATCTGGGGCTCTGTGCTTTCTTTCGTTCTGAACCAGTGTTACTGTTTTCTGCACAAAAGCGATTCAGCGAAGCAATGTGAACAGGCACAGAGAAGGTGCTAGCAGGGAATTCTCTGCCTGCCTTTCCCCAGTGCTCTGCAAGCTCTCCAGGACAACATAAAATCTGGGGCTCTGTGCTTTCTTTCGTTCTGAACCAGTATTACTGTTTTCTGCACAAAAGCGATTTTGCGAAGCAATGTGAACACTTCTGCTTCCCAGTTACAGAGAAGGTGCTAGCAGGGAATTCCCTGCCTGCCTTTCCCCACTGCTCTGCAAGCTCTTCAGGACAACAGCAAATCTGGGGCTCTGTGCTTTCTTTCGTTCTGAACAAGTGTTACTGTTTTCTGCACAAAAGCGATTCTGCGAAGCAAGGTGAACACTTCTGCTTCCCAGGCACAGAGAAGGTGCTAGCAGGGAATTCTCTGCCTGCCTTTCCCCAGTGCTCTGCAAGCTCTCCAGGACAACAGCAAATCTGGGGCTCTGTGCTTTCTTTCGTTCTGAACAAGTGTTACTGTTTTCTGCACAAAAGCGATTCTGCGAAGCAAGGTGAACACTTCTGCTTCCCAGGCACAGAGAAGGTGCTAGCAGGGAATTCTCTGCCTGCCTTTCCCCAGTGCTCTGCAAGCTCTCCAGGACAACAGCAAATCTGGGGCTCTGTGCTTTCTTTCGTTCTGAACAAGTGTTACTGTTTTCTGCACAAAAGCGATTCTGCGAAGCAATGTGAACACTTCTGCTTCCCAGGCACAGAGAAGGTGCTAGCAGGGAATTCTCTGCCTGCCTTTCCCCAGTGTCCTGCAAGCTCTCCAGGACAACATAAAATCTGGGGCTCTGTGCTTTCTTTCGTTCTGAACCAGTATTACTGTTTTCTGCACAAAAGCGATTCTGCGAAGCAATGTGAACACTTCTGCTTCCCAGGCACAGAGAAGGTGCTAGCAGGGAATTCTCTGCCTGCCTTTCCCCAGTGCTCTGCAAGCTCTCCAGGACAACAGCAAATCTGGGGCTCTGTGCTTTCTTTCGTTCTGAACAAGTGTTACTGTTTTCTGCACAAAAGCGATTCTGCGAAGAAATGTGAACACTTCTGCTTCCCAGGCACAGAGAATGTGCTAGCAGGGAATTCTCTGCCTGCCTTTCCCCAGTGCTCTGCAAGCTCTCCAGGACAACAGCAAATCTGGGGCTCTGTGCTTTCTTTCGTTCTGAACCAGTCTTACTGTTTTCTGCACAAAAGCGATTCTGCGAAGCAATGTGAACACTTCTGCTTCCCAGGCACAGAGAAGGTGCTAGCAGGGAATTCTCTGCCTGCCTTTCCCCAGTGCTCTGCAAGCTCTCCAGGACAACATAAAATCTGGGGCTCTGTGCTTTCTTTCGTTCTGAACAAGTTTTACTGTTTTCTGCACAAAAGCGATTCTGCGAAGCAATGTGAACACTTCTGCTTCCCAGGCACAGAGAAGGTGCTAGCAGGGAATTCTCTGCCTGCCTTTCCCCGGTGCTCTGCAAGCTCTCCAGGACAACAGCAAATCTGGGGCTCTGTGCTTTCTTTCGTTCTGAACCAGTGTTACTGTTTTCTGCACAAAAGCGATTCTGCGAAGCAATGTGAACAGGCACAGAGAAGGTGCTAGCAGGGAATTCTCTGCCTGCCTTTCCCCAGTGCTCTGCAAGCTCTCCAGGACAACATAAAATCTGGGGCTCTGTGCTTTCTTTCGTTCTGAACAAGTGTTACTGTTTTCTGCACAAAAGCGATTCTGCGAAGCAATGTGAACAGTTCTGCTTCCCAGGCACAGAGAAGGTGCTAGCAGGGAATTCTCTGCCTGCCTTTCCCCAGTGCTCTGCAAGCTCTCCAGGACAACAGCAAATCTGGGGCTCTGTGCTTTCTTTCGTTCTGAACTAGTATTACTGTTTTCTGCACAAAAGAGATTCTGCAAAGCAATGTGAACAGGCACAGAGAAGGTGCTAGCAGGGAATTCTCTGCCTGCCTTTCCCCAGTGCTCTGCAAGCTCTCCAGGACAATATAAAATCTGGCGCTCTGTGCTTTCTTTCGTTCTGAACAAGTGTTACTGTTTTCTGCACAAAAGCGATTCTGCGAAGCAATGTGAACACTTCTGCTTCCCAGGCACAGAGAAGGTGCTAGCAGGGAATTCTCTGCCTGCCTTTCCCCAGTGCTCTGCAAGCTCTCCAGGACAACAGCAATTCTGGGGCTCTGTGCTTTCTTTCGTTCTGAACCAGTGTTACTGTTTTCTGCACAAAAGCAATTCTGCGAAGCAATGTGAACAGGCACAGAGAAGGTGCTAGCAGGGAATTCTCTGCCTGCCTTTCCCCAGTGCTCTGCAAGCTCTCCAGGACAACATAAAATCTGGGGCTCTGTGCTTTCTTTCGTTCTGAACAAGTGTTACTGTTTTCTGCACAAAAGCGATTCTGCGAAGCAATGTGAACACTTCTGCTTCCCAGGCACAGAGAAGGTGCTAGCAGGGAATTCTCTGCCTGCCTTTCCCCGGTGCTCTGCAAGCTCTCCAGGACAACAGCAAATCTGGGGCTCTGTGCTTTCTTTCGTTCTGAACCAGTGTTACTGTTTTCTGCACAAAAGCGATTCTGCGAAGCAATGTGAACAGGCACAGAGAAGGTGCTAGCAGGGAATTCTCTGCCTGCCTTTCCCCAGTGCTCTGCAAGCTCTCCAGGACAACATAAAATCTGGCGCTCTGTGCTTTCTTTCGTTCTGAACAAGTGTTACTGTTTTCTGCACAAAAGCGATTCTGCGAAGCAATGTGAACACTTCTGCTTCCCAGGCACAGAGAAGGTGCTAGCAGGGAATTCTCTGCCTGCCTTTCCCCAGTGCTCTGCAAGCTCTCCAGGACAACAGCAAATCTGGCGCTCTGTGCTTTCTTTCGTTCTGAACAAGTGTTAGTGTTTTCTGCACAAAAGCGATTCTGTGAAGCAATGTGAACAGGCACAGAGAAGGTGCTAGCAGGGAATTCTCTGCCTGCCTTTCCCCAGTGCTCTGCAAGCTCTCCAGGACAACAGCAAATCTGGGGCTCTGTGCTTTCTTTCGTTTTGAACCAGTGTTACTGTTTTCTGCACAAAAGCAATTCTGCGAACCAATGTGAACAGGCACAGAGAAGGTGCTAGCAGGGAATTCTCTGCCTGCCTTTCCCCAGTGCTCTGCAAGCTCTCCAGGACAACATAAAATCTGGGGCTCTGTGCTTTCTTTCGTTCTGAACAAGTGTTACTGTTTTCTGCACAAAAGCGATTCTGCGAAGCAATGTGAACACTTCTGCTTCCCAGGCACAGAGAAGGTGCTAGCAGGGAATTCTCTGCCTGCCTTTCCCCAGTGCTCTGCAAGCTCTCCAGGACAACAGCAAATCTGGGGCTCTGTGCTTTCTTTCGTTCTGAACCAGTGTTACTGTTTTCTGCACAAAAGCGATTCTGCGAAGCAATGTGAACAGGCACAGAGAAGGTGCTAGCAGGGAATTCTCTGCCTGCCTTTCCCCAGTGCTCTGCAAGCTCTCCAGGACAACATAAAATCTGGGGCTCTGTGCTTTCTTTCGTTCTGAACAAGTGTTACTGTTTTCTGCACAAAAGCGATTCTGCGAAGCAATGTGAACACTTCTGCTTCCCAGGCACAGAGAAGGTGCTAGCAGGGAATTCTCTGCCTGCCTTTCCCCAGTGCTCTGCAAGCTCTCCAGGACAATATAAAATCTGGCGCTCTGTGCTTTCTTTCGTTCTGAGCAAGTGTTACTGTTTTCTGCACAAAAGCGATTCTGCGAAGCAATGTGAACACTTCTGCTTCCCAGGCACAGAGAAGGTGCTAGCAGGGAATTCTCTGCCTGCCTTTCCCCAGTGCTCTGCAAGCTCTCCAGGACAACATAAAATCTGGGGCTCTGTGCTTTCTTTCGTTCTGAACCAGTGTTACTGTTTTCTGCACAAAAGCAATTCTGCGAACCAATGTGAACAGGCACAGAGAAGGTGCTAGCAGGGAATTCTCTGCCTGCCTTTCCCCAGTGCTCTGCAAGCTCTCCAGGACAACATAAAATCTGGGGTTCTGTGCTTTCTTTCGTTCTGAACCAGTGTTACTGTTTTCTGCACAAAAGCGATTCTGCGAAGCAAGGTGAACACTTCTGCTTCCCAGTTACAGAGAAGGTGCTAGCAGGGAATTCTCTGCCTGCCTTTCCCCAGTGCTCTGCAAGCTCTTCAGGACAACATAAAATCTGGGGCTCTGTGCTTGCTTTCGTTCTGAACCAGTATTACTGTTTTCTGCACAAAAGCGATTCTGCGAAGCAATGTGAACAGGCACAGAGAAGGTGCTAGCAGGGAATTCTCTGCCTGCCTTTCCCCAGTGCTCTGCAAGCTCTCCAGGACAACATAAAATCTGGGGCTCTGTGCTTTCTTTCGTTCTGAACAAGTGTTACTGTTTTCTGCACAAAAGCGATTCTGCGAAGCAATGTGAACACTTCTGCTTCCCAGGCACAGAGAAGGTGCTAGCAGGGAATTCTCTGCCTGCCTTTCCCCAGTGCTCTGCAAGCTCTCCAGGACAATATAAAATCTGGCGCTCTGTGCTTTCTTTCGTTCTGAGCAAGTGTTACTGTTTTCTGCACAAAAGCGATTCTGCGAAGCAATGTGAACACTTCTGCTTCCCAGGCACAGAGAAGGTGCTAGCAGGGAATTCTCTGCCTGCCTTTCCCCAGTGCTCTGCAAGCTCTCCAGGACAACATAAAATCTGGGGCTCTGTGCTTTCTTTCGTTCTGAACCAGTGTTACTGTTTTCTGCACAAAAGCAATTCTGCGAACCAATGTGAACAGGCACAGAGAAGGTGCTAGCAGGGAATTCTCTGCCTGCCTTTCCCCAGTGCTCTGCAAGCTCTCCAGGACAACATAAAATCTGGGGTTCTGTGCTTTCTTTCGTTCTGAACCAGTGTTACTGTTTTCTGCACAAAAGCGATTCTGCGAAGCAAGGTGAACACTTCTGCTTCCCAGTTACAGAGAAGGTGCTAGCAGGGAATTCTCTGCCTGCCTTTCCCCAGTGCTCTGCAAGCTCTTCAGGACAACATAAAATCTGGGGCTCTGTGCTTGCTTTCGTTCTGAACCAGTATTACTGTTTTCTGCACAAAAGCGATTCTGCGAAGCAATGTGAACACTTCTGCTTCCCAGGCACAGAGAAGGTGCTAGCAGGGAATTCTCTGCCTGCCTTTCCCCAGTGCTCTGCAAGCTCTCCAGGACAACAGCAAATCTGGGGCTATGTGCTTTCTTTCGTTCTGAACAAGTGTTACTGTTTTCTGCACAAAAGCGATTCTACGAAGCAAGGTGAACACTTCTGCTTCCCAGGCACAGAGAAGGTGCTAGCAGGGAATTCTCTGCCTGCCTTTCCCCAGTGCTCTGCAAGCTCTCCAGGACAACATAAAATCTGGGGCTCTGTGCTTTCTTTCGTTCTGAACAAGTGTTACTGTTTTCTGCACAAAAGCGATTCTGCGAAGCAATGTGAACACGTCTGCTTCCCAGGCACAGAGAAGGTGCTAGCAGGGAATTCTCTGCCTGCCTTTCCCCAGTGCTCTGCAAGCTCTCCAGGACAACAGCAAATCTGGGGCTCTGTGCTTTCTTTCGTTTTGAACCAGTGTTACCGTTTTCTGCACAAAAGCGATTCTGCGAACCAATGTGAACAGGCACAGAGAAGGTGCTAGCAGGGAATTCTCTGCCTGCCTTTCCCCAGTGCTCTGCAAGCTCTCCAGGACAACATAAAATCTGGGGCTCTGTGCTTTCTTTCGTTCTGAACCAGTCTTACTGTTTTCTGCACAAAAGCGATTCTACGAAGCAAGGTGAACACTTCTGCTTCCCAGGCACAGAGAAGGTGCTAGCAGGGAATTCTCTGCCTGCCTTTCCCCAGTGCTCTGCAAGCTCTCCAGGACAACATAAAATCTGGGGCTCTGTGCTTTCTTTCGTTCTGAACAAGTGTTACTGTTTTCTGCACAAAAGCGATTCTCCGAAGCAATGTGAACACTTCTGCTTCACAGGCACAGAGAAGGTGCTAGCAGGGAATTCTCTGCCTGCCTTTCCCCAGTGCTCTGCAAGCTCTCCAGGACAACAGCAAATCTGGGGCTGTGTGCTTTCTTTCGTTCTGAACTAGTATTACTGTTTTCTGCACAAAAGCGATTCTGCGAAGCAATGTGAACACTTCTGCTTCCCAGGCACAGAGAAGGTGCTAGCAGGGAATTCTCTGCCTGCCTTTCCCCAGTGCTCTGCAAGCTCTCCAGGACAACAGCAAATCTGGGGCTCTGTGCTTTCTTTCGTTCTGAACAAGTGTTACTGTTTTCTGCACAAAAGCCATTCTGCGAAGCAATGTGAACAGGCACAGAGAAGGTGCTAGCAGGGAATTCTCTGCCTGCCTTTCCCCAGTGCTCTGCAAGCTCTCCAGGACAACATAAAATCTGGGGCTCTGTGCTTTCTTTCGTTCTGAACCAGTATTACTGTTTTCTGCACAAAAGCGATTCTGCGTACCAATGTGAACAGGCACAGAGAAGGTGCTAGCAGGGAATTCTCTGCCTGCCTTTCCCCAGTGCTCTGCAAGCTCTCCAGGACAACATAAAATCTGGCGCTCTGTGCTTTCTTTCGTTCTGAACAAGTGTTACTGTTTTCTGCACAAAAGCGATTCTGCGAAGCAATGTGAACACTTCTGCTTCCCAGGCACAGAGAAGGTGCTAGCAGGGAATTCTCTGCCTGCCTTTCCCCAGTGCTCTGCAAGCTCTCCAGGACAACAGCAAATCTGGGGCTCTGTGCTTTCTTTCGTTTTGAACCAGTGTTACTGTTTTCTGCACAAAAGCAATTCTGCGAACCAATTTGAACAGGCACAGAGAAGGTGCTAGCAGGGAATTCTCTGCCTGCCTTTCCCCAGTGCTCTGCAAGCTCTCCAGGACAACATAAAATCTGGGGCTCTGTGCTTTCTTTCGTTCTGAACAAGTGTTACTGTTTTCTGCACAAAAGCCATTCTGCGAAGCAAGGTGAACACTTCTGCTTCCCAGGCACAGAGAAGGTGCTAGCAGGGAATTCTCTGCCTGCCTTTCCCCAGTGCTCTGCAAGCTCTCCAGGACAACAGCAAATCTGGGGCTCTGTGCTTTCTTTCGTTCTGAACTAGTATTACTGTTTTCTGCACAAAAGCGATTCTGCGAAGCAATGTGAACAGGCACAGAGAAGGTGCTAGCAGGGAATTCTCTGCCTGCCTTTCCCCAGTGCTCTGCAAGCTCTCCAGGACAATATAAAATCTGGCGCTCTGTGCTTTCTTTCGTTCTGAACAAGTGTTACTGTTTTCTGCACAAAAGCGATTCTGCGAAGCAATGTGAACACTTCTGCTTCCCAGGCACAGAGAAGGTGCTAGCAGGGAATTCTCTGCCTGCCTTTCCCCAGTGCTCTGCAAGCTCTCCAGGACAACAGCAAATCTGGGGCTCTGTGCTTTCTTTCGTTCTGAACCAGTGTTACTGTTTTCTGCACAAAAGCGATTCAGCGAAGCAATGTGAACAGGCACAGAGAAGGTGCTAGCAGGGAATTCTCTGCCTGCCTTTCCCCAGTGCTCTGCAAGCTCTCCAGGACAACATAAAATCTGGGGCTCTGTGCTTTCTTTCGTTCTGAACCAGTATTACTGTTTTCTGCACAAAAGCGATTTTGCGAAGCAATGTGAACACTTCTGCTTCCCAGTTACAGAGAAGGTGCTAGCAGGGAATTCTCTGCCTGCCTTTCCCCACTGCTCTGCAAGCTCTTCAGGACAACAGCAAATCTGGGGCTCTGTGCTTTCTTTCGTTCTGAACAAGTGTTACTGTTTTCTGCACAAAAGCGATTCTGCGAAGCAATGTGAACACTTCTGCTTCCCAGGCACAGAGAAGGTGCTAGCAGGGAATTCTCTGCCTGCCTTTCCCCAGTGTCCTGCAAGCTCTCCAGGACAACATAAAATCTGGGGCTCTGTGCTTTCTTTCGTTCTGAACCAGTATTACTGTTTTCTGCACAAAAGCGATTCTGCGAAGCAATGTGAACACTTCTGCTTCCCAGGCACAGAGAAGGTGCTAGCAGGGAATTCTCTGCCTGCCTTTCCCCAGTGCTCTGCAAGCTCTCCAGGACAACAGCAAATCTGGGGCTCTGTGCTTTCTTTCGTTCTGAACAAGTGTTACTGTTTTCTGCACAAAAGCGATTCTGCGAAGAAATGTGAACACTTCTGCTTCCCAGGCACAGAGAATGTGCTAGCAGGGAATTCTCTGCCTGCCTTTCCCCAGTGCTCTGCAAGCTCTCCAGGACAACAGCAAATCTGGGGCTCTGTGCTTTCTCTCATTCTGAACCAGTCTTACTGTTTTCTGCACAAAAGCGATTCTGCGAAGCAATGTGAACACTTCTGCTTCCCAGGCACAGAGAAGGTGCTAGCAGGGAATTCTCTGCCTGCCTTTCCCCAGTGCTCTGCAAGCTCTCCAGGACAACAGCAAATCTGGGGCTCTGTGCTTTCTCTCATTCTGAACCAGTCTTACTGTTTTCTGTACAAAAGCGATTCTGCGAAGCAATGTGAACAGGCACAGAGAAGGTGCTAGCAGGGAATTCTCTGCCTGCCTTTCCCCAGTGCTCTGCAAGCTCTCCAGGACAACATAAAATCTGGGGCTCTGTGCTTTCTTTCGTTCTGAACAAGTTTTACTGTTTTCTGCACAAAAGCGATTCTGCGAAGCAATGTGAACACTTCTGCTTCCCAGGCACAGAGAAGGTGCTAGCAGGGAATTCTCTGCCTGCCTTTCCCCGGTGCTCTGCAAGCTCTCCAGGACAACAGCAAATCTGGGGCTCTGTGCTTTCTTTCGTTCTGAACCAGTGTTACTGTTTTCTGCACAAAAGCGATTCTGCGAAGCAATGTGAACAGGCACAGAGAAGGTGCTAGCAGGGAATTCTCTGCCTGCCTTTCCCCAGTGCTCTGCAAGCTCTCCAGGACAACAGCAAATCTGGGGCTCTGTGCTTTCTTTCGTTCTGAACAAGTGTTACTGTTTTCTGCACAAAAGCGATTCTGCGAAGCAATGTGAACACTTCTGCTTCCCAGGCACAGAGAAGGTGCTAGCAGGGAATTCTCTGCCTGCCTTTCCCCAGTGCTCTGCAAGCTCTCCAGGACAACAGCAAATCTGGGGCTCTGTGCTTTCTTTCGTTCTGAACTAGTATTACTGTTTTCTGCACAAAAGAGATTCTGCGAAGCAATGTGAACAGGCACAGAGAAGGTGCTAGCAGGGAATTCTCTGCCTGCCTTTCCCCAGTGCTCTGCAAGCTCTCCAGGACAATATAAAATCTGGCGCTCTGTGCTTTCTTTCGTTCTGAACAAGTGTTACTGTTTTCTGCACAAAAGCGATTCTGCGAAGCAATGTGAACACTTCTGCTTCCCAGGCACAGAGAAGGTGCTAGCAGGGAATTCTCTGCCTGCCTTTCCCCAGTGCTCTGCAAGCTCTCCAGGACAACATAAAATCTGGGGCTCTGTGCTTTCTTTCGTTCTGAACAAGTGTTACTGTTTTCTGCACAAAAGCGATTCTGCGAAGCAATGTGAACACTTCTGCTTCCCAGGCACAGAGAAGGTGCTAGCAGGGAATTCTCTGCCTGCCTTTCCCCAGTGCTCTGCAAGCTCTCCAGGACAACAGCAAATCTGGGGCTCTGTGCTTTCTTTCTTTCTGAACTAGTATTACTGTTTTCTGCACAAAAGCGATTCTGCCAAGCAATGTGAACAGGCACAGAGAAGGTGCTAGCAGGGAATTCTCTGCCTGCCTTTCCCCAGTGCTCTGCAAGCTCTCCAGGACAACATAAAATCTGGCGATCTGTGCTTTCTTTCGTTCTGAACAAGTGTTACTGTTTTCTGCACAAAAGCGATTCTGCGAAGCAATGTGAACACTTCTGCTTCCCAGGCACAGAGAAGGTGCTAGCAGGGAATTCTCTGCCTGCCTTTCCCCAGTGCTCTGCAAGCTCTCCAGGACAACATAAAATCTGGCGCTCTGTGCTTTCTTTCGTTCTGAACAAGTGTTAGTGTTTTCTGCACAAAAGCGATTCTGTGAAGCAATGTGAACAGGCACAGAGAAGGTGCTAGCAGGGAATTCTCTGCCTGCCTTTCCCCAGTGCTCTGCAAGCTCTCCAGGACAACAGCAAATCTGGGGCTCTGTGCTTTCTTTCGTTTTGAACCAGTGTTACTGTTTTCTGCACAAAAGCAATTCTGCGAACCAATGTGAACAGGCACAGAGAAGGTGCTAGCAGGGAATTCTCTGCCTGCCTTTCCCCAGTGCTCTGCAAGCTCTCCAGGACAACATAAAATCTGGGGCTCTGTGCTTTCTTTCGTTCTGAACAAGTGTTACTGTTTTCTGCACAAAAGCGATTCTACGAAGGAAGGTGAACACTTCTGCTTCCCAGGCACAGAGAAGGTGCTAGCAGGGAATTCTCTGCCTGCCTTTCCCCAGTGCTCTGCAAGCTCTCCAGGACAACAGCAAATCTGGGGCTCTGTGCTTTCTTTCGTTCTAAACTAGTATTAATGTTTTCTGCACAAAAGCGATTCTGCGAAGCAATGAGAACACTTCTGCTTCCCAGGCACAGAGAAGGTGCTAGCAGGGAATTCTCTGCCTGCCTTTCCCCAGTGCTCTGCAAGCTCTCCAGGACAACAGCAAATCTGGGGCTCTGTGCTTTCTTTCGTTCTGAACAAGTGTTACTGTTTTCTGCACAAAAGCCATTCTGCGAAGCAATGTGAACAGGCACAGAGAAGGTGCTAGCAGGGAATTCTCTGCCTGCCTTTCCCCAGTGCTCTGCAAGCTCTCCAGGACAACATAAAATCTGGGGCTCTGTGCTTTCTTTCGTTCTGAACCAGTATTACTGTTTTCTGCACAAAAGCGATTCTGCGTACCAATGTGAACAGGCACAGAGAAGGTGCTAGCAGGGAATTCTCTGCCTGCCTTTCCCCAGTGCTCTGCAAGCTCTCCAGGACAACATAAAATCTGGCGCTCTGTGCTTTCTTTCGTTCTGAACAAGTGTTACTGTTTTCTGCACAAAAGCGATTCTGCGAAGCAATGTGAACACTTCTGCTTCCCAGGCACAGAGAAGGTGCTAGCAGGGAATTCTCTGCCTGCCTTTCCCCAGTGCTCTGCAAGCTCTCCAGGACAACAGCAAATCTGGGTCTCTGTGCTTTCTTTCGTTTTGAACCAGTGTTACTGTTTTCTGCACAAAAGCAATTCTGCGAACCAATTTGAACAGGCACAGAGAAGGTGCTAGCAGGGAATTCTCTGCCTGCCTTTCCCCAGTGCTCTGCAAGCTCTCCAGGACAACATAAAATCTGGGGCTCTGTGCTTTCTTTCGTTCTGAACAAGTGTTACTGTTTTCTGCACAAAAGCCATTCTGCGAAGCAATGTGAACAGGCACAGAGAAGGTGCTAGCAGGGAATTCTCTGCCTGCCTTTCCCCAGTGCTCTGCAAGCTCTCCAGGACAACATAAAATCTGGGGCTCTGTGCTTTCTTTCGTTCTGAACCAGTATTACTGTTTTCTGCACAAAAGCGATTCTGCGTACCAATGTGAACAGGCACAGAGAAGGTGCTAGCAGGGAATTCTCTGCCTGCCTTTCCCCAGTGCTCTGCAAGCTCTCCAGGACAACATAAAATCTGGCGCTCTGTGCTTTCTTTCGTTCTGAACCAGTGTTACTGTTTTCTGCACAAAAGCGATTCTGCGAAGCAATGTGAACACTTCTGCTTCCCAGGCACAGAGAAGGTGCTAGCAGGGAATTCTCTGCCTGCCTTTCCCCAGTGCTCTGCAAGCTCTCCAGGACAACAGCAAATCTGGGGCTCTGTGCTTTCTTTCGTTTTGAACCAGTGTTACTGTTTTCTGCACAAAAGCAATTCTGCGAACCAATTTGAACAGGCACAGAGAAGGTGCTAGCAGGGAATTCTCTGCCTGCCTTTCCCCAGTGCTCTGCAAGCTCTCCAGGACAACATAAAATCTGGGGCTCTGTGCTTTCTTTCGTTCTGAACAAGTGTTACTGTTTTCTGCACAAAAGCGATTCTGCGAAGCAATGTGAACACTTCTGCTTCCCAGGCACAGAGAAGGTGCTAGCAGGGAATTCTCTGCCTGCCTTTCCCCAGTGCTCTGCAAGCTCTCCAGGACAACAGCAAATCTGGGGCTCTGTGCTTTCTTTCGTTCTGAACTAGTATTACTGTTTTCTGCACAAAAGCAATTCTGCGAAGCAATGTGAACAGGCACAGAGAAGGTGCTAGCAGGGAATTCTCTGCCTGCCTTTCCCCAGTGCTCTGCAAGCTCTCCAGGACAATATAAAATCTGGCGCTCTGTGCTTTCTTTCGTTCTGAACAAGTGTTACTGTTTTCTGCACAAAAGCGATTCTGCGAAGCAATGTGAACACTTCTGCTTCCCAGGCACAGAGAAGGTGCTAGCAGGGAATTCTCTGCCTGCCTTTCCCCAGTGCTCTGCAAGCTCTCCAGGACAACAGCAAATCTGGGGCTCTGTGCTTTCTTTCGTTCTGAACAAGTATTACTGTTTTCTGCACAAAAGCGATTCTGCGAAGAAATGTGAACACTTCTGCTTCCCAGGCACAGAGAATGTGCTAGCAGGGAATTCTCTGCCTGCCTTTCCCCAGTGCTCTGCAAGCTCTCCAGGACAACAGCAAATCTGGGGCTCTGTGCTTTCTCTCATTCTGAACCAGTCTTACTGTTTTCTGCACAAAAGCGATTCTGCGAAGCAATGTGAACACTTCTGCTTCCCAGGCACAGAGAAGGTGCTAGCAGGGAATTCTCTGCCTGCCTTTCCCCAGTGCTCTGCAAGCTCTCCAGGACAACAGCAAATCTGGGGCTCTGTGCTTTCTCTCATTCTGAACCAGTCTTACTGTTTTCTGTACAAAAGCGATTCTGCGAAGCAATGTGAACAGGCACAGAGAAGGTGCTAGCAGGGAATTCTCTGCCTGCCTTTCCCCAGTGCTCTGCAAGCTCTCCAGGACAACATAAAATCTGGGGCTCTGTGCTTTCTTTCGTTCTGAACAAGTTTTACTGTTTTCTGCACAAAAGCGATTCTGCGAAGCAATGTGAACACTTCTGCTTCCCAGGCACAGAGAAGGTGCTAGCAGGGAATTCTCTGCCTGCCTTTCCCCGGTGCTCTGCAAGCTCTCCAGGACAACAGCAAATCTGGGGCTCTGTGCTTTCTTTCGTTCTGAACCAGTGTTACTGTTTTCTGCACAAAAGCGATTCTGCGAAGCAATGTGAACAGGCACAGAGAAGGTGCTAGCAGGGAATTCTCTGCCTGCCTTTCCCCAGTGCTCTGCAAGCTCTCCAGGACAACAGCAAATCTGGGGCTCTGTGCTTTCTTTCGTTCTGAACAAGTGTTACTGTTTTCTGCACAAAAGCGATTCTGCGAAGCAATGTGAACACTTCTGCTTCCCAGGCACAGAGAAGGTGCTAGCAGGGAATTCTCTGCCTGCCTTTCCCCAGTGCTCTGCAAGCTCTCCAGGACAACAGCAAATCTGGGGCTCTGTGCTTTCTTTCGTTCTGAACTAGTATTACTGTTTTCTGCACAAAAGAGATTCTGCGAAGCAATGTGAACAGGCACAGAGAAGGTGCTAGCAGGGAATTCTCTGCCTGCCTTTCCCCAGTGCTCTGCAAGCTCTCCAGGACAACAGCAAATCTGGGGCTCTGTGCTTTCTTTCGTTCTGAACAAGTGTTACTGTTTTCTGCACAAAAGCGATTCTGCGAAGCAATGTGAACACTTCTGCTTCCCAGGCACAGAGAAGGTGCTAGCAGGGAATTCTCTGCCTGCCTTTCCCCAGTGCTCTGCAAGCTCTCCAGGACAACAGCAAATCTGGGGCTCTGTGCTTTCTTTCTTTCTGAACTAGTATTACTGTTTTCTGCACAAAAGCGATTCTGCGAAGCAATGTGAACAGGCACAGAGAAGGTGCTAGCAGGGAATTCTCTGCCTGCCTTTCCCCAGTGCTCTGCAAGCTCTCCAGGACAACATAAAATCTGGCGCTCTGTGCTTTCTTTCGTTCTGAACAAGTGTTACTGTTTTCTGCACAAAAGCGATTCTGCGAAGCAATGTGAACAGGCACAGAGAAGGTGCTAGCAGGGAATTCTCTGCCTGCCTTTCCCCAGTGCTCTGCAAGCTCTCCAGGACAACATAAAATCTGGCGCTCTGTGCTTTCTTTCGTTCTGAACAAGTGTTAGTGTTTTCTGCACAAAAGCGATTCTGTGAAGCAATGTGAACAGGCACAGAGAAGGTGCTAGCAGGGAATTCTCTGCCTGCCTTTCCCCAGTGCTCTGCAAGCTCTCCAGGACAACAGCAAATCTGGGGCTCTGTGCTTTCTTTCGTTCTGAACAAGTGTTACTGTTTTCTGCACAAAAGCGATTCTGCGAAGCAATGTGAACACTTCTGCTTCCCAGGCACAGAGAAGGTGCTAGCAGGGAATTCTCTGCCTGCCTTTCCCCAGTGCTCTGCAAGCTCTCCAGGACAACAGCAAATCTGGGGCTCTGTGCTTTCTTTCTTTCTGAACTAGTATTACTGTTTTCTGCACAAAAGCGATTCTGCGAAGCAATGTGAACAGGCACAGAGAAGGTGCTAGCAGGGAATTCTCTGCCTGCCTTTCCCCAGTGCTCTGCAAGCTCTCCAGGACAACATAAAATCTGGCGCTCTGTGCTTTCTTTCGTTCTGAACAAGTGTTACTGTTTTCTGCACAAAAGCGATTCTGCGAAGCAATGTGAACACTTCTGCTTCCCAGGCACAGAGAAGGTGCTAGCAGGGAATTCTCTGCCTGCCTTTCCCCAGTGCTCTGCAAGCTCTCCAGGACAACATAAAATCTGGGGCTCTGTGCTTTCTTTCGTTCTGAACAAGTGTTACTGTTTTCTGCACAAAAGCGATTCTGCGAAGCAATGTGAACACTTCTGCTTCCCAGGCACAGAGAAGGTGCTAGCAGGGAATTCTCTGCCTGCCTTTCCCCAGTGCTCTGCAAGCTCTCCAGGACAACAGCAAATCTGGGGCTCTGTGCTTTCTTTCTTTCTGAACTAGTATTACTGTTTTCTGCACAAAAGCGATTCTGCGAAGCAATGTGAACAGGCACAGAGAAGGTGCTAGCAGGGAATTCTCTGCCTGCCTTTCCCCAGTGCTCTGCAAGCTCTCCAGGACAACATAAAATCTGGCGCTCTGTGCTTTCTTTCGTTCTGAACAAGTGTTACTGTTTTCTGCACAAAAGCGATTCTGCGAAGCAATGTGAACACTTCTGCTTCCCAGGCACAGAGAAGGTGCTAGCAGGGAATTCTCTGCCTGCCTTTCCCCAGTGCTCTGCAAGCTCTCCAGGACAACATAAAATCTGGCGCTCTGTGCTTTCTTTCGTTCTGAACAAGTGTTAGTGTTTTCTGCACAAAAGCGATTCTGTGAAGCAATGTGAACAGGCACAGAGAAGGTGCTAGCAGGGAATTCTCTGCCTGCCTTTCCCCAGTGCTCTGCAAGCTCTCCAGGACAACAGCAAATCTGGGGCTCTGTGCTTTCTTTCGTTTTGAACCAGTGTTACTGTTTTCTGCACAAAAGCAATTCTGCGAACCAATGTGAACAGGCACAGAGAAGGTGCTAGCAGGGAATTCTCTGCCTGCCTTTCCCCAGTGCTCTGCAAGCTCTCCAGGACAACATAAAATCTGGCGCTCTGTGCTTTCTTTCGTTCTGAACAAGTGTTACTGTTTTCTGCACAAAAGCGATTCTACGAAGGAAGGTGAACACTTCTGCTTCCCAGGCACAGAGAAGGTGCTAGCAGGGAATTCTCTGCCTGCCTTTCCCCAGTGCTCTGCAAGCTCTCCAGGACAACAGCAAATCTGGGGCTCTGTGCTTTCTTTCGTTCTGAACTAGTATTAATGTTTTCTGCACAAAAGCGATTCTGCGAAGCAATGAGAACACTTCTGCTTCCCAGGCACAGAGAAGGTGCTAGCAGGGAATTCTCTGCCTGCCTTTCCCCAGTGCTCTGCAAGCTCTCCAGGACAACAGCAAATCTGGGGCTCTGTGCTTTCTTTCGTTCTGAACAAGTGTTACTGTTTTCTGCACAAAAGCCATTCTGCGAAGCAATGTGAACAGGCACAGAGAAGGTGCTAGCAGGGAATTCTCTGCCTGCCTTTCCCCAGTGCTCTGCAAGCTCTCCAGGACAACATAAAATCTGGGGCTCTGTGCTTTCTTTCGTTCTGAACCAGTATTACTGTTTTCTGCACAAAAGCGATTCTGCGTACCAATGTGAACAGGCACAGAGAAGGTGCTAGCAGGGAATTCTCTGCCTGCCTTTCCCCAGTGCTCTGCAAGCTCTCCAGGACAACATAAAATCTGGCGCTCTGTGCTTTCTTTCGTTCTGAACAAGTGTTACTGTTTTCTGCACAAAAGCGATTCTGCGAAGCAATGTGAACACTTCTGCTTCCCAGGCACAGAGAAGGTGCTAGCAGGGAATTCTCTGCCTGCCTTTCCCCAGTGCTCTGCAAGCTCTCCAGGACAACAGCAAATCTGGGGCTCTGTGCTTTCTTTCGTTTTGAACCAGTGTTACTGTTTTCTGCACAAAAGCAATTCTGCGAACCAATTTGAACAGGCACAGAGAAGGTGCTAGCAGGGAATTCTCTGCCTGCCTTTCCCCAGTGCTCTGCAAGCTCTCCAGGACAACATAAAATCTGGGGCTCTGTGCTTTCTTTCGTTCTGAACAAGTGTTACTGTTTTCTGCACAAAAGCCATTCTGCGAAGCAATGTGAACAGGCACAGAGAAGGTGCTAGCAGGGAATTCTCTGCCTGCCTTTCCCCAGTGCTCTGCAAGCTCTCCAGGACAACATAAAATCTGGGGCTCTGTGCTTTCTTTCGTTCTGAACCAGTATTACTGTTTTCTGCACAAAAGCGATTCTGCGTACCAATGTGAACAGGCACAGAGAAGGTGCTAGCAGGGAATTCTCTGCCTGCCTTTCCCCAGTGCTCTGCAAGCTCTCCAGGACAACATAAAATCTGGCGCTCTGTGCTTTCTTTCGTTCTGAACCAGTGTTACTGTTTTCTGCACAAAAGCGATTCTGCGAAGCAATGTGAACACTTCTGCTTCCCAGGCACAGAGAAGGTGCTAGCAGGGAATTCTCTGCCTGCCTTTCCCCAGTGCTCTGCAAGCTCTCCAGGACAACAGCAAATCTGGGGCTCTGTGCTTTCTTTCGTTTTGAACCAGTGTTACTGTTTTCTGCACAAAAGCAATTCTGCGAACCAATTTGAACAGGCACAGAGAAGGTGCTAGCAGGGAATTCTCTGCCTGCCTTTCCCCAGTGCTCTGCAAGCTCTCCAGGACAACATAAAATCTGGGGCTCTGTGCTTTCTTTCGTTCTGAACCAGTGTTACTGTTTTCTGCACAAAAGCGATTCTGCGAAGCAATGTGAACACTTCTGCTTCCCAGGCACAGAGAAGGTGCTAGCAGGGAATTCTCTGCCTGCCTTTCCCCAGTGCTCTGCAAGCTCTCCAGGACAACAGCAAATCTGGGGCTCTGTGCTTTCTTTCGTTCTGAACTAGTATTACTGTTTTCTGCACAAAAGCGATTCTGCGAAGCAATGTGAACAGGCACAGAGAAGGTGCTAGCAGGGAATTCTCTGCCTGCCTTTCCCCAGTGCTCTGCAAGCTCTCCAGGACAATATAAAATCTGGGGCTCTGTGCTTTCTTTCGTTCTGAACAAGTGTTACTGTTTTCTGCACAAAAGCGATTCTGCGAAGCAATGTGAACACTTCTGCTTCCCAGGCACAGAGAAGGTGCTAGCAGGGAATTCTCTGCCTGCCTTTCCCCAGTGCTCTGCAAGCTCTCCAGGACAACAGCAAATCTGGGGCTCTGTGCTTTCTTTCGTTCTGAACCAGTGTTACTGTTTTCTGCACAAAAGCGATTCAGCGAAGCAATGTGAACAGGCACAGAGAAGGTGCTAGCAGGGAATTCTCTGCCTGCCTTTCCCCAGTGCTCTGCAAGCTCTCCAGGACAACATAAAATCTGGGGCTCTGTGCTTTCTTTCGTTCTGAACCAGTATTACTGTTTTCTGCACAAAAGCGATTTTGCGAAGCAATGTGAACACTTCTGCTTCCCAGTTACAGAGAAGGTGCTAGCAGGGAATTCTCTGCCTGCCTTTCCCCACTGCTCTGCAAGCTCTCCAGGACAACAGCAAATCTGGGGCTCTGTGCTTTCTTTCGTTCTGAACAAGTGTTACTGTTTTCTGCACAAAAGCGATTCTGCGAAGCAATGTGAACACTTCTGCTTCCCAGGCACAGAGAAGGTGCTAGCAGGGAATTCTCTGCCTGCCTTTCCCCAGTGTCCTGCAAGCTCTCCAGGACAACATAAAATCTGGGGCTCTGTGCTTTCTTTCGTTCTGAACCAGTATTACTGTTTTCTGCACAAAAGCGATTCTGCGAAGCAATGTGAACACTTCTGCTTCCCAGGCACAGAGAAGGTGCTAGCAGGGAATTCTCTGCCTGCCTTTCCCCAGTGCTCTGCAAGCTCTCCAGGACAACAGCAAATCTGGGGCTCTGTGCTTTCTCTCATTCTGAACCAGTCTTACTGTTTTCTGCACAAAAGCGATTCTGCGAAGCAATGTGAACACTTCTGCTTCCCAGGCACAGAGAAGGTGCTAGCAGGGAATTCTCTGCCTGCCTTTCCCCAGTGCTCTGCAAGCTCTCCAGGACAACAGCAAATCTGGGGCTCTGTGCTTTCTCTCATTCTGAACCAGTCTTACTGTTTTCTGTACAAAAGCGATTCTGCGAAGCAATGTGAACAGGCACAGAGAAGGTGCTAGCAGGGAATTCTCTGCCTGCCTTTCCCCAGTGCTCTGCAAGCTCTCCAGGACAACATAAAATCTGGGGCTCTGTGCTTTCTTTCGTTCTGAACAAGTTTTACTGTTTTCTGCACAAAAGCGATTCTGCGAAGCAATGTGAACACTTCTGCTTCCCAGGCACAGAGAAGGTGCTAGCAGGGAATTCTCTGCCTGCCTTTCCCCGGTGCTCTGCAAGCTCTCCAGGACAACAGCAAATCTGGGGCTCTGTGCTTTCTTTCGTTCTGAACCAGTGTTACTGTTTTCTGCACAAAAGCGATTCTGCGAAGCAATGTGAACAGGCACAGAGAAGGTGCTAGCAGGGAATTCTCTGCCTGCCTTTCCCCAGTGCTCTGCAAGCTCTCCAGGACAACAGCAAATCTGGGGCTCTGTGCTTTCTTTCGTTCTGAACAAGTGTTACTGTTTTCTGCACAAAAGCGATTCTGCGAAGCAATGTGAACACTTCTGCTTCCCAGGCACAGAGAAGGTGCTAGCAGGGAATTCTCTGCCTGCCTTTCCCCAGTGCTCTGCAAGCTCTCCAGGACAACAGCAAATCTGGGGCTCTGTGCTTTCTTTCGTTCTGAACTAGTATTACTGTATTCTGCACAAAAGAGATTCTGCGAAGCAATGTGAACAGGCACAGAGAAGGTGCTAGCAGGGAATTCTCTGCCTGCCTTTCCCCAGTGCTCTGCAAGCTCTCCAGGACAATATAAAATCTGGCGCTCTGTGCTTTCTTTCGTTCTGAACAAGTGTTACTGTTTTCTGCACAAAAGCGATTCTGCGAAGCAATGTGAACACTTCTGCTTCCCAGGCACAGAGAAGGTGCTAGCAGGGAATTCTCTGCCTGCCTTTCCCCAGTGCTCTGCAAGCTCTCCAGGACAACATAAAATCTGGGGCTCTGTGCTTTCTTTCGTTCTGAACAAGTGTTACTGTTTTCTGCACAAAAGCGATTCTGCGAAGCAATGTGAACACTTCTGCTTCCCAGGCACAGAGAAGGTGCTAGCAGGGAATTCTCTGCCTGCCTTTCCCCAGTGCTCTGCAAGCTCTCCAGGACAACATAAAATCTGGCGCTCTGTGCTTTCTTTCGTTCTGAACAAGTGTTAGTGTTTTCTGCACAAAAGCGATTCTGTGAAGCAATGTGAACAGGCACAGAGAAGGTGCTAGCAGGGAATTCTCTGCCTGCCTTTCCCCAGTGCTCTGCAAGCTCTCCAGGACAACAGCAAATCTGGGGCTCTGTGCTTTCTTTCGTTTTGAACCAGTGTTACTGTTTTCTGCACAAAAGCAATTCTGCGAACCAATGTGAACAGGCACAGAGAAGGTGCTAGCAGGGAATTCTCTGCCTGCCTTTCCCCAGTGCTCTGCAAGCTCTCCAGGACAACATAAAATCTGGGGCTCTGTGCTTTCTTTCGTTCTGAACAAGTGTTACTGTTTTCTGCACAAAAGCGATTCTGCGAAGCAATGTGAACACTTCTGCTTCCCAGGCACAGAGAAGGTGCTAGCAGGGAATTCTCTGCCTGCCTTTCCCCAGTGCTCTGCAAGCTCTCCAGGACAACAGCAAATCTGGGGCTCTGTGCTTTCTTTCGTTCTGAACAAGTGTTACTGTTTTCTGCAGAAAAGCGATTCTGCGAAGCAATGTGAACACTTCTGCTTCCCAGGCACAGAGAAGGTGCTAGCAGGGAATTCTCTGCCTGCCTTTCCCCAGTGCTCTACAAGCTCTCCAGGACAACAGCAAATCTGGGGCTCTGTGCTTTCTCTCGTTCTGAACCAGTCTTACTGTTTTCTGCACAAAAGCGATTCTGCGAAGCAATGTGAACAGGCACAGAGAAGGTGCTAGCAGGGAATTCTCTGCCTGCCTTTCCCCAGTGCTCTGCAAGCTCTCCAGGACAACATAAAATCTGGCGCTCTGTGCTTTCTTTCGTTCTGAACAAGTGTTACTGTTTTCTGCACAAAAGCGATTCTGCCAAGCAATGTGAACACTGCTGCTTCCCAGGCACAGAGAAGGTGCTAGCAGGGAATTCTCTGCCTGCCTTTCCCCAGTGCTCTGCAAGCTCTCCAGGACAACATAAAATCTGGGGCTCTGTGCTTTCTCTCATTCTGAACCAGTCTTACTGTTTTCTGCACAAAAGCGATTCTGCGAAGCAAGGTGAACACTTCTGCTTCCCAGGCACAGAGAAGGTGCTAGCAGGGAATTCTCTGCCTGCCTTTCCCCAGTGCTCTGCAAGCTCTCCAGGACAACAGCAATTCTGGGGCTCTGTGCTTTCTTTCGTTCTGAACAAGTGTTACTGTTTTCTGCACAAAAGCGATTCTGCGAAGCAATGTGAACACTTCTGCTTCCCAGGCACAGAGAAGGTGCTAGCAGGGAATTCTCTGCCTGCCTTTCCCCAGTGCTCTGCAAGCTCTCCAGGACAACAGCAAATCTGGGGCTCTGTGCTTTCTTTCGTTCTGAACAAGTTTTACTGTTTTCTGCACAAAAGCGATTCTGAGAAGCAATGTGAACAGGCACAGAGAAGGTGCTAGCAGGGAATTCTCTGCCTGCCTTTCCCCAGTGCTCTGCAAGCTCTCCAGGACAATATAAAATCTGGCGCTCTGTGCTTTCTTTCGTTCTGAACAAGTGTTACTGTTTTCTGCACAAAAGCGATTCTGCGAAGCAATGTGAACACTTCTGCTTCCCAGGCACAGAGAAGGTGCTAGCAGGGAATTCTCTGCCTGCCTTTCCCCAGTGCTCTGCAAGCTCTCCAGGACAACAGCAAATCTGGGGCTCTGTGCTTTCTTTCGTTGGGAACCAGTGTTACTGTTTTCTGCACAAAAGCAATTCTGCGAACCAATGTGAACAGGCACAGAGAAGGTTCTAGAAGGGAATTCTCTGCCTGCTTTTCCCCAGTGCTCTGCAAGCTCTCCAGGACAACATAAAATCTGGGGCTCTGTGCTTTCTTTCGTTCTGAACAAGTGTTAATGTTTTCTGCACAAAAGCGATTCTGCGAAGCAATGTGAACACTTCTGCTTCCCAGGCACAGAGAAGGTGCTAGCAGGGAATTCTATGCCTGCCTTTCCCCAGTGCTCTGCAAGCTCTCCAGGACAACAGCAAATCTGGGGCTCTGTGCTTTCTTTCGTTCTGAACAAGTGTTACTGTTTTCTGCACAAAAGCGATTCTGCGAAGCAATGTGAACACTTCTGCTTCCCAGGCACAGAGAAGGTGCTAGCAGGGAATTCTCTGCCTGCCTTTCCCCAGTGCTCTGCAAGCTCTCCAGGACAACAGCAAATCTGGGGCTCTGTGCTTTCTTTCGTTCTGAACAAGTTTTACTGTTTTCTGCACAAAAGCGATTCTACGAAGCAAGGTGAACACTTCTGCTTCCCAGGCACAGAGAAGGTGCTAGCAGGGAATTCTCTGCCTGCCTTTCCCCAGTGCTCTGCAAGCTCTCCAGGACAACAGCAAATCTGGGGCTCTGTGCTTTCTTTCGTTCTGAACAAGTGTTACTGTTTTCTGCACAAAAGCGATTCTGCGAAGCAATGTGAACACTTCTGCTTCCCAGGCACAGAGAAGGTGCTAGCAGGGAATTCTCTGCCTGCCTTTCCCCAGTGCTCTGCAAGCTCTCCAGGACAACAGCAAATCTGGGGCTCTGTGCTTTCTTTCGTTCTGAACTAGTATTACTGTTTTCTGCACAAAAGCGATTCTGCCAAGCAATGTGAACAGGCACAGAGAAGGTGCTAGCAGGGAATTCTCTGCCTGCTTTTCCCCAGTGCTCTGCAAGCTCTCCAGGACAACATAAAATCTGGGGCTCTGTGCTTTCTTTCGTTCTGAACAAGTGTTAATGTTTTCTGCACAAAAGCGATTCTGCGAAGCAATGTGAACACTTCTGCTTCCCAGGCACAGAGAAGGTGCTAGCAGGGAATTCTCTGCCTGCCTTTCCCCAGTGCTCTGCAAGCTCTCCAGGACAACAGCAAATCTGGGGCTCTGTGCTTTCTTTCGTTCTGAACAAGTGTTACTGTTTTCTGCACAAAAGCGATTCTGCGAAGCAATGTGAACAGGCACAGAGAAGGTGCTAGCAGGGAATTCTCTGCCTGCCTTTCCCCAGTGCTCTGCAAGCTCTCCAGGACAACAGCAAATCTGGGGCTCTGTGCTTTCTTTCGTTCTGAACAAGTGTTACTGTTTTCTGCACAAAAGCGATTCTACGAAGCAAGGTGAACACTTCTGCTTCCCAGGCACAGAGAAGGTGCTAGCAGGGAATTCTCTGCCTGCCTTTCCCCAGTGCTCTGCAAGCTCTCCAGGACAACATAAAATCTGGGGCTCTGTGCTTTCTTTCGTTCTGAACAAGTGTTACTGTTTTCTGCACAAAAGCGATTCTGCGAAGCAATGTGAACACTTCTGCTTCCCAGGCACAGAGAAGGTGCTAGCAGGGAATTCTCTGCCTGCCTTTCCCCAGTGCTCTGCAAGCTCTCCAGGACAACAGCAAATCTGGGGCTCTGTGCTTTCTTTCGTTCTGAACAAGTGTTACTGTTTTCTGCAGAAAAGCGATTCTGCGAAGCAATGTGAACACTTCTGCTTCCCAGGCACAGAGAAGGTGCTAGCAGGGAATTCTCTGCCTGCCTTTCCCCAGTGCTCTACAAGCTCTCCAGGACAACATAGAATCTGGGGCTCTGTGCTTTCTCTCGTTCTGAACCAGTCTTACTGTTTTCTGCACAAAAGCGATTCTGCGAAGCAATGTGAACAGGCACAGAGAAGGTGCTAGCAGGGAATTCTCTGCCTGCCTTTCCCCAGTGCTCTGCAAGCTCTCCAGGACAACATAAAATCTGGCGCTCTGTGCTTTCTTTCGTTCTGAACAAGTGTTACTGTTTTCTGCACAAAAGCGATTCTGCCAAGCAATGTGAACACTTCTGCTTCCCAGGCACAGAGAAGGTGCTAGCAGGGAATTCTCTGCCTGCCTTTCCCCAGTGCTCTGCAAGCTCTCCAGGACAACAGCAAATCTGGGGCTCTGTGCTTTCTCTCATTCTGAACCAGTCTTACTGTTTTCTGCACAAAAGCGATTCTGCGAAGCAAGGTGAACACTTCTGCTTCCCAGGCACAGAGAAGGTGCTAGCAGGGAATTCTCTGCCTGCCTTTCCCCAGTGCTCTGCAAGCTCTCCAGGACAACAGCAAATCTGGGGCTCTGTGCTTTCTTTCGTTCTGAACAAGTGTTACTGTTTTCTGCACAAAAGCGATTCTGCGAAGCAATGTGAACACTTCTGCTTCCCAGGCACAGAGAAGGTGCTAGCAGGGAATTCTCTGCCTGCCTTTCCCCAGTGCTCTGCAAGCTCTCCAGGACAACAGCAAATCTGGGGCTCTGTGCTTTCTTTCGTTCTGAACAAGTTTTACTGTTTTCTGCACAAAAGCGATTCTGCGAAGCAATGTGAACAGGCACAGAGAAGGTGCTAGCAGGGAATTCTCTGCCTGCCTTTCCCCAGTGCTCTGCAAGCTCTCCAGGACAATATAAAATCTGGCGCTCTGTGCTTTCTTTCGTTCTGAACAAGTGTTACTGTTTTCTGCACAAAAGCCATTCTGCGAAGCAATGTGAACACTTCTGCTTCCCAGGCACAGAGAAGGTGCTAGCAGGGAATTCTCTGCCTGCCTTTCCCCAGTGCTCTGCAAGCTCTCCAGGACAACAGCAAATCTGGGGCTCTGTGCTTTCTTTCGTTCTGAACCAGTGTTACTGTTTTCTGCACAAAAGCAATTCTGCGAACCAATGTGAACAGGCACAGAGAAGGTTCTAGAAGGGAATTCTCTGCCTGCTTTTCCCCAGTGCTCTGCAAGCTCTCCAGGACAACATAAAATCTGGGGCTCTGTGCTTTCTTTCGTTCTGAACCAGTGTTCCTGTTTTCTGCACAAAAGCGATTCTGCGAAGCAATGTGAACACTTCTGCTTCCCAGGCACAGAGAAGGTGCTAGCAGGGAATTCTATGCCTGCCTTTCCCCAGTGCTCTGCAAGCTCTCCAGGACAACAGCAAATCTGGGGCTCTGTGCTTTCTTTCGTTCTGAACAAGTGTTACTGTTTTCTGCACAAAAGCGATTCTGCGAAGCAATGTGAACACTTCTGCTTCCCAGGCACAGAGAAGGTGCTAGCAGGGAATTCTCTGCCTGCCTTTCCCCAGTGCTCTGCAAGCTCTCCAGGACAACAGCAAATCTGGGGCTCTGTGCTTTCTTTCGTTTTGAAGCAGTGTTACCGTTTTCTGCACAAAAGCAATTCTGCGAAGCAATGTGAACACTTCTGCTTCCCAGGCACAGAGAAGGTGCTAGCAGGGAATTCTCTGCCTGCCTTTCCCCAGTGCTCTGCAAGCTCTCCAGGACAACAGCAAATCTGGGGCTCTGTGCTTTCTTTCGTTCTGAACAAGTGTTACTGTTTTCTGCAGAAAAGCGATTCTGCGAAGCAATGTGAACACTTCTGCTTCCCAGGCACAGAGAAGGTGCTAGCAGGGAATTCTCTGCCTGCCTTTCCCCAGTGCTCTACAAGCTCTCCAGGACAACATAGAATCTGGGGCTCTGTGCTTTCTCTCGTTCTGAACCAGTCTTACTGTTTTCTGCACAAAAGCGATTCTGCGAAGCAATGTGAACAGGCACAGAGAAGGTGCTAGCAGGGAATTCTCTGCCTGCCTTTCCCCAGTGCTCTGCAAGCTCTCCAGGACAACATAAAATCTGGCGCTCTGTGCTTTCTTTCGTTCTGAACAAGTGTTACTGTTTTCTGCACAAAAGCGATTCTGCCAAGCAATGTGAACACTTCTGCTTCCCAGGCACAGAGAAGGTGCTAGCAGGGAATTCTCTGCCTGCCTTTCCCCAGTGCTCTGCAAGCTCTCCAGGACAACAGCAAATCTGGGGCTCTGTGCTTTCTCTCATTCTGAACCAGTCTTACTGTTTTCTGCACAAAAGCGATTCTGCGAAGCAAGGTGAACACTTCTGCTTCCCAGGCACAGAGAAGGTGCTAGCAGGGAATTCTCTGCCTGCCTTTCCCCAGTGCTCTGCAAGCTCTCCAGGACAACAGCAAATCTGGGGCTCTGTGCTTTCTTTCGTTCTGAACAAGTGTTACTGTTTTCTGCACAAAAGCGATTCTGCGAAGCAATGTGAACACTTCTGCTTCCCAGGCACAGAGAAGGTGCTAGCAGGGAATTCTCTGCCTGCCTTTCCCCAGTGCTCTGCAAGCTCTCCAGGACAACAGCAAATCTGGGGCTCTGTGCTTTCTTTCGTTCTGAACAAGTTTTACTGTTTTCTGCACAAAAGCGATTCTGCGAAGCAATGTGAACAGGCACAGAGAAGGTGCTAGCAGGGAATTCTCTGCCTGCCTTTCCCCAGTGCTCTGCAAGCTCTCCAGGACAATATAAAATCTGGCGCTCTGTGCTTTCTTTCGTTCTGAACAAGTGTTACTGTTTTCTGCACAAAAGCCATTCTGCGAAGCAATGTGAACACTTCTGCTTCCCAGGCACAGAGAAGGTGCTAGCAGGGAATTCTCTGCCTGCCTTTCCCCAGTGCTCTGCAAGCTCTCCAGGACAACAGCAAATCTGGGGCTCTGTGCTTTCTTTCGTTCTGAACCAGTGTTACTGTTTTCTGCACAAAAGCAATTCTGCGAACCAATGTGAACAGGCACAGAGAAGGTTCTAGAAGGGAATTCTCTGCCTGCTTTTCCCCAGTGCTCTGCAAGCTCTCCAGGACAACATAAAATCTGGGGCTCTGTGCTTTCTTTCGTTCTGAACCAGTGTTCCTGTTTTCTGCACAAAAGCGATTCTGCGAAGCAATGTGAACACTTCTGCTTCCCAGGCACAGAGAAGGTGCTAGCAGGGAATTCTATGCCTGCCTTTCCCCAGTGCTCTGCAAGCTCTCCAGGACAACAGCAAATCTGGGGCTCTGTGCTTTCTTTCGTTCTGAACAAGTGTTACTGTTTTCTGCACAAAAGCGATTCTGCGAAGCAATGTGAACACTTCTGCTTCCCAGGCACAGAGAAGGTGCTAGCAGGGAATTCTCTGCCTGCCTTTCCCCAGTGCTCTGCAAGCTCTCCAGGACAACAGCAAATCTGGGGCTCTGTGCTTTCTTTCGTTTTGAAGCAGTGTTACCGTTTTCTGCACAAAAGCAATTCTGCGAAGCAATGTGAACAGGCACAGAGAAGGTGCTAGCAGGGAATTCTCTGCCTGCCTTTCCCCAGTGCTCTGCAAGCTCTCCAGGATAACAGCAAATCTGGGGCTCTGTGCTTTCTTTCTTTCTGAACTAGTATTACTGTTTTCTGCACAAAAGCGATTCTGCGAAGCAATGTGAACAGGCACAGAGAAGGTGCT
The DNA here is from genome assembly GCF_047716275.1 of Strix uralensis. Lineage (NCBI taxonomy): Eukaryota > Metazoa > Chordata > Aves > Strigiformes > Strigidae > Strix > Strix uralensis. The sequence continues at coordinate 3,151,084 of NC_134001.1, read as the reverse complement.
AGCAGGGAATTCTCTGCCTGCCTTTCCCCAGTGCTCTGCAAGCTCTCCAGGACAACATAAAATCTGGGGCTCTGTGCTTTCTTTCGTTCTGAACAAGTGTTACTGTTTTCTGCACAAAAGCGATTCTGCGAAGCAATGTGAACACTTCTGCTTCCCAGGCACAGAGAAGGTGCTAGCAGGGAATTCTCTGCCTGCCTTTCCCCAGTGCTCTGCAAGCTCTCCAGGACAACAGCAAATCTGGGGCTCTGTGCTTTCTTTCGTTCTGAACAAGTGTTACTGTTTTCTGCACAAAAGCGATTCTGCGAAGCAATGTGAACACTTCTGCTTCCCAGGCACAGAGAAGGTGCTAGCAGGGAATTCTCTGCCTGCCTTTCCCCAGTGCTCTACAAGCTCTCCAGGACAACATAGAATCTGGGGCTCTGTGCTTTCTCTCGTTCTGAACCAGTCTTACTGTTTTCTGCACAAAAGCGATTCTGCGAAGCAATGTGAACAGGCACAGAGAAGGTGCTAGCAGGGAATTCTCTGCCTGCCTTTCCCCAGTGCTCTGCAAGCTCTCCAGGACAACAGCAAATCTGGGGCTCTGTGCTTTCTTTCGTTCTGAACCAGTGTTACTGTTTTCTGCACAAAAGCAATTCTGCGAACCAATGTGAACAGGCACAGAGAAGGTTCTAGAAGGGAATTCTCTGCCTGCCTTTCCCCAGTGCTCTGCAAGCTCTCCAGGACAACATAAAATCTGGGGCTCTGTGCTTTCTTTCGTTCTGAACCAGTGTTACTGTTTTCTGCACAAAAGCGATTCTGCGAAGCAATGTGAACACTTCTGCTTCCCAGGCACAGAGAAGGTGCTAGCAGGGAATTCTATGCCTGCCTTTCCCCAGTGCTCTGCAAGCTCTCCAGGACAACAGCAAATCTGGGGCTCTGTGCTTTCTTTCGTTCTGAACAAGTGTTACTGTTTTCTGCACAAAAGCGATTCTGCGAAGCAATGTGAACACTTCTGCTTCCCAGGCACAGAGAAGGTGCTAGCAGGGAATTCTCTGCCTGCCTTTCCCCAGTGCTCTGCAAGCTCTCCAGGACAACAGCAAATCTGGGGCTCTGTGCTTTCTTTCGTTCTGAACAAGTTTTACTGTTTTCTGCACAAAAGCGATTCTGCGAAGCAAGGTGAACACTTCTGCTTCCCAGGCACAGAGAAGGTGCTAGCAGGGAATTCTCTGCCTGCCTTTCCCCAGTGCTCTGCAAGCTCTCCAGGACAACATAGAATCTGGGGCTATGTGCTTTCTTTCGTTCTGAACAAGTGTTACTGTTTTCTGCACAAAAGCGATTCTACGAAGCAAGGTGAACACTTCTGCTTCCCAGGCACAGAGAAGGTGCTAGCAGGGAATTCTCTGCCTGCCTTTCCCCAGTGCTCTGCAAGCTCTCCAGGACAACATAAAATCTGGGGCTCTGTGCTTTCTTTCGTTCTGAACAAGTGTTACTGTTTTCTGCACAAAAGCGATTCTGCGAAGCAATGTGAACACTTCTGCTTCCCAGGCACAGAGAAGGTGCTAGCAGGGAATTCTCTGCCTGCCTTTCCCCAGTGCTCTGCAAGCTCTCCAGGACAACAGCAAATCTGGGGCTCTGTGCTTTCTCTCATTCTGAACCAGTCTTACTCTTTTCTGCACAAAAGCGATTCTGCGAAACAATGGGAACACTTCTGCTTCCCAGGCACAGAGAAGGTGCTAGCAGGGAATTCTCTGCCTGCCTTTCCCCAGTGCTCTGCAAGCTCTCCAGGACAACAGCAAATCTGGGGCTCTGTGCTTTCTTTCGTTCTGAACAAGTGTTACTGTTTTCTGCACAAAAGCGATTCTGCGAAGCAAGGTGAACACTTCTGCTTCCCAGGCACAGAGAAGGTGCTAGCAGGGAATTCTCTGCCTGCCTTTCCCCAGTGCTCTGCAAGCTCTCCAGGACAACAGCAAATCTGGGGCTCTGTGCTTTCTTTCGTTCTGAACAAGTGTTACTGTTTTCTGCACAAAAGCGATTCTGCGAAGCAATGTGAACACTTCTGCTTCCCAGGCACAGAGAAGGTGCTAGCAGGGAATTCTCTGCCTGCCTTTCCCCAGTGCTCTGCAAGCTCTCCAGGACAACATAAAATCTGGGGCTCTGTGCTTTCTTTCGTTCTGAACCAGTGTTACTGTTTTCTGCACAAAAGCGATTCTAGGAAGCAAGGTGAACACTTCTGCTTCCCAGGCACAGAGAAGGTGCTAGCAGGGAATTCTCTGCCTGCCTTTCCCCAGTGCTCTGCAAGCTCTCCAGGACAACAGCAAATCTGGGGCTCTGTGCTTTCTTTCGTTCTGAACCAGTCTTACTGTTTTCTGCACAAAAGCGATTCTGCGAAGCAATGTGAACAGGCACAGAGAAGGTGCTAGCAGGGAATTCTCTGCCCGCCTTTCCCCAGTGCTCTGCAAGCTCTCCAGGACAACAGCAATTCTGGGGCTCTGTGCTTTCTTTCGTTCTGAACAAGTGTTACTGTTTTCTGCACAAAAGCGTTTCTGCGAAGCAATGTGAACACTTCTGCTTCCCAGGCACATAGAAGGTGCTAGCAGGGAATTCTCTTCCTCTCTTTCCCCAGTGCTCTGCAAGCTCTCCAGGACAACATAAAATCTGGGGCTCTGTGCTTTCTTTCGTTCTGAACAAGTGTTACTGTTTTCTGCACAAAAGCGATTCTGCGAAGCAATGTGAACACTTCTGCTTCCCAGGCACAGAGAAGGTGCTAGCAGGGAATTCTCTGCCTGCCTTTCCCCAGTGCTCTGCAAGCTCTCCAGGACAACAGCAAATCTGGGGCTCTGTGCTTTCTTTCGTTCTGAACCAGTGTTACTGTTTTCTGCACAAAAGCGATTCTGCGAAGCAATGTGAACAGGCACAGAGAAGGTGCTAGCAGGGAATTGTCTGCCTGCCTTTCCCCAGTGCTCTGCAAGCTCTCCAGGACAACATAAAATCTGGGGCTCTGTGCTTTCTTTCGTTCTGAACAAGTGTTACTGTTTTCTGCACAAAAGCGATTCTGCGAAGCAATGTGAACACTTCTGCTTCCCAGTTACAGAGAAGGTTCTAGCAGGGAATTCTCTGCCTGCCTTTCCCCAGTGCTCTGCAAGCTCTTCAGGACAACATAAAATCTGGGGCTCTGTGCTTTCTTTCGTTCTGAACAAGTGTTAATGTTTTCTGCACAAAAGCGATTCTGCGAAGCAATGTGAACACTTCTGCTTCCCAGGCACAGAGAAGGTGCTAGCAGGGAATTCTCTGCCTGCCTTTCCCCAGTGCTCTGCAAGCTCTCCAGGACAACAGCAAATCTGGGGCTCTGTGCTTTCTTTCGTTCTGAACAAGTGTTACTGTTTTCTGCAGAAAAGCGATTCTGCGAAGCAATGTGAACACTTCTGCTTCCCAGGCACAGAGAAGGTGCTAGCAGGGAATTCTCTGCCTGCCTTTCCCCAGTGCTCTACAAGCTCTCCAGGACAACATAGAATCTGGGGCTCTGTGCTTTCTCTCGTTCTGAACCAGTCTTACTGTTTTCTGCACAAAAGCGATTCTGCGAAGCAATGTGAACAGGCACAGAGAAGGTGCTAGCAGGGAATTCTCTGCCTGCCTTTCCCCAGTGCTCTGCAAGCTCTCCAGGACAATATAAAATCTGGCGCTCTGTGCTTTCTTTCGTTCTGAACAAGTGTTACTGTTTTCTGCACAAAAGCGATTCTGCGAAGCAATGTGAACACTTCTGCTTCCCAGGCACAGAGAAGGTGCTAGCAGGGAATTCTCTGCCTGCCTTTCCCCAGTGCTCTACAAGCTCTCCAGGACAACATAGAATCTGGGGCTCTGTGCTTTCTCTCGTTCTGAACCAGTCTTACTGTTTTCTGCACAAAAGCGATTCTGCGAAGCAATGTGAACAGGCACAGAGAAGGTGCTAGCAGGGAATTCTCTGCCTGCCTTTCCCCAGTGCTCTGCAAGCTCTCCAGGACAACATAAAATCTGGCGCTCTGTGCTTTCTTTCGTTCTGAACAAGTGTTACTGTTTTCTGCACAAAAGCGATTCTGCCAAGCAATGTGAACACTTCTGCTTCCCAGGCACAGAGAAGGTGCTAGCAGGGAATTCTCTGCCTGCCTTTCCCCAGTGCTCTGCAAGCTCTCCAGGACAACAGCAAATCTGGGGCTCTGTGCTTTCTCTCATTCTGAACCAGTCTTACTGTTTTCTGCACAAAAGCGATTCTGCGAAGCAAGGTGAACACTTCTGCTTCCCAGGCACAGAGAAGGTGCTAGCAGGGAATTCTCTGCCTGCCTTTCCCCAGTGCTCTGCAAGCTCTCCAGGACAACAGCAAATCTGGGGCTCTGTGCTTTCTTTCGTTCTGAACAAGTGTTACTGTTTTCTGCACAAAAGCGATTCTGCGAAGCAATGTGAACACTTCTGCTTCCCAGGCACAGAGAAGGTGCTAGCAGGGAATTCTCTGCCTGCCTTTCCCCAGTGCTCTGCAAGCTCTCCAGGACAACAGCAAATCTGGGGCTCTGTGCTTTCTTTCGTTCTGAACAAGTTTTACTGTTTTCTGCACAAAAGCGATTCTGCGAAGCAATGTGAACAGGCACAGAGAAGGTGCTAGCAGGGAATTCTCTGCCTGCCTTTCCCCAGTGCTCTGCAAGCTCTCCAGGACAATATAAAATCTGGCGCTCTGTGCTTTCTTTCGTTCTGAACAAGTGTTACTGTTTTCTGCACAAAAGCCATTCTGCGAAGCAATGTGAACACTTCTGCTTCCCAGGCACAGAGAAGGTGCTAGCAGGGAATTCTCTGCCTGCCTTTCCCCAGTGCTCTGCAAGCTCTCCAGGACAACAGCAAATCTGGGGCTCTGTGCTTTCTTTCGTTCTGAACCAGTGTTACTGTTTTCTGCACAAAAGCAATTCTGCGAACCAATGTGAACAGGCACAGAGAAGGTTCTAGAAGGGAATTCTCTGCCTGCTTTTCCCCAGTGCTCTGCAAGCTCTCCAGGACAACATAAAATCTGGGGCTCTGTGCTTTCTTTCGTTCTGAACCAGTGTTCCTGTTTTCTGCACAAAAGCGATTCTGCGAAGCAATGTGAACACTTCTGCTTCCCAGGCACAGAGAAGGTGCTAGCAGGGAATTCTATGCCTGCCTTTCCCCAGTGCTCTGCAAGCTCTCCAGGACAACAGCAAATCTGGGGCTCTGTGCTTTCTTTCGTTCTGAACAAGTGTTACTGTTTTCTGCACAAAAGCGATTCTGCGAAGCAATGTGAACACTTCTGCTTCCCAGGCACAGAGAAGGTGCTAGCAGGGAATTCTCTGCCTGCCTTTCCCCAGTGCTCTGCAAGCTCTCCAGGACAACAGCAAATCTGGGGCTCTGTGCTTTCTTTCGTTTTGAAGCAGTGTTACCGTTTTCTGCACAAAAGCAATTCTGCGAAGCAATGTGAACAGGCACAGAGAAGGTGCTAGCAGGGAATTCTCTGCCTGCCTTTCCCCAGTGCTCTGCAAGCTCTCCAGGATAACAGCAAATCTGGGGCTCTGTGCTTTCTTTCTTTCTGAACTAGTATTACTGTTTTCTGCACAAAAGCGATTCTGCGAAGCAATGTGAACAGGCACAGAGAAGGTGCTAGCAGGGAATTCTCTGCCTGCCTTTCCCCAGTGCTCTGCAAGCTCTCCAGGACAACATAAAATCTGGGGCTCTGTGCTTTCTTTCGTTCTGAACAAGTGTTACTGTTTTCTGCACAAAAGCGATTCTGCGAAGCAATGTGAACACTTCTGCTTCCCAGGCACAGAGAAGGTGCTAGCAGGGAATTCTCTGCCTGCCTTTCCCCAGTGCTCTGCAAGCTCTCCAGGACAACAGCAAATCTGGGGCTCTGTGCTTTCTCTCGTTCTGAACCAGTCTTACTGTTTTCTGCACAAAAGCGATTCTGCGAAGCAATGTGAACAGGCACAGAGAAGGTGCTAGCAGGGAATTCTCTGCCTGCCTTTCCCCAGTGCTCTGCAAGCTCTCCAGGACAACAGCAAATCTGGGGCTCTGTGCTTTCTTTCGTTCTGAACCAGTGTTACTGTTTTCTGCACAAAAGCAATTCTGCGAACCAATGTGAACAGGCACAGAGAAGGTTCTAGAAGGGAATTCTCTGCCTGCCTTTCCCCAGTGCTCTGCAAGCTCTCCAGGACAACATAAAATCTGGGGCTCTGTGCTTTCTTTCGTTCTGAACCAGTGTTACTGTTTTCTGCACAAAAGCGATTCTGCGAAGCAATGTGAACACTTCTGCTTCCCAGGCACAGAGAAGGTGCTAGCAGGGAATTCTATGCCTGCCTTTCCCCAGTGCTCTGCAAGCTCTCCAGGACAACAGCAAATCTGGGGCTCTGTGCTTTCTTTCGTTCTGAACAAGTGTTACTGTTTTCTGCACAAAAGCGATTCTGCGAAGCAATGTGAACACTTCTGCTTCCCAGGCACAGAGAAGGTGCTAGCAGGGAATTCTCTGCCTGCCTTTCCCCAGTGCTCTGCAAGCTCTCCAGGACAACAGCAAATCTGGGGCTCTGTGCTTTCTTTCGTTCTGAACAAGTTTTACTGTTTTCTGCACAAAAGCGATTCTGCGAAGCAAGGTGAACACTTCTGCTTCCCAGGCACAGAGAAGGTGCTAGCAGGGAATTCTCTGCCTGCCTTTCCCCAGTGCTCTGCAAGCTCTCCAGGACAACATAGAATCTGGGGCTATGTGCTTTCTTTCGTTCTGAACAAGTGTTACTGTTTTCTGCACAAAAGCGATTCTACGAAGCAAGGTGAACACTTCTGCTTCCCAGGCACAGAGAAGGTGCTAGCAGGGAATTCTCTGCCTGCCTTTCCCCAGTGCTCTGCAAGCTCTCCAGGACAACATAAAATCTGGGGCTCTGTGCTTTCTTTCGTTCTGAACAAGTGTTACTGTTTTCTGCACAAAAGCGATTCTGCGAAGCAATGTGAACACTTCTGCTTCCCAGGCACAGAGAAGGTGCTAGCAGGGAATTCTCTGCCTGCCTTTCCCCAGTGCTCTGCAAGCTCTCCAGGACAACAGCAAATCTGGGGCTCTGTGCTTTCTCTCATTCTGAACCAGTCTTACTCTTTTCTGCACAAAAGCGATTCTGCGAAACAATGGGAACACTTCTGCTTCCCAGGCACAGAGAAGGTGCTAGCAGGGAATTCTCTGCCTGCCTTTCCCCAGTGCTCTGCAAGCTCTCCAGGACAACAGCAAATCTGGGGCTCTGTGCTTTCTTTCGTTCTGAACAAGTGTTACTGTTTTCTGCACAAAAGCGATTCTGCGAAGCAAGGTGAACACTTCTGCTTCCCAGGCACAGAGAAGGTGCTAGCAGGGAATTCTCTGCCTGCCTTTCCCCAGTGCTCTGCAAGCTCTCCAGGACAACAGCAAATCTGGGGCTCTGTGCTTTCTTTCGTTCTGAACAAGTGTTACTGTTTTCTGCACAAAAGCGATTCTGCGAAGCAATGTGAACACTTCTGCTTCCCAGGCACAGAGAAGGTGCTAGCAGGGAATTCTCTGCCTGCCTTTCCCCAGTGCTCTGCAAGCTCTCCAGGACAACATAAAATCTGGGGCTCTGTGCTTTCTTTCGTTCTGAACCAGTGTTACTGTTTTCTGCACAAAAGCGATTCTAGGAAGCAAGGTGAACACTTCTGCTTCCCAGGCACAGAGAAGGTGCTAGCAGGGAATTCTCTGCCTGCCTTTCCCCAGTGCTCTGCAAGCTCTCCAGGACAACAGCAAATCTGGGGCTCTGTGCTTTCTTTCGTTCTGAACCAGTCTTACTGTTTTCTGCACAAAAGCGATTCTGCGAAGCAATGTGAACAGGCACAGAGAAGGTGCTAGCAGGGAATTCTCTGCCCGCCTTTCCCCAGTGCTCTGCAAGCTCTCCAGGACAACAGCAATTCTGGGGCTCTGTGCTTTCTTTCGTTCTGAACAAGTGTTACTGTTTTCTGCACAAAAGCGTTTCTGCGAAGCAATGTGAACACTTCTGCTTCCCAGGCACATAGAAGGTGCTAGCAGGGAATTCTCTTCCTCTCTTTCCCCAGTGCTCTGCAAGCTCTCCAGGACAACATAAAATCTGGGGCTCTGTGCTTTCTTTCGTTCTGAACAAGTGTTACTGTTTTCTGCACAAAAGCGATTCTGCGAAGCAATGTGAACACTTCTGCTTCCCAGGCACAGAGAAGGTGCTAGCAGGGAATTCTCTGCCTGCCTTTCCCCAGTGCTCTGCAAGCTCTCCAGGACAACAGCAAATCTGGGGCTCTGTGCTTTCTTTCGTTCTGAACCAGTGTTACTGTTTTCTGCACAAAAGCGATTCTGCGAAGCAATGTGAACAGGCACAGAGAAGGTGCTAGCAGGGAATTCTCTGCCTGCCTTTCCCCAGTGCTCTGCAAGCTCTCCAGGACAACATAAAATCTGGGGCTCTGTGCTTTCTTTCTTTCTGAACAAGTGTTACTGTTTTCTGCACAAAAGCGATTCTGCGAAGCAATGTGAACACTTCTGCTTCCCAGTTACAGAGAAGGTTCTAGCAGGGAATTCTCTGCCTGCCTTTCCCCAGTGCTCTGCAAGCTCTTCAGGACAACATAAAATCTGGGGCTCTGTGCTTTCTTTCGTTCTGAACAAGTGTTAATGTTTTCTGCACAAAAGCGATTCTGCGAAGCAATGTGAACACTTCTGCTTCCCAGGCACAGAGAAGGTGCTAGCAGGGAATTCTCTGCCTGCCTTTCCCCAGTGCTCTGCAAGCTCTCCAGGACAACAGCAAATCTGGGGCTCTGTGCTTTCTTTCGTTCTGAACAAGTGTTACTGTTTTCTGCAGAAAAGCGATTCTGCGAAGCAATGTGAACACTTCTGCTTCCCAGGCACAGAGAAGGTGCTAGCAGGGAATTCTCTGCCTGCCTTTCCCCAGTGCTCTACAAGCTCTCCAGGACAACATAGAATCTGGGGCTCTGTGCTTTCTCTCGTTCTGAACCAGTCTTACTGTTTTCTGCACAAAAGCGATTCTGCGAAGCAATGTGAACAGGCACAGAGAAGGTGCTAGCAGGGAATTCTCTGCCTGCCTTTCCCCAGTGCTCTGCAAGCTCTCCAGGACAATATAAAATCTGGCGCTCTGTGCTTTCTTTCGTTCTGAACAAGTGTTACTGTTTTCTGCACAAAAGCGATTCTGCGAAGCAATGTGAACACTTCTGCTTCCCAGGCACAGAGAAGGTGCTAGCAGGGAATTCTCTGCCTGCCTTTCCCCAGTGCTCTGCAAGCTCTCCAGGACAACAGCAAATCTGGGGCTCTGTGCTTTCTTTCGTTCTGAACCAGTGTTACTGTTTTCTGCACAAAAGCAATTCTGCGAACCAATGTGAACAGGCACAGAGAAGGTTCTAGAAGGGAATTCTCTGCCTGCTTTTCCCCAGTGCTCTGCAAGCTCTCCAGGACAACATAAAATCTGGGGCTCTGTGCTTTCTTTCGTTCTGAACCAGTGTTCCTGTTTTCTGCACAAAAGCGATTCTGCGAAGCAATGTGAACACTTCTGCTTCCCAGGCACAGAGAAGGTGCTAGCAGGGAATTCTATGCCTGCCTTTCCCCAGTGCTCTGCAAGCTCTCCAGGACAACAGCAAATCTGGGGCTCTGTGCTTTCTTTCGTTCTGAACAAGTGTTACTGTTTTCTGCACAAAAGCGATTCTGCGAAGCAATGTGAACACTTCTGCTTCCCAGGCACAGAGAAGGTGCTAGCAGGGAATTCTCTGCCTGCCTTTCCCCAGTGCTCTGCAAGCTCTCCAGGACAACAGCAAATCTGGGGCTCTGTGCTTTCTTTCGTTTTGAAGCAGTGTTACCGTTTTCTGCACAAAAGCAATTCTGCGAAGCAATGTGAACAGGCACAGAGAAGGTGCTAGCAGGGAATTCTCTGCCTGCCTTTCCCCAGTGCTCTGCAAGCTCTCCAGGATAACAGCAAATCTGGGGCTCTGTGCTTTCTTTCTTTCTGAACTAGTATTACTGTTTTCTGCACAAAAGCGATTCTGCGAAGCAATGTGAACAGGCACAGAGAAGGTGCTAGCAGGGAATTCTCTGCCTGCCTTTCCCCAGTGCTCTGCAAGCTCTTCAGGACAACATAAAATCTGGGGCTCTGTGCTTTCTTTCGTTCTGAACAAGTGTTACTGTTTTCTGCACAAAAGCGATTCTGCGAAGCAATGTGAACACTTCTGCTTCCCAGGCACAGAGAAGGTGCTAGCAGGGAATTCTCTGCCTGCCTTTCCCCAGTGCTCTGCAAGCTCTCCAGGACAACAGCAAATCTGGGGCTCTGTGCTTTCTTTCGTTCTGAACAAGTGTTACTGTTTTCTGCAGAAAAGCGATTCTGCGAAGCAATGAGAACACTTCTGCTTCCCAGGCACAGAGAAGGTGCTAGCAGGGAATTCTCTGCCTGCCTTTCCCCAGTGCTCTACAAGCTCTCCAGGACAACATAGAATCTGGGGCTCTGTGCTTTCTCTCGTTCTGAACCAGTCTTACTGTTTTCTGCACAAAAGCGATTCTGCGAAGCAATGTGAACAGGCACAGAGAAGGTGCTAGCAGGGAATTCTCTGCCTGCCTTTCCCCAGTGCTCTGCAAGCTCTCCAGGACAACAGCAAATCTGGGGCTCTGTGCTTTCTCTCATTCTGAACCAGTCTTACTGTTTTCTGCACAAAAGCGATTCTGCGAAGCAAGGTGAACACTTCTGCTTCCCAGGCACAGAGAAGGTGCTAGCAGGGAATTCTCTGCCTGCCTTTCCCCAGTGCTCTGCAAGCTCTCCAGGACAACAGCAATTCTGGGGCTCTGTGCTTTCTTTCGTTCTGAACAAGTGTTACTGTTTTCTGCACAAAAGCGATTCTGCGAAGCAATGTGAACACTTCTGCTTCCCAGGCACAGAGAAGGTGCTAGCAGGGAATTCTCTGCCTGCCTTTCCCCAGTGCTCTGCAAGCTCTCCAGGACAACAGCAAATCTGGGGCTCTGTGCTTTCTTTCGTTCTGAACAAGTTTTACTGTTTTCTGCACAAAAGCGATTCTGCGAAGCAATGTGAACAGGCACAGAGAAGGTGCTAGCAGGGAATTCTCTGCCTGCCTTTCCCCAGTGCTCTGCAAGTTCTCCAGGACAATATAAAATCTGGCGCTCTGTGCTTTCTTTCGTTCTGAACAAGTGTTACTGTTTTCTGCACAAAAGCGATTCTGCGAAGCAATGTGAACACTTCTGCTTCCCAGGCACAGAGAAGGTGCTAGCAGGGAATTCTCTGCCTGCCTTTCCCCAGTGCTCTGCAAGCTCTCCAGGACAACAGCAAATCTGGGGCTCTGTGCTTTCTTTCGTTCTGAACCAGTGTTACTGTTTTCTGCACAAAAGCAATTCTGCGAACCAATGTGAACAGGCACAGAGAAGGTTCTAGAAGGGAATTCTCTGCCTGCCTTTCCCCAGTGCTCTGCAAGCTCTCCAGGACAACATAAAATCTGGGGCTCTGTGCTTTCTTTCGTTCTGAACCAGTGTTACTGTTTTCTGCACAAAAGCGATTCTGCGAAGCAATGTGAACACTTCTGCTTCCCAGGCACAGAGAAGGTGCTAGCAGGGAATTCTCTGCCTGCCTTTCCCCAGTGCTCTGCAAGCTCTCCAGGACAACAGCAAATCTGGGGCTCTGTGCTTTCTTTCGTTCTGAACAAGTGTTACTGTTTTCTGCACAAAAGCGATTCTGCGAAGCAATGTGAACACTTCTGCTTCCCAGGCACAGAGAAGGTGCTAGCAGGGAATTCTCTGCCTGCCTTTCCCCAGTGCTCTGCAAGCTCTCCAGGACAACAGCAAATCTGGGGCTCTGTGCTTTCTTTCGTTCTGAACAAGTTTTACTGTTTTCTGCACAAAAGCGATTCTGCGAAGCAAGGTGAACACTTCTGCTTCCCAGGCACAGAGAAGGTGCTAGCAGGGAATTCTCTGCCTGCCTTTCCCCAGTGCTCTGCAAGCTCTCCAGGACAACATAAAATCTGGGGCTCTGTGCTTTCTTTCGTTCTGAACAAGTGTTACTGTTTTCTGCACAAAAGCGATTCTGCGAAGCAATGTGAACACTTCTGCTTCCCAGGCACAGAGAAGGTGCTAGCAGGGAATTCTCTGCCTGCCTTTCCCCAGTGCTCTGCAAGCTCTCCAGGACAACAGCAAATCTGGGGCTCTGTGCTTTCTCTCATTCTGAACCAGTCTTACTCTTTTCTGCACAAAAGCGATTCTGCGAAACAATGGGAACACTTCTGCTTCCCAGGCACAGAGAAGGTGCTAGCAGGGAATTCTCTGCCTGCCTTTCCCCAGTGCTCTGCAAGCTCTCCAGGACAACAGCAAATCTGGGGCTCTGTGCTTTCTTTCGTTCTGAACAAGTGTTACTGTTTTCTGCACAAAAGCGATTCTGCGAAGCAAGGTGAACACTTCTGCTTCCCAGGCACAGAGAAGGTGCTAGCAGGGAATTCTCTGCCTGCCTTTCCCCAGTGCTCTGCAAGCTCTCCAGGACAACAGCAAATCTGGGGCTCTGTGCTTTCTTTCGTTCTGAACAAGTGTTACTGTTTTCTGCACAAAAGCGATTCTGCGAAGCAATGTGAACACTTCTGCTTCCCAGGCACAGAGAAGGTGCTAGCAGGGAATTCTCTGCCTGCCTTTCCCCAGTGCTCTGCAAGCTCTCCAGGACAACAGCAAATCTGGGGCTCTGTGCTTTCTTTCGTTCTGAACAAGTGTTAAAGTTTTCTGCACAAAAGCGATTCTACGAAGCAAGGTGAACACTTCTGCTTCCCAGGCACAGAGAAGGTGCTAGCAGGGAATTCTCTGCCTGCCTTTCCCCAGTGCTCTGCAAGCTCTCCAGGACAACAGCAAATCTGGGGCTCTGTGCTTTCTTTCGTTCTGAACCAGTGTTACTGTTTTCTGCACAAAAGCGATTCTGCGAAGCAATGTGAACAGGCACAGAGAAGGTGCTAGCAGGGAATTCTCTGCCTGCCTTTCCCCAGTGCTCTGCAAGCTCTCCAGGACAACATAAAATCTGGGGCTCTGTGCTTTCTTTCGTTCTGAACAAGTGTTACTGTTTTCTGCACAAAAGCGATTCTGCGAAGCAATGTGAACACTTCTGCTTCCCAGTTACAGAGAAGGTTCTAGCAGGGAATTCTCTGCCTGCCTTTCCCCAGTGCTCTGCAAGCTCTTCAGGACAACAGCAAATCTGGGGCTCTGTGCTTTCTTTCGTTCTGAACAAGTGTTAATGTTTTCTGCACAAAAGCGATTCTGCGAAGCAATGTGAACACTTCTGCTTCCCAGGCACAGAGAAGGTGCTAGCAGGGAATTCTCTGCCTGCCTTTCCCCAGTGCTCTGCAAGCTCTCCAGGACAACAGCAAATCTGGGGCTCTGTGCTTTCTTTCGTTCTGAACAAGTGTTACTGTTTTCTGCAGAAAAGCGATTCTGCGAAGCAATGTGAACACTTCTGCTTCCCAGGCACAGAGAAGGTGCTAGCAGGGAATTCTCTGCCTGCCTTTCCCCAGTGCTCTACAAGCTCTCCAGGACAACATAGAATCTGGGGCTCTGTGCTTTCTCTCGTTCTGAACCAGTCTTACTGTTTTCTGCACAAAAGCGATTCTGCGAAGCAATGTGAACAGGCACAGAGAAGGTGCTAGCAGGGAATTCTCTGCCTGCCTTTCCCCAGTGCTCTGCAAGCTCTCCAGGACAACATAAAATCTGGCGCTCTGTGCTTTCTTTCGTTCTGAACAAGTGTTACTGTTTTCTGCACAAAAGCGATTCTGCGAAGCAATGTGAACACTTCTGCTTCCCAGGCACAGAGAAGGTGCTAGCAGGGAATTCTCTGCCTGCCTTTCCCCAGTGCTCTGCAAGCTCTCCAGGACAACAGCAAATCTGGGGCTCTGTGCTTTCTCTCATTCTGAACCAGTCTTACTGTTTTCTGCACAAAAGCGATTCTGCGAAGCAAGGTGAACACTTCTGCTTCCCAGGCACAGAGAAGGTGCTAGCAGGGAATTCTCTGCCTGCCTTTCCCCAGTGCTCTGCAAGCTCTCCAGGACAATATAAAATCTGGCGCTCTGTGCTTTCTTTCGTTCTGAACAAGTGTTACTGTTTTCTGCACAAAAGCGATTCTGCGAAGCAATGTGAACACTTCTGCTTCCCAGGCACAGAGAAGGTGCTAGCAGGGAATTCTCTGCCTGCCTTTCCCCAGTGCTCTGCAAGCTCTCCAGGACAACAGCAAATCTGGGGCTCTGTGCTTTCTTTCGTTCTGAACAAGTGTTACTGTTTTCTGCACAAAAGCGATTCTGCGAAGCAAGGTGAACACTTCTGCTTCCCAGGCACAGAGAAGGTGCTAGCAGGGAATTCTCTGCCTGCCTTTCCCCAGTGCTCTGCAAGCTCTCCAGGACAACAGCAAATCTGGGGCTCTGTGCTTTCTTTCGTTCTGAACAAGTGTTAAAGTTTTCTGCACAAAAGCGATTCTACGAAGCAAGGTGAACACTTCTGCTTCCCAGGCACAGAGAAGGTGCTAGCAGGGAATTCTCTGCCTGCCTTTCCCCAGTGCTCTGCAAGCTCTCCAGGACAACAGCAAATCTGGGGCTCTGTGCTTTCTTTCGTTCTGAACCAGTCTTACTGTTTTCTGCACAAAAGCGATTCTGCGAAGCAATGTGAACAGGCACAGAGAAGGTGCTAGCAGGGAATTCTCTGCCTGCCTTTCCCCAGTGCTCTGCAAGCTCTCCAGGACAACAGCAATTCTGGGGCTCTGTGCTTTCTTTCGTTCTGAACAAGTGTTACTGTTTTCTGCACAAAAGCGTTTCTGCGAAGCAATGTGAACACTTCTGCTTCCCAGGCACATAGAAGGTGCTAGCAGGGAATTCTCTTCCTCTCTTTCCCCAGTGCTCTGCAAGCTCTCCAGGACAACATAAAATCTGGGGCTCTGTGCTTTCTTTCGTTCTGAACAAGTGTTACTGTTTTCTGCACAAAAGCGATTCTGCGAAGCAATGTGAACACTTCTGCTTCCCAGGCACAGAGAAGGTGCTAGCAGGGAATTCTCTGCCTGCCTTTCCCCAGTGCTCTGCAAGCTCTCCAGGACAACAGCAAATCTGGGGCTCTGTGCTTTCTTTCGTTCTGAACCAGTGTTACTGTTTTCTGCACAAAAGCGATTCTGCGAAGCAATGTGAACAGGCACAGAGAAGGTGCTAGCAGGGAATTCTCTGCCTGCCTTTCCCCAGTGCTCTGCAAGCTCTCCAGGACAACATAAAATCTGGGGCTCTGTGCTTTCTTTCGTTCTGAACAAGTGTTACTGTTTTCTGCACAAAAGCGATTCTGCGAAGCAATGTGAACACTTCTGCTTCCCAGTTACAGAGAAGGTTCTAGCAGGGAATTCTCTGCCTGCCTTTCCCCAGTGCTCTGCAAGCTCTTCAGGACAACATAAAATCTGGGGCTCTGTGCTTTCTTTCGTTCTGAACAAGTGTTAATGTTTTCTGCACAAAAGCGATTCTGCGAAGCAATGTGAACACTTCTGCTTCCCAGGCACAGAGAAGGTGCTAGCAGGGAATTCTCTGCCTGCCTTTCCCCAGTGCTCTGCAAGCTCTCCAGGACAACAGCAAATCTGGGGCTCTGTGCTTTCTTTCGTTCTGAACAAGTGTTACTGTTTTCTGCAGAAAAGCGATTCTGCGAAGCAATGTGAACACTTCTGCTTCCCAGGCACAGAGAAGGTGCTAGCAGGGAATTCTCTGCCTGCCTTTCCCCAGTGCTCTACAAGCTCTCCAGGACAACATAGAATCTGGGGCTCTGTGCTTTCTCTCGTTCTGAACCAGTCTTACTGTTTTCTGCACAAAAGCGATTCTGCGAAGCAATGTGAACAGGCACAGAGAAGGTGCTAGCAGGGAATTCTCTGCCTGCCTTTCCCCAGTGCTCTGCAAGCTCTCCAGGACAACATAAAATCTGGCGCTCTGTGCTTTCTTTCGTTCTGAACAAGTGTTACTGTTTTCTGCACAAAAGCGATTCTGCGAAGCAATGTGAACACTTCTGCTTCCCAGGCACAGAGAAGGTGCTAGCAGGGAATTCTCTGCCTGCCTTTCCCCAGTGCTCTGCAAGCTCTCCAGGACAACAGCAAATCTGGGGCTCTGTGCTTTCTCTCATTCTGAACCAGTCTTACTGTTTTCTGCACAAAAGCGATTCTGCGAAGCAAGGTGAACACTTCTGCTTCCCAGGCACAGAGAAGGTGCTAGCAGGGAATTCTCTGCCTGCCTTTCCCCAGTGCTCTGCAAGCTCTGCAGGACAACAGCAATTCTGGGGCTCTGTGCTTTCTTTCGTTCTGAACAAGTGTTACTGTTTTCTGCACAAAAGCGATTCTGCGAAGCAATGTGAACACTTCTGCTTCCCAGGCACAGAGAAGGTGCTAGCAGGGAATTCTCTGCCTGCCTTTCCCCAGTGCTCTGCAAGCTCTCCAGGACAACAGCAAATCTGGGGCTCTGTGCTTTCTTTCGTTCTGAACAAGTTTTACTGTTTTCTGCACAAAAGCGATTCTGCGAAGCAATGTGAACAGGCACAGAGAAGGTGCTAGCAGGGAATTCTCTGCCTGCCTTTCCCCAGTGCTCTGCAAGCTCTCCAGGACAATATAAAATCTGGCGCTCTGTGCTTTCTTTCGTTCTGAACAAGTGTTACTGTTTTCTGCACAAAAGCGATTCTGCGAAGCAATGTGAACACTTCTGCTTCCCAGGCACAGAGAAGGTGCTAGCAGGGAATTCTCTGCCTGCCTTTCCCCAGTGCTCTGCAAGCTCTCCAGGACAACAGCAAATCTGGGGCTCTGTGCTTTCTTTCGTTCTGAACCAGTGTTACTGTTTTCTGCACAAAAGCAATTCTGCGAACCAATGTGAACAGGCACAGAGAAGGTTCTAGAAGGGAATTCTCTGCCTGCTTTTCCCCAGTGCTCTGCAAGCTCTCCAGGACAACATAAAATCTGGGGCTCTGTGCTTTCTTTCGTTCTGAACCAATGTTACTGTTTTCTGCACAAAAGCGATTCTGCGAAGCAATGTGAACACTTCTGCTTCCCAGGCACAGAGAAGGTGCTAGCAGGGAATTCTCTGCCTGCCTTTCCCCAGTGCTCTGCAAGCTCTCCAGGACAACAGCAAATCTGGGGCTCTGTGCTTTCTTTCGTTCTGAACAAGTGTTACTGTTTTCTGCACAAAAGCGATTCTGCGAAGCAATGTGAACACTTCTGCTTCCCAGGCACAGAGAAGGTGCTAGCAGGGAATTCTATGCCTGCCTTTCCCCAGTGCTCTGCAAGCTCTCCAGGACAACAGCAAATCTGGGGCTCTGTGCTTTCTTTCGTTCTGAACAAGTGTTACTGTTTTCTGCACAAAAGCGATTCTGCGAAGCAATGTGAACACTTCTGCTTCCCAGGCACAGAGAAGGTGCTAGCAGGGAATTCTCTGCCTGCCTTTCCCCAGTGCTCTGCAAGCTCTCCAGGACAACAGCAAATCTGGGGCTCTGTGCTTTCTTTCGTTCTGAACAAGTTTTACTGTTTTCTGCACAAAAGCGATTCTGCGAAGCAATGTGAACAGGCACAGAGAAGGTGCTAGCAGGGAATTCTCTGCCTGCCTTTCCCCAGTGCTCTGCAAGCTCTCCAGGACAATATAAAATCTGGCGCTCTGTGCTTTCTTTCGTTCTGAACAAGTGTTACTGTTTTCTGCACAAAAGCGATTCTGCGAAGCAATGTGAACACTTCTGCTTCCCAGGCACAGAGAAGGTGCTAGCAGGGAATTCTCTGCCTGCCTTTCCCCAGTGCTCTGCAAGCTCTCCAGGACAACAGCAAATCTGGGGCTCTGTGCTTTCTTTCGTTCTGAACCAGTGTTACTGTTTTCTGCACAAAAGCGATTCTGCGAAGCAATGTGAACAGGCACAGAGAAGGTTCTAGAAGGGAATTCTCTGCCTGCTTTTCCCCAGTGCTCTGCAAGCTCTCCAGGACAACATAAAATCTGGGGCTCTGTGCTTTCTTTCGTTCTGAACCAGTATTACTGTTTTCTGCACAAAAGCGATTCTGCGAAGCAATGTGAACACTTCTGCTTCCCAGGCACAGAGAAGGTGCTAGCAGGGAATTCTATGCCTGCCTTTCCCCAGTGCTCTGCAAGCTCTCCAGGACAACAGCAAATCTGGGGCTCTGTGCTTTCTTTCGTTCTGAACAAGTGTTACTGTTTTCTGCACAAACCGATTCTGCGAAGCAATGTGAACACTTCTGCTTCCCAGGCACAGAGAAGGTGCTAGCAGGGAATTCTCTGCCTGCCTTTCCCCAGTGCTCTGCAAGCTCTCCAGGACAATATAAAATCTGGCGCTCTGTGCTTTCTTTCGTTCTGAACAAGTGTTACTGTTTTCTGCACAAAAGCGATTCTGCGAAGCAATGTGAACACTTCTGCTTCCCAGGCACAGAGAAGGTGCTAGCAGGGAATTCTCTGCCTGCCTTTCCCCAGTGCTCTGCAAGCTCTCCAGGACAACAGCAAATCTGGGGCTCTGTGCTTTCTTTCGTTCTGAACCAGTGTTACTGTTTTCTGCACAAAAGCAATTCTGCGAACCAATGTGAACAGGCACAGAGAAGGTTCTAGAAGGGAATTCTCTGCCTGCTTTTCCCCAGTGCTCTGCAAGCTCTCCAGGACAACAGCAAATCTGGGGCTCTGTGCTTTCTTTCGTTCTGAACCAGTGTTACTGTTTTCTGCACAAAAGCGATTCTGCGAAGCAATGTGAACACTTCTGCTTCCCAGGCACAGAGAAGGTGCTAGCAGGGAATTCTCTGCCTGCCTTTCCCCAGTGCTCTGCAAACTCTCCAGGACAACAGAAATCTGGGGCTCTGTGCTTTCTTTCGTTCTGAACAAGTGTTACTGTTTTCTGCACAAAAGCGATTCTGCGAAGCAATGTGAACAGGCACAGAGAAGGTGCTAGCAGGGAATTCTCTGCCTGCCTTTCCCCAGTGCTCTGCAAGCTCTCCAGGACAATATAAAATCTGGCGCTCTGTGCTTTCTTTCGTTCTGAACAAGTGTTACTGTTTTCTGCACAAAAGCGATTCTGCGAAGCAATGTGAACACTTCTGCTTCCCAGGCACAGAGAAGGTGCTAGCAGGGAATTCTATGCCTGCCTAACCCCAGTGCTCTGCAAGCTCTCCAGGACAACAGCAAATCTGGGGCTCTGTGCTTTCTTTCGTTCTGAACAAGTGTTACTGTTTTCTGCACAAAAGCGATTCTGCGAAGCAATGTGAACACTTCTGCTTCCCAGGCACAGAGAAGGTGCTAGCAGGGAATTCTCTGCCTGCCTTTCCCCAGTGCTCTGCAAGCTCTCCAGGACAACAGCAAATCTGGGGCTATGTGCTTTCTTTCGTTCTGAACAAGTGTTACTGTTTTCTGCACAAAAGCGATTCTACGAAGCAAGGTGAACACTTCTGCTTCCCAGGCACAGAGAAGGTGCTAGCAGGGAATTCTCTGCCTGCCTTTCCCCAGTGCTCTGCAAGCTCTCCAGGACAACAGCAAATCTGGGGCTCTGTGCTTTCTTTCGTTTTGAAGCAGTGTTACCGTTTTCTGCACAAAAGCAATTCTGCGAACCAATGTGAACAGGCACAGAGAAGGTGCTAGCAGGGAATTCTCTGCCTGCCTTTCCCCAGTGCTCTGCAAGCTCTCCAGGACAACAGCAAATCTGGGGCTCTGTGCTTTCTTTCTTTCTGAACTAGTATTACTGTTTTCTGCACAAAAGCGATTCTGCGAAGCAATGTGAACAGGCACAGAGAAGGTGCTAGCAGGGAATTCTCTGCCTGCCTTTCCCCAGTGCTCTGCAAGCTCTCCAGGACAACATAAAATCTGGGGCTCTGTGCTTTCTTTCGTTCTGAACAAGTGTTACTGTTTTCTGCACAAAAGCGATTCTGCGAAGCAATGTGAACACTTCTGCTTCCCAGGCACAGAGAAGATGCTAGCAGGGAATTCTCTGCCTGCCTTTCCCCAGTGCTCTGCAAGCTCTCCAGGACAACAGCAAATCTGGGGCTCTGTGCTTTCTTTCGTTCTGAACAAGTGTTACTGTTTTCTGCAGAAAAGCGATTCTGCGAAGCAATGTGAACACTTCTGCTTCCCAGGCACAGAGAAGGTGCTAGCAGGGAATTCTCTGCCTGCCTTTCCCCAGTGCTCTACAAGCTCTCCAGGACAACATAGAATCTGGGGCTCTGTGCTTTCTCTCGTTCTGAACCGGTCTTACTGCTTTCTGCACAAAAGCGATTCTGCGAAGCAATGTGAACAGGCACAGAGAAGGTGCTAGCAGGGAATTCTCTGCCTGCCTTTCCCCAGTGCTCTGCAAGCTCTCCAGGACAACAGCAAATCTGGGGCTCTGTGCTTTCTTTCGTTCTGAACAAGTTTTACTGTTTTCTGCACAAAAGCGATTCTGCGAAGCAATGTGAACAGGCACAGAGAAGGTGCTAGCAGGGAATTCTCTGCCTGCCTTTCCCCAGTGCTCTGCAAGCTCTCCAGGACAAAAGCAAATCTGGCGCTCTGTGCTTTCTTTCGTTCTGAACCAGTGTTACTGTTTTCTGCACAAAAGCGATTCTGCGAAGCAATGTGAACAGGCACAGAGAAGGTGCTAGCAGGGAATTCTCTGCCTGCCTTTCCCCAGTGCTCTGCAAGCTCTCCAGGACAATATAAAATCTGGGGCTCTGTGCTTTCTTTCGTTCTGAACCAGTGTTACTGTTTTCTGCACAAAAGCGATTCTGCGAAGCAATGTGAACACTTCTGCTTCCCAGGCACAGAGAAGGTGCTAGCAGGGAATTCTATGCCTGCCTAACCCCAGTGCTCTGCAAGCTCTCCAGGACAACAGCAAATCTGGGGCTCTGTGCTTTCTTTCGTTCTGAACAAGTGTTACTGTTTTCTGCACAAAAGCGATTCTGCGAAGCAATGTGAACACTTCTGCTTCCCAGGCACAGAGAAGGTGCTAGCAGGGAATTCTCTGCCTGCCTTTCCCCAGTGCTCTGCAAGCTCTCCAGGACAACAGCAAATCTGGGGCTATGTGCTTTCTTTCGTTCTGAACAAGTGTTACTGTTTTCTGCACAAAAGCGATTCTACGAAGCAAGGTGAACACTTCTGCTTCCCAGGCACAGAGAAGGTGCTAGCAGGGAATTCTCTGCCTGCCTTTCCCCAGTGCTCTGCAAGCTCTCCAGGACAACAGCAAATCTGGGGCTCTGTGCTTTCTTTCGTTTTGAAGCAGTGTTACTGTTTTCTGCACAAAAGCAATTCTGCGAACCAATGTGAACAGGCACAGAGAAGGTGCTAGCAGGGAATTCTCTGCCTGCCTTTCCCCAGTGCTCTGCAAGCTCTCCAGGACAACAGCAAATCTGGGGCTCTGTGCTTTCTTTCTTTCTGAACTAGTATTACTGTTTTCTGCACAAAAGCGATTCTGCGAAGCAATGTGAACAGGCACAGAGAAGGTGCTAGCAGGGAATTCTCTGCCTGCCTTTCCCCAGTGCTCTGCAAGCTCTCCAGGACAACAGCAAATCTGGGGCTCTGTGCTTTCTTTCGTTCTGAACAAGTGTTACTGTTTTCTGCAGAAAAGCGATTCTGCGAAGCAATGTGAACACTTCTGCTTCCCAGGCACAGAGAAGGTGCTAGCAGGGAATTCTCTGCCTGCCTTTCCCCAGTGCTCTACAAGCTCTCCAGGACAACATAGAATCTGGGGCTCTGTGCTTTCTCTCGTTCTGAACCAGTCTTACTGTTTTCTGCACAAAAGCGATTCTGCGAAGCAATGTGAACAGGCACAGAGAAGGTGCTAGCAGGGAATTCTCTGCCTGCCTTTCCCCAGTGCTCTGCAAGCTCTCCAGGACAACAGCAAATCTGGGGCTCTGTGCTTTCTTTCGTTCTGAACAAGTTTTACTGTTTTCTGCACAAAAGCGATTCTGCGAAGCAATGTGAACAGGCACAGAGAAGGTGCTAGCAGGGAATTCTCTGCCTGCCTTTCCCCAGTGCTCTGCAAGCTCTCCAGGACAAAAGCAAATCTGGCGCTCTGTGCTTTCTTTCGTTCTGAACAAGTGTTACTGTTTTCTGCACAAAAGCGATTCTGCGAAGCAATGTGAACACTTCTGCTTCCCAGGCACAGAGAAGGTGCTAGCAGGGAATTCTCTGCCTGCCTTTCCCCAGTGCTCTGCAAGCTCTCCAGGACAACAGCAAATCTGGGGCTCTGTGCTTTCTTTCGTTCTGAACCAGTGTTACTGTTTTCTGCACAAAAGCAATTCTGCGAACCAATGTGAACAGGCACAGAGAAGGTTCTAGCAGGGAATTCTCTGCCTGCTTTTCCCCAGTGCTCTGCAAGCTCTCCAGGACAACATAAAATCTGGGGCTCTGTGCTTTCTTTCGTTCTGAACCAGTGTTACTGTTTTTTGCACAAAAGCGATTCTGCGAAGCAATGTGAACACTTCTGCTTCCCAGGCACAGAGAAGGTGCTAGCAGGGAATTCTCTGCCTGCCTTTCCCCAGTGCTCTGCAAGCTCTCCAGGACAACAGCAAATCTGGGGCTCTGTGCTTTCTTTCGTTCTGAACAAGTGTTACTGTTTTCTGCACAAAAGCGATTCTGCGAAGCAATGTGAACACTTCTGCTTCCCAGGCACAGAGAAGGTGCTAGCAGGGAATTCTCTGCCTGCCTTTCCCCAGTGCTCTGCAAGCTCTCCAGGACAACAGCAAATCTGGGGCTCTGTGCTTTCTTTCGTTCTGAACAAGTGTTACTGTTTTCTGCACAAAAGCGATTCTACGAAGCAAGGTGAACACTTCTGCTTCCCAGGCACAGAGAAGGTGCTAGCAGGGAATTCTCTGCCTGCCTTTCCCCAGTGCTCTGCAAGCTCTCCAGGACAACAGCAAATCTGGGGCTCTGTGCTTTCTTTCGTTTTGAAGCAGTGTTACCGTTTTCTGCACAAAAGCAATTCTGCGAACCAATGTGAACAGGCACAGAGAAGGTGCTAGCAGGGAATTCTCTGCCTGCCTTTCCCCAGTGCTCTGCAAGCTCTCCAGGACAACAGCAAATCTGGGGCTCTGTGCTTTCTTTCTTTCTGAACTAGTATTACTGTTTTCTGCACAAAAGCGATTCTGCGAAGCAATGTGAACAGGCACAGAGAAGGTGCTAGCAGGGAATTCTCTGCCTGCCTTTCCCCAGTGCTCTGCAAGCTCTCCAGGACAACATAAAATCTGGGGCTCTGTGCTTTCTTTCGTTCTGAACAAGTGTTACTGTTTTCTGCACAAAAGCGATTCTGCGAAGCAATGTGAACACTTCTGCTTCCCAGGCACAGAGAAGGTGCTAGCAGGGAATTCTCTGCCTGCCTTTCCCCAGTGCTCTACAAGCTCTCCAGGACAACATAGAATCTGGGGCTCTGTGCTTTCTCTCGTTCTGAACCAGTCTTACTGTTTTCTGCACAAAAGCGATTCTGCGAAGCAATGTGAACAGGCACAGAGAAGGTGCTAGCAGGGAATTCTCTGCCTGCCTTTCCCCAGTGCTCTGCAAGCTCTCCAGGACAACATAAAATCTGGCGCTCTGTGCTTTCTTTCGTTCTGAACAAGTGTTACTGTTTTCTGCACAAAAGCGATTCTGCGAAGCAATGTGAACACTTCTGCTTCCCAGGCACAGAGAAGGTGCTAGCAGGGAATTCTCTGCCTGCCTTTCCCCAGTGCTCTGCAAGCTCTCCAGGACAACAGCAAATCTGGGGCTCTGTGCTTTCTCTCATTCTGAACCAGTCTTACTGTTTTCTGCACAAAAGCGATTCTGCGAAGCAAGGTGAACACTTCTGCTTCCCAGGCACAGAGAAGGTGCTAGCAGGGAATTCTCTGCCTGCCTTTCCCCAGTGCTCTGCAAGCTCTCCAGGACAACAGCAATTCTGGGGCTCTGTGCTTTCTTTCGTTCTGAACAAGTGTTACTGTTTTCTGCACAAAAGCGATTCTGCGAAGCAATGTGAACACTTCTGCTTCCCAGGCACAGAGAAGGTGCTAGCAGGGAATTCTCTGCCTGCCTTTCCCCAGTGCTCTGCAAGCTCTCCAGGACAACAGCAAATCTGGGGCTCTGTGCTTTCTTTCGTTCTGAACAAGTTTTACTGTTTTCTGCACAAAAGCGATTCTGCGAAGCAATGTGAACAGGCACAGAGAAGGTGCTAGCAGGGAATTCTCTGCCTGCCTTTCCCCAGTGCTCTGCAAGCTCTCCAGGACAATATAAAATCTGGCGCTCTGTGCTTTCTTTCGTTCTGAACAAGTGTTACTGTTTTCTGCACAAAAGCGATTCTGCGAAGCAATGTGAACACTTCTGCTTCCCAGGCACAGAGAAGGTGCTAGCAGGGAATTCTCTGCCTGCCTTTCCCCAGTGCTCTGCAAGCTCTCCAGGACAACAGCAAATCTGGGGCTCTGTGCTTTCTTTCGTTCTGAACCAGTGTTACTGTTTTCTGCACAAAAGCAATTCTGCGAACCAATGTGAACAGGCACAGAGAAGGTTCTAGAAGGGAATTCTCTGCCTGCTTTTCCCCAGTGCTCTGCAAGCTCTCCAGGACAACATAAAATCTGGGGCTCTGTGCTTTCTTTCGTTCTGAACCAGTGTTACTGTTTTCTGCACAAAAGCGATTCTGTGAAGCAATGTGAACACTTCTGCTTCCCAGGCACAGAGAAGGTGCTAGCAGGGAATTCTATGCCTGCCTTTCCCCAGTGCTCTGCAAGCTCTCCAGGACAACAGCAAATCTGGGGCTCTGTGCTTTCTTTCGTTCTGAACAAGTGTTACTGTTTTCTGCACAAAAGCGATTCTGCGAAGCAATGTGAACACTTCTGCTTCCCAGGCACAGAGAAGGTGCTAGCAGGGAATTCTCTGCCTGCCTTTCCCCAGTGCTCTGCAAGCTCTCCAGGACAACAGCAAATCTGGGGCTCTGTGCTTTCTTTCGTTCTGAACAAGTTTTACTGTTTTCTGCACAAAAGCGATTCTGCGAAGCAATGTGAACACTTCTGCTTCCCAGGCACAGAGAAGGTGCTAGCAGGGAATTCTCTGCCTGCCTTTCCCCAGTGCTCTGCAAGCTCTCCAGGACAACAGCAAATCTGGGGCTATGTGCTTTCTTTCGTTCTGAACAAGTGTTACTGTTTTCTGCACAAAAGCGATTCTACGAAGCAAGGTGAACACTTCTGCTTCCCAGGCACAGAGAAGGTGCTAGCAGGGAATTCTCTGCCTGCCTTTCCCCAGTGCTCTGCAAGCTCTCCAGGACAACATAAAATCTGGGGCTCTGTGCTTTCTTTCGTTCTGAACAAGTGTTACTGTTTTCTGCACAAAAGCGATTCTGCGAAGCAATGTGAACACTTCTGCTTCCCAGGCACAGAGAAGGTGCTAGCAGGGAATTCTCTGCCTGCCTTTCCCCAGTGCTCTGCAAGCTCTCCAGGACAACAGCAAATCTGGGGCTCTGTGCTTTCTTTCGTTCTGAACTAGTATTACTGTTTTCTGCACAAAAGCGATTCTGCGAAGCAATGTGAACAAGCACAGAGAAGGTGCTAGCAGGGAATTCTCTGCCTGCTTTTCCCCAGTGCTCTGCAAGCTCTCCAGGACAACATAAAATCTGGCGCTCTGTGCTTTCTTTCGTTCTGAAAAAGTGTTAATGTTTTCTGCACAAAAGCGATTCTGCGAAGCAATGTGAACACTTCTGCTTCCCAGGCACAGAGAAGGTGCTAGCAGGGAATTCTCTGCCTGCCTTTCCCCAGTGCTCTGCAAGCTCTCCAGGACAACAGCAAATCTGGGGCTCTGTGCTTTCTTTCGTTCTGAACAAGTTTTACTGTTTTCTGCACAAAAGCGATTCTACGAAGCAAGGTGAACACTTCTGCTTCCCAGGCACAGAGAAGGTGCTAGCAGGGAATTCTCTGCCTGCCTTTCCCCAGTGCTCTGCAAGCTCTCCAGGACAACATAAAATCTGGGGCTCTGTGCTTTCTTTCGTTCTGAACAAGTGTTACTGTTTTCTGCACAAAAGCGATTCTGCGAACCAATGTGAACACTTCTGCTTCCCAGGCACAGAGAAGGTGCTAGCAGGGAATTCTCTGCCTGCTTTTCCCCAGTGCTCTGCAAGCTCTCCAGGACAACAGCAAATCTGGGGCTCTGTGCTTTCTTTCGTTCTGAACCAGTGTTACTGTTTTCTGCACAAAAGCAATTCTGCGAACCAATGTGAACAGGCACAGAGAAGGTTCTAGCAGGGAATTCTCTGCCTGCCTTTACCCAGTGCTCTGCAAGCTCTCCAGGACAACATAAAATCTGGGGCTCTGTGCTTTCTTTCGTTCTGAACAAGTGTTACTGTTTTCTGCACAAAAGCGATTCTGCGAAGCAATGTGAACACTTCTGCTTCCCAGGCACAGAGAAGGTGCTAGCAGGGAATTCTCTGCCTGCCTTTCCCCAGTGCTCTGCAAGCTCTCCAGGACAACAGCAAATCTGGGGCTCTGTGCTTTCTCTCATTCTGAACCAGTCTTACTCTTTTCTGCACAAAAGCGATTCTGCGAAGCAATGTGAACACTTCTGCTTCCCAGGCACAGAGAAGGTGCTAGCAGGGAATTCTCTGCCTGCCTTTCCCCAGTGCTCTGCAAGCTCTCCAGGACAACAGCAAATCTGGGGCTCTGTGCTTTCTTTCGTTCTGAACAAGTGTTACTGTTTTCTGCACAAAAGCGATTCTGCAAAGCAAGGTGAACACTTCTGCTTCCCAGGCACAGAGAAGGTGCTAGCAGGGAATTCTCTGCCTGCCTTTCCCCAGTGCTCTGCAAGCTCTCCAGGACAACAGCAAATCTGGGGCTCTGTGCTTTCTTTCGTTCTGAACAAGTGTTACTGTTTTCTGCACAAAAGCGATTCTGCGAAGCAATGTGAACACTTCTGCTTCCCAGGCACAGAGAAGGTGCTAGCAGGGAATTCTCTGCCTGCCTTTCCCCAGTGCTCTGCAAGCTCTCCAGGACAACAGCAAATCTGGGGCTCTGTGCTTTCTTTCGTTCTGAACAAGTGTTACTGTTTTCTGCACAAAAGCGATTCTACGAAGCAATGTGAACACTTCTGCTTCCCAGGCACAGAGAAGGTGCTAGCAGGGAATTCTCTGCCTGCCTTTCCCCAGTGCTCTGCAAGCTCTCCAGGAAAACAGCAAATCTGGGGCTCTGTGCTTTCTTTCGTTCTGAACCAGTCTTACTGTTTTCTGCACAAAAGCGATTCTGCGAAGCAATGTGAACAGGCACAGAGAAGGTGCTAGCAGGGAATTCTCTGCCTGCCTTTCCCCAGTGCTCTGCAAGCTCTCCAGGACAACAGCAATTCTGGGGCTCTGTGCTTTCTTTCGTTCTGAACAAGTGTTACTGTTTTCTGCACAAAAGCGATTCTGCGAAGCAATGTGAACACTTCTGCTTCCCAGGCACAGAGAAGGTGCTAGCAGGGAATTCTCTGCCTGCCTTTCCCCAGTGCTCTGCAAGCTCTCCAGGACAACAGCAAATCTGGGGCTCTGTGCTTTCTTTCGTTCTGAACCAGTGTTACTGTTTTCTGCACAAAAGCGATTCTGCGAAGCAATGTGAACAGGCACAGAGAAGGTGCTAGCAGGGAATTCTCTGCCTGCCTTTCCCCAGTGCTCTGCAAGCTCTCCAGGACAACATAAAATCTGGGGCTCTGTGCTTTCTTTCGTTCTGAACCAGTATTACTGTTTTCTGCACAAAAGCGATTCTGCGAAGCAATGTGAACACTTCTGCTTCCCAGTTACAGAGAAGGTTCTAGCAGGGAATTCTCTGCCTGCCTTTCCCCAGTGCTCTGCAAGCTCTTCAGGACAACATAAAATCTGGGGCTCTGTGCTTTCTTTCGTTCTGAACCAGTATTACTGTTTTCTGCACAAAAGCGATTCTGCGAAGCAATGTGAACACTTCTGGTTCCCAGGCACAGAGAAGGTGCTAGCAGGGAATTCTCTGCCTGCCTTTCCCCAGTGCTCTGCAAGCTCTCCAGGACAACAGCAAATCTGGGGCTCTGTGCTTTCTTTCGTTCTGAACCAGTGTTACTGTTTTCTGCACAAAAGCAATTCTGCGAACCAATGTGAAGAGGCACAGAGAAGGTTCTAGCAGGGAATTCTCTGCCTGCCTTTCCCCAGTGCTCTGCAAGCTCTCCAGGACAACAGCAAATCTGGGGCTCTGTGCTTTCTTTCGTTCTGAACCAGTCTTACTCTTTTCTGCACAAAAGCGATTCTGCGAAGCAATGTGAACACTTCTGCTTCCCAGGCACAGAGAAGGTGCTAGCAGGGAATTCTCTGCCTGCCTTTCCCCAGTGCTCTGCAAGCTCTCCAGGACAACAGCAAATCTGGGGCTCTGTGCTTTCTTTCGTTCTGAACCAGTCTTACTCTTTTCTGCACAAAAGCGATTCTGCGAAGCAAG
The DNA here is from genome assembly GCF_047716275.1 of Strix uralensis. NCBI lineage: Eukaryota > Metazoa > Chordata > Aves > Strigiformes > Strigidae > Strix > Strix uralensis. The sequence continues at coordinate 3,122,741 of NC_134001.1, read as the reverse complement.
GTGAACACTTCTGCTTCCCAGGCACAGAGAAGGTGCTAGCAGGGAATTCTCTGCCTGCCTTTCCCCAGTGCTCTGCAAGCTCTCCAGGACAACAGCAAATCTGGGGCTCTGTGCTTTCTTTCGTTCTGAACCAGTGTTACTGTTTTCTGCACAAAAGCAATTCTGCGAACCAATGTGAACAGGCACAGAGAAGGTTCTAGAAGGGAATTCTCTGCCTGCTTTTCCCCAGTGCTCTGCAAGCTCTCCAGGACAACATAAAATCTGGGGCTCTGTGCTTTCTTTCGTTCTGAACAAGTGTTACTGTTTTCTGCACAAAAGCGATTCTGCGAAGCAATGTGAACACTTCTGCTTCCCAGGCACAGAGAAGGTGCTAGCAGGGAATTCTCTGCCTGCCTTTCCCCAGTGCTCTGCAAGCTCTCCAGGACAACAGCAAATCTGGGGCTATGTGCTTTCTTTCGTTCTGAACAAGTGTTACTGTTTTCTGCACAAAAGCGATTCTACGAAGCAAGGTGAACACTTCTGCTTCCCAGGCACAGAGAAGGTGCTAGCAGGGAATTCTCTGCCTGCCTTTCCCCAGTGCTCTGCAAGCTCTCCAGGACAACAGCAAATCTGGGGCTCTGTGCTTTCTTTCGTTTTGAAGCAGTGTTACCGTTTTCTGCACAAAAGCAATTCTGCGAACCAATGTGAACAGGCACAGAGAAGGTGCTAGCAGGGAATTCTCTGCCTGCCTTTCCCCAGTGCTCTGCAAGCTCTCCAGGACAACAGCAAATCTGGGGCTCTGTGCTTTCTTTCTTTCTGAACTAGTATTACTGTTTTCTGCACAAAAGCGATTCTGCGAAGCAATGTGAACAGGCACAGAGAAGGTGCTAGCAGGGAATTCTCTGCCTGCCTTTCCCCAGTGCTCTGCAAGCTCTCCAGGACAACATAAAATCTGGGGCTCTGTGCTTTCTTTCGTTCTGAACAAGTGTTACTGTTTTCTGCACAAAAGCGATTCTGCGAAGCAATGTGAACACTTCTGCTTCCCAGGCACAGAGAAGGTGCTAGCAGGGAATTCTCTGCCTGCCTTTCCCCAGTGCTCTGCAAGCTCTCCAGGACAACAGCAAATCTGGGGCTCTGTGCTTTCTTTCGTTCTGAACAAGTGTTACTGTTTTCTGCAGAAAAGCGATTCTGCGAAGCAATGTGAACACTTCTGCTTCCCAGGCACAGAGAAGGTGCTAGCAGGGAATTCTCTGCCTGCCTTTCCCCAGTGCTCTACAAGCTCTCCAGGACAACATAGAATCTGGGGCTCTGTGCTTTCTCTCGTTCTGAACCAGTCTTACTGTTTTCTGCACAAAAGCGATTCTGCGAAGCAATGTGAACAGGCACAGAGAAGGTGCTAGCAGGGAATTCTCTGCCTGCCTTTCCCCAGTGCTCTGCAAGCTCTCCAGGACAACAGCAAATCTGGGGCTCTGTGCTTTCTTTCGTTCTGAACAAGTTTTACTGTTTTCTGCACAAAAGCGATTCTGCGAAGCAATGTGAACAGGCACAGAGAAGGTGCTAGCAGGGAATTCTCTGCCTGCCTTTCCCCAGTGCTCTGCAAGCTCTCCAGGACAAAAGCAAATCTGGCGCTCTGTGCTTTCTTTCGTTCTGAACAAGTGTTACTGTTTTCTGCACAAAAGCGATTCTGCGAAGCAATGTGAACACTTCTGCTTCCCAGGCACAGAGAAGGTGCTAGCAGGGAATTCTCTGCCTGCCTTTCCCCAGTGCTCTGCAAGCTCTCCAGGACAACAGCAAATCTGGGGCTCTGTGCTTTCTTTCGTTCTGAACCAGTGTTACTGTTTTCTGCACAAAAGCAATTCTGCGAACCAATGTGAACAGGCACAGAGAAGGTTCTAGAAGGGAATTCTCTGCCTGCTTTTCCCCAGTGCTCTGCAAGCTCTCCAGGACAACATAAAATCTGGGGCTCTGTGCTTTCTTTCGTTCTGAACCAGTATTACTGTTTTCTGCACAAAAGCGATTCTGCGAAGCAATGTGAACACTTCTGCTTCCCAGGCACAGAGAAGGTGCTAGCAGGGAATTCTCTGCCTGCCTTTCCCCAGTGCTCTGCAAGCTCTCCAGGACAACATAAAATCTGGGGCTCTGTGCTTTCTTTCGTTCTGAACCAGTATTACTGTTTTCTGCACAAAAGCGATTCTGCGAAGCAATGTGAACACTTCTGCTTCCCAGGCACAGAGAAGGTTCTAGCAGGGAATTCTCTGCCTGCCTTTCCCCAGTGCTCTGCAAGCTCTCCAGGACAATATAAAATCTGGCGCTCTGTGCTTTCTTTCGTTCTGAGCAAGTGTTACTGTTTTCTGCACAAAAGCGATTCTACGAAGCAAGGTGAACACTTCTGCTTCCCAGGCACAGAGAAGGTGCTAGCAGGGAATTCTCTGCCTGCCTTTCCCCAGTGCTCTGCAAGCTCTCCAGGACAACAGCAAATCTGGGGCTCTGTGCTTTCTTTCGTTTTGAAGCAGTGTTACCGTTTTCTGCACAAAAGCAATTCTGCGAACCAATGTGAACAGGCACAGAGAAGGTGCTAGCAGGGAATTCTCTGCCTGCCTTTCCCCAGTGCTCTGCAAGCTCTCCAGGACAACAGCAAATCTGGGGCTCTGTGCTTTCTTTCTTTCTGAACTAGTATTACTGTTTTCTGCACAAAAGCGATTCTGCGAAGCAATGTGAACAGGCACAGAGAAGGTGCTAGCAGGGAATTCTCTGCCTGCCTTTCCCCAGTGCTCTGCAAGCTCTCCAGGACAACATAAAATCTGGGGCTCTGTGCTTTCTTTCGTTCTGAACAAGTGTTACTGTTTTCTGCACAAAAGCGATTCTGCGAAGCAATGTGAACACTTCTGCTTCCCAGGCACAGAGAAGGTGCTAGCAGGGAATTCTCTGCCTGCCTTTCCCCAGTGCTCTGCAAGCTCTCCAGGACAACAGCAAATCTGGGGCTCTGTGCTTTCTTTCGTTCTGAACAAGTTTTACTGTTTTCTGCACAAAAGCGATTCTGCGAAGCAATGTGAACAGGCACAGAGAAGGTGCTAGCAGGGAATTCTCTGCCTGCCTTTCCCCAGTGCTCTGCAAGCTCTCCAGGACAAAAGCAAATCTGGCGCTCTGTGCTTTCTTTCGTTCTGAACAAGTGTTACTGTTTTCTGCACAAAAGCGATTCTGCGAAGCAATGTGAACACTTCTGCTTCCCAGGCACAGAGAAGGTGCTAGCAGGGAATTCTCTGCCTGCCTTTCCCCAGTGCTCTGCAAGCTCTCCAGGACAACAGCAAATCTGGGGCTCTGTGCTTTCTTTCGTTCTGAACCAGTGTTACTGTTTTCTGCACAAAAGCAATTCTGCGAACCAATGTGAACAGGCACAGAGAAGGTTCTAGAAGGGAATTCTCTGCCTGCCTTTCCCCAGTGCTCTGCAAGCTCTCCAGGACAACAGCAAATCTGGGGCTCTGTGCTTTCTTTCGTTCTGAACAAGTGTTACTGTTTTCTGCACAAAAGCGATTCTGCGAAGCAATGTGAACACTTCTGCTTCCCAGGCACAGAGAAGGTGCTAGCAGGGAATTCTCTGCCTGCCTTTCCCCAGTGCTCTGCAAGCTCTCCAGGACAACAGCAAATCTGGGGCTCTGTGCTTTCTTTCGTTCTGAACAAGTGTTACTGTTTTCTGCACAAAAGCGATTCTACGAAGCAAGGTGAACACTTCTGCTTCCCAGGCACAGAGAAGGTGCTAGCAGGGAATTCTCTGCCTGCCTTTCCCCAGTGCTCTGCAAGCTCTCCAGGACAACAGCAAATCTGGGGCTCTGTGCTTTCTTTCGTTTTGAAGCAGTGTTACCGTTTTCTGCACAAAAGCAATTCTGCGAACCAATGTGAACAGGCACAGAGAAGGTGCTAGCAGGGAATTCTCTGCCTGCCTTTCCCCAGTGCTCTGCAAGCTCTCCAGGACAACAGCAAATCTGGGGCTCTGTGCTTTCTTTCTTTCTGAACTAGTATTACTGTTTTCTGCACAAAAGCGATTCTGCGAAGCAATGTGAACACTTCTGCTTCCCAGGCACAGAGAAGGTGCTAGCAGGGAATTCTCTGCCTGCCTTTCCCCAGTGCTCTGCAAGCTCTCCAGGACAACAGCAAATCTGGGGCTCTGTGCTTTCTCTCGTTCTGAACCAGTCTTACTGTTTTCTGCACAAAAGCGATTCTGCGAAGCAATGTGAACAGGCACAGAGAAGGTGCTAGCAGGGAATTCTCTGCCTGCCTTTCCCCAGTGCTCTGCAAGCTCTCCAGGACAACATAAAATCTGGCGCTCTGTGCTTTCTTTCGTTCTGAACAAGTGTTACTGTTTTCTGCACAAAAGCGATTCTGCCAAGCAATGTGAACACTTCTGCTTCCCAGGCACAGAGAAGGTGCTAGCAGGGAATTCTCTGCCTGCCTTTCCCCAGTGCTCTGCAAGCTCTCCAGGACAACAGCAAATCTGGGGCTCTGTGCTTTCTCTCATTCTGAACCAGTCTTACTGTTTTCTGCACAAAAGCGATTCTGCGAAGCAAGGTGAACACTTCTGCTTCCCAGGCACAGAGAAGGTGCTAGCAGGGAATTCTCTGCCTGCCTTTCCCCAGTGCTCTGCAAGCTCTCCAGGACAACAGCAATTCTGGGGCTCTGTGCTTTCTTTCGTTCTGAACAAGTGTTACTGTTTTCTGCACAAAAGCGATTCTGCGAAGCAATGTGAACACTTCTGCTTCCCAGGCACAGAGAAGGTGCTAGCAGGGAATTCTCTGCCTGCCTTTCCCCAGTGCTCTGCAAGCTCTCCAGGACAACAGCAAATCTGGGGCTCTGTGCTTTCTTTCGTTCTGAACAAGTGTTACTGTTTTCTGCACAAAAGCCATTCTGCGAAGCAATGTGAACAGGCACAGAGAAGGTGCTAGCAGGGAATTCTCTGCCTGCCTTTCCCCAGTGCTCTGCAAGCTCTCCAGGACAACATAAAATCTGGGGCTCTGTGCTTTCTTTCGTTCTGAACCAGTATTACTGTTTTCTGCACAAAAGCGATTCTGCGTACCAATGTGAACAGGCACAGAGAAGGTGCTAGCAGGGAATTCTCTGCCTGCCTTTCCCCAGTGCTCTGCAAGCTCTCCAGGACAACATAAAATCTGGCGCTCTGTGCTTTCTTTCGTTCTGAACAAGTGTTACTGTTTTCTGCACAAAAGCGATTCTGCGAAGCAATGTGAACACTTCTGCTTCCCAGGCACAGAGAAGGTGCTAGCAGGGAATTCTCTGCCTGCCTTTCCCCAGTGCTCTGCAAGCTCTCCAGGACAACAGCAAATCTGGGGCTCTGTGCTTTCTTTCGTTCTGAACCAGTGTTACTGTTTTCTGCACAAAAGCAATTCTGCGAACCAATGTGAACAGGCACAGAGAAGGTTCTAGAAGGGAATTCTCTGCCTGCTTTTCCCCAGTGCTCTGCAAGCTCTCCAGGACAACATAAAATCTGGGGCTCTGTGCTTTCTTTCGTTCTGAACCAGTGTTACTGTTTTCTGCACAAAAGCGATTCTGCGAAGCAATGTGAACACTTCTGCTTCCCAGGCACAGAGAAGGTGCTAGCAGGGAATTCTATGCCTGCCTTTCCCCAGTGCTCTGCAAGCTCTCCAGGACAACAGCAAATCTGGGGCTCTGTGCTTTCTTTCGTTCTGAACAAGTGTTACTGTTTTCTGCACAAAAGCGATTCTGCGAAGCAATGTGAACACTTCTGCTTCCCAGGCACAGAGAAGGTGCTAGCAGGGAATTCTCTGCCTGCCTTTCCCCAGTGCTCTGCAAGCTCTCCAGGACAACAGCAAATCTGGGGCTCTGTGCTTTCTTTCGTTCTGAACAAGTTTTACTGTTTTCTGCACAAAAGCGATTCTGCGAAGCAATGTGAACACTTCTGCTTCCCAGGCACAGAGAAGGTGCTAGCAGGGAATTCTCTGCCTGCCTTTCCCCAGTGCTCTGCAAGCTCTCCAGGACAACAGCAAATCTGGGGCTATGTGCTTTCTTTCGTTCTGAACAAGTGTTACTGTTTTCTGCACAAAAGCGATTCTACGAAGCAAGGTGAACACTTCTGCTTCCCAGGCACAGAGAAGGTGCTAGCAGGGAATTCTCTGCCTGCCTTTCCCCAGTGCTCTGCAAGCTCTCCAGGACAACATAAAATCTGGGGCTCTGTGCTTTCTTTCGTTCTGAACAAGTGTTACTGTTTTCTGCACAAAAGCGATTCTGCGAAGCAATGTGAACACTTCTGCTTCCCAGGCACAGAGAAGGTGCTAGCAGGGAATTCTCTGCCTGCCTTTCCCCAGTGCTCTGCAAGCTCTCCAGGACAACAGCAAATCTGGGGCTCTGTGCTTTCTTTCGTTCTGAACTAGTATTACTGTTTTCTGCACAAAAGCGATTCTGCGAAGCAATGTGAACAGGCACAGAGAAGGTGCTAGCAGGGAATTCTCTGCCTGCTTTTCCCCAGTGCTCTGCAAGCTCTCCAGGACAACATAAAATCTGGCGCTCTGTGCTTTCTTTCGTTCTGAACAAGTGTTAATGTTTTCTGCACAAAAGCGATTCTGCGAAGCAATGTGAACACTTCTGCTTCCCAGGCACAGAGAAGGTGCTAGCAGGGAATTCTCTGCCTGCCTTTCCCCAGTGCTCTGCAAGCTCTCCAGGACAACAGCAAATCTGGGGCTCTGTGCTTTCTTTCGTTCTGAACAAGTGTTACTGTTTTCTGCACAAAAGCGATTCTACGAAGCAAGGTGAACACTTCTGCTTCCCAGGCAGAGAGAAGGTGCTAGCAGGGAATTCTCTGCCTGCCTTTCCCCAGTGCTCTGCAAGCTCTCCAGGACAACAGCAAATCTGGGGCTCTGTGCTTTCTTTCGTTCTGAACAAGTGTTACTGTTTTCTGCACAAAAGCGATTCTGCGAAGCAATGTGAACACTTCTGCTTCCCAGGCACAGAGAAGGTGCTAGCAGGGAATTCTCTGCCTGCCTTTCCCCAGTGCTCTGCAAGCTCTCCAGGACAACAGCAAATCTGGGGCTCTGTGCTTTCTTTCGTTCTGAACCAGTGTTACTGTTTTCTGCACAAAAGCAATTCTGCGAACCAATGTGAACAGGCACAGAGAAGGTTCTAGCAGGGAATTCTCTGCCTGCCTTTACCCAGTGCTCTGCAAGCTCTCCAGGACAACATAAAATCTGGGGCTCTGTGCTTTCTTTCGTTCTGAACAAGTGTTACTGTTTTCTGCACAAAAGCGATTCTGCGAAGCAATGTGAACACTTCTGCTTCCCAGGCACAGAGAAGGTGCTAGCAGGGAATTCTCTGCCTGCCTTTCCCCAGTGCTCTGCAAGCTCTCCAGGACAACAGCAAATCTGGGGCTCTGTGCTTTCTCTCATTCTGAACCAGTCTTACTCTTTTCTGCACAAAAGCGATTCTGCGAAGCAATGTGAACACTTCTGCTTCCCAGGCACAGAGAAGGTGCTAGCAGGGAATTCTCTGCCTGCCTTTCCCCAGTGCTCTGCAAGCTCTCCAGGACAATATAAAATCTGGCGCTCTGTGCTTTCTTTCGTTCTGAGCAAGTGTTACTGTTTTCTGCACAAAAGCGATTCTGCGAAGCAATGTGAACACTTCTGCTTCCCAGGCACAGAGAAGGTGCTAGCAGGGAATTCTCTGCCTGCCTTTCCCCAGTGCTCTGCAAGCTCTCCAGGACAACATAAAATCTGGGGCTCTGTGCTTTCTTTCGTTCTGAACCAGTGTTACTGTTTTCTGCACAAAAGCAATTCTGCGAACCAATGTGAACAGGCACAGAGAAGGTGCTAGCAGGGAATTCTCTGCCTGCCTTTCCCCAGTGCTCTGCAAGCTCTCCAGGACAACATAAAATCTGGGGTTCTGTGCTTTCTTTCGTTCTGAACCAGTGTTACTGTTTTCTGCACAAAAGCGATTCTGCGAAGCAATGTGAACACTTCTGCTTCCCAGGCACAGAGAAGGTGCTAGCAGGGAATTCTCTGCCTGCCTTTCCCCAGTGCTCTGCAAGCTCTTCAGGACAACATAAAATCTGGGGCTCTGTGCTTGCTTTCGTTCTGAACCAGTATTACTGTTTTCTGCACAAAAGCGATTCTGCGAAGCAAGGTGAACAGGCACAGAGAAGGTGCTAGCAGGGAATTCTCTGCCTGCCTTTCCCCAGTGCTCTGCAAGCTCTCCAGGACAACATAAAATCTGGGGCTCTGTGCTTTCTTTCGTTCTGAACAAGTGTTACTGTTTTCTGCACAAAAGCGATTCTGCGAAGCAATGTGAACACTTCTGCTTCCCAGGCACAGAGAAGGTGCTAGCAGGGAATTCTCTGCCTGCCTTTCCCCAGTGCTCTGCAAGCTCTCCAGGACAATATAAAATCTGGCGCTCTGTGCTTTCTTTCGTTCTGAACAAGTGTTACTGTTTTCTGCACAAAAGCGATTCTGCGAAGCAATGTGAACACTTCTGCTTCCCAGGCACAGAGAAGGTGCTAGCAGGGAATTCTCTGCCTGCCTTTCCCCAGTGCTCTGCAAGCTCTCCAGGACAACAGCAAATCTGGGGCTCTGTGCTTTCTTTCGTTCTGAACCAGTGTTACTGTTTTCTGCACAAAAGCGATTCAGCGAAGCAATGTGAACAGGCACAGAGAAGGTGCTAGCAGGGAATTCTCTGCCTGCCTTTCCCCAGTGCTCTGCAAGCTCTCCAGGACAACATAAAATCTGGGGCTCTGTGCTTTCTTTCGTTCTGAACCAGTATTACTGTTTTCTGCACAAAAGCGATTTTGCGAAGCAATGTGAACACTTCTGCTTCCCAGTTACAGAGAAGGTGCTAGCAGGGAATTCCCTGCCTGCCTTTCCCCACTGCTCTGCAAGCTCTTCAGGACAACAGCAAATCTGGGGCTCTGTGCTTTCTTTCGTTCTGAACAAGTGTTACTGTTTTCTGCACAAAAGCGATTCTGCGAAGCAAGGTGAACACTTCTGCTTCCCAGGCACAGAGAAGGTGCTAGCAGGGAATTCTCTGCCTGCCTTTCCCCAGTGCTCTGCAAGCTCTCCAGGACAACAGCAAATCTGGGGCTCTGTGCTTTCTTTCGTTCTGAACAAGTGTTACTGTTTTCTGCACAAAAGCGATTCTGCGAAGCAATGTGAACACTTCTGCTTCCCAGGCACAGAGAAGGTGCTAGCAGGGAATTCTCTGCCTGCCTTTCCCCAGTGTCCTGCAAGCTCTCCAGGACAACATAAAATCTGGGGCTCTGTGCTTTCTTTCGTTCTGAACCAGTATTACTGTTTTCTGCACAAAAGCGATTCTGCGAAGCAATGTGAACACTTCTGCTTCCCAGGCACAGAGAAGGTGCTAGCAGGGAATTCTCTGCCTGCCTTTCCCCAGTGCTCTGCAAGCTCTCCAGGACAACAGCAAATCTGGGGCTCTGTGCTTTCTTTCGTTCTGAACAAGTGTTACTGTTTTCTGCACAAAAGCGATTCTGCGAAGAAATGTGAACACTTCTGCTTCCCAGGCACAGAGAATGTGCTAGCAGGGAATTCTCTGCCTGCCTTTCCCCAGTGCTCTGCAAGCTCTCCAGGACAACAGCAAATCTGGGGCTCTGTGCTTTCTTTCGTTCTGAACCAGTCTTACTGTTTTCTGCACAAAAGCGATTCTGCGAAGCAATGTGAACACTTCTGCTTCCCAGGCACAGAGAAGGTGCTAGCAGGGAATTCTCTGCCTGCCTTTCCCCAGTGCTCTGCAAGCTCTCCAGGACAACATAAAATCTGGGGCTCTGTGCTTTCTTTCGTTCTGAACAAGTGTTACTGTTTTCTGCACAAAAGCGATTCTGCGAAGCAATGTGAACACTTCTGCTTCCCAGGCACAGAGAAGGTGCTAGCAGGGAATTCTCTGCCTGCCTTTCCCCGGTGCTCTGCAAGCTCTCCAGGACAACAGCAAATCTGGGGCTCTGTGCTTTCTTTCGTTCTGAACCAGTGTTACTGTTTTCTGCACAAAAGCGATTCTGCGAAGCAATGTGAACAGGCACAGAGAAGGTGCTAGCAGGGAATTCTCTGCCTGCCTTTCCCCAGTGCTCTGCAAGCTCTCCAGGACAACATAAAATCTGGGGCTCTGTGCTTTCTTTCGTTCTGAACAAGTGTTACTGTTTTCTGCACAAAAGCGATTCTGCGAAGCAATGTGAACAGTTCTGCTTCCCAGGCACAGAGAAGGTGCTAGCAGGGAATTCTCTGCCTGCCTTTCCCCAGTGCTCTGCAAGCTCTCCAGGACAACAGCAAATCTGGGGCTCTGTGCTTTCTTTCGTTCTGAACTAGTATTACTGTTTTCTGCACAAAAGAGATTCTGCAAAGCAATGTGAACAGGCACAGAGAAGGTGCTAGCAGGGAATTCTCTGCCTGCCTTTCCCCAGTGCTCTGCAAGCTCTCCAGGACAATATAAAATCTGGCGCTCTGTGCTTTCTTTCGTTCTGAACAAGTGTTACTGTTTTCTGCACAAAAGCGATTCTGCGAAGCAATGTGAACACTTCTGCTTCCCAGGCACAGAGAAGGTGCTAGCAGGGAATTCTCTGCCTGCCTTTCCCCAGTGCTCTGCAAGCTCTCCAGGACAACAGCAATTCTGGGGCTCTGTGCTTTCTTTCGTTCTGAACCAGTGTTACTGTTTTCTGCACAAAAGCAATTCTGCGAAGCAATGTGAACAGGCACAGAGAAGGTGCTAGCAGGGAATTCTCTGCCTGCCTTTCCCCAGTGCTCTGCAAGCTCTCCAGGACAACATAAAATCTGGGGCTCTGTGCTTTCTTTCGTTCTGAACAAGTGTTACTGTTTTCTGCACAAAAGCGATTCTGCGAAGCAATGTGAACACTTCTGCTTCCCAGGCACAGAGAAGGTGCTAGCAGGGAATTCTCTGCCTGCCTTTCCCCGGTGCTCTGCAAGCTCTCCAGGACAACAGCAAATCTGGGGCTCTGTGCTTTCTTTCGTTCTGAACCAGTGTTACTGTTTTCTGCACAAAAGCGATTCTGCGAAGCAATGTGAACAGGCACAGAGAAGGTGCTAGCAGGGAATTCTCTGCCTGCCTTTCCCCAGTGCTCTGCAAGCTCTCCAGGACAACATAAAATCTGGCGCTCTGTGCTTTCTTTCGTTCTGAACAAGTGTTACTGTTTTCTGCACAAAAGCGATTCTGCGAAGCAATGTGAACACTTCTGCTTCCCAGGCACAGAGAAGGTGCTAGCAGGGAATTCTCTGCCTGCCTTTCTCCAGTGCTCTGCAAGCTCTCCAGGACAACAGCAAATCTGGCGCTCTGTGCTTTCTTTCGTTCTGAACAAGTGTTAGTGTTTTCTGCACAAAAGCGATTCTGTGAAGCAATGTGAACAGGCACAGAGAAGGTGCTAGCAGGGAATTCTCTGCCTGCCTTTCCCCAGTGCTCTGCAAGCTCTCCAGGACAACAGCAAATCTGGGGCTCTGTGCTTTCTTTCGTTTTGAACCAGTGTTACTGTTTTCTGCACAAAAGCAATTCTGCGAACCAATGTGAACAGGCACAGAGAAGGTGCTAGCAGGGAATTCTCTGCCTGCCTTTCCCCAGTGCTCTGCAAGCTCTCCAGGACAACATAAAATCTGGGGCTCTGTGCTTTCTTTCGTTCTGAACAAGTGTTACTGTTTTCTGCACAAAAGCGATTCTGCGAAGCAATGTGAACACTTCTGCTTCCCAGGCACAGAGAAGGTGCTAGCAGGGAATTCTCTGCCTGCCTTTCCCCAGTGCTCTGCAAGCTCTCCAGGACAACAGCAAATCTGGGGCTCTGTGCTTTCTTTCGTTCTGAACCAGTGTTACTGTTTTCTGCACAAAAGCGATTCTGCGAAGCAATGTGAACAGGCACAGAGAAGGTGCTAGCAGGGAATTCTCTGCCTGCCTTTCCCCAGTGCTCTGCAAGCTCTCCAGGACAACATAAAATCTGGGGCTCTGTGCTTTCTTTCGTTCTGAACAAGTGTTACTGTTTTCTGCACAAAAGCGATTCTGCGAAGCAATGTGAACACTTCTGCTTCCCAGGCACAGAGAAGGTGCTAGCAGGGAATTCTCTGCCTGCCTTTCCCCAGTGCTCTGCAAGCTCTCCAGGACAATATAAAATCTGGCGCTCTGTGCTTTCTTTCGTTCTGAGCAAGTGTTACTGTTTTCTGCACAAAAGCGATTCTGCGAAGCAATGTGAACACTTCTGCTTCCCAGGCACAGAGAAGGTGCTAGCAGGGAATTCTCTGCCTGCCTTTCCCCAGTGCTCTGCAAGCTCTCCAGGACAACATAAAATCTGGGGCTCTGTGCTTTCTTTCGTTCTGAACCAGTGTTACTGTTTTCTGCACAAAAGCAATTCTGCGAACCAATGTGAACAGGCACAGAGAAGGTGCTAGCAGGGAATTCTCTGCCTGCCTTTCCCCAGTGCTCTGCAAGCTCTCCAGGACAACATAAAATCTGGGGTTCTGTGCTTTCTTTCGTTCTGAACCAGTGTTACTGTTTTCTGCACAAAAGCGATTCTGCGAAGCAAGGTGAACACTTCTGCTTCCCAGTTACAGAGAAGGTGCTAGCAGGGAATTCTCTGCCTGCCTTTCCCCAGTGCTCTGCAAGCTCTTCAGGACAACATAAAATCTGGGGCTCTGTGCTTGCTTTCGTTCTGAACCAGTATTACTGTTTTCTGCACAAAAGCGATTCTGCGAAGCAATGTGAACAGGCACAGAGAAGGTGCTAGCAGGGAATTCTCTGCCTGCCTTTCCCCAGTGCTCTGCAAGCTCTCCAGGACAACATAAAATCTGGGGCTCTGTGCTTTCTTTCGTTCTGAACAAGTGTTACTGTTTTCTGCACAAAAGCGATTCTGCGAAGCAATGTGAACACTTCTGCTTCCCAGGCACAGAGAAGGTGCTAGCAGGGAATTCTCTGCCTGCCTTTCCCCAGTGCTCTGCAAGCTCTCCAGGACAATATAAAATCTGGCGCTCTGTGCTTTCTTTCGTTCTGAGCAAGTGTTACTGTTTTCTGCACAAAAGCGATTCTGCGAAGCAATGTGAACACTTCTGCTTCCCAGGCACAGAGAAGGTGCTAGCAGGGAATTCTCTGCCTGCCTTTCCCCAGTGCTCTGCAAGCTCTCCAGGACAACATAAAATCTGGGGCTCTGTGCTTTCTTTCGTTCTGAACCAGTGTTACTGTTTTCTGCACAAAAGCAATTCTGCGAACCAATGTGAACAGGCACAGAGAAGGTGCTAGCAGGGAATTCTCTGCCTGCCTTTCCCCAGTGCTCTGCAAGCTCTCCAGGACAACATAAAATCTGGGGTTCTGTGCTTTCTTTCGTTCTGAACCAGTGTTACTGTTTTCTGCACAAAAGCGATTCTGCGAAGCAAGGTGAACACTTCTGCTTCCCAGTTACAGAGAAGGTGCTAGCAGGGAATTCTCTGCCTGCCTTTCCCCAGTGCTCTGCAAGCTCTTCAGGACAACATAAAATCTGGGGCTCTGTGCTTGCTTTCGTTCTGAACCAGTATTACTGTTTTCTGCACAAAAGCGATTCTGCGAAGCAATGTGAACACTTCTGCTTCCCAGGCACAGAGAAGGTGCTAGCAGGGAATTCTCTGCCTGCCTTTCCCCAGTGCTCTGCAAGCTCTCCAGGACAACAGCAAATCTGGGGCTATGTGCTTTCTTTCGTTCTGAACAAGTGTTACTGTTTTCTGCACAAAAGCGATTCTACGAAGCAAGGTGAACACTTCTGCTTCCCAGGCACAGAGAAGGTGCTAGCAGGGAATTCTCTGCCTGCCTTTCCCCAGTGCTCTGCAAGCTCTCCAGGACAACATAAAATCTGGGGCTCTGTGCTTTCTTTCGTTCTGAACAAGTGTTACTGTTTTCTGCACAAAAGCGATTCTGCGAAGCAATGTGAACACGTCTGCTTCCCAGGCACAGAGAAGGTGCTAGCAGGGAATTCTCTGCCTGCCTTTCCCCAGTGCTCTGCAAGCTCTCCAGGACAACAGCAAATCTGGGGCTCTGTGCTTTCTTTCGTTTTGAACCAGTGTTACCGTTTTCTGCACAAAAGCGATTCTGCGAACCAATGTGAACAGGCACAGAGAAGGTGCTAGCAGGGAATTCTCTGCCTGCCTTTCCCCAGTGCTCTGCAAGCTCTCCAGGACAACATAAAATCTGGGGCTCTGTGCTTTCTTTCGTTCTGAACCAGTCTTACTGTTTTCTGCACAAAAGCGATTCTACGAAGCAAGGTGAACACTTCTGCTTCCCAGGCACAGAGAAGGTGCTAGCAGGGAATTCTCTGCCTGCCTTTCCCCGGTGCTCTGCAAGCTCTCCAGGACAACAGCAAATCTGGGGCTCTGTGCTTTCTTTCGTTCTGAACCAGTGTTACTGTTTTCTGCACAAAAGCGATTCTGCGAAGCAATGTGAACAGGCACAGAGAAGGTGCTAGCAGGGAATTCTCTGCCTGCCTTTCCCCAGTGCTCTGCAAGCTCTCCAGGACAACATAAAATCTGGCGCTCTGTGCTTTCTTTCGTTCTGAACAAGTGTTACTGTTTTCTGCACAAAAGCGATTCTGCGAAGCAATGTGAACACTTCTGCTTCCCAGGCACAGAGAAGGTGCTAGCAGGGAATTCTCTGCCTGCCTTTCTCCAGTGCTCTGCAAGCTCTCCAGGACAACAGCAAATCTGGCGCTCTGTGCTTTCTTTCGTTCTGAACAAGTGTTAGTGTTTTCTGCACAAAAGCGATTCTGTGAAGCAATGTGAACAGGCACAGAGAAGGTGCTAGCAGGGAATTCTCTGCCTGCCTTTCCCCAGTGCTCTGCAAGCTCTCCAGGACAACAGCAAATCTGGGGCTCTGTGCTTTCTTTCGTTTTGAACCAGTGTTACTGTTTTCTGCACAAAAGCAATTCTGCGAACCAATGTGAACAGGCACAGAGAAGGTGCTAGCAGGGAATTCTCTGCCTGCCTTTCCCCAGTGCTCTGCAAGCTCTCCAGGACAACATAAAATCTGGGGCTCTGTGCTTTCTTTCGTTCTGAACAAGTGTTACTGTTTTCTGCACAAAAGCGATTCTGCGAAGCAATGTGAACACTTCTGCTTCCCAGGCACAGAGAAGGTGCTAGCAGGGAATTCTCTGCCTGCCTTTCCCCAGTGCTCTGCAAGCTCTCCAGGACAACAGCAAATCTGGGGCTCTGTGCTTTCTTTCGTTCTGAACCAGTGTTACTGTTTTCTGCACAAAAGCGATTCTGCGAAGCAATGTGAACAGGCACAGAGAAGGTGCTAGCAGGGAATTCTCTGCCTGCCTTTCCCCAGTGCTCTGCAAGCTCTCCAGGACAACATAAAATCTGGGGCTCTGTGCTTTCTTTCGTTCTGAACAAGTGTTACTGTTTTCTGCACAAAAGCGATTCTGCGAAGCAATGTGAACACTTCTGCTTCCCAGGCACAGAGAAGGTGCTAGCAGGGAATTCTCTGCCTGCCTTTCCCCAGTGCTCTGCAAGCTCTCCAGGACAATATAAAATCTGGCGCTCTGTGCTTTCTTTCGTTCTGAGCAAGTGTTACTGTTTTCTGCACAAAAGCGATTCTGCGAAGCAATGTGAACACTTCTGCTTCCCAGGCACAGAGAAGGTGCTAGCAGGGAATTCTCTGCCTGCCTTTCCCCAGTGCTCTGCAAGCTCTCCAGGACAACATAAAATCTGGGGCTCTGTGCTTTCTTTCGTTCTGAACCAGTGTTACTGTTTTCTGCACAAAAGCAATTCTGCGAACCAATGTGAACAGGCACAGAGAAGGTGCTAGCAGGGAATTCTCTGCCTGCCTTTCCCCAGTGCTCTGCAAGCTCTCCAGGACAACATAAAATCTGGGGTTCTGTGCTTTCTTTCGTTCTGAACCAGTGTTACTGTTTTCTGCACAAAAGCGATTCTGCGAAGCAAGGTGAACACTTCTGCTTCCCAGTTACAGAGAAGGTGCTAGCAGGGAATTCTCTGCCTGCCTTTCCCCAGTGCTCTGCAAGCTCTTCAGGACAACATAAAATCTGGGGCTCTGTGCTTGCTTTCGTTCTGAACCAGTATTACTGTTTTCTGCACAAAAGCGATTCTTCGAAGCAATGTGAACAGGCACAGAGAAGGTGCTAGCAGGGAATTCTCTGCCTGCCTTTCCCCAGTGCTCTGCAAGCTCTCCAGGACAACATAAAATCTGGGGCTCTGTGCTTTCTTTCGTTCTGAACAAGTGTTACTGTTTTCTGCACAAAAGCGATTCTGCGAAGCAATGTGAACACTTCTGCTTCCCAGGCACAGAGAAGGTGCTAGCAGGGAATTCTCTGCCTGCCTTTCCCCAGTGCTCTGCAAGCTCTCCAGGACAATATAAAATCTGGCGCTCTGTGCTTTCTTTCGTTCTGAGCAAGTGTTACTGTTTTCTGCACAAAAGCGATTCTGCGAAGCAATGTGAACACTTCTGCTTCCCAGGCACAGAGAAGGTGCTAGCAGGGAATTCTCTGCCTGCCTTTCCCCAGTGCTCTGCAAGCTCTCCAGGACAACATAAAATCTGGGGCTCTGTGCTTTCTTTCGTTCTGAACCAGTGTTACTGTTTTCTGCACAAAAGCAATTCTGCGAACCAATGTGAACAGGCACAGAGAAGGTGCTAGCAGGGAATTCTCTGCCTGCCTTTCCCCAGTGCTCTGCAAGCTCTCCAGGACAACATAAAATCTGGGGTTCTGTGCTTTCTTTCGTTCTGAACCAGTGTTACTGTTTTCTGCACAAAAGCGATTCTGCGAAGCAAGGTGAACACTTCTGCTTCCCAGTTACAGAGAAGGTGCTAGCAGGGAATTCTCTGCCTGCCTTTCCCCAGTGCTCTGCAAGCTCTTCAGGACAACATAAAATCTGGGGCTCTGTGCTTGCTTTCGTTCTGAACCAGTATTACTGTTTTCTGCACAAAAGCGATTCTGCGAAGCAATGTGAACACTTCTGCTTCCCAGGCACAGAGAAGGTGCTAGCAGGGAATTCTCTGCCTGCCTTTCCCCAGTGCTCTGCAAGCTCTCCAGGACAACAGCAAATCTGGGGCTCTGTGCTTTCTTTCGTTCTGAACAAGTGTTACTGTTTTCTGCACAAAAGCGATTCTACGAAGCAAGGTGAACACTTCTGCTTCCCAGGCACAGAGAAGGTGCTAGCAGGGAATTCTCTGCCTGCCTTTCCCCAGTGCTCTGCAAGCTCTCCAGGACAACATAAAATCTGGGGCTCTGTGCTTCCTTTCGTTCTGAACAAGTGTTACTGTTTTCTGCACAAAAGCGATTCTGCGAAGCAATGTGAACACGTCTGCTTCCCAGGCACAGAGAAGGTGCTAGCAGGGAATTCTCTGCCTGCCTTTCCCCAGTGCTCTGCAAGCTCTCCAGGACAACAGCAAATCTGGGGCTCTGTGCTTTCTTTCGTTTTGAACCAGTGTTACCGTTTTCTGCACAAAAGCGATTCTGCGAACCAATGTGAACAGGCACAGAGAAGGTGCTAGCAGGGAATTCTCTGCCTGCCTTTCCCCAGTGCTCTGCAAGCTCTCCAGGACAACATAAAATCTGGGGCTCTGTGCTTTCTTTCGTTCTGAACCAGTCTTACTGTTTTCTGCACAAAAGCGATTCTACGAAGCAAGGTGAACACTTCTGCTTCCCAGGCACAGAGAAGGTGCTAGCAGGGAATTCTCTGCCTGCCTTTCCCCAGTGCTCTGCAAGCTCTCCAGGACAACATAAAATCTGGGGCTCTGTGCTTTCTTTCGTTCTGAACAAGTGTTACTGTTTTCTGCACAAAAGCGATTCTCCGAAGCAATGTGAACACTTCTGCTTCACAGGCACAGAGAAGGTGCTAGCAGGGAATTCTCTGCCTGCCTTTCCCCAGTGCTCTGCAAGCTCTCCAGGACAACAGCAAATCTGGGGCTGTGTGCTTTCTTTCGTTCTGAACTAGTATTACTGTTTTCTGCACAAAAGCGATTCTGCGAAGCAATGTGAACACTTCTGCTTCCCAGGCACAGAGAAGGTGCTAGCAGGGAATTCTCTGCCTGCCTTTCCCCAGTGCTCTGCAAGCTCTCCAGGACAACAGCAAATCTGGGGCTCTGTGCTTTCTTTCGTTCTGAACAAGTGTTACTGTTTTCTGCACAAAAGCCATTCTGCGAAGCAATGTGAACAGGCACAGAGAAGGTGCTAGCAGGGAATTCTCTGCCTGCCTTTCCCCAGTGCTCTGCAAGCTCTCCAGGACAACATAAAATCTGGGGCTCTGTGCTTTCTTTCGTTCTGAACCAGTATTACTGTTTTCTGCACAAAAGCGATTCTGCGTACCAATGTGAACAGGCACAGAGAAGGTGCTAGCAGGGAATTCTCTGCCTGCCTTTCCCCAGTGCTCTGCAAGCTCTCCAGGACAACATAAAATCTGGTGCTCTGTGCTTTCTTTCGTTCTGAACAAGTGTTACTGTTTTCTGCACAAAAGCGATTCTGCGAAGCAATGTGAACACTTCTGCTTCCCAGGCACAGAGAAGGTGCTAGCAGGGAATTCTCTGCCTGCCTTTCCCCAGTGCTCTGCAAGCTCTCCAGGACAACAGCAAATCTGGGGCTCTGTGCTTTCTTTCGTTTTGAACCAGTGTTACTGTTTTCTGCACAAAAGCAATTCTGCGAACCAATTTGAACAGGCACAGAGAAGGTGCTAGCAGGGAATTCTCTGCCTGCCTTTCCCCAGTGCTCTGCAAGCTCTCCAGGACAACATAAAATCTGGGGCTCTGTGCTTTCTTTCGTTCTGAACAAGTGTTACTGTTTTCTGCACAAAAGCCATTCTGCGAAGCAAGGTGAACACTTCTGCTTCCCAGGCACAGAGAAGGTGCTAGCAGGGAATTCTCTGCCTGCCTTTCCCCAGTGCTCTGCAAGCTCTCCAGGACAACAGCAAATCTGGGGCTCTGTGCTTTCTTTCGTTCTGAACTAGTATTACTGTTTTCTGCACAAAAGCGATTCTGCGAAGCAATGTGAACAGGCACAGAGAAGGTGCTAGCAGGGAATTCTCTGCCTGCCTTTCCCCAGTGCTCTGCAAGCTCTCCAGGACAATATAAAATCTGGCGCTCTGTGCTTTCTTTCGTTCTGAACAAGTGTTACTGTTTTCTGCACAAAAGCGATTCTGCGAAGCAATGTGAACACTTCTGCTTCCCAGGCACAGAGAAGGTGCTAGCAGGGAATTCTCTGCCTGCCTTTCCCCAGTGCTCTGCAAGCTCTCCAGGACAACAGCAAATCTGGGGCTCTGTGCTTTCTTTCGTTCTGAACCAGTGTTACTGTTTTCTGCACAAAAGCGATTCAGCGAAGCAATGTGAACAGGCACAGAGAAGGTGCTAGCAGGGAATTCTCTGCCTGCCTTTCCCCAGTGCTCTGCAAGCTCTCCAGGACAACATAAAATCTGGGGCTCTGTGCTTTCTTTCGTTCTGAACCAGTATTACTGTTTTCTGCACAAAAGCGATTTTGCGAAGCAATGTGAACACTTCTGCTTCCCAGTTACAGAGAAGGTGCTAGCAGGGAATTCTCTGCCTGCCTTTCCCCACTGCTCTGCAAGCTCTTCAGGACAACAGCAAATCTGGGGCTCTGTGCTTTCTTTCGTTCTGAACAAGTGTTACTGTTTTCTGCACAAAAGCGATTCTGCGAAGCAATGTGAACACTTCTGCTTCCCAGGCACAGAGAAGGTGCTAGCAGGGAATTCTCTGCCTGCCTTTCCCCAGTGTCCTGCAAGCTCTCCAGGACAACATAAAATCTGGGGCTCTGTGCTTTCTTTCGTTCTGAACCAGTATTACTGTTTTCTGCACAAAAGCGATTCTGCGAAGCAATGTGAACACTTCTGCTTCCCAGGCACAGAGAAGGTGCTAGCAGGGAATTCTCTGCCTGCCTTTCCCCAGTGCTCTGCAAGCTCTCCAGGACAACAGCAAATCTGGGGCTCTGTGCTTTCTTTCGTTCTGAACAAGTGTTACTGTTTTCTGCACAAAAGCGATTCTGCGAAGAAATGTGAACACTTCTGCTTCCCAGGCACAGAGAATGTGCTAGCAGGGAATTCTCTGCCTGCCTTTCCCCAGTGCTCTGCAAGCTCTCCAGGACAACAGCAAATCTGGGGCTCTGTGCTTTCTCTCATTCTGAACCAGTCTTACTGTTTTCTGCACAAAAGCGATTCTGCGAAGCAATGTGAACACTTCTGCTTCCCAGGCACAGAGAAGGTGCTAGCAGGGAATTCTCTGCCTGCCTTTCCCCAGTGCTCTGCAAGCTCTCCAGGACAACAGCAAATCTGGGGCTCTGTGCTTTCTCTCATTCTGAACCAGTCTTACTGTTTTCTGTACAAAAGCGATTCTGCGAAGCAATGTGAACAGGCACAGAGAAGGTGCTAGCAGGGAATTCTCTGCCTGCCTTTCCCCAGTGCTCTGCAAGCTCTCCAGGACAACATAAAATCTGGGGCTCTGTGCTTTCTTTCGTTCTGAACAAGTTTTACTGTTTTCTGCACAAAAGCGATTCTGCGAAGCAATGTGAACACTTCTGCTTCCCAGGCACAGAGAAGGTGCTAGCAGGGAATTCTCTGCCTGCCTTTCCCCGGTGCTCTGCAAGCTCTCCAGGACAACAGCAAATCTGGGGCTCTGTGCTTTCTTTCGTTCTGAACCAGTGTTACTGTTTTCTGCACAAAAGCGATTCTGCGAAGCAATGTGAACAGGCACAGAGAAGGTGCTAGCAGGGAATTCTCTGCCTGCCTTTCCCCAGTGCTCTGCAAGCTCTCCAGGACAACAGCAAATCTGGGGCTCTGTGCTTTCTTTCGTTCTGAACAAGTGTTACTGTTTTCTGCACAAAAGCGATTCTGCGAAGCAATGTGAACACTTCTGCTTCCCAGGCACAGAGAAGGTGCTAGCAGGGAATTCTCTGCCTGCCTTTCCCCAGTGCTCTGCAAGCTCTCCAGGACAACAGCAAATCTGGGGCTCTGTGCTTTCTTTCGTTCTGAACTAGTATTACTGTTTTCTGCACAAAAGAGATTCTGCGAAGCAATGTGAACAGGCACAGAGAAGGTGCTAGCAGGGAATTCTCTGCCTGCCTTTCCCCAGTGCTCTGCAAGCTCTCCAGGACAATATAAAATCTGGCGCTCTGTGCTTTCTTTCGTTCTGAACAAGTGTTACTGTTTTCTGCACAAAAGCGATTCTGCGAAGCAATGTGAACACTTCTGCTTCCCAGGCACAGAGAAGGTGCTAGCAGGGAATTCTCTGCCTGCCTTTCCCCAGTGCTCTGCAAGCTCTCCAGGACAACATAAAATCTGGGGCTCTGTGCTTTCTTTCGTTCTGAACAAGTGTTACTGTTTTCTGCACAAAAGCGATTCTGCGAAGCAATGTGAACACTTCTGCTTCCCAGGCACAGAGAAGGTGCTAGCAGGGAATTCTCTGCCTGCCTTTCCCCAGTGCTCTGCAAGCTCTCCAGGACAACAGCAAATCTGGGGCTCTGTGCTTTCTTTCTTTCTGAACTAGTATTACTGTTTTCTGCACAAAAGCGATTCTGCGAAGCAATGTGAACAGGCACAGAGAAGGTGCTAGCAGGGAATTCTCTGCCTGCCTTTCCCCAGTGCTCTGCAAGCTCTCCAGGACAACATAAAATCTGGCGATCTGTGCTTTCTTTCGTTCTGAACAAGTGTTACTGTTTTCTGCACAAAAGCGATTCTGCGAAGCAATGTGAACACTTCTGCTTCCCAGGCACAGAGAAGGTGCTAGCAGGGAATTCTCTGCCTGCCTTTCCCCAGTGCTCTGCAAGCTCTCCAGGACAACATAAAATCTGGCGCTCTGTGCTTTCTTTCGTTCTGAACAAGTGTTAGTGTTTTCTGCACAAAAGCGATTCTGTGAAGCAATGTGAACAGGCACAGAGAAGGTGCTAGCAGGGAATTCTCTGCCTGCCTTTCCCCAGTGCTCTGCAAGCTCTCCAGGACAACAGCAAATCTGGGGCTCTGTGCTTTCTTTCGTTTTGAACCAGTGTTACTGTTTTCTGCACAAAAGCAATTCTGCGAACCAATGTGAACAGGCACAGAGAAGGTGCTAGCAGGGAATTCTCTGCCTGCCTTTCCCCAGTGCTCTGCAAGCTCTCCAGGACAACATAAAATCTGGGGCTCTGTGCTTTCTTTCGTTCTGAACAAGTGTTACTGTTTTCTGCACAAAAGCGATTCTACGAAGGAAGGTGAACACTTCTGCTTCCCAGGCACAGAGAAGGTGCTAGCAGGGAATTCTCTGCCTGCCTTTCCCCAGTGCTCTGCAAGCTCTCCAGGACAACAGCAAATCTGGGGCTCTGTGCTTTCTTTCGTTCTGAACTAGTATTAATGTTTTCTGCACAAAAGCGATTCTGCGAAGCAATGAGAACACTTCTGCTTCCCAGGCACAGAGAAGGTGCTAGCAGGGAATTCTCTGCCTGCCTTTCCCCAGTGCTCTGCAAGCTCTCCAGGACAACAGCAAATCTGGGGCTCTGTGCTTTCTTTCGTTCTGAACAAGTGTTACTGTTTTCTGCACAAAAGCCATTCTGCGAAGCAATGTGAACAGGCACAGAGAAGGTGCTAGCAGGGAATTCTCTGCCTGCCTTTCCCCAGTGCTCTGCAAGCTCTCCAGGACAACATAAAATCTGGGGCTCTGTGCTTTCTTTCGTTCTGAACAAGTGTTACTGTTTTCTGCACAAAAGCCATTCTGCGAAGCAATGTGAACAGGCACAGAGAAGGTGCTAGCAGGGAATTCTCTGCCTGCCTTTCCCCAGTGCTCTGCAAGCTCTCCAGGACAACATAAAATCTGGGGCTCTGTGCTTTCTTTCGTTCTGAACCAGTATTACTGTTTTCTGCACAAAAGCGATTCTGCGTACCAATGTGAACAGGCACAGAGAAGGTGCTAGCAGGGAATTCTCTGCCTGCCTTTCCCCAGTGCTCTGCAAGCTCTCCAGGACAACATAAAATCTGGCGCTCTGTGCTTTCTTTCGTTCTGAACCAGTGTTACTGTTTTCTGCACAAAAGCGATTCTGCGAAGCAATGTGAACACTTCTGCTTCCCAGGCACAGAGAAGGTGCTAGCAGGGAATTCTCTGCCTGCCTTTCCCCAGTGCTCTGCAAGCTCTCCAGGACAACAGCAAATCTGGGGCTCTGTGCTTTCTTTCGTTTTGAACCAGTGTTACTGTTTTCTGCACAAAAGCAATTCTGCGAACCAATTTGAACAGGCACAGAGAAGGTGCTAGCAGGGAATTCTCTGCCTGCCTTTCCCCAGTGCTCTGCAAGCTCTCCAGGACAACATAAAATCTGGGGCTCTGTGCTTTCTTTCGTTCTGAACAAGTGTTACTGTTTTCTGCACAAAAGCGATTCTGCGAAGCAATGTGAACACTTCTGCTTCCCAGGCACAGAGAAGGTGCTAGCAGGGAATTCTCTGCCTGCCTTTCCCCAGTGCTCTGCAAGCTCTCCAGGACAACAGCAAATCTGGGGCTCTGTGCTTTCTTTCGTTCTGAACTAGTATTACTGTTTTCTGCACAAAAGCAATTCTGCGAAGCAATGTGAACAGGCACAGAGAAGGTGCTAGCAGGGAATTCTCTGCCTGCCTTTCCCCAGTGCTCTGCAAGCTCTCCAGGACAATATAAAATCTGGCGCTCTGTGCTTTCTTTCGTTCTGAACAAGTGTTACTGTTTTCTGCACAAAAGCGATTCTGCGAAGCAATGTGAACACTTCTGCTTCCCAGGCACAGAGAAGGTGCTAGCAGGGAATTCTCTGCCTGCCTTTCCCCAGTGCTCTGCAAGCTCTCCAGGACAACAGCAAATCTGGGGCTCTGTGCTTTCTTTCGTTCTGAACAAGTATTACTGTTTTCTGCACAAAAGCGATTCTGCGAAGAAATGTGAACACTTCTGCTTCCCAGGCACAGAGAATGTGCTAGCAGGGAATTCTCTGCCTGCCTTTCCCCAGTGCTCTGCAAGCTCTCCAGGACAACAGCAAATCTGGGGCTCTGTGCTTTCTCTCATTCTGAACCAGTCTTACTGTTTTCTGCACAAAAGCGATTCTGCGAAGCAATGTGAACACTTCTGCTTCCCAGGCACAGAGAAGGTGCTAGCAGGGAATTCTCTGCCTGCCTTTCCCCAGTGCTCTGCAAGCTCTCCAGGACAACAGCAAATCTGGGGCTCTGTGCTTTCTCTCATTCTGAACCAGTCTTACTGTTTTCTGTACAAAAGCGATTCTGCGAAGCAATGTGAACAGGCACAGAGAAGGTGCTAGCAGGGAATTCTCTGCCTGCCTTTCCCCAGTGCTCTGCAAGCTCTCCAGGACAACATAAAATCTGGGGCTCTGTGCTTTCTTTCGTTCTGAACAAGTTTTACTGTTTTCTGCACAAAAGCGATTCTGCGAAGCAATGTGAACACTTCTGCTTCCCAGGCACAGAGAAGGTGCTAGCAGGGAATTCTCTGCCTGCCTTTCCCCGGTGCTCTGCAAGCTCTCCAGGACAACAGCAAATCTGGGGCTCTGTGCTTTCTTTCGTTCTGAACCAGTGTTACTGTTTTCTGCACAAAAGCGATTCTGCGAAGCAATGTGAACAGGCACAGAGAAGGTGCTAGCAGGGAATTCTCTGCCTGCCTTTCCCCAGTGCTCTGCAAGCTCTCCAGGACAACAGCAAATCTGGGGCTCTGTGCTTTCTTTCGTTCTGAACAAGTGTTACTGTTTTCTGCACAAAAGCGATTCTGCGAAGCAATGTGAACACTTCTGCTTCCCAGGCACAGAGAAGGTGCTAGCAGGGAATTCTCTGCCTGCCTTTCCCCAGTGCTCTGCAAGCTCTCCAGGACAACAGCAAATCTGGGGCTCTGTGCTTTCTTTCGTTCTGAACTAGTATTACTGTTTTCTGCACAAAAGAGATTCTGCGAAGCAATGTGAACAGGCACAGAGAAGGTGCTAGCAGGGAATTCTCTGCCTGCCTTTCCCCAGTGCTCTGCAAGCTCTCCAGGACAATATAAAATCTGGCGCTCTGTGCTTTCTTTCGTTCTGAACAAGTGTTACTGTTTTCTGCACAAAAGCGATTCTGCGAAGCAATGTGAACACTTCTGCTTCCCAGGCACAGAGAAGGTGCTAGCAGGGAATTCTCTGCCTGCCTTTCCCCAGTGCTCTGCAAGCTCTCCAGGACAACATAAAATCTGGGGCTCTGTGCTTTCTTTCGTTCTGAACAAGTGTTACTGTTTTCTGCACAAAAGCGATTCTGCGAAGCAATGTGAACACTTCTGCTTCCCAGGCACAGAGAAGGTGCTAGCAGGGAATTCTCTGCCTGCCTTTCCCCAGTGCTCTGCAAGCTCTCCAGGACAACAGCAAATCTGGGGCTCTGTGCTTTCTTTCTTTCTGAACTAGTATTACTGTTTTCTGCACAAAAGCGATTCTGCGAAGCAATGTGAACAGGCACAGAGAAGGTGCTAGCAGGGAATTCTCTGCCTGCCTTTCCCCAGTGCTCTGCAAGCTCTCCAGGACAACATAAAATCTGGCGCTCTGTGCTTTCTTTCGTTCTGAACAAGTGTTACTGTTTTCTGCACAAAAGCGATTCTGCGAAGCAATGTGAACACTTCTGCTTCCCAGGCACAGAGAAGGTGCTAGCAGGGAATTCTCTGCCTGCCTTTCCCCAGTGCTCTGCAAGCTCTCCAGGACAACATAAAATCTGGCGCTCTGTGCTTTCTTTCGTTCTGAACAAGTGTTAGTGTTTTCTGCACAAAAGCGATTCTGTGAAGCAATGTGAACAGGCACAGAGAAGGTGCTAGCAGGGAATTCTCTGCCTGCCTTTCCCCAGTGCTCTGCAAGCTCTCCAGGACAACAGCAAATCTGGGGCTCTGTGCTTTCTTTCGTTTTGAACCAGTGTTACTGTTTTCTGCACAAAAGCAATTCTGCGAACCAATGTGAACAGGCACAGAGAAGGTGCTAGCAGGGAATTCTCTGCCTGCCTTTCCCCAGTGCTCTGCAAGCTCTCCAGGACAACATAAAATCTGGCGCTCTGTGCTTTCTTTCGTTCTGAACAAGTGTTACTGTTTTCTGCACAAAAGCGATTCTACGAAGGAAGGTGAACACTTCTGCTTCCCAGGCACAGAGAAGGTGCTAGCAGGGAATTCTCTGCCTGCCTTTCCCCAGTGCTCTGCAAGCTCTCCAGGACAACAGCAAATCTGGGGCTCTGTGCTTTCTTTCGTTCTGAACTAGTATTAATGTTTTCTGCACAAAAGCGATTCTGCGAAGCAATGAGAACACTTCTGCTTCCCAGGCACAGAGAAGGTGCTAGCAGGGAATTCTCTGCCTGCCTTTCCCCAGTGCTCTGCAAGCTCTCCAGGACAACAGCAAATCTGGGGCTCTGTGCTTTCTTTCGTTCTGAACAAGTGTTACTGTTTTCTGCACAAAAGCCATTCTGCGAAGCAATGTGAACAGGCACAGAGAAGGTGCTAGCAGGGAATTCTCTGCCTGCCTTTCCCCAGTGCTCTGCAAGCTCTCCAGGACAACATAAAATCTGGGGCTCTGTGCTTTCTTTCGTTCTGAACCAGTATTACTGTTTTCTGCACAAAAGCGATTCTGCGTACCAATGTGAACAGGCACAGAGAAGGTGCTAGCAGGGAATTCTCTGCCTGCCTTTCCCCAGTGCTCTGCAAGCTCTCCAGGACAACATAAAATCTGGCGCTCTGTGCTTTCTTTCGTTCTGAACAAGTGTTACTGTTTTCTGCACAAAAGCGATTCTGCGAAGCAATGTGAACACTTCTGCTTCCCAGGCACAGAGAAGGTGCTAGCAGGGAATTCTCTGCCTGCCTTTCCCCAGTGCTCTGCAAGCTCTCCAGGACAACAGCAAATCTGGGGCTCTGTGCTTTCTTTCGTTTTGAACCAGTGTTACTGTTTTCTGCACAAAAGCAATTCTGCGAACCAATTTGAACAGGCACAGAGAAGGTGCTAGCAGGGAATTCTCTGCCTGCCTTTCCCCAGTGCTCTGCAAGCTCTCCAGGACAACATAAAATCTGGGGCTCTGTGCTTTCTTTCGTTCTGAACAAGTGTTACTGTTTTCTGCACAAAAGCCATTCTGCGAAGCAATGTGAACAGGCACAGAGAAGGTGCTAGCAGGGAATTCTCTGCCTGCCTTTCCCCAGTGCTCTGCAAGCTCTCCAGGACAACATAAAATCTGGGGCTCTGTGCTTTCTTTCGTTCTGAACCAGTATTACTGTTTTCTGCACAAAAGCGATTCTGCGTACCAATGTGAACAGGCACAGAGAAGGTGCTAGCAGGGAATTCTCTGCCTGCCTTTCCCCAGTGCTCTGCAAGCTCTCCAGGACAACATAAAATCTGGCGCTCTGTGCTTTCTTTCGTTCTGAACCAGTGTTACTGTTTTCTGCACAAAAGCGATTCTGCGAAGCAATGTGAACACTTCTGCTTCCCAGGCACAGAGAAGGTGCTAGCAGGGAATTCTCTGCCTGCCTTTCCCCAGTGCTCTGCAAGCTCTCCAGGACAACAGCAAATGTGGGGCTCTGTGCTTTCTTTCGTTTTGAACCAGTGTTACTGTTTTCTGCACAAAAGCAATTCTGCGAACCAATTTGAACAGGCACAGAGAAGGTGCTAGCAGGGAATTCTCTGCCTGCCTTTCCCCAGTGCTCTGCAAGCTCTCCAGGACAACATAAAATCTGGGGCTCTGTGCTTTCTTTCGTTCTGAACCAGTGTTACTGTTTTCTGCACAAAAGCGATTCTGCGAAGCAATGTGAACACTTCTGCTTCCCAGGCACAGAGAAGGTGCTAGCAGGGAATTCTCTGCCTGCCTTTCCCCAGTGCTCTGCAAGCTCTCCAGGACAACAGCAAATCTGGGGCTCTGTGCTTTCTTTCGTTCTGAACTAGTATTACTGTTTTCTGCACAAAAGCGATTCTGCGAAGCAATGTGAACAGGCACAGAGAAGGTGCTAGCAGGGAATTCTCTGCCTGCCTTTCCCCAGTGCTCTGCAAGCTCTCCAGGACAATATAAAATCTGGCGCTCTGTGCTTTCTTTCGTTCTGAACAAGTGTTACTGTTTTCTGCACAAAAGCGATTCTGCGAAGCAATGTGAACACTTCTGCTTCCCAGGCACAGAGAAGGTGCTAGCAGGGAATTCTCTGCCTGCCTTTCCCCAGTGCTCTGCAAGCTCTCCAGGACAACAGCAAATCTGGGGCTCTGTGCTTTCTTTCGTTCTGAACCAGTGTTACTGTTTTCTGCACAAAAGCGATTCAGCGAAGCAATGTGAACAGGCACAGAGAAGGTGCTAGCAGGGAATTCTCTGCCTGCCTTTCCCCAGTGCTCTGCAAGCTCTCCAGGACAACATAAAATCTGGGGCTCTGTGCTTTCTTTCGTTCTGAACCAGTATTACTGTTTTCTGCACAAAAGCGATTTTGCGAAGCAATGTGAACACTTCTGCTTCCCAGTTACAGAGAAGGTGCTAGCAGGGAATTCTCTGCCTGCCTTTCCCCACTGCTCTGCAAGCTCTCCAGGACAACAGCAAATCTGGGGCTCTGTGCTTTCTTTCGTTCTGAACAAGTGTTACTGTTTTCTGCACAAAAGCGATTCTGCGAAGCAATGTGAACACTTCTGCTTCCCAGGCACAGAGAAGGTGCTAGCAGGGAATTCTCTGCCTGCCTTTCCCCAGTGTCCTGCAAGCTCTCCAGGACAACATAAAATCTGGGGCTCTGTGCTTTCTTTCGTTCTGAACCAGTATTACTGTTTTCTGCACAAAAGCGATTCTGCGAAGAAATGTGAACACTTCTGCTTCCCAGGCACAGAGAAGGTGCTAGCAGGGAATTCTCTGCCTGCCTTTCCCCAGTGCTCTGCAAGCTCTCCAGGACAACAGCAAATCTGGGGCTCTGTGCTTTCTCTCATTCTGAACCAGTCTTACTGTTTTCTGCACAAAAGCGATTCTGCGAAGCAATGTGAACACTTCTGCTTCCCAGGCACAGAGAAGGTGCTAGCAGGGAATTCTCTGCCTGCCTTTCCCCAGTGCTCTGCAAGCTCTCCAGGACAACAGCAAATCTGGGGCTCTGTGCTTTCTCTCATTCTGAACCAGTCTTACTGTTTTCTGTACAAAAGCGATTCTGCGAAGCAATGTGAACAGGCACAGAGAAGGTGCTAGCAGGGAATTCTCTGCCTGCCTTTCCCCAGTGCTCTGCAAGCTCTCCAGGACAACATAAAATCTGGGGCTCTGTGCTTTCTTTCGTTCTGAACAAGTTTTACTGTTTTCTGCACAAAAGCGATTCTGCGAAGCAATGTGAACACTTCTGCTTCCCAGGCACAGAGAAGGTGCTAGCAGGGAATTCTCTGCCTGCCTTTCCCCGGTGCTCTGCAAGCTCTCCAGGACAACAGCAAATCTGGGGCTCTGTGCTTTCTTTCGTTCTGAACCAGTGTTACTGTTTTCTGCACAAAAGCGATTCTGCGAAGCAATGTGAACAGGCACAGAGAAGGTGCTAGCAGGGAATTCTCTGCCTGCCTTTCCCCAGTGCTCTGCAAGCTCTCCAGGACAACAGCAAATCTGGGGCTCTGTGCTTTCTTTCGTTCTGAACAAGTGTTACTGTTTTCTGCACAAAAGCGATTCTGCGAAGCAATGTGAACACTTCTGCTTCCCAGGCACAGAGAAGGTGCTAGCAGGGAATTCTCTGCCTGCCTTTCCCCAGTGCTCTGCAAGCTCTCCAGGACAACAGCAAATCTGGGGCTCTGTGCTTTCTTTCGTTCTGAACTAGTATTACTGTATTCTGCACAAAAGAGATTCTGCGAAGCAATGTGAACAGGCACAGAGAAGGTGCTAGCAGGGAATTCTCTGCCTGCCTTTCCCCAGTGCTCTGCAAGCTCTCCAGGACAATATAAAATCTGGCGCTCTGTGCTTTCTTTCGTTCTGAACAAGTGTTACTGTTTTCTGCACAAAAGCGATTCTGCGAAGCAATGTGAACACTTCTGCTTCCCAGGCACAGAGAAGGTGCTAGCAGGGAATTCTCTGCCTGCCTTTCCCCAGTGCTCTGCAAGCTCTCCAGGACAACATAAAATCTGGGGCTCTGTGCTTTCTTTCGTTCTGAACAAGTGTTACTGTTTTCTGCACAAAAGCGATTCTGCGAAGCAATGTGAACACTTCTGCTTCCCAGGCACAGAGAAGGTGCTAGCAGGGAATTCTCTGCCTGCCTTTCCCCAGTGCTCTGCAAGCTCTCCAGGACAACAGCAAATCTGGGGCTCTGTGCTTTCTTTCTTTCTGAACTAGTATTACTGTTTTCTGCACAAAAGCGATTCTGCGAAGCAATGTGAACAGGCACAGAGAAGGTGCTAGCAGGGAATTCTCTGCCTGCCTTTCCCCAGTGCTCTGCAAGCTCTCCAGGACAACATAAAATCTGGCGCTCTGTGCTTTCTTTCGTTCTGAACAAGTGTTACTGTTTTCTGCACAAAAGCGATTCTGCGAAGCAATGTGAACACTTCTGCTTCCCAGGCACAGAGAAGGTGCTAGCAGGGAATTCTCTGCCTGCCTTTCCCCAGTGCTCTGCAAGCTCTCCAGGACAACATAAAATCTGGCGCTCTGTGCTTTCTTTCGTTCTGAACAAGTGTTAGTGTTTTCTGCACAAAAGCGATTCTGTGAAGCAATGTGAACAGGCACAGAGAAGGTGCTAGCAGGGAATTCTCTGCCTGCCTTTCCCCAGTGCTCTGCAAGCTCTCCAGGACAACAGCAAATCTGGGGCTCTGTGCTTTCTTTCGTTTTGAACCAGTGTTACTGTTTTCTGCACAAAAGCAATTCTGCGAACCAATGTGAACAGGCACAGAGAAGGTGCTAGCAGGGAATTCTCTGCCTGCCTTTCCCCAGTGCTCTGCAAGCTCTCCAGGACAACATAAAATCTGGGGCTCTGTGCTTTCTTTCGTTCTGAACAAGTGTTACTGTTTTCTGCACAAAAGCGATTCTGCGAAGCAATGTGAACACTTCTGCTTCCCAGGCACAGAGAAGGTGCTAGCAGGGAATTCTCTGCCTGCCTTTCCCCAGTGCTCTGCAAGCTCTCCAGGACAACAGCAAATCTGGGGCTCTGTGCTTTCTTTCGTTCTGAACAAGTGTTACTGTTTTCTGCAGAAAAGCGATTCTGCGAAGCAATGTGAACACTTCTGCTTCCCAGGCACAGAGAAGGTGCTAGCAGGGAATTCTCTGCCTGCCTTTCCCCAGTGCTCTACAAGCTCTCCAGGACAACAGCAAATCTGGGGCTCTGTGCTTTCTCTCGTTCTGAACCAGTCTTACTGTTTTCTGCACAAAAGCGATTCTGCGAAGCAATGTGAACAGGCACAGAGAAGGTGCTAGCAGGGAATTCTCTGCCTGCCTTTCCCCAGTGCTCTGCAAGCTCTCCAGGACAACATAAAATCTGGCGCTCTGTGCTTTCTTTCGTTCTGAACAAGTGTTACTGTTTTCTGCACAAAAGCGATTCTGCCAAGCAATGTGAACACTGCTGCTTCCCAGGCACAGAGAAGGTGCTAGCAGGGAATTCTCTGCCTGCCTTTCCCCAGTGCTCTGCAAGCTCTCCAGGACAACATAAAATCTGGGGCTCTGTGCTTTCTCTCATTCTGAACCAGTCTTACTGTTTTCTGCACAAAAGCGATTCTGCGAAGCAAGGTGAACACTTCTGCTTCCCAGGCACAGAGAAGGTGCTAGCAGGGAATTCTCTGCCTGCCTTTCCCCAGTGCTCTGCAAGCTCTCCAGGACAACAGCAATTCTGGGGCTCTGTGCTTTCTTTCGTTCTGAACAAGTGTTACTGTTTTCTGCACAAAAGCGATTCTGCGAAGCAATGTGAACACTTCTGCTTCCCAGGCACAGAGAAGGTGCTAGCAGGGAATTCTCTGCCTGCCTTTCCCCAGTGCTCTGCAAGCTCTCCAGGACAACAGCAAATCTGGGGCTCTGTGCTTTCTTTCGTTCTGAACAAGTTTTACTGTTTTCTGCACAAAAGCGATTCTGAGAAGCAATGTGAACAGGCACAGAGAAGGTGCTAGCAGGGAATTCTCTGCCTGCCTTTCCCCAGTGCTCTGCAAGCTCTCCAGGACAATATAAAATCTGGCGCTCTGTGCTTTCTTTCGTTCTGAACAAGTGTTACTGTTTTCTGCACAAAAGCGATTCTGCGAAGCAATGTGAACACTTCTGCTTCCCAGGCACAGAGAAGGTGCTAGCAGGGAATTCTCTGCCTGCCTTTCCCCAGTGCTCTGCAAGCTCTCCAGGACAACAGCAAATCTGGGGCTCTGTGCTTTCTTTCGTTGGGAACCAGTGTTACTGTTTTCTGCACAAAAGCAATTCTGCGAACCAATGTGAACAGGCACAGAGAAGGTTCTAGCAGGGAATTCTCTGCCTGCCTTTCCCCAGTGCTCTGCAAGCTCTCCAGGACAACATAAAATCTGGGGCTCTGTGCTTTCTTTCGTTCTGAACAAGTGTTAATGTTTTCTGCACAAAAGCGATTCTGCGAAGCAATGTGAACACTTCTGCTTCCCAGGCACAGAGAAGGTGCTAGCAGGGAATTCTATGCCTGCCTTTCCCCAGTGCTCTGCAAGCTCTCCAGGACAACAGCAAATCTGGGGCTCTGTGCTTTCTTTCGTTCTGAACAAGTGTTACTGTTTTCTGCACAAAAGCGATTCTGCGAAGCAATGTGAACACTTCTGCTTCCCAGGCACAGAGAAGGTGCTAGCAGGGAATTCTCTGCCTGCCTTTCCCCAGTGCTCTGCAAGCTCTCCAGGACAACAGCAAATCTGGGGCTCTGTGCTTTCTTTCGTTCTGAACAAGTGTTACTGTTTTCTGCACAAAAGCGATTCTACGAAGCAAGGTGAACACTTCTGCTTCCCAGGCACAGAGAAGGTGCTAGCAGGGAATTCTCTGCCTGCCTTTCCCCAGTGCTCTGCAAGCTCTCCAGGACAACATAAAATCTGGGGCTCTGTGCTTTCTTTCGTTCTGAACAAGTGTTACTGTTTTCTGCACAAAAGCGATTCTGCGAAGCAATGTGAACACTTCTGCTTCCCAGGCACAGAGAAGGTGCTAGCAGGGAATTCTCTGCCTGCCTTTCCCCAGTGCTCTGCAAGCTCTCCAGGACAACAGCAAATCTGGGGCTCTGTGCTTTCTTTCGTTCTGAACTAGTATTACTGTTTTCTGCACAAAAGCGATTCTGCCAAGCAATGTGAACAGGCACAGAGAAGGTGCTAGCAGGGAATTCTCTGCCTGCTTTTCCCCAGTGCTCTGCAAGCTCTCCAGGACAACATAAAATCTGGGGCTCTGTGCTTTCTTTCGTTCTGAACAAGTGTTAATGTTTTCTGCACAAAAGCGATTCTGCGAAGCAATGTGAACACTTCTGCTTCCCAGGCACAGAGAAGGTGCTAGCAGGGAATTCTCTGCCTGCCTTTCCCCAGTGCTCTGCAAGCTCTCCAGGACAACAGCAAATCTGGGGCTCTGTGCTTTCTTTCGTTCTGAACAAGTGTTACTGTTTTCTGCACAAAAGCGATTCTGCGAAGCAATGTGAACAGGCACAGAGAAGGTGCTAGCAGGGAATTCTCTGCCTGCCTTTCCCCAGTGCTCTGCAAGCTCTCCAGGACAACAGCAAATCTGGGGCTCTGTGCTTTCTTTCGTTCTGAACAAGTGTTACTGTTTTCTGCACAAAAGCGATTCTACGAAGCAAGGTGAACACTTCTGCTTCCCAGGCACAGAGAAGGTGCTAGCAGGGAATTCTCTGCCTGCCTTTCCCCAGTGCTCTGCAAGCTCTCCAGGACAACATAAAATCTGGGGCTCTGTGCTTTCTTTCGTTCTGAACAAGTGTTACTGTTTTCTGCACAAAAGCGATTCTGCGAAGCAATGTGAACACTTCTGCTTCCCAGGCACAGAGAAGGTGCTAGCAGGGAATTCTCTGCCTGCCTTTCCCCAGTGCTCTGCAAGCTCTCCAGGACAACAGCAAATCTGGGGCTCTGTGCTTTCTTTCGTTCTGAACAAGTGTTACTGTTTTCTGCACAAAAGCGATTCTGCGAAGCAATGTGAACACTTCTGCTTCCCAGGCACAGAGAAGGTGCTAGCAGGGAATTCTCTGCCTGCCTTTCCCCAGTGCTCTACAAGCTCTCCAGGACAACATAGAATCTGGGGCTCTGTGCTTTCTCTCGTTCTGAACCAGTCTTACTGTTTTCTGCACAAAAGCGATTCTGCGAAGCAATGTGAACAGGCACAGAGAAGGTGCTAGCAGGGAATTCTCTGCCTGCCTTTCCCCAGTGCTCTGCAAGCTCTCCAGGACAACATAAAATCTGGCGCTCTGTGCTTTCTTTCGTTCTGAACAAGTGTTACTGTTTTCTGCACAAAAGCGATTCTGCCAAGCAATGTGAACACTTCTGCTTCCCAGGCACAGAGAAGGTGCTAGCAGGGAATTCTCTGCCTGCCTTTCCCCAGTGCTCTGCAAGCTCTCCAGGACAACAGCAAATCT
Organism: Strix uralensis; assembly: GCF_047716275.1. Taxonomy (NCBI): domain Eukaryota; kingdom Metazoa; phylum Chordata; class Aves; order Strigiformes; family Strigidae; genus Strix; species Strix uralensis. The sequence continues at coordinate 3,088,370 of NC_134001.1, read as the reverse complement.
GGGGCTCTGTGCTTTCTCTCATTCTGAACCAGTCTTACTGTTTTCTGCACAAAAGCGATTCTGCGAAGCAAGGTGAACACTTCTGCTTCCCAGGCACAGAGAAGGTGCTAGCAGGGAATTCTCTGCCTGCCTTTCCCCAGTGCTCTGCAAGCTCTCCAGGACAACAGCAAATCTGGGGCTCTGTGCTTTCTTTCGTTCTGAACAAGTGTTACTGTTTTCTGCACAAAAGCGATTCTGCGAAGCAATGTGAACACTTCTGCTTCCCAGGCACAGAGAAGGTGCTAGCAGGGAATTCTCTGCCTGCCTTTCCCCAGTGCTCTGCAAGCTCTCCAGGACAACAGCAAATCTGGGGCTCTGTGCTTTCTTTCGTTCTGAACAAGTTTTACTGTTTTCTGCACAAAAGCGATTCTGCGAAGCAATGTGAACAGGCACAGAGAAGGTGCTAGCAGGGAATTCTCTGCCTGCCTTTCCCCAGTGCTCTGCAAGCTCTCCAGGACAATATAAAATCTGGCGCTCTGTGCTTTCTTTCGTTCTGAACAAGTGTTACTGTTTTCTGCACAAAAGCCATTCTGCGAAGCAATGTGAACACTTCTGCTTCCCAGGCACAGAGAAGGTGCTAGCAGGGAATTCTCTGCCTGCCTTTCCCCAGTGCTCTGCAAGCTCTCCAGGACAACAGCAAATCTGGGGCTCTGTGCTTTCTTTCGTTCTGAACCAGTGTTACTGTTTTCTGCACAAAAGCAATTCTGCGAACCAATGTGAACAGGCACAGAGAAGGTTCTAGAAGGGAATTCTCTGCCTGCTTTTCCCCAGTGCTCTGCAAGCTCTCCAGGACAACATAAAATCTGGGGCTCTGTGCTTTCTTTCGTTCTGAACCAGTGTTCCTGTTTTCTGCACAAAAGCGATTCTGCGAAGCAATGTGAACACTTCTGCTTCCCAGGCACAGAGAAGGTGCTAGCAGGGAATTCTATGCCTGCCTTTCCCCAGTGCTCTGCAAGCTCTCCAGGACAACAGCAAATCTGGGGCTCTGTGCTTTCTTTCGTTCTGAACAAGTGTTACTGTTTTCTGCACAAAAGCGATTCTGCGAAGCAATGTGAACACTTCTGCTTCCCAGGCACAGAGAAGGTGCTAGCAGGGAATTCTCTGCCTGCCTTTCCCCAGTGCTCTGCAAGCTCTCCAGGACAACAGCAAATCTGGGGCTCTGTGCTTTCTTTCGTTTTGAAGCAGTGTTACCGTTTTCTGCACAAAAGCGATTCTGCGAAGCAATGTGAACAGGCACAGAGAAGGTGCTAGCAGGGAATTCTCTGCCTGCCTTTCCCCAGTGCTCTGCAAGCTCTCCAGGATAACAGCAAATCTGGGGCTCTGTGCTTTCTTTCTTTCTGAACTAGTATTACTGTTTTCTGCACAAAAGCGATTCTGCGAAGCAATGTGAACAGGCACAGAGAAGGTGCTAGCAGGGAATTCTCTGCCTGCCTTTCCCCAGTGCTCTGCAAGCTCTCCAGGACAACATAAAATCTGGGGCTCTGTGCTTTCTTTCGTTCTGAACAAGTGTTACTGTTTTCTGCACAAAAGCGATTCTGCGAAGCAATGTGAACACTTCTGCTTCCCAGGCACAGAGAAGGTGCTAGCAGGGAATTCTCTGCCTGCCTTTCCCCAGTGCTCTGCAAGCTCTCCAGGACAACAGCAAATCTGGGGCTCTGTGCTTTCTTTCGTTCTGAACAAGTGTTACTGTTTTCTGCACAAAAGCGATTCTGCGAAGCAATGTGAACACTTCTGCTTCCCAGGCACAGAGAAGGTGCTAGCAGGGAATTCTCTGCCTGCCTTTCCCCAGTGCTCTACAAGCTCTCCAGGACAACATAGAATCTGGGGCTCTGTGCTTTCTCTCGTTCTGAACCAGTCTTACTGTTTTCTGCACAAAAGCGATTCTGCGAAGCAATGTGAACAGGCACAGAGAAGGTGCTAGCAGGGAATTCTCTGCCTGCCTTTCCCCAGTGCTCTGCAAGCTCTCCAGGACAACAGCAAATCTGGGGCTCTGTGCTTTCTTTCGTTCTGAACCAGTGTTACTGTTTTCTGCACAAAAGCAATTCTGCGAACCAATGTGAACAGGCACAGAGAAGGTTCTAGAAGGGAATTCTCTGCCTGCCTTTCCCCAGTGCTCTGCAAGCTCTCCAGGACAACATAAAATCTGGGGCTCTGTGCTTTCTTTCGTTCTGAACCAGTGTTACTGTTTTCTGCACAAAAGCGATTCTGCGAAGCAATGTGAACACTTCTGCTTCCCAGGCACAGAGAAGGTGCTAGCAGGGAATTCTATGCCTGCCTTTCCCCAGTGCTCTGCAAGCTCTCCAGGACAACAGCAAATCTGGGGCTCTGTGCTTTCTTTCGTTCTGAACAAGTGTTACTGTTTTCTGCACAAAAGCGATTCTGCGAAGCAATGTGAACACTTCTGCTTCCCAGGCACAGAGAAGGTGCTAGCAGGGAATTCTCTGCCTGCCTTTCCCCAGTGCTCTGCAAGCTCTCCAGGACAACAGCAAATCTGGGGCTCTGTGCTTTCTTTCGTTCTGAACAAGTTTTACTCTTTTCTGCACAAAAGCGATTCTGCGAAACAATGGGAACACTTCTGCTTCCCAGGCACAGAGAAGGTGCTAGCAGGGAATTCTCTGCCTGCCTTTCCCCAGTGCTCTGCAAGCTCTCCAGGACAACAGCAAATCTGGGGCTCTGTGCTTTCTTTCGTTCTGAACAAGTGTTACTGTTTTCTGCACAAAAGCGATTCTGCGAAGCAAGGTGAACACTTCTGCTTCCCAGGCACAGAGAAGGTGCTAGCAGGGAATTCTCTGCCTGCCTTTCCCCAGTGCTCTGCAAGCTCTCCAGGACAACAGCAAATCTGGGGCTCTGTGCTTTCTTTCGTTCTGAACAAGTGTTACTGTTTTCTGCACAAAAGCGATTCTGCGAAGCAATGTGAACACTTCTGCTTCCCAGGCACAGAGAAGGTGCTAGCAGGGAATTCTCTGCCTGCCTTTCCCCAGTGCTCTGCAAGCTCTCCAGGACAACATAAAATCTGGGGCTCTGTGCTTTCTTTCGTTCTGAACCAGTGTTACTGTTTTCTGCACAAAAGCGATTCTAGGAAGCAAGGTGAACACTTCTGCTTCCCAGGCACAGAGAAGGTGCTAGCAGGGAATTCTCTGCCTGCCTTTCCCCAGTGCTCTGCAAGCTCTCCAGGACAACAGCAAATCTGGGGCTCTGTGCTTTCTTTCGTTCTGAACCAGTCTTACTGTTTTCTGCACAAAAGCGATTCTGCGAAGCAATGTGAACAGGCACAGAGAAGGTGCTAGCAGGGAATTCTCTGCCCGCCTTTCCCCAGTGCTCTGCAAGCTCTCCAGGACAACAGCAATTCTGGGGCTCTGTGCTTTCTTTCGTTCTGAACAAGTGTTACTGTTTTCTGCACAAAAGCGTTTCTGCGAAGCAATGTGAACACTTCTGCTTCCCAGGCACATAGAAGGTGCTAGCAGGGAATTCTCTTCCTCTCTTTCCCCAGTGCTCTGCAAGCTCTCCAGGACAACATAAAATCTGGGGCTCTGTGCTTTCTTTCGTTCTGAACAAGTGTTACTGTTTTCTGCACAAAAGCGATTCTGCGAAGCAATGTGAACACTTCTGCTTCCCAGGCACAGAGAAGGTGCTAGCAGGGAATTCTCTGCCTGCCTTTCCCCAGTGCTCTGCAAGCTCTCCAGGACAACAGCAAATCTGGGGCTCTGTGCTTTCTTTCGTTCTGAACCAGTGTTACTGTTTTCTGCACAAAAGCGATTCTGCGAAGCAATGTGAACAGGCACAGAGAAGGTGCTAGCAGGGAATTCTCTGCCTGCCTTTCCCCAGTGCTCTGCAAGCTCTCCAGGACAACATAAAATCTGGGGCTCTGTGCTTTCTTTCTTTCTGAACAAGTGTTACTGTTTTCTGCACAAAAGCGATTCTGCGAAGCAATGTGAACACTTCTGCTTCCCAGTTACAGAGAAGGTTCTAGCAGGGAATTCTCTGCCTGCCTTTCCCCAGTGCTCTGCAAGCTCTTCAGGACAACATAAAATCTGGGGCTCTGTGCTTTCTTTCGTTCTGAACAAGTGTTAATGTTTTCTGCACAAAAGCGATTCTGCGAAGCAATGTGAACACTTCTGCTTCCCAGGCACAGAGAAGGTGCTAGCAGGGAATTCTCTGCCTGCCTTTCCCCAGTGCTCTGCAAGCTCTCCAGGACAACAGCAAATCTGGGGCTCTGTGCTTTCTTTCGTTCTGAACAAGTGTTACTGTTTTCTGCAGAAAAGCGATTCTGCGAAGCAATGTGAACACTTCTGCTTCCCAGGCACAGAGAAGGTGCTAGCAGGGAATTCTCTGCCTGCCTTTCCCCAGTGCTCTACAAGCTCTCCAGGACAACATAGAATCTGGGGCTCTGTGCTTTCTCTCGTTCTGAACCAGTCTTACTGTTTTCTGCACAAAAGCGATTCTGCGAAGCAATGTGAACAGGCACAGAGAAGGTGCTAGCAGGGAATTCTCTGCCTGCCTTTCCCCAGTGCTCTGCAAGCTCTCCAGGACAATATAAAATCTGGCGCTCTGTGCTTTCTTTCGTTCTGAACAAGTGTTACTGTTTTCTGCACAAAAGCGATTCTGCGAAGCAATGTGAACACTTCTGCTTCCCAGGCACAGAGAAGGTGCTAGCAGGGAATTCTCTGCCTGCCTTTCCCCAGTGCTCTGCAAGCTCTCCAGGACAACAGCAAATCTGGGGCTCTGTGCTTTCTTTCGTTCTGAACCAGTGTTACTGTTTTCTGCACAAAAGCAATTCTGCGAACCAATGTGAACAGGCACAGAGAAGGTTCTAGAAGGGAATTCTCTGCCTGCTTTTCCCCAGTGCTCTGCAAGCTCTCCAGGACAACATAAAATCTGGGGCTCTGTGCTTTCTTTCGTTCTGAACCAGTGTTCCTGTTTTCTGCACAAAAGCGATTCTGCGAAGCAATGTGAACACTTCTGCTTCCCAGGCACAGAGAAGGTGCTAGCAGGGAATTCTATGCCTGCCTTTCCCCAGTGCTCTGCAAGCTCTCCAGGACAACAGCAAATCTGGGGCTCTGTGCTTTCTTTCGTTCTGAACAAGTGTTACTGTTTTCTGCACAAAAGCGATTCTGCGAAGCAATGTGAACACTTCTGCTTCCCAGGCACAGAGAAGGTGCTAGCAGGGAATTCTCTGCCTGCCTTTCCCCAGTGCTCTGCAAGCTCTCCAGGACAACAGCAAATCTGGGGCTCTGTGCTTTCTTTCGTTTTGAAGCAGTGTTACCGTTTTCTGCACAAAAGCAATTCTGCGAAGCAATGTGAACAGGCACAGAGAAGGTGCTAGCAGGGAATTCTCTGCCTGCCTTTCCCCAGTGCTCTGCAAGCTCTCCAGGATAACAGCAAATCTGGGGCTCTGTGCTTTCTTTCTTTCTGAACTAGTATTACTGTTTTCTGCACAAAAGCGATTCTGCGAAGCAATGTGAACAGGCACAGAGAAGGTGCTAGCAGGGAATTCTCTGCCTGCCTTTCCCCAGTGCTCTGCAAGCTCTTCAGGACAACATAAAATCTGGGGCTCTGTGCTTTCTTTCGTTCTGAACAAGTGTTACTGTTTTCTGCACAAAAGCGATTCTGCGAAGCAATGTGAACACTTCTGCTTCCCAGGCACAGAGAAGGTGCTAGCAGGGAATTCTCTGCCTGCCTTTCCCCAGTGCTCTGCAAGCTCTCCAGGACAACAGCAAATCTGGGGCTCTGTGCTTTCTTTCGTTCTGAACAAGTGTTACTGTTTTCTGCAGAAAAGCGATTCTGCGAAGCAATGAGAACACTTCTGCTTCCCAGGCACAGAGAAGGTGCTAGCAGGGAATTCTCTGCCTGCCTTTCCCCAGTGCTCTACAAGCTCTCCAGGACAACATAGAATCTGGGGCTCTGTGCTTTCTCTCGTTCTGAACCAGTCTTACTGTTTTCTGCACAAAAGCGATTCTGCGAAGCAATGTGAACAGGCACAGAGAAGGTGCTAGCAGGGAATTCTCTGCCTGCCTTTCCCCAGTGCTCTGCAAGCTCTCCAGGACAACAGCAAATCTGGGGCTCTGTGCTTTCTCTCATTCTGAACCAGTCTTACTGTTTTCTGCACAAAAGCGATTCTGCGAAGCAAGGTGAACACTTCTGCTTCCCAGGCACAGAGAAGGTGCTAGCAGGGAATTCTCTGCCTGCCTTTCCCCAGTGCTCTGCAAGCTCTCCAGGACAACAGCAATTCTGGGGCTCTGTGCTTTCTTTCGTTCTGAACAAGTGTTACTGTTTTCTGCACAAAAGCGATTCTGCGAAGCAATGTGAACACTTCTGCTTCCCAGGCACAGAGAAGGTGCTAGCAGGGAATTCTCTGCCTGCCTTTCCCCAGTGCTCTGCAAGCTCTCCAGGACAACAGCAAATCTGGGGCTCTGTGCTTTCTTTCGTTCTGAACAAGTTTTACTGTTTTCTGCACAAAAGCGATTCTGCGAAGCAATGTGAACAGGCACAGAGAAGGTGCTAGCAGGGAATTCTCTGCCTGCCTTTCCCCAGTGCTCTGCAAGTTCTCCAGGACAATATAAAATCTGGCGCTCTGTGCTTTCTTTCGTTCTGAACAAGTGTTACTGTTTTCTGCACAAAAGCGATTCTGCGAAGCAATGTGAACACTTCTGCTTCCCAGGCACAGAGAAGGTGCTAGCAGGGAATTCTCTGCCTGCCTTTCCCCAGTGCTCTGCAAGCTCTCCAGGACAACAGCAAATCTGGGGCTCTGTGCTTTCTTTCGTTCTGAACCAGTGTTACTGTTTTCTGCACAAAAGCAATTCTGCGAACCAATGTGAACAGGCACAGAGAAGGTTCTAGAAGGGAATTCTCTGCCTGCCTTTCCCCAGTGCTCTGCAAGCTCTCCAGGACAACATAAAATCTGGGGCTCTGTGCTTTCTTTCGTTCTGAACCAGTGTTACTGTTTTCTGCACAAAAGCGATTCTGCGAAGCAATGTGAACACTTCTGCTTCCCAGGCACAGAGAAGGTGCTAGCAGGGAATTCTCTGCCTGCCTTTCCCCAGTGCTCTGCAAGCTCTCCAGGACAACAGCAAATCTGGGGCTCTGTGCTTTCTTTCGTTCTGAACAAGTGTTACTGTTTTCTGCACAAAAGCGATTCTGCGAAGCAATGTGAACACTTCTGCTTCCCAGGCACAGAGAAGGTGCTAGCAGGGAATTCTCTGCCTGCCTTTCCCCAGTGCTCTGCAAGCTCTCCAGGACAACAGCAAATCTGGGGCTCTGTGCTTTCTTTCGTTCTGAACAAGTTTTACTGTTTTCTGCACAAAAGCGATTCTGCGAAGCAAGGTGAACACTTCTGCTTCCCAGGCACAGAGAAGGTGCTAGCAGGGAATTCTCTGCCTGCCTTTCCCCAGTGCTCTGCAAGCTCTCCAGGACAACATAGAATCTGGGGTTATGTGCTTTCTTTCGTTCTGAACAAGTGTTACTGTTTTCTGCACAAAAGCGATTCTACGAAGCAAGGTGAACACTTCTGCTTCCCAGGCACAGAGAAGGTGCTAGCAGGGAATTCTCTGCCTGCCTTTCCCCAGTGCTCTGCAAGCTCTCCAGGACAACATAAAATCTGGGGCTCTGTGCTTTCTTTCGTTCTGAACAAGTGTTACTGTTTTCTGCACAAAAGCGATTCTGCGAAGCAATGTGAACACTTCTGCTTCCCAGGCACAGAGAAGGTGCTAGCAGGGAATTCTCTGCCTGCCTTTCCCCAGTGCTCTGCAAGCTCTCCAGGACAACAGCAAATCTGGGGCTCTGTGCTTTCTCTCATTCTGAACCAGTCTTACTCTTTTCTGCACAAAAGCGATTCTGCGAAACAATGGGAACACTTCTGCTTCCCAGGCACAGAGAAGGTGCTAGCAGGGAATTCTCTGCCTGCCTTTCCCCAGTGCTCTGCAAGCTCTCCAGGACAACAGCAAATCTGGGGCTCTGTGCTTTCTTTCGTTCTGAACAAGTGTTACTGTTTTCTGCACAAAAGCGATTCTGCGAAGCAAGGTGAACACTTCTGCTTCCCAGGCACAGAGAAGGTGCTAGCAGGGAATTCTCTGCCTGCCTTTCCCCAGTGCTCTGCAAGCTCTCCAGGACAACAGCAAATCTGGGGCTCTGTGCTTTCTTTCGTTCTGAACAAGTGTTACTGTTTTCTGCACAAAAGCGATTCTGCGAAGCAATGTGAACACTTCTGCTTCCCAGGCACAGAGAAGGTGCTAGCAGGGAATTCTCTGCCTGCCTTTCCCCAGTGCTCTGCAAGCTCTCCAGGACAACAGCAAATCTGGGGCTCTGTGCTTTCTTTCGTTCTGAACAAGTGTTAAAGTTTTCTGCACAAAAGCGATTCTACGAAGCAAGGTGAACACTTCTGCTTCCCAGGCACAGAGAAGGTGCTAGCAGGGAATTCTCTGCCTGCCTTTCCCCAGTGCTCTGCAAGCTCTCCAGGACAACAGCAAATCTGGGGCTCTGTGCTTTCTTTCGTTCTGAACCAGTCTTACTGTTTTCTGCACAAAAGCGATTCTGCGAAGCAATGTGAACAGGCACAGAGAAGGTGCTAGCAGGGAATTCTCTGCCTGCCTTTCCCCAGTGCTCTGCAAGCTCTCCAGGACAACAGCAATTCTGGGGCTCTGTGCTTTCTTTCGTTCTGAACAAGTGTTACTGTTTTCTGCACAAAAGCGTTTCTGCGAAGCAATGTGAACACTTCTGCTTCCCAGGCACATAGAAGGTGCTAGCAGGGAATTCTCTTCCTCTCTTTCCCCAGTGCTCTGCAAGCTCTCCAGGACAACATAAAATCTGGGGCTCTGTGCTTTCTTTCGTTCTGAACAAGTGTTACTGTTTTCTGCACAAAAGCGATTCTGCGAAGCAATGTGAACACTTCTGCTTCCCAGGCACAGAGAAGGTGCTAGCAGGGAATTCTCTGCCTGCCTTTCCCCAGTGCTCTGCAAGCTCTCCAGGACAACAGCAAATCTGGGGCTCTGTGCTTTCTTTCGTTCTGAACCAGTGTTACTGTTTTCTGCACAAAAGCGATTCTGCGAAGCAATGTGAACAGGCACAGAGAAGGTGCTAGCAGGGAATTCTCTGCCTGCCTTTCCCCAGTGCTCTGCAAGCTCTCCAGGACAACATAAAATCTGGGGCTCTGTGCTTTCTTTCGTTCTGAACAAGTGTTACTGTTTTCTGCACAAAAGCGATTCTGCGAAGCAATGTGAACACTTCTGCTTCCCAGTTACAGAGAAGGTTCTAGCAGGGAATTCTCTGCCTGCCTTTCCCCAGTGCTCTGCAAGCTCTTCAGGACAACAGCAAATCTGGGGCTCTGTGCTTTCTTTCGTTCTGAACAAGTGTTAATGTTTTCTGCACAAAAGCGATTCTGCGAAGCAATGTGAACACTTCTGCTTCCCAGGCACAGAGAAGGTGCTAGCAGGGAATTCTCTGCCTGCCTTTCCCCAGTGCTCTGCAAGCTCTCCAGGACAACAGCAAATCTGGGGCTCTGTGCTTTCTTTCGTTCTGAACAAGTGTTACTGTTTTCTGCAGAAAAGCGATTCTGCGAAGCAATGTGAACACTTCTGCTTCCCAGGCACAGAGAAGGTGCTAGCAGGGAATTCTCTGCCTGCCTTTCCCCAGTGCTCTACAAGCTCTCCAGGACAACATAGAATCTGGGGCTCTGTGCTTTCTCTCGTTCTGAACCAGTCTTACTGTTTTCTGCACAAAAGCGATTCTGCGAAGCAATGTGAACAGGCACAGAGAAGGTGCTAGCAGGGAATTCTCTGCCTGCCTTTCCCCAGTGCTCTGCAAGCTCTCCAGGACAACATAAAATCTGGCGCTCTGTGCTTTCTTTCGTTCTGAACAAGTGTTACTGTTTTCTGCACAAAAGCGATTCTGCGAAGCAATGTGAACACTTCTGCTTCCCAGGCACAGAGAAGGTGCTAGCAGGGAATTCTCTGCCTGCCTTTCCCCAGTGCTCTGCAAGCTCTCCAGGACAACAGCAAATCTGGGGCTCTGTGCTTTCTCTCATTCTGAACCAGTCTTACTGTTTTCTGCACAAAAGCGATTCTGCGAAGCAAGGTGAACACTTCTGCTTCCCAGGCACAGAGAAGGTGCTAGCAGGGAATTCTCTGCCTGCCTTTCCCCAGTGCTCTGCAAGCTCTGCAGGACAACAGCAATTCTGGGGCTCTGTGCTTTCTTTCGTTCTGAACAAGTGTTACTGTTTTCTGCACAAAAGCGATTCTGCGAAGCAATGTGAACACTTCTGCTTCCCAGGCACAGAGAAGGTGCTAGCAGGGAATTCTCTGCCTGCCTTTCCCCAGTGCTCTGCAAGCTCTCCAGGACAACAGCAAATCTGGGGCTCTGTGCTTTCTTTCGTTCTGAACAAGTTTTACTGTTTTCTGCACAAAAGCGATTCTGCGAAGCAATGTGAACAGGCACAGAGAAGGTGCTAGCAGGGAATTCTCTGCCTGCCTTTCCCCAGTGCTCTGCAAGCTCTCCAGGACAATATAAAATCTGGCGCTCTGTGCTTTCTTTCGTTCTGAACAAGTGTTACTGTTTTCTGCACAAAAGCGATTCTGCGAAGCAATGTGAACACTTCTGCTTCCCAGGCACAGAGAAGGTGCTAGCAGGGAATTCTCTGCCTGCCTTTCCCCAGTGCTCTGCAAGCTCTCCAGGACAACAGCAAATCTGGGGCTCTGTGCTTTCTTTCGTTCTGAACAAGTGTTACTGTTTTCTGCACAAAAGCGATTCTGCGAAGCAAGGTGAACACTTCTGCTTCCCAGGCACAGAGAAGGTGCTAGCAGGGAATTCTCTGCCTGCCTTTCCCCAGTGCTCTGCAAGCTCTCCAGGACAACAGCAAATCTGGGGCTCTGTGCTTTCTTTCGTTCTGAACAAGTGTTAAAGTTTTCTGCACAAAAGCGATTCTACGAAGCAAGGTGAACACTTCTGCTTCCCAGGCACAGAGAAGGTGCTAGCAGGGAATTCTCTGCCTGCCTTTCCCCAGTGCTCTGCAAGCTCTCCAGGACAACAGCAAATCTGGGGCTCTGTGCTTTCTTTCGTTCTGAACCAGTCTTACTGTTTTCTGCACAAAAGCGATTCTGCGAAGCAATGTGAACAGGCACAGAGAAGGTGCTAGCAGGGAATTCTCTGCCTGCCTTTCCCCAGTGCTCTGCAAGCTCTCCAGGACAACAGCAATTCTGGGGCTCTGTGCTTTCTTTCGTTCTGAACAAGTGTTACTGTTTTCTGCACAAAAGCGTTTCTGCGAAGCAATGTGAACACTTCTGCTTCCCAGGCACATAGAAGGTGCTAGCAGGGAATTCTCTTCCTCTCTTTCCCCAGTGCTCTGCAAGCTCTCCAGGACAACATAAAATCTGGGGCTCTGTGCTTTCTTTCGTTCTGAACAAGTGTTACTGTTTTCTGCACAAAAGCGATTCTGCGAAGCAATGTGAACACTTCTGCTTCCCAGGCACAGAGAAGGTGCTAGCAGGGAATTCTCTGCCTGCCTTTCCCCAGTGCTCTGCAAGCTCTCCAGGACAACAGCAAATCTGGGGCTCTGTGCTTTCTTTCGTTCTGAACCAGTGTTACTGTTTTCTGCACAAAAGCGATTCTGCGAAGCAATGTGAACAGGCACAGAGAAGGTGCTAGCAGGGAATTCTCTGCCTGCCTTTCCCCAGTGCTCTGCAAGCTCTCCAGGACAACATAAAATCTGGGGCTCTGTGCTTTCTTTCGTTCTGAACAAGTGTTACTGTTTTCTGCACAAAAGCGTTTCTGCGAAGCAATGTGAACACTTCTGCTTCCCAGGCACATAGAAGGTGCTAGCAGGGAATTCTCTTCCTCTCTTTCCCCAGTGCTCTGCAAGCTCTCCAGGACAACATAAAATCTGGGGCTCTGTGCTTTCTTTCGTTCTGAACAAGTGTTACTGTTTTCTGCACAAAAGCGATTCTGCGAAGCAATGTGAACACTTCTGCTTCCCAGGCACAGAGAAGGTGCTAGCAGGGAATTCTCTGCCTGCCTTTCCCCAGTGCTCTGCAAGCTCTCCAGGACAACAGCAAATCTGGGGCTCTGTGCTTTCTTTCGTTCTGAACCAGTGTTACTGTTTTCTGCACAAAAGCGATTCTGCGAAGCAATGTGAACAGGCACAGAGAAGGTGCTAGCAGGGAATTCTATGCCTGCCTTTCCCCAGTGCTCTGCAAGCTCTCCAGGACAACATAAAATCTGGGGCTCTGTGCTTTCTTTCGTTCTGAACAAGTGTTACTGTTTTCTGCACAAAAGCGATTCTGCGAAGCAATGTGAACACTTCTGCTTCCCAGTTACAGAGAAGGTTCTAGCAGGGAATTCTCTGCCTGCCTTTCCCCAGTGCTCTGCAAGCTCTTCAGGACAACATAAAATCTGGGGCTCTGTGCTTTCTTTCGTTCTGAACAAGTGTTAATGTTTTCTGCACAAAAGCGATTCTGCGAAGCAATGTGAACACTTCTGCTTCCCAGGCACAGAGAAGGTGCTAGCAGGGAATTCTCTGCCTGCCTTTCCCCAGTGCTCTGCAAGCTCTCCAGGACAACAGCAAATCTGGGGCTCTGTGCTTTCTCTCATTCTGAACCAGTCTTACTGTTTTCTGCACAAAAGCGATTCTGCGAAGCAAGGTGAACACTTCTGCTTCCCAGGCACAGAGAAGGTGCTAGCAGGGAATTCTCTGCCTGCCTTTCCCCAGTGCTCTGCAAGCTCTGCAGGACAACAGCAATTCTGGGGCTCTGTGCTTTCTTTCGTTCTGAACAAGTGTTACTGTTTTCTGCACAAAAGCGATTCTGCGAAGCAATGTGAACACTTCTGCTTCCCAGGCACAGAGAAGGTGCTAGCAGGGAATTCTCTGCCTGCCTTTCCCCAGTGCTCTGCAAGCTCTCCAGGACAACAGCAAATCTGGGGCTCTGTGCTTTCTTTCGTTCTGAACAAGTTTTACTGTTTTCTGCACAAAAGCGATTCTGCGAAGCAATGTGAACAGGCACAGAGAAGGTGCTAGCAGGGAATTCTCTGCCTGCCTTTCCCCAGTGCTCTGCAAGCTCTCCAGGACAATATAAAATCTGGCGCTCTGTGCTTTCTTTCGTTCTGAACAAGTGTTACTGTTTTCTGCACAAAAGCGATTCTGCGAAGCAATGTGAACACTTCTGCTTCCCAGGCACAGAGAAGGTGCTAGCAGGGAATTCTCTGCCTGCCTTTCCCCAGTGCTCTGCAAGCTCTCCAGGACAACAGCAAATCTGGGGCTCTGTGCTTTCTTTCGTTCTGAACAAGTGTTACTGTTTTCTGCACAAAAGCGATTCTGCGAAGCAAGGTGAACACTTCTGCTTCCCAGGCACAGAGAAGGTGCTAGCAGGGAATTCTCTGCCTGCCTTTCCCCAGTGCTCTGCAAGCTCTCCAGGACAACAGCAAATCTGGGGCTCTGTGCTTTCTTTCGTTCTGAACAAGTGTTAAAGTTTTCTGCACAAAAGCGATTCTACGAAGCAAGGTGAACACTTCTGCTTCCCAGGCACAGAGAAGGTGCTAGCAGGGAATTCTCTGCCTGCCTTTCCCCAGTGCTCTGCAAGCTCTCCAGGACAACAGCAAATCTGGGGCTCTGTGCTTTCTTTCGTTCTGAACCAGTCTTACTGTTTTCTGCACAAAAGCGATTCTGCGAAGCAATGTGAACAGGCACAGAGAAGGTGCTAGCAGGGAATTCTCTGCCTGCCTTTCCCCAGTGCTCTGCAAGCTCTCCAGGACAACAGCAATTCTGGGGCTCTGTGCTTTCTTTCGTTCTGAACAAGTGTTACTGTTTTCTGCACAAAAGCGTTTCTGCGAAGCAATGTGAACACTTCTGCTTCCCAGGCACATAGAAGGTGCTAGCAGGGAATTCTCTTCCTCTCTTTCCCCAGTGCTCTGCAAGCTCTCCAGGACAACATAAAATCTGGGGCTCTGTGCTTTCTTTCGTTCTGAACAAGTGTTACTGTTTTCTGCACAAAAGCGATTCTGCGAAGCAATGTGAACACTTCTGCTTCCCAGGCACAGAGAAGGTGCTAGCAGGGAATTCTCTGCCTGCCTTTCCCCAGTGCTCTGCAAGCTCTCCAGGACAACAGCAAATCTGGGGCTCTGTGCTTTCTTTCGTTCTGAACCAGTGTTACTGTTTTCTGCACAAAAGCGATTCTGCGAAGCAATGTGAACAGGCACAGAGAAGGTGCTAGCAGGGAATTCTCTGCCTGCCTTTCCCCAGTGCTCTGCAAGCTCTCCAGGACAACATAAAATCTGGGGCTCTGTGCTTTCTTTCGTTCTGAACAAGTGTTACTGTTTTCTGCACAAAAGCGATTCTGCGAAGCAATGTGAACACTTCTGCTTCCCAGTTACAGAGAAGGTTCTAGCAGGGAATTCTCTGCCTGCGTTTCCCCAGTGCTCTGCAAGCTCTTCAGGACAACATAAAATCTGGGGCTCTGTGCTTTCTTTCGTTCTGAACAAGTGTTAATGTTTTCTGCACAAAAGCGATTCTGCGAAGCAATGTGAACACTTCTGCTTCCCAGGCACAGAGAAGGTGCTAGCAGGGAATTCTCTGCCTGCCTTTCCCCAGTGCTCTGCAAGCTCTCCAGGACAACAGCAAATCTGGGGCTCTGTGCTTTCTTTCGTTCTGAACAAGTGTTACTGTTTTCTGCAGAAAAGCGATTCTGCGAAGCAATGTGAACACTTCTGCTTCCCAGGCACAGAGAAGGTGCTAGCAGGGAATTCTCTGCCTGCCTTTCCCCAGTGCTCTACAAGCTCTCCAGGACAACATAGAATCTGGGGCTCTGTGCTTTCTCTCGTTCTGAACCAGTCTTACTGTTTTCTGCACAAAAGCGATTCTGCGAAGCAATGTGAACAGGCACAGAGAAGGTGCTAGCAGGGAATTCTCTGCCTGCCTTTCCCCAGTGCTCTGCAAGCTCTCCAGGACAACATAAAATCTGGCGCTCTGTGCTTTCTTTCGTTCTGAACAAGTGTTACTGTTTTCTGCACAAAAGCGATTCTGCGAAGCAATGTGAACACTTCTGCTTCCCAGGCACAGAGAAGGTGCTAGCAGGGAATTCTCTGCCTGCCTTTCCCCAGTGCTCTGCAAGCTCTCCAGGACAACAGCAAATCTGGGGCTCTGTGCTTTCTCTCATTCTGAACCAGTCTTACTGTTTTCTGCACAAAAGCGATTCTGCGAAGCAAGGTGAACACTTCTGCTTCCCAGGCACAGAGAAGGTGCTAGCAGGGAATTCTCTGCCTGCCTTTCCCCAGTGCTCTGCAAGCTCTGCAGGACAACAGCAATTCTGGGGCTCTGTGCTTTCTTTCGTTCTGAACAAGTGTTACTGTTTTCTGCACAAAAGCGATTCTGCGAAGCAATGTGAACACTTCTGCTTCCCAGGCACAGAGAAGGTGCTAGCAGGGAATTCTCTGCCTGCCTTTCCCCAGTGCTCTGCAAGCTCTCCAGGACAACAGCAAATCTGGGGCTCTGTGCTTTCTTTCGTTCTGAACAAGTTTTACTGTTTTCTGCACAAAAGCGATTCTGCGAAGCAATGTGAACAGGCACAGAGAAGGTGCTAGCAGGGAATTCTCTGCCTGCCTTTCCCCAGTGCTCTGCAAGCTCTCCAGGACAATATAAAATCTGGCGCTCTGTGCTTTCTTTCGTTCTGAACAAGTGTTACTGTTTTCTGCACAAAAGCGATTCTGCGAAGCAATGTGAACACTTCTGCTTCCCAGGCACAGAGAAGGTGCTAGCAGGGAATTCTCTGCCTGCCTTTCCCCAGTGCTCTGCAAGCTCTCCAGGACAACAGCAAATCTGGGGCTCTGTGCTTTCTTTCTTTCTGAACCAGTGTTACTGTTTTCTGCACAAAAGCAATTCTGCGAACCAATGTGAACAGGCACAGAGAAGGTTCTAGAAGGGAATTCTCTGCCTGCTTTTCCCCAGTGCTCTGCAAGCTCTCCAGGACAACATAAAATCTGGGGCTCTGTGCTTTCTTTCGTTCTGAACCAATGTTACTGTTTTCTGCACAAAAGCGATTCTGCGAAGCAATGTGAACACTTCTGCTTCCCAGGCACAGAGAAGGTGCTAGCAGGGAATTCTCTGCCTGCCTTTCCCCAGTGCTCTGCAAGCTCTCCAGGACAACAGCAAATCTGGGGCTCTGTGCTTTCTTTCGTTCTGAACAAGTGTTACTGTTTTCTGCACAAAAGCGATTCTGCGAAGCAATGTGAACACTTCTGCTTCCCAGGCACAGAGAAGGTGCTAGCAGGGAATTCTATGCCTGCCTTTCCCCAGTGCTCTGCAAGCTCTCCAGGACAACAGCAAATCTGGGGCTCTGTGCTTTCTTTCGTTCTGAACAAGTGTTACTGTTTTCTGCACAAAAGCGATTCTGCGAAGCAATGTGAACACTTCTGCTTCCCAGGCACAGAGAAGGTGCTAGCAGGGAATTCTCTGCCTGCCTTTCCCCAGTGCTCTGCAAGCTCTCCAGGACAACAGCAAATCTGGGGCTCTGTGCTTTCTTTCGTTCTGAACAAGTTTTACTGTTTTCTGCACAAAAGCGATTCTGCGAAGCAATGTGAACAGGCACAGAGAAGGTGCTAGCAGGGAATTCTCTGCCTGCCTTTCCCCAGTGCTCTGCAAGCTCTCCAGGACAATATAAAATCTGGCGCTCTGTGCTTTCTTTCGTTCTGAACAAGTGTTACTGTTTTCTGCACAAAAGCGATTCTGCGAAGCAATGTGAACACTTCTGCTTCCCAGGCACAGAGAAGGTGCTAGCAGGGAATTCTCTGCCTGCCTTTCCCCAGTGCTCTGCAAGCTCTCCAGGACAACAGCAAATCTGGGGCTCTGTGCTTTCTTTCGTTCTGAACCAGTGTTACTGTTTTCTGCACAAAAGCAATTCTGCGAACCAATGTGAACAGGCACAGAGAAGGTTCTAGAAGGGAATTCTCTGCCTGCTTTTCCCCAGTGCTCTGCAAGCTCTCCAGGACAACATAAAATCTGGGGCTCTGTGCTTTCTTTCGTTCTGAACCAGTATTACTGTTTTCTGCACAAAAGCGATTCTGCGAAGCAATGTGAACACTTCTGCTTCCCAGGCACAGAGAAGGTGCTAGCAGGGAATTCTATGCCTGCCTTTCCCCAGTGCTCTGCAAGCTCTCCAGGACAACAGCAAATCTGGGGCTCTGTGCTTTCTTTCGTTCTGAACAAGTGTTACTGTTTTCTGCACAAACCGATTCTGCGAAGCAATGTGAACACTTCTGCTTCCCAGGCACAGAGAAGGTGCTAGCAGGGAATTCTCTGCCTGCCTTTCCCCAGTGCTCTGCAAGCTCTCCAGGACAATATAAAATCTGGCGCTCTGTGCTTTCTTTCGTTCTGAACAAGTGTTACTGTTTTCTGCACAAAAGCGATTCTGCGAAGCAATGTGAACACTTCTGCTTCCCAGGCACAGAGAAGGTGCTAGCAGGGAATTCTCTGCCTGCCTTTCCCCAGTGCTCTGCAAGCTCTCCAGGACAACAGCAAATCTGGGGCTCTGTGCTTTCTTTCGTTCTGAACCAGTGTTACTGTTTTCTGCACAAAAGCAATTCTGCGAACCAATGTGAACAGGCACAGAGAAGGTTCTAGAAGGGAATTCTCTGCCTGCTTTTCCCCAGTGCTCTGCAAGCTCTCCAGGACAACAGCAAATCTGGGGCTCTGTGCTTTCTTTCGTTCTGAACCAGTGTTACTGTTTTCTGCACAAAAGCGATTCTGCGAAGCAATGTGAACACTTCTGCTTCCCAGGCACAGAGAAGGTGCTAGCAGGGAATTCTCTGCCTGCCTTTCCCCAGTGCTCTGCAAACTCTCCAGGACAACAGAAATCTGGGGCTCTGTGCTTTCTTTCGTTCTGAACAAGTGTTACTGTTTTCTGCACAAAAGCGATTCTGCGAAGCAATGTGAACAGGCACAGAGAAGGTGCTAGCAGGGAATTCTCTGCCTGCCTTTCCCCAGTGCTCTGCAAGCTCTCCAGGACAACAGCAAATCTGGGGCTCTGTGCTTTCTTTCGTTCTGAACCAGTGTTACTGTTTTCTGCACAAAAGCGATTCTGCGAAGCAATGTGAACACTTCTGCTTCCCAGGCACAGAGAAGGTGCTAGCAGGGAATTCTATGCCTGCCTAACCCCAGTGCTCTGCAAGCTCTCCAGGACAACAGCAAATCTGGGGCTCTGTGCTTTCTTTCGTTCTGAACAAGTGTTACTGTTTTCTGCACAAAAGCGATTCTGCGAAGCAATGTGAACACTTCTGCTTCCCAGGCACAGAGAAGGTGCTAGCAGGGAATTCTCTGCCTGCCTTTCCCCAGTGCTCTGCAAGCTCTCCAGGACAACAGCAAATCTGGGGCTATGTGCTTTCTTTCGTTCTGAACAAGTGTTACTGTTTTCTGCACAAAAGCGATTCTACGAAGCAAGGTGAACACTTCTGCTTCCCAGGCACAGAGAAGGTGCTAGCAGGGAATTCTCTGCCTGCCTTTCCCCAGTGCTCTGCAAGCTCTCCAGGACAACAGCAAATCTGGGGCTCTGTGCTTTCTTTCGTTTTGAAGCAGTGTTACCGTTTTCTGCACAAAAGCAATTCTGCGAACCAATGTGAACAGGCACAGAGAAGGTGCTAGCAGGGAATTCTCTGCCTGCCTTTCCCCAGTGCTCTGCAAGCTCTCCAGGACAACAGCAAATCTGGGGCTCTGTGCTTTCTTTCTTTCTGAACTAGTATTACTGTTTTCTGCACAAAAGCGATTCTGCGAAGCAATGTGAACAGGCACAGAGAAGGTGCTAGCAGGGAATTCTCTGCCTGCCTTTCCCCAGTGCTCTGCAAGCTCTCCAGGACAACAGCAAATCTGGGGCTCTGTGCTTTCTTTCGTTCTGAACAAGTTTTACTGTTTTCTGCACAAAAGCGATTCTGCGAAGCAATGTGAACAGGCACAGAGAAGGTGCTAGCAGGGAATTCTCTGCCTGCCTTTCCCCAGTGCTCTGCAAGCTCTCCAGGACAAAAGCAAATCTGGCGCTCTGTGCTTTCTTTCGTTCTGAACAAGTGTTACTGTTTTCTGCACAAAAGCGATTCTGCGAAGCAATGTGAACAGGCACAGAGAAGGTGCTAGCAGGGAATTCTCTGCCTGCCTTTCCCCAGTGCTCTGCAAGCTCTCCAGGACAACATAAAATCTGGGGCTCTGTGCTTTCTTTCGTTCTGAACCAGTATTACTGTTTTCTGCACAAAAGCGATTCTGCGAAGCAATGTGAACACTTCTGCTTCCCAGGCACAGAGAAGGTGCTAGCAGGGAATTCTCTGCCTGCCTTTCCCCAGTGCTCTGCAAGCTCTCCAGGACAACAGCAAATCTGGCGCTCTGTGCTTTCTTTCGTTCTGAACCAGTGTTACTGTTTTCTGCACAAAAGCGATTCTGCGAAGCAATGTGAACAGGCACAGAGAAGGTGCTAGCAGGGAATTCTCTGCCTGCCTTTCCCCAGTGCTCTGCAAGCTCTCCAGGACAATATAAAATCTGGGGCTCTGTGCTTTCTTTCGTTCTGAACCAGTGTTACTGTTTTCTGCACAAAAGCGATTCTGCGAAGCAATGTGAACACTTCTGCTTCCCAGGCACAGAGAAGGTGCTAGCAGGGAATTCTATGCCTGCCTAACCCCAGTGCTCTGCAAGCTCTCCAGGACAACAGCAAATCTGGGGCTCTGTGCTTTCTTTCGTTCTGAACAAGTGTTACTGTTTTCTGCACAAAAGCGATTCTGCGAAGCAATGTGAACACTTCTGCTTCCCAGGCACAGAGAAGGTGCTAGCAGGGAATTCTCTGCCTGCCTTTCCCCAGTGCTCTGCAAGCTCTCCAGGACAACAGCAAATCTGGGGCTATGTGCTTTCTTTCGTTCTGAACAAGTGTTACTGTTTTCTGCACAAAAGCGATTCTACGAAGCAAGGTGAACACTTCTGCTTCCCAGGCACAGAGAAGGTGCTAGCAGGGAATTCTCTGCCTGCCTTTCCCCAGTGCTCTGCAAGCTCTCCAGGACAACAGCAAATCTGGGGCTCTGTGCTTTCTTTCGTTTTGAAGCAGTGTTACTGTTTTCTGCACAAAAGCAATTCTGCGAACCAATGTGAACAGGCACAGAGAAGGTGCTAGCAGGGAATTCTCTGCCTGCCTTTCCCCAGTGCTCTGCAAGCTCTCCAGGACAACAGCAAATCTGGGGCTCTGTGCTTTCTTTCTTTCTGAACTAGTATTACTGTTTTCTGCACAAAAGCGATTCTGCGAAGCAATGTGAACAGGCACAGAGAAGGTGCTAGCAGGGAATTCTCTGCCTGCCTTTCCCCAGTGCTCTGCAAGCTCTCCAGGACAACAGCAAATCTGGGGCTCTGTGCTTTCTTTCGTTCTGAACAAGTGTTACTGTTTTCTGCAGAAAAGCGATTCTGCGAAGCAATGTGAACACTTCTGCTTCCCAGGCACAGAGAAGGTGCTAGCAGGGAATTCTCTGCCTGCCTTTCCCCAGTGCTCTACAAGCTCTCCAGGACAACATAGAATCTGGGGCTCTGTGCTTTCTCTCGTTCTGAACCAGTCTTACTGTTTTCTGCACAAAAGCGATTCTGCGAAGCAATGTGAACAGGCACAGAGAAGGTGCTAGCAGGGAATTCTCTGCCTGCCTTTCCCCAGTGCTCTGCAAGCTCTCCAGGACAACAGCAAATCTGGGGCTCTGTGCTTTCTTTCGTTCTGAACAAGTTTTACTGTTTTCTGCACAAAAGCGATTCTGCGAAGCAATGTGAACAGGCACAGAGAAGGTGCTAGCAGGGAATTCTCTGCCTGCCTTTCCCCAGTGCTCTGCAAGCTCTCCAGGACAAAAGCAAATCTGGCGCTCTGTGCTTTCTTTCGTTCTGAACAAGTGTTACTGTTTTCTGCACAAAAGCGATTCTGCGAAGCAATGTGAACACTTCTGCTTCCCAGGCACAGAGAAGGTGCTAGCAGGGAATTCTCTGCCTGCCTTTCCCCAGTGCTCTGCAAGCTCTCCAGGACAACAGCAAATCTGGGGCTCTGTGCTTTCTTTCGTTCTGAACCAGTGTTACTGTTTTCTGCACAAAAGCAATTCTGCGAACCAATGTGAACAGGCACAGAGAAGGTTCTAGCAGGGAATTCTCTGCCTGCTTTTCCCCAGTGCTCTGCAAGCTCTCCAGGACAACATAAAATCTGGGGCTCTGTGCTTTCTTTCGTTCTGAACCAGTGTTACTGTTTTTTGCACAAAAGCGATTCTGCGAAGCAATGTGAACACTTCTGCTTCCCAGGCACAGAGAAGGTGCTAGCAGGGAATTCTCTGCCTGCCTTTCCCCAGTGCTCTGCAAGCTCTCCAGGACAACAGCAAATCTGGGGCTCTGTGCTTTCTTTCGTTCTGAACAAGTGTTACTGTTTTCTGCACAAAAGCGATTCTACGAAGCAAGGTGAACACTTCTGCTTCCCAGGCACAGAGAAGGTGCTAGCAGGGAATTCTCTGCCTGCCTTTCCCCAGTGCTCTGCAAGCTCTCCAGGACAACAGCAAATCTGGGGCTCTGTGCTTTCTTTCGTTTTGAAGCAGTGTTACCGTTTTCTGCACAAAAGCAATTCTGCGAACCAATGTGAACAGGCACAGAGAAGGTGCTAGCAGGGAATTCTCTGCCTGCCTTTCCCCAGTGCTCTGCAAGCTCTCCAGGACAACAGCAAATCTGGGGCTCTGTGCTTTCTTTCTTTCTGAACTAGTATTACTGTTTTCTGCACAAAAGCGATTCTGCGAAGCAATGTGAACAGGCACAGAGAAGGTGCTAGCAGGGAATTCTCTGCCTGCCTTTCCCCAGTGCTCTGCAAGCTCTCCAGGACAACATAAAATCTGGGGCTCTGTGCTTTCTTTCGTTCTGAACAAGTGTTACTGTTTTCTGCACAAAAGCGATTCTGCGAAGCAATGTGAACACTTCTGCTTCCCAGGCACAGAGAAGGTGCTAGCAGGGAATTCTCTGCCTGCCTTTCCCCAGTGCTCTACAAGCTCTCCAGGACAACATAGAATCTGGGGCTCTGTGCTTTCTCTCGTTCTGAACCAGTCTTACTGTTTTCTGCACAAAAGCGATTCTGCGAAGCAATGTGAACAGGCACAGAGAAGGTGCTAGCAGGGAATTCTCTGCCTGCCTTTCCCCAGTGCTCTGCAAGCTCTCAGGGACAACATAAAATCTGGCGCTCTGTGCTTTCTTTCGTTCTGAACAAGTGTTACTGTTTTCTGCACAAAAGCGATTCTGCGAAGCAATGTGAACACTTC
Organism: Strix uralensis; assembly: GCF_047716275.1. Taxonomy (NCBI): domain Eukaryota; kingdom Metazoa; phylum Chordata; class Aves; order Strigiformes; family Strigidae; genus Strix; species Strix uralensis. The sequence goes on along the minus strand of NC_134001.1, from coordinate 3,066,080 downwards.
TGCTTCCCAGGCACAGAGAAGGTGCTAGCAGGGAATTCTCTGCCTGCCTTTCCCCAGTGCTCTGCAAGCTCTCCAGGACAACAGCAAATCTGGGGCTCTGTGCTTTCTCTCATTCTGAACCAGTCTTACTGTTTTCTGCACAAAAGCGATTCTGCGAAGCAAGGTGAACACTTCTGCTTCCCAGGCACAGAGAAGGTGCTAGCAGGGAATTCTCTGCCTGCCTTTCCCCAGTGCTCTGCAAGCTCTCCAGGACAACAGCAATTCTGGGGCTCTGTGCTTTCTTTCGTTCTGAACAAGTGTTACTGTTTTCTGCACAAAAGCGATTCTGCGAAGCAATGTGAACACTTCTGCTTCCCAGGCACAGAGAAGGTGCTAGCAGGGAATTCTCTGCCTGCCTTTCCCCAGTGCTCTGCAAGCTCTCCAGGACAACAGCAAATCTGGGGCTCTGTGCTTTCTTTCGTTCTGAACAAGTTTTACTGTTTTCTGCACAAAAGCGATTCTGCGAAGCAATGTGAACAGGCACAGAGAAGGTGCTAGCAGGGAATTCTCTGCCTGCCTTTCCCCAGTGCTCTGCAAGCTCTCCAGGACAATATAAAATCTGGCGCTCTGTGCTTTCTTTCGTTCTGAACAAGTGTTACTGTTTTCTGCACAAAAGCGATTCTGCGAAGCAATGTGAACACTTCTGCTTCCCAGGCACAGAGAAGGTGCTAGCAGGGAATTCTCTGCCTGCCTTTCCCCAGTGCTCTGCAAGCTCTCCAGGACAACAGCAAATCTGGGGCTCTGTGCTTTCTTTCGTTCTGAACCAGTGTTACTGTTTTCTGCACAAAAGCAATTCTGCGAACCAATGTGAACAGGCACAGAGAAGGTTCTAGAAGGGAATTCTCTGCCTGCTTTTCCCCAGTGCTCTGCAAGCTCTCCAGGACAACATAAAATCTGGGGCTCTGTGCTTTCTTTCGTTCTGAACCAGTGTTACTGTTTTCTGCACAAAAGCGATTCTGTGAAGCAATGTGAACACTTCTGCTTCCCAGGCACAGAGAAGGTGCTAGCAGGGAATTCTATGCCTGCCTTTCCCCAGTGCTCTGCAAGCTCTCCAGGACAACAGCAAATCTGGGGCTCTGTGCTTTCTTTCGTTCTGAACAAGTGTTACTGTTTTCTGCACAAAAGCGATTCTGCGAAGCAATGTGAACACTTCTGCTTCCCAGGCACAGAGAAGGTGCTAGCAGGGAATTCTCTGCCTGCCTTTCCCCAGTGCTCTGCAAGCTCTCCAGGACAACAGCAAATCTGGGGCTCTGTGCTTTCTTTCGTTCTGAACAAGTTTTACTGTTTTCTGCACAAAAGCGATTCTGCGAAGCAATGTGAACACTTCTGCTTCCCAGGCACAGAGAAGGTGCTAGCAGGGAATTCTCTGCCTGCCTTTCCCCAGTGCTCTGCAAGCTCTCCAGGACAACAGCAAATCTGGGGCTATGTGCTTTCTTTCGTTCTGAACAAGTGTTACTGTTTTCTGCACAAAAGCGATTCTACGAAGCAAGGTGAACACTTCTGCTTCCCAGGCACAGAGAAGGTGCTAGCAGGGAATTCTCTGCCTGCCTTTCCCCAGTGCTCTGCAAGCTCTCCAGGACAACATAAAATCTGGGGCTCTGTGCTTTCTTTCGTTCTGAACAAGTGTTACTGTTTTCTGCACAAAAGCGATTCTGCGAAGCAATGTGAACACTTCTGCTTCCCAGGCACAGAGAAGGTGCTAGCAGGGAATTCTCTGCCTGCCTTTCCCCAGTGCTCTGCAAGCTCTCCAGGACAACAGCAAATCTGGGGCTCTGTGCTTTCTTTCGTTCTGAACTAGTATTACTGTTTTCTGCACAAAAGCGATTCTGCGAAGCAATGTGAACAGGCACAGAGAAGGTGCTAGCAGGGAATTCTCTGCCTGCTTTTCCCCAGTGCTCTGCAAGCTCTCCAGGACAACATAAAATCTGGCGCTCTGTGCTTTCTTTCGTTCTGAAAAAGTGTTAATGTTTTCTGCACAAAAGCGATTCTGCGAAGCAATGTGAACACTTCTGCTTCCCAGGCACAGAGAAGGTGCTAGCAGGGAATTCTCTGCCTGCCTTTCCCCAGTGCTCTGCAAGCTCTCCAGGACAACAGCAAATCTGGGGCTCTGTGCTTTCTTTCGTTCTGAACAAGTTTTACTGTTTTCTGCACAAAAGCGATTCTACGAAGCAAGGTGAACACTTCTGCTTCCCAGGCACAGAGAAGGTGCTAGCAGGGAATTCTCTGCCTGCCTTTCCCCAGTGCTCTGCAAGCTCTCCAGGACAACATAAAATCTGGGGCTCTGTGCTTTCTTTCGTTCTGAACAAGTGTTACTGTTTTCTGCACAAAAGCGATTCTGCGAAGCAATGTGAACACTTCTGCTTCCCAGGCACAGAGAAGGTGCTAGCAGGGAATTCTCTGCCTGCTTTTCCCCAGTGCTCTGCAAGCTCTCCAGGACAACAGCAAATCTGGGGCTCTGTGCTTTCTTTCGTTCTGAACCAGTGTTACTGTTTTCTGCACAAAAGCAATTCTGCGAACCAATGTGAACAGGCACAGAGAAGGTTCTAGCAGGGAATTCTCTGCCTGCCTTTACCCAGTGCTCTGCAAGCTCTCCAGGACAACATAAAATCTGGGGCTCTGTGCTTTCTTTCGTTCTGAACAAGTGTTACTGTTTTCTGCACAAAAGCGATTCTGCGAAGCAATGTGAACACTTCTGCTTCCCAGGCACAGAGAAGGTGCTAGCAGGGAATTCTCTGCCTGCCTTTCCCCAGTGCTCTGCAAGCTCTCCAGGACAACAGCAAATCTGGGGCTCTGTGCTTTCTCTCATTCTGAACCAGTCTTACTCTTTTCTGCACAAAAGCGATTCTGCGAAGCAATGTGAACACTTCTGCTTCCCAGGCACAGAGAAGGTGCTAGCAGGGAATTCTCTGCCTGCCTTTCCCCAGTGCTCTGCAAGCTCTCCAGGACAACAGCAAATCTGGGGCTCTGTGCTTTCTTTCGTTCTGAACAAGTGTTACTGTTTTCTGCACAAAAGCGATTCTGCGAAGCAAGGTGAACACTTCTGCTTCCCAGGCACAGAGAAGGTGCTAGCAGGGAATTCTCTGCCTGCCTTTCCCCAGTGCTCTGCAAGCTCTCCAGGACAACAGCAAATCTGGGGCTCTGTGCTTTCTTTCGTTCTGAACAAGTGTTACTGTTTTCTGCACAAAAGCGATTCTGCGAAGCAATGTGAACACTTCTGCTTCCCAGGCACAGAGAAGGTGCTAGCAGGGAATTCTCTGCCTGCCTTTCCCCAGTGCTCTGCAAGCTCTCCAGGACAACAGCAAATCTGGGGCTCTGTGCTTTCTTTCGTTCTGAACAAGTGTTACTGTTTTCTGCACAAAAGCGATTCTACGAAGCAATGTGAACACTTCTGCTTCCCAGGCACAGAGAAGGTGCTAGCAGGGAATTCTCTGCCTGCCTTTCCCCAGTGCTCTGCAAGCTCTCCAGGAAAACAGCAAATCTGGGGCTCTGTGCTTTCTTTCGTTCTGAACCAGTCTTACTGTTTTCTGCACAAAAGCGATTCTGCGAAGCAATGTGAACAGGCACAGAGAAGGTGCTAGCAGGGAATTCTCTGCCTGCCTTTCCCCAGTGCTCTGCAAGCTCTCCAGGACAACAGCAATTCTGGGGCTCTGTGCTTTCTTTCGTTCTGAACAAGTGTTACTGTTTTCTGCACAAAAGCGATTCTGCGAAGCAATGTGAACACTTCTGCTTCCCAGGCACAGAGAAGGTGCTAGCAGGGAATTCTCTGCCTGCCTTTCCCCAGTGCTCTGCAAGCTCTCCAGGACAACAGCAAATCTGGGGCTCTGTGCTTTCTTTCGTTCTGAACCAGTGTTACTGTTTTCTGCACAAAAGCGATTCTGCGAAGCAATGTGAACAGGCACAGAGAAGGTGCTAGCAGGGAATTCTCTGCCTGCCTTTCCCCAGTGCTCTGCAAGCTCTCCAGGACAACATAAAATCTGGGGCTCTGTGCTTTCTTTCGTTCTGAACCAGTATTACTGTTTTCTGCACAAAAGCGATTCTGCGAAGCAATGTGAACACTTCTGCTTCCCAGTTACAGAGAAGGTTCTAGCAGGGAATTCTCTGCCTGCCTTTCCCCAGTGCTCTGCAAGCTCTCCAGGACAACATAAAATCTGGGGCTCTGTGCTTTCTTTCGTTCTGAACAAGTGTTACTGTTTTCTGCACAAAAGCGATTCTGCGAAGCAATGTGAACACTTCTGGTTCCCAGGCACAGAGAAGGTGCTAGCAGGGAATTCTCTGCCTGCCTTTCCCCAGTGCTCTGCAAGCTCTCCAGGACAACAGCAAATCTGGGGCTCTGTGCTTTCTTTCGTTCTGAACCAGTGTTACTGTTTTCTGCACAAAAGCAATTCTGCGAACCAATGTGAACAGGCACAGAGAAGGTTCTAGCAGGGAATTCTCTGCCTGCCTTTCCCCAGTGCTCTGCAAGCTCTCCAGGACAACAGCAAATCTGGGGCTCTGTGCTTTCTTTCGTTCTGAACCAGTCTTACTCTTTTCTGCACAAAAGCGATTCTGCGAAGCAATGTGAACACTTCTGCTTCCCAGGCACAGAGAAGGTGCTAGCAGGGAATTCTCTGCCTGCCTTTCCCCAGTGCTCTGCAAGCTCTCCAGGACAACAGCAAATCTGGGGCTCTGTGCTTTCTCTCATTCTGAACCAGTCTTACTCTTTTCTGCACAAAAGCGATTCTGCGAAGCAAGGTGAACACTTCTGCTTCCCAGGCACAGAGAAGGTGCTAGCAGGGAATTCTCTGCCTGCCTTTCCCCAGTGCTCTGCAAGCTCTCCAGGACAACAGCAAATCTGGGGCTCTGTGCTTTCTTTCGTTCTGAACCAGTGTTACTGTTTTCTGCACAAAAGCAATTCTGCGAACCAATGTGAACAGGCACAGAGAAGGTTCTAGAAGGGAATTCTCTGCCTGCTTTTCCCCAGTGCTCTGCAAGCTCTCCAGGACAACATAAAATCTGGGGCTCTGTGCTTTCTTTCGTTCTGAACAAGTGTTACTGTTTTCTGCACAAAAGCGATTCTGCGAAGCAATGTGAACACTTCTGCTTCCCAGGCACAGAGAAGGTGCTAGCAGGGAATTCTATGCCTGCCTAACCCCAGTGCTCTGCAAGCTCTCCAGGACAACAGCAAATCTGGGGCTCTGTGCTTTCTTTCGTTCTGAACAAGTGTTACTGTTTTCTGCACAAAAGCGATTCTGCGAAGCAATGTGAACACTTCTGCTTCCCAGGCACAGAGAAGGTGCTAGCAGGGAATTCTCTGCCTGCCTTTCCCCAGTGCTCTGCAAGCTCTCCAGGACAACAGCAAATCTGGGGCTATGTGCTTTCTTTCGTTCTGAACAAGTGTTACTGTTTTCTGCACAAAAGCGATTCTACGAAGCAAGGTGAACACTTCTGCTTCCCAGGCACAGAGAAGGTGCTAGCAGGGAATTCTCTGCCTGCCTTTCCCCAGTGCTCTGCAAGCTCTCCAGGACAACAGCAAATCTGGGGCTCTGTGCTTTCTTTCGTTTTGAAGCAGTGTTACCGTTTTCTGCACAAAAGCAATTCTGCGAACCAATGTGAACAGGCACAGAGAAGGTGCTAGCAGGGAATTCTCTGCCTGCCTTTCCCCAGTGCTCTGCAAGCTCTCCAGGACAACAGCAAATCTGGGGCTCTGTGCTTTCTTTCTTTCTGAACTAGTATTACTGTTTTCTGCACAAAAGCGATTCTGCGAAGCAATGTGAACAGGCACAGAGAAGGTGCTAGCAGGGAATTCTCTGCCTGCCTTTCCCCAGTGCTCTGCAAGCTCTCCAGGACAACATAAAATCTGGGGCTCTGTGCTTTCTTTCGTTCTGAACAAGTGTTACTGTTTTCTGCACAAAAGCGATTCTGCGAAGCAATGTGAACACTTCTGCTTCCCAGGCACAGAGAAGGTGCTAGCAGGGAATTCTCTGCCTGCCTTTCCCCAGTGCTCTGCAAGCTCTCCAGGACAACAGCAAATCTGGGGCTCTGTGCTTTCTTTCGTTCTGAACAAGTGTTACTGTTTTCTGCAGAAAAGCGATTCTGCGAAGCAATGTGAACACTTCTGCTTCCCAGGCACAGAGAAGGTGCTAGCAGGGAATTCTCTGCCTGCCTTTCCCCAGTGCTCTACAAGCTCTCCAGGACAACATAGAATCTGGGGCTCTGTGCTTTCTCTCGTTCTGAACCAGTCTTACTGTTTTCTGCACAAAAGCGATTCTGCGAAGCAATGTGAACAGGCACAGAGAAGGTGCTAGCAGGGAATTCTCTGCCTGCCTTTCCCCAGTGCTCTGCAAGCTCTCCAGGACAACAGCAAATCTGGGGCTCTGTGCTTTCTTTCGTTCTGAACAAGTTTTACTGTTTTCTGCACAAAAGCGATTCTGCGAAGCAATGTGAACAGGCACAGAGAAGGTGCTAGCAGGGAATTCTCTGCCTGCCTTTCCCCAGTGCTCTGCAAGCTCTCCAGGACAAAAGCAAATCTGGCGCTCTGTGCTTTCTTTCGTTCTGAACAAGTGTTACTGTTTTCTGCACAAAAGCGATTCTGCGAAGCAATGTGAACACTTCTGCTTCCCAGGCACAGAGAAGGTGCTAGCAGGGAATTCTCTGCCTGCCTTTCCCCAGTGCTCTGCAAGCTCTCCAGGACAACAGCAAATCTGGGGCTCTGTGCTTTCTTTCGTTCTGAACCAGTGTTACTGTTTTCTGCACAAAAGCAATTCTGCGAACCAATGTGAACAGGCACAGAGAAGGTTCTAGAAGGGAATTCTCTGCCTGCTTTTCCCCAGTGCTCTGCAAGCTCTCCAGGACAACATAAAATCTGGGGCTCTGTGCTTTCTTTCGTTCTGAACCAGTATTACTGTTTTCTGCACAAAAGCGATTCTGCGAAGCAATGTGAACACTTCTGCTTCCCAGGCACAGAGAAGGTGCTAGCAGGGAATTCTCTGCCTGCCTTTCCCCAGTGCTCTGCAAGCTCTCCAGGACAACATAAAATCTGGGGCTCTGTGCTTTCTTTCGTTCTGAACCAGTATTACTGTTTTCTGCACAAAAGCGATTCTGCGAAGCAATGTGAACACTTCTGCTTCCCAGGCACAGAGAAGGTTCTAGCAGGGAATTCTCTGCCTGCCTTTCCCCAGTGCTCTGCAAGCTCTCCAGGACAACAGCAAATCTGGGGCTATGTGCTTTCTTTCGTTCTGAACAAGTGTTACTGTTTTCTGCACAAAAGCGATTCTACGAAGCAAGGTGAACACTTCTGCTTCCCAGGCACAGAGAAGGTGCTAGCAGGGAATTCTCTGCCTGCCTTTCCCCAGTGCTCTGCAAGCTCTCCAGGACAACAGCAAATCTGGGGCTCTGTGCTTTCTTTCGTTTTGAAGCAGTGTTACCGTTTTCTGCACAAAAGCAATTCTGCGAACCAATGTGAACAGGCACAGAGAAGGTGCTAGCAGGGAATTCTCTGCCTGCCTTTCCCCAGTGCTCTGCAAGCTCTCCAGGACAACAGCAAATCTGGGGCTCTGTGCTTTCTTTCTTTCTGAACTAGTATTACTGTTTTCTGCACAAAAGCGATTCTGCGAAGCAATGTGAACAGGCACAGAGAAGGTGCTAGCAGGGAATTCTCTGCCTGCCTTTCCCCAGTGCTCTGCAAGCTCTCCAGGACAACATAAAATCTGGGGCTCTGTGCTTTCTTTCGTTCTGAACAAGTGTTACTGTTTTCTGCACAAAAGCGATTCTGCGAAGCAATGTGAACACTTCTGCTTCCCAGGCACAGAGAAGGTGCTAGCAGGGAATTCTCTGCCTGCCTTTCCCCAGTGCTCTGCAAGCTCTCCAGGACAACAGCAAATCTGGGGCTCTGTGCTTTCTTTCGTTCTGAACAAGTTTTACTGTTTTCTGCACAAAAGCGATTCTGCGAAGCAATGTGAACAGGCACAGAGAAGGTGCTAGCAGGGAATTCTCTGCCTGCCTTTCCCCAGTGCTCTGCAAGCTCTCCAGGACAAAAGCAAATCTGGCGCTCTGTGCTTTCTTTCGTTCTGAACAAGTGTTACTGTTTTCTGCACAAAAGCGATTCTGCGAAGCAATGTGAACACTTCTGCTTCCCAGGCACAGAGAAGGTGCTAGCAGGGAATTCTCTGCCTGCCTTTCCCCAGTGCTCTGCAAGCTCTCCAGGACAACAGCAAATCTGGGGCTCTGTGCTTTCTTTCGTTCTGAACCAGTGTTACTGTTTTCTGCACAAAAGCAATTCTGCGAACCAATGTGAACAGGCACAGAGAAGGTTCTAGAAGGGAATTCTCTGCCTGCCTTTCCCCAGTGCTCTGCAAGCTCTCCAGGACAACAGCAAATCTGGGGCTCTGTGCTTTCTTTCGTTCTGAACAAGTGTTACTGTTTTCTGCACAAAAGCGATTCTGCGAAGCAATGTGAACACTTCTGCTTCCCAGGCACAGAGAAGGTGCTAGCAGGGAATTCTCTGCCTGCCTTTCCCCAGTGCTCTGCAAGCTCTCCAGGACAACAGCAAATCTGGGGCTCTGTGCTTTCTTTCGTTCTGAACAAGTGTTACTGTTTTCTGCACAAAAGCGATTCTACGAAGCAAGGTGAACACTTCTGCTTCCCAGGCACAGAGAAGGTGCTAGCAGGGAATTCTCTGCCTGCCTTTCCCCAGTGCTCTGCAAGCTCTCCAGGACAACAGCAAATCTGGGGCTCTGTGCTTTCTTTCGTTTTGAAGCAGTGTTACCGTTTTCTGCACAAAAGCAATTCTGCGAACCAATGTGAACAGGCACAGAGAAGGTGCTAGCAGGGAATTCTCTGCCTGCCTTTCCCCAGTGCTCTGCAAGCTCTCCAGGACAACAGCAAATCTGGGGCTCTGTGCTTTCTTTCTTTCTGAACTAGTATTACTGTTTTCTGCACAAAAGCGATTCTGCGAAGCAATGTGAACACTTCTGCTTCCCAGGCACAGAGAAGGTGCTAGCAGGGAATTCTCTGCCTGCCTTTCCCCAGTGCTCTGCAAGCTCTCCAGGACAACAGCAAATCTGGGGCTCTGTGCTTTCTCTCGTTCTGAACCAGTCTTACTGTTTTCTGCACAAAAGCGATTCTGCGAAGCAATGTGAACAGGCACAGAGAAGGTGCTAGCAGGGAATTCTCTGCCTGCCTTTCCCCAGTGCTCTGCAAGCTCTCCAGGACAACATAAAATCTGGCGCTCTGTGCTTTCTTTCGTTCTGAACAAGTGTTACTGTTTTCTGCACAAAAGCGATTCTGCCAAGCAATGTGAACACTTCTGCTTCCCAGGCACAGAGAAGGTGCTAGCAGGGAATTCTCTGCCTGCCTTTCCCCAGTGCTCTGCAAGCTCTCCAGGACAACAGCAAATCTGGGGCTCTGTGCTTTCTCTCATTCTGAACCAGTCTTACTGTTTTCTGCACAAAAGCGATTCTGCGAAGCAAGGTGAACACTTCTGCTTCCCAGGCACAGAGAAGGTGCTAGCAGGGAATTCTCTGCCTGCCTTTCCCCAGTGCTCTGCAAGCTCTCCAGGACAACAGCAATTCTGGGGCTCTGTGCTTTCTTTCGTTCTGAACAAGTGTTACTGTTTTCTGCACAAAAGCGATTCTGCGAAGCAATGTGAACACTTCTGCTTCCCAGGCACAGAGAAGGTGCTAGCAGGGAATTCTCTGCCTGCCTTTCCCCAGTGCTCTGCAAGCTCTCCAGGACAACAGCAAATCTGGGGCTCTGTGCTTTCTTTCGTTCTGAACAAGTGTTACTGTTTTCTGCACAAAAGCCATTCTGCGAAGCAATGTGAACAGGCACAGAGAAGGTGCTAGCAGGGAATTCTCTGCCTGCCTTTCCCCAGTGCTCTGCAAGCTCTCCAGGACAACATAAAATCTGGGGCTCTGTGCTTTCTTTCGTTCTGAACCAGTATTACTGTTTTCTGCACAAAAGCGATTCTGCGTACCAATGTGAACAGGCACAGAGAAGGTGCTAGCAGGGAATTCTCTGCCTGCCTTTCCCCAGTGCTCTGCAAGCTCTCCAGGACAACATAAAATCTGGCGCTCTGTGCTTTCTTTCGTTCTGAACAAGTGTTACTGTTTTCTGCACAAAAGCGATTCTGCGAAGCAATGTGAACACTTCTGCTTCCCAGGCACAGAGAAGGTGCTAGCAGGGAATTCTCTGCCTGCCTTTCCCCAGTGCTCTGCAAGCTCTCCAGGACAACAGCAAATCTGGGGCTCTGTGCTTTCTTTCGTTCTGAACCAGTGTTACTGTTTTCTGCACAAAAGCAATTCTGCGAACCAATGTGAACAGGCACAGAGAAGGTTCTAGAAGGGAATTCTCTGCCTGCTTTTCCCCAGTGCTCTGCAAGCTCTCCAGGACAACATAAAATCTGGGGCTCTGTGCTTTCTTTCGTTCTGAACCAGTGTTACTGTTTTCTGCACAAAAGCGATTCTGCGAAGCAATGTGAACACTTCTGCTTCCCAGGCACAGAGAAGGTGCTAGCAGGGAATTCTATGCCTGCCTTTCCCCAGTGCTCTGCAAGCTCTCCAGGACAACAGCAAATCTGGGGCTCTGTGCTTTCTTTCGTTCTGAACAAGTGTTACTGTTTTCTGCACAAAAGCGATTCTGCGAAGCAATGTGAACACTTCTGCTTCCCAGGCACAGAGAAGGTGCTAGCAGGGAATTCTCTGCCTGCCTTTCCCCAGTGCTCTGCAAGCTCTCCAGGACAACAGCAAATCTGGGGCTCTGTGCTTTCTTTCGTTCTGAACAAGTTTTACTGTTTTCTGCACAAAAGCGATTCTGCGAAGCAATGTGAACACTTCTGCTTCCCAGGCACAGAGAAGGTGCTAGCAGGGAATTCTCTGCCTGCCTTTCCCCAGTGCTCTGCAAGCTCTCCAGGACAACAGCAAATCTGGGGCTATGTGCTTTCTTTCGTTCTGAACAAGTGTTACTGTTTTCTGCACAAAAGCGATTCTACGAAGCAAGGTGAACACTTCTGCTTCCCAGGCACAGAGAAGGTGCTAGCAGGGAATTCTCTGCCTGCCTTTCCCCAGTGCTCTGCAAGCTCTCCAGGACAACATAAAATCTGGGGCTCTGTGCTTTCTTTCGTTCTGAACAAGTGTTACTGTTTTCTGCACAAAAGCGATTCTGCGAAGCAATGTGAACACTTCTGCTTCCCAGGCACAGAGAAGGTGCTAGCAGGGAATTCTCTGCCTGCCTTTCCCCAGTGCTCTGCAAGCTCTCCAGGACAACAGCAAATCTGGGGCTCTGTGCTTTCTTTCGTTCTGAACTAGTATTACTGTTTTCTGCACAAAAGCGATTCTGCGAAGCAATGTGAACAGGCACAGAGAAGGTGCTAGCAGGGAATTCTCTGCCTGCTTTTCCCCAGTGCTCTGCAAGCTCTCCAGGACAACATAAAATCTGGCGCTCTGTGCTTTCTTTCGTTCTGAACAAGTGTTAATGTTTTCTGCACAAAAGCGATTCTGCGAAGCAATGTGAACACTTCTGCTTCCCAGGCACAGAGAAGGTGCTAGCAGGGAATTCTCTGCCTGCCTTTCCCCAGTGCTCTGCAAGCTCTCCAGGACAACAGCAAATCTGGGGCTCTGTGCTTTCTTTCGTTCTGAACAAGTGTTACTGTTTTCTGCACAAAAGCGATTCTACGAAGCAAGGTGAACACTTCTGCTTCCCAGGCAGAGAGAAGGTGCTAGCAGGGAATTCTCTGCCTGCCTTTCCCCAGTGCTCTGCAAGCTCTCCAGGACAACAGCAAATCTGGGGCTCTGTGCTTTCTTTCGTTCTGAACAAGTGTTACTGTTTTCTGCACAAAAGCGATTCTGCGAAGCAATGTGAACACTTCTGCTTCCCAGGCACAGAGAAGGTGCTAGCAGGGAATTCTCTGCCTGCCTTTCCCCAGTGCTCTGCAAGCTCTCCAGGACAACAGCAAATCTGGGGCTCTGTGCTTTCTTTCGTTCTGAACCAGTGTTACTGTTTTCTGCACAAAAGCAATTCTGCGAACCAATGTGAACAGGCACAGAGAAGGTTCTAGCAGGGAATTCTCTGCCTGCCTTTACCCAGTGCTCTGCAAGCTCTCCAGGACAACATAAAATCTGGGGCTCTGTGCTTTCTTTCGTTCTGAACAAGTGTTACTGTTTTCTGCACAAAAGCGATTCTGCGAAGCAATGTGAACACTTCTGCTTCCCAGGCACAGAGAAGGTGCTAGCAGGGAATTCTCTGCCTGCCTTTCCCCAGTGCTCTGCAAGCTCTCCAGGACAACAGCAAATCTGGGGCTCTGTGCTTTCTCTCATTCTGAACCAGTCTTACTCTTTTCTGCACAAAAGCGATTCTGCGAAGCAATGTGAACACTTCTGCTTCCCAGGCACAGAGAAGGTGCTAGCAGGGAATTCTCTGCCTGCCTTTCCCCAGTGCTCTGCAAGCTCTCCAGGACAACAGCAAATCTGGGGCTCTGTGCTTTCTTTCGTTCTGAACAAGTGTTACTGTTTTCTGCACAAAAGCGATTCTGCGAAGCAAGGTGAACACTTCTGCTTCCCAGGCACAGAGAAGGTGCTAGCAGGGAATTCTCTGCCTGCCTTTCCCCAGTGCTCTGCAAGCTCTCCAGGACAACAGCAAATCTGGGGCTCTGTGCTTTCTTTCGTTCTGAACAAGTGTTACTGTTTTCTGCACAAAAGCGATTCTGCGAAGCAATGTGAACACTTCTGCTTCCCAGGCACAGAGAAGGTGCTAGCAGGGAATTCTCTGCCTGCCTTTCCCCAGTGCTCTGCAAGCTCTCCAGGACAACAGCAAATCTGGGGCTCTGTGCTTTCTTTCGTTCTGAACAAGTGTTACTGTTTTCTGCACAAAAGCGATTCTACGAAGCAAGGTGAACACTTCTGCTTCCCAGGCACAGAGAAGGTGCTAGCAGGGAATTCTCTGCCTGCCTTTCCCCAGTGCTCTGCAAGCTCTCCAGGAAAACAGCAAATCTGGGGCTCTGTGCTTTCTTTCGTTCTGAACCAGTCTTACTGTTTTCTGCACAAAAGCGATTCTGCGAAGCAATGTGAACAGGCACAGAGAAGGTGCTAGCAGGGAATTCTCTGCCTGCCTTTCCCCAGTGCTCTGCAAGCTCTCCAGGACAACAGCAAATCTGGGGCTCTGTGCTTTCTTTCGTTCTGAACAAGTGTTACTGTTTTCTGCACAAAAGCGATTCTGCGAAGCAAGGTGAACACTTCTGCTTCCCAGGCACAGAGAAGGTTCTAGCAGGGAATTCTCTGCCTGCCTTTCCCCAGTGCTCTGCAAGCTCTTCAGGACAACATAAAATCTGGGGCTCTGTGCTTTCTTTCGTTCTGAACCAGTGTTACTGTTTTCTGCACAAAAGCAATTCTGCGAACCAATGTGAACAGGCACAGAGAAGGTGCTAGCAGGGAATTCTCTGCCTGCCTTTCCCCAGTGCTCTGCAAGCTCTCCAGGACAACAGCAAATCTGGGGCTCTGTGCTTTCTTTCGTTCTGAACCAGTCTTACTCTTTTCTGCACAAAAGCGATTCTGCGAAGCAATGTGAACACTTCTGCTTCCCAGGCACAGAGAAGGTGCTAGCAGGGAATTCTCTGCCTGCCTTTCCCCAGTGCTCTGCAAGCTCTCCAGGACAACAGCAAATCTGGGGCTCTGTGCTTTCTCTCATTCTGAACCAGTCTTACTCTTTTCTGCACAAAAGCGATTCTGCGAAGCAATGTGAACACTTCTGCTTCCCAGGCACAGAGAAGGTGCTAGCAGGGAATTCTCTGCCTGCCTTTCCCCAGTGCTCTGCAAGCTCTCCAGGACAACAGCAAATCTGGGGCTCTGTGCTTTCTTTCGTTCTGAACAAGTGTTACTGTTTTCTGCAGAAAAGCGATTCTGCGAAGCAATGTGAACACTTCTGCTTCCCAGGCACAGAGAAGGTGCTAGCAGGGAATTCTCTGCCTGCCTTTCCCCAGTGCTCTGCAAGCTCTCCAGGACAACAGCAACTCTGGGGCTCTGTGCTTTCTTTCGTTCTGAACAAGTGTTACTGTTTTCTGCACAAAAGCGATTCTGCGAAGCAATGTGAACACTTCTGCTTCCCAGGCACAGAGAAGGTTCTAGCAGGGAATTCTCTGCCTGCCTTTCCCCAGTGCTCTGCAAGCTCTTCAGGACAACATAAAATCTGGGGCTCTGTGCTTTCTTTCGTTCTGAACCAGTATTACTGTTTTCTGCACAAAAGCGATTCTGCGAAGCAATGTGAACACTTCTGGTTCCCAGGCACAGAGAAGGTGCTAGCAGGGAATTCTCTGCCTGCCTTTCCCCAGTGCTCTGCAAGCTCTCCAGGACAACAGCAAATCTGGGGCTCTGTGCTTTCTTTCGTTCTGAACCAGTGTTACTGTTTTCTGCACAAAAGCAATTCTGCGAACCAATGTGAACAGGCACAGAGAAGGTGCTAGCAGGGAATTCTCTGCCTGCCTTTCCCCAGTGCTCTGCAAGCTCTCCAGGACAACAGCAAATCTGGGGCTCTGTGCTTTCTTTCGTTCTGAACCAGTCTTACTCTTTTCTGCACAAAAGCGATTCTGCGAAGCAATGTGAACACTTCTGCTTCCCAGGCACAGAGAAGGTGCTAGCAGGGAATTCTCTGCCTGCCTTTCCCCAGTGCTCTGCAAGCTCTCCAGGACAACAGCAAATCTGGGGCTCTGTGCTTTCTCTCATTCTGAACCAGTCTTACTCTTTTCTGCACAAAAGCGATTCTGCGAAGCAATGTGAACACTTCTGCTTCCCAGGCACAGAGAAGGTGCTAGCAGGGAATTCTCTGCCTGCCTTTCCCCAGTGCTCTGCAAGCTCTCCAGGACAACAGCAAATCTGGGGCTCTGTGCTTTCTTTCGTTCTGAACAAGTGTTACTGTTTTCTGCAGAAAAGCGATTCTGCGAAGCAAGGTGAACACTTCTGCTTCCCAGGCACAGAGAAGGTGCTAGCAGGGAATTCTCTGCCTGCCTTTCCCCAGTGCTCTGCAAGCTCTCCAGGACAACAGCAATTCTGGGGCTCTGTGCTTTCTTTCGTTCTGAACAAGTGTTACTGTTTTCTGCACAAAAGCGATTCTGCGAAGCAATGTGAACACTTCTGCTTCCCAGGCACAGAGAAGGTGCTAGCAGGGAATTCTCTGCCTGCCTTTCCCCAGTGCTCTGCAAGCTCTCCAGGACAACATAAAATCTGGGGCTCTGTGCTTTCTTTCGTTCTGAACAAGTGTTACTGTTTTCTGCACAAAAGCGATTCTGCGAAGCAATGTGAACACTTCTGCTTCCCAGGCACAGAGAAGGTGCTAGCAGGGAATTCTCTGCCTGCCTTTCCCCAGTGCTCTGCAAGCTCTCCAGGACAACAGCAATTCTGGGGCTCTGTGCCTTCTTTCGTTCTGAACAAGTGTTACTGTTTTCTGCACAAAAGCGATTCTACGAAGCAAGGTGAACACTTGTGCTTCCCAGGCACAGAGAAGGTGCTAGCAGGGAATTCTCTGCCTGCCTTTCCCCAGTGCTCTGCAAGCTCTCCAGGACAACAGCAAATCTGGGGCTCTGTGCTTTCTTTCGTTCTGAACAAGTGTTACTGTTTTCTGCACAAAAGCGATTCTACGAAGCAAGGTGAACACTTCTGCTTCCCAGGCACAGAGAAGGTGCTAGCAGGGAATTCTCTGCCTGCCTTTCCCCAGTGCTCTGCAAGCTCTCCAGGAAAACAGCAAATCTGGGGCTCTGTGCTTTCTTTCGTTCTGAACCAGTCTTACTGTTTTCTGCACAAAAGCGATTCTGCGAAGCAATGTGAACAGGCACAGAGAAGGTGCTAGCAGGGAATTCTCTGCCTGCCTTTCCCCAGTGCTCTGCAAGCTCTCCAGGACAACAGCAAATCTGGGGCTCTGTGCTTTCTTTCGTTCTGAACAAGTGTTACTGTTTTCTGCACAAAAGCGATTCTGCGAAGCAAGGTGAACACTTCTGCTTCCCAGGCACAGAGAAGGTTCTAGCAGGGAATTCTCTGCCTGCCTTTCCCCAGTGCTCTGCAAGCTCTTCAGGACAACATAAAATCTGGGGCTCTGTGCTTTCTTTCGTTCTGAACCAGTATTACTGTTTTCTGCACAAAAGCGATTCTGCGAAGCAATGTGAACACTTCTGGTTCCCAGGCACAGAGAAGGTGCTAGCAGGGAATTCTCTGCCTGCCTTTCCCCAGTGCTCTGCAAGCTCTCCAGGACAACAGCAAATCTGGGGCTCTGTGCTTTCTTTCGTTCTGAACCAGTGTTACTGTTTTCTGCACAAAAGCAATTCTGCGAACCAATGTGAACAGGCACAGAGAAGGTGCTAGCAGGGAATTCTCTGCCTGCCTTTCCCCAGTGCTCTGCAAGCTCTCCAGGACAACAGCAAATCTGGGGCTCTGTGCTTTCTTTCGTTCTGAACCAGTCTTACTCTTTTCTGCACAAAAGCGATTCTGCGAAGCAATGTGAACACTTCTGCTTCCCAGGCACAGAGAAGGTGCTAGCAGGGAATTCTCTGCCTGCCTTTCCCCAGTGCTCTGCAAGCTCTCCAGGACAACAGCAAATCTGGGGCTCTGTGCTTTCTCTCATTCTGAACCAGTCTTACTCTTTTCTGCACAAAAGCGATTCTGCGAAGCAATGTGAACACTTCTGCTTCCCAGGCACAGAGAAGGTGCTAGCAGGGAATTCTCTGCCTGCCTTTCCCCAGTGCTCTGCAAGCTCTCCAGGACAACAGCAAATCTGGGGCTCTGTGCTTTCTTTCGTTCTGAACAAGTGTTACTGTTTTCTGCAGAAAAGCGATTCTGCGAAGCAAGGTGAACACTTCTGCTTCCCAGGCACAGAGAAGGTGCTAGCAGGGAATTCTCTGCCTGCCTTTCCCCAGTGCTCTGCAAGCTCTCCAGGACAACAGCAATTCTGGGGCTCTGTGCTTTCTTTCGTTCTGAACAAGTGTTACTGTTTTCTGCACAAAAGCGATTCTGCGAAGCAATGTGAACACTTCTGCTTCCCAGGCACAGAGAAGGTGCTAGCAGGGAATTCTCTGCCTGCCTTTCCCCAGTGCTCTGCAAGCTCTCCAGGACAACATAAAATCTGGGGCTCTGTGCTTTCTTTCGTTCTGAACAAGTGTTACTGTTTTCTGCACAAAAGCGATTCTGCGAAGCAATGTGAACACTTCTGCTTCCCAGGCACAGAGAAGGTGCTAGCAGGGAATTCTCTGCCTGCCTTTCCCCAGTGCTCTGCAAGCTCTCCAGGACAACAGCAATTCTGGGGCTCTGTGCCTTCTTTCGTTCTGAACAAGTGTTACTGTTTTCTGCACAAAAGCGATTCTACGAAGCAAGGTGAACACTTGTGCTTCCCAGGCACAGAGAAGGTGCTAGCAGGGAATTCTCTGCCTGCCTTTCCCCAGTGCTCTGCAAGCTCTCCAGGACAACAGCAAATCTGGGGCTCTGTGCTTTCTTTCGTTCTGAACAAGTGTTACTGTTTTCTGCACAAAAGCGATTCTGCGAAGCAATGTGAACACTTCTGCTTCCCAGGCACAGAGAAGGTGCTAGCAGGGAATTCTCTGCCTGCCTTTCCCCAGTGCTCTGCAAGCTCTCCAGGACAACAGCAAATCTGGGGCTCTGTGCTTTCTCTCATTCTGAACCAGTCTTACTCTTTTCTGCACAAAAGCGATTCTGCGAAGCAATGTGAACACTTCTGCTTCCCAGGCACAGAGAAGGTGCTAGCAGGGAATTCTCTGCCTGCCTTTCCCCAGTGCTCTGCAAGCTCTCCAGGACAACAGCAAATCTGGGGCTCTGTGCTTTCTTTCGTTCTGAACAAGTGTTACTGTTTTCTGCAGAAAAGCGATTCTGCGAAGCAAGGTGAACACTTCTGCTTCCCAGGCACAGAGAAGGTGCTAGCAGGGAATTCTCTGCCTGCCTTTCCCCAGTGCTCTGCAAGCTCTCCAGGACAACAGCAATTCTGGGGCTCTGTGCTTTCTTTCGTTCTGAACAAGTGTTACTGTTTTCTGCACAAAAGCGATTCTGCGAAGCAATGTGAACACTTCTGCTTCCCAGGCACAGAGAAGGTGCTAGCAGGGAATTCTCTGCCTGCCTTTCCCCAGTGCTCTGCAAGCTCTCCAGGACAACATAAAATCTGGGGCTCTGTGCTTTCTTTCGTTCTGAACAAGTGTTACTGTTTTCTGCACAAAAGCGATTCTGCGAAGCAATGTGAACACTTCTGCTTCCCAGGCACAGAGAAGGTGCTAGCAGGGAATTCTCTGCCTGCCTTTCCCCAGTGCTCTGCAAGCTCTCCAGGACAACAGCAATTCTGGGGCTCTGTGCCTTCTTTCGTTCTGAACAAGTGTTACTGTTTTCTGCACAAAAGCGATTCTACGAAGCAAGGTGAACACTTGTGCTTCCCAGGCACAGAGAAGGTGCTAGCAGGGAATTCTCTGCCTGCCTTTCCCCAGTGCTCTGCAAGCTCTCCAGGACAACAGCAAATCTGGGGCTCTGTGCTTTCTTTCGTTCTGAACAAGTGTTACTGTTTTCTGCACAAAAGCGATTCTACGAAGCAAGGTGAACACTTCTGCTTCCCAGGCACAGAGAAGGTGCTAGCAGGGAATTCTCTGCCTGCCTTTCCCCAGTGCTCTGCAAGCTCTCCAGGAAAACAGCAAATCTGGGGCTCTGTGCTTTCTTTCGTTCTGAACCAGTCTTACTGTTTTCTGCACAAAAGCGATTCTGCGAAGCAATGTGAACAGGCACAGAGAAGGTGCTAGCAGGGAATTCTCTGCCTGCCTTTCCCCAGTGCTCTGCAAGCTCTCCAGGACAACAGCAAATCTGGGGCTCTGTGCTTTCTTTCGTTCTGAACAAGTGTTACTGTTTTCTGCACAAAAGCGATTCTGCGAAGCAAGGTGAACACTTCTGCTTCCCAGGCACAGAGAAGGTTCTAGCAGGGAATTCTCTGCCTGCCTTTCCCCAGTGCTCTGCAAGCTCTTCAGGACAACATAAAATCTGGGGCTCTGTGCTTTCTTTCGTTCTGAACCAGTATTACTGTTTTCTGCACAAAAGCGATTCTGCGAAGCAATGTGAACACTTCTGGTTCCCAGGCACAGAGAAGGTGCTAGCAGGGAATTCTCTGCCTGCCTTTCCCCAGTGCTCTGCAAGCTCTCCAGGACAACAGCAAATCTGGGGCTCTGTGCTTTCTTTCGTTCTGAACCAGTGTTACTGTTTTCTGCACAAAAGCAATTCTGCGAACCAATGTGAACAGGCACAGAGAAGGTGCTAGCAGGGAATTCTCTGCCTGCCTTTCCCCAGTGCTCTGCAAGCTCTCCAGGACAACAGCAAATCTGGGGCTCTGTGCTTTCTTTCGTTCTGAACCAGTCTTACTCTTTTCTGCACAAAAGCGATTCTGCGAAGCAATGTGAACACTTCTGCTTCCCAGGCACAGAGAAGGTGCTAGCAGGGAATTCTCTGCCTGCCTTTCCCCAGTGCTCTGCAAGCTCTCCAGGACAACAGCAAATCTGGGGCTCTGTGCTTTCTCTCATTCTGAACCAGTCTTACTCTTTTCTGCACAAAAGCGATTCTGCGAAGCAATGTGAACACTTCTGCTTCCCAGGCACAGAGAAGGTGCTAGCAGGGAATTCTCTGCCTGCCTTTCCCCAGTGCTCTGCAAGCTCTCCAGGACAACAGCAAATCTGGGGCTCTGTGCTTTCTTTCGTTCTGAACAAGTGTTACTGTTTTCTGCAGAAAAGCGATTCTGCGAAGCAAGGTGAACACTTCTGCTTCCCAGGCACAGAGAAGGTGCTAGCAGGGAATTCTCTGCCTGCCTTTCCCCAGTGCTCTGCAAGCTCTCCAGGACAACAGCAATTCTGGGGCTCTGTGCTTTCTTTCGTTCTGAACAAGTGTTACTGTTTTCTGCACAAAAGCGATTCTGCGAAGCAATGTGAACACTTCTGCTTCCCAGGCACAGAGAAGGTGCTAGCAGGGAATTCTCTGCCTGCCTTTCCCCAGTGCTCTGCAAGCTCTCCAGGACAACATAAAATCTGGGGCTCTGTGCTTTCTTTCGTTCTGAACAAGTGTTACTGTTTTCTGCACAAAAGCGATTCTGCGAAGCAATGTGAACACTTCTGCTTCCCAGGCACAGAGAAGGTGCTAGCAGGGAATTCTCTGCCTGCCTTTCCCCAGTGCTCTGCAAGCTCTCCAGGACAACAGCAATTCTGGGGCTCTGTGCCTTCTTTCGTTCTGAACAAGTGTTACTGTTTTCTGCACAAAAGCGATTCTACGAAGCAAGGTGAACACTTGTGCTTCCCAGGCACAGAGAAGGTGCTAGCAGGGAATTCTCTGCCTGCCTTTCCCCAGTGCTCTGCAAGCTCTCCAGGACAACAGCAAATCTGGGGCTCTGTGCTTTCTTTCGTTCTGAACAAGTGTTACTGTTTTCTGCACAAAAGCGATTCTGCGAAGCAATGTGAACACTTCTGCTTCCCAGGCACAGAGAAGGTGCTAGCAGGGAATTCTCTGCCTGCCTTTCCCCAGTGCTCTGCAAGCTCTCCAGGACAACAGCAAATCTGGGGCTCTGTGCTTTCTTTCGTTCTGAACTAGTATTACTGTTTTCTGCACAAAAGCGATTCTGCGAACCAATGTGAACATGCACAGAGAAGGTGCTAGCAGGGAATTCTCTGCCTGCCTTTCCCCAGTGCTCTGCAAGCTCTCCAGGACAACATAAAATCTGGGGCTCTGTGCTTTCTTTCGTTCTGAACAAGTGTTACTGTTTTCTGCACAAAAGCGATTCTGCGAAGCAATGTGAACACTTCTGCTTCCCAGGCACAGAGAAGGTGCTAGCAGGGAATTCTCTGCCTGCCTTTCCCCAGTGCTCTGCAAGCTCTCCAGCAAAACAGCAAATCTGGGGCTCTGTGCTTTCTTTCGTTCTGAACCAGTCTTACTGTTTTCTGCACAAAAGCGATTCTGCGAAGCAATGTGAACAGGCACAGAGAAGGTGCTAGCAGGGAATTCTCTGCCTGCCTTTCCCCAGTGCTCTGCAAGCTCTCCAGGACAACAGCAATTCTGGGGCTATGTGCTTTCTTTCGTTCTGAACAAGTGTTACTGTTTTCTGCACAAAAGCGATTCTGCGAAGCAATGTGAACACTTCTGCTTCCCAGGCACAGAGAAGGTGCTAGCAGGGAATTCTCTGCCTGCCTTTCCCCAGTGCTCTGCAAGCTCTCCAGGACAACAGCAAATCTGGGGCTCTGTGCTTTCTTTCGTTCTGAACCAGTGTTACTCTTTTCTGCACAAAAGCGATTCTGCGAAGCAATGTGAACAGGCACAGAGAAGGTGCTAGCAGGGAATTCTCTGCCTGCCTTTCCCCAGTGCTCTGCAAGCTCTCCAGGACAACAAAAAATCTGGGGCTCTGTGCTTTCTTTCGTTCTGAACCAGTATTACTGTTTTCTGCACAAAAGCGATTCTGCGAAGCAATGTGAACACTTCTGCTTCCCAGTTACAGAGAAGGTGCTAGCAGGGAATTCTCTGCCTGCCTTTCCCCAGTGCTCTGCAAGCTCTTCAGGACAACATAAAATCTGGGGCTCTGTGCTTTCTTTCGTTCTGAACCAGTATTACTGTTTTCTGCACAAAAGCGATTCTGCGAAGCAATGTGAACACTTCTGCTTCCCAGGCACAGAGAAGTTGTTAGCAGGGAATTCTCTGCCTGCCTTTCCCCAGTGCTCTGCAAGCTCTCCAGGACAACAGCAAATCTGGGGCTCTGTGCTTTCTTTCGTTCTGAACAAGTGTTACTGTTTTCTGCACAAAAGCGATTCTGCGAAGCAATGTGAACACTTCTGCTTCCCAGGCACAGAGAAGGTGCTAGCAGGGAATTCTCTGCCTGCCTTTCCCCAGTGCTCTGCAAGCTCTCCAGGACAACATAAAATCTGGGGCTCTGTGCTTTCTTTCGTTCTGAACAAGTGTTACTGTTTTCTGCACAAAAGCGATTCTGCGAAGTAATGTGAACACGTCTGCTTCCCAGGCACAGAGAAGGTGCTAGCAGGGAATTCTCTGCCTGCCTTTCCCCAGTGCTCTGCAAGCTCTCCAGGACAACAGCAAATCTGGGGCTCTGTGCTTTCTTTCGTTTTGAACCAGTGTTACCGTTTTCTGCACAAAAGCAATTCTGCGAACCAATGTGAACAGGCACAGAGAAGGTGCTAGCAGGGAATTCTCTGCCTGCCTTTCCCCAGTGCTCTGCAAGCTCTCCAGGACAACATAAAATCTGGGGCTCTGTGCTTTCTTTCGTTCTGAACAAGTGTTACTGTTTTCTGCACAAAAGCGATTCTACGAAGCAAGGTGAACACTTCTGCTTCCCAGGCACAGAGAAGGTGCTAGCAGGGAATTCTCTGCCTGCCTTTCCCCAGTGCTCTGCAAGCTCTCCAGGACAACAGCAAATCTGGGGCTCTGTGCTTTCTTTCGTTCTGAACAAGTGTTACTGTTTTCTGCACAAAAGCGATTCTGCGAAGCAATGTGAACACTTCTGCTTCCCAGGCACAGAGAAGGTGCTAGCAGGGAATTCTCTGCCTGCCTTTCCCCAGTGCTCTGCAAGCTCTCCAGGACAACAGCAAATCTGGGGCTCTGTGCTTTCTTTCGTTCTGAACTAGTATTACTGTTTTCTGCACAAAAGCGATTCTGCGAAGCAATGTGAACAGGCACAGAGAAGGTGCTAGCAGGGAATTCTCTGCCTGCCTTTCCCCAGTGCTCTGCAAGCTCTCCAGGACAACAGCAAATCTGGGGCTCTGTGCTTTCTCTCATTCTGAACCAGTCTTACTGTTTTCTGCACAAAAGCGATTCTGCGAAGCAATGTGAACAGGCACAGAGAAGGTGCTAGCAGGGAATTCTCTGCCTGCCTTTCCCCAGTGCTCTGCAAGCTCTCCAGGACAACAGCAAATCTGGGGCTCTGTGCTTTCTTTCGTTCTGAACAAGTGTTACTGTTTTCTGCACAAAAGCGATTCTGCGAAGCAATGTGAACACTTCTGCTTCCCAGGCACAGAGAAGGTGCTAGCAGGGAATTCTCTGCCTGCCTTTCCCCAGTGCTCTGCAAGCTCTCCAGGACAACAGCAAATCTGGGGCTCTGTGCTTTCTTTCGTTCTGAACAAGTGTTACTGTTTTCTGAACAAAAGCGATTCTGCGAAGCAATGTGAACACTTCTGCTTCCCAGGCACAGAGAAGGTGCTAGCAGGGAATTCTCTGCCTGCCTTTCCCCAGTGCTCCGCAAGCTCTCCAGGACAACAGCAATTCTGGGGCTCTGTGCTTTCTTTCGTTCTGAACCAGTATTACTGTTTTCTGCACAAAAGCGATTCTGCGTACCAATGTGAACAGGCACAGAGAAGGTGCTAGCAGGGAATTCTCTGCCTGCCTTTCCCCAGTGCTCTGCAAGCTCTCCAGGACAACAGCAAATCTGGGGCTCTGTGCTTTCTTTCGTTCTGAACAAGTGTTACTGTTTTCTGCACAAAAGCGATTCTGCGAAGCAATGTGAACACTTCTGCTTCCCAGGCACAGAGAAGGTGCTAGCAGGGAATTCTCTGCCTGCCTTTCCCCAGTGTCCTGCAAGCTCTCCAGGACAACATAAAATCTGGGGCTCTGTGCTTTCTTTCGTTGTAAACAACTGTTACTGTTTTCTGCACAAAAGCGATTCTGCGAAGCAATGTGAACAGGCACAGAGAAGGTGCTAGCAGGGAATTCTCTGCCTGCCTTTCCCCAGTGCTCTGCAAGCTCTCCAGGACAACATAAAATCTGGCGCTCTGTGCTTTCTTTCGTTCTGAACAAGTGTTACTGTTTTCTGCACAAAAGCGATTCTGCGAAGCAATGTGAACACTTCTGCTTCCCAGTTACAGAGAAGGTGCTAGCAGGGAATTCTCTGCCTGCCTTTCCCCAGTGCTCTGCAAGCTCTTCAGGACAACATAAAATCTGGGGCTCTGTGCTTTCTTTCGTTCTGAACCAGTATTACTGTTTTCTGCACAAAAGCGATTCTGCGAAGCAATGTGAACACTTCTGCTTCCCAGGCACAGAGAAGGTGCTAGCAGGGAATTCTCTGCCTGCCTTTCCCCAGTGCTCTGCAAGCTCTCCAGGACAACAGCAAATCTGGGGCTCTGTGCTTTCTTTCGTTCTGAACCAGTGTTACTGTTTTCTGCACAAAAGCGATTCTGCGAAGCAATGTGAACAGGCACAGAGAAGGTGCTAGCAGGGAATTCTCTGCCTGCCTTTCCCCAGTGCTCTGCAAGCTCTCCAGGACAACAGCAAATCTGGGGCTCTGTGCTTTCTTTCGTTCTGAACAAGTGTTACTGTTTTCTGCACAAAAGCGATTCTGCGAAGCAATGTGAACACTTCTGCTTCCCAGGCACAGAGAAGGTGCTAGCAGGGAATTCTCTGCCTGCCTTTCCCCAGTGCTCTGCAAGCTCTCCAGGACAACAGCAAATCTGGGGCTCTGTGCTTTCTCTCATTCTGAACCAGTCTTACTCTTTTCTGCACAAAAGCGATTCTGCGAAGCAATGTGAACACTTCTGCTTCCCAGGCACAGAGAAGGTGCTAGCAGGGAATTCTCTGCCTGCCTTTCCCCAGTGCTCTGCAAGCTCTCCAGGACAACAGCAAATCTGGGGCTCTGTGCTTTCTTTCGTTCTGAACAAGTGTTACTGTTTTCTGCACAAAAGCGATTCTGCGAAGCAAGGTGAACACTTCTGCTTCCCAGGCACAGAGAAGGTGCTAGCAGGGAATTCTCTGCCTGCCTTTCCCCAGTGCTCTGCAAGCTCTCCAGGACAACATAAAATCTGGGGCTCTGTGCTTTCTTTCGTTCTGAACAAGTGTTACTGTTTTCTGCACAAAAGCGATTCTGCGAAGCA
The DNA here is from genome assembly GCF_047716275.1 of Strix uralensis. NCBI lineage: Eukaryota > Metazoa > Chordata > Aves > Strigiformes > Strigidae > Strix > Strix uralensis. Next base: position 3,041,209 of record NC_134001.1, on the reverse strand, counting down.
ATGTGAACACTTCTGCTTCCCAGGCACAGAGAAGGTGCTAGCAGGGAATTCTCTGCCTGCCTTTCCCCAGTGCTCTGCAAGCTCTCCAGGACAACAGCAAATCTGGGGCTCTGTGCTTTCTTTCGTTCTGAACTAGTATTACTGTTTTCTGCACAAAAGCGATTCTGCGAAGCAATGTGAACATGCACAGAGAAGGTTCTAGGAGGGAATTCTCTGCCTGCCTTTCCCCAGTGCTCTGCAAGCTCTCCAGGACAACATAAAATCTGGGGCTCTGTGCTTTCTTTCGTTCTGAACAAGTTTTACTGTTTTCTGCACAAAAGCGATTCTGCGAAGCAAGGTGAACACTTCTGCTTCCCAGGCACAGAGAAGGTGCTAGCAGGGAATTCTCTGCCATCCTTTCCCCAGTGCTCTGCAAGCTCTCCAGGAAAACAGCAAATCTGGGGCTCTGTGCTTTCTTTCGTTCTGAACCAGTCTTACTGTTTTCTGCACAAAAGCGATTCTGCGAAGCAATGTGAACAGGCACAGAGAAGGTGCTAGCAGGGAATTCTCTGCCTGCCTTTCCCCAGTGCTCTGCAAGCTCTCCAGGACAACAGCAATTCTGGGGCTCTGTGCTTTCTTTCGTTCTGAACAAGTGTTACTGTTTTCTGCACAAAAGCGATTCTGCGAAGCAATGTGAACACTTCTGCTTCCCAGGCACAGAGAAGGTGCTAGCAGGGAATTCTCTGCCTGCTTTTCCCCAGTGCTCTGCAAGCTCTCCAGGACAACATAAAATCTGGGGCTCTGTGCTTTCTTTCGTTCTGAACAAGTGTTACTGTTTTCTGCACAAAAGCGATTCTGCGAAGCAATGTGAACACTTCTGCTTCCCAGGCACAGAGAAGGTGCTAGCAGGGAATTCTCTGCCTGCCTTTCCCCAGTGCTCTGCAAGCTCTCCAGGACAACATAAAATCTGGGGCTCTGTGCTTTCTTTCGTTCTGAACCAGTGTTACTGTTTTCTGCACAAAAGCGATTCTGCGAAGCAATGTGAACAGGCACAGAGAAGGTGCTAGCAGGGAATTCTCTGCCTGCCTTTCCCCAGTGCTCTGCAAGCTCTCCAGGAAAACATAAAATCTGGGGCTCTGTGCTTTCTTTCGTTCTGAACCAGTATTACTGTTTTCTGCACAAAAGCGATTCTGCGAAGCAATGTGAACACTTCTGCTTCCCAGTTACAGAGAAGGTGCTAGCAGGGAATTCTCTGCCTGCCTTTCCCCAGTGCTCTGCAAGCTCTTCAGGACAACATAAAATCTGGGGCTCTGTGCTTTCTTTCGTTCTGAACCAGTATTACTGTTTTCTGCACAAAAGCGATTCTGCGAAGCAATGTGAACACTTCTGCTTCCCAGGCACAGAGAAGGTGCTAGCAGGGAATTCTCTGCCTGCCTTTCCCCAGTGCTCTGCAAGCTCTCCAGGACAACATAAAATCTGGGGCTCTGTGCTTTCTTTCGTTGTAAACAACTGTTACTGTTTTCTGCACAAAAGCGATTCTGCGAAGCAATGTGAACACTTCTGCTTCCCAGGCACAGAGAAGGTGCTAGCAGGGAATTCTCTGCCTGCCTTTCCCCAGTGCTCTGCAAGCTCTCCAGGACAATATAAAATCTGGGGCTCTGTGCTTTCTTTCGTTCTGAACAAGTGTTACTGTTTTCTGCACAAAAGCGATTCTGCGAAGCAATGTGAACACTTCTGCTTCCCAGGCACAGAGAAGGTGCTAGCAGGGAATTCTCTGCCTGCCTTTCCCCAGTGCTCTGCAAGCTCTCCAGGACAACAGCAAATCTGGGGCTCTGTGCTTTCTTTCGTTCTGAACAAGTGTTACTGTTTTCTGCACAAAAGCGATTCTACGAAGCAAGGTGAACACTTCTGCTTCCCAGGCACAGAGAAGGTGCTAGCAGGGAATTCTCTGCCTGCCTTTCCCCAGTGCTCTGCAAGCTCTCCAGGACAACATAAAATCTGGGGCTCTGTGCTTTCTTTCGTTCTGAACAAGTGTTACTGTTTTCTGCACAAAAGCGATTCTGCGAAGTAATGTGAACACGTCTGCTTCCCAGGCACAGAGAAGGTGCTAGCAGGGAATTCTCTGCCTGCCTTTCCCCAGTGCTCTGCAAGCTCTCCAGGACAACAGCAAATCTGGGGCTCTGTGCTTTCTTTCGTTTTGAACCAGTGTTACTGTTTTCTGCACAAAAGCAATTCTGCGAACCAATGTGAACAGGCACAGAGAAGGTGCTAGCAGGGAATTCTCTGCCTGCCTTTCCCCAGTGCTCTGCAAGCTCTCCAGGACAACATAAAATCTGGGGCTCTGTGCTTTCTTTCGTTCTGAACAAGTGTTACTGTTTTCTGCACAAAAGCGATTCTACGAAGCAAGGTGAACACTTCTGCTTCCCAGGCACAGAGAAGGTGCTAGCAGGGAATTCTCTGCCTGCCTTTCCCCAGTGCTCTGCAAGCTCTCCAGGACAACATAAAATCTGGGGCTCTGTGCTTTCTTTCGTTCTGAACAAGTGTTACTGTTTTCTGCACAAAAGCGATTCTGCGAAGCAATGTGAACACTTCTGCTTCCCAGGCACAGAGAAGGTGCTAGCAGGGAATTCTCTGCCTGCCTTTCCCCAGTGCTCTGCAAGCTCTCCAGGACAATATAAAATCTGGCGCTCTGTGCTTTCTTTCGTTCTGAACAAGTGTTACTGTTTTCTGCACAAAAGCGATTCTGCGAAGCAATGTGAACATTTCTGGTTCCCAGGCACAGAGAAGGTGCTAGCAGGGAATTCTCTGCCTGCCTTTCCCCAGTGCTCTGCAAGCTCTCCAGGACAACAGCAATTCTGGGGCTCTGTGCTTTCTTTCGTTCTGAACCAGTATTACTGTTTTCTGCACAAAAGCGATTCTGCGTACCAATGTGAACAGGCACAGAGAAGGTGCTAGCAGGGAATTCTCTGCCTGCCTTTCCCCAGTGCTCTGCAAGCTCTCCAGGACAACAGCAAATCTGGGGCTCTGTGCTTTCTTTCGTTCTGAACAAGTGTTACTGTTTTCTGCACAAAAGCGATTCTGCGAAGCAATGTGAACACTTCTGCTTCCCAGGCACAGAGAAGGTGCTAGCAGGGAATTCTCTGCCTGCCTTTCCCCAGTGCTCTGCAAGCTCTCCAGGACAACAGCAAATCTGGGGCTCTGTGCTTTCTTTCGTTCTGAACCAGTGTTACTGTTTTCTGCACAAAAGCGATTCTGCGAAGCAATGTGAACAGGCACAGAGAAGGTGCTAGCAGGGAATTCTCTGCCTGCCTTTCCCCAGTGCTCTGCAAGCTCTCCAGGACAACAGCAAATCTGGGGCTCTGTGCTTTCTTTCGTTCTGAACAAGTGTTACTGTTTTCTGCACAAAAGCGATTCTGCGAAGCAATGTGAACACTTCTGCTTCCCAGGCACAGAGAAGGTGCTAGCAGGGAATTCTCTGCCTGCCTTTCCCCAGTGTCCTGCAAGCTCTCCAGGACAACATAAAATCTGGGGCTCTGTGCTTTCTTTCGTTCTGAACAAGTGTTACTGTTTTCTGCACAAAAGCGATTCTGCGAAGCAATGTGAACAGGCACAGAGAAGGTGCTAGCAGGGAATTCTCTGCCTGCCTTTCCCCAGTGCTCTGCAAGCTCTCCAGGACAACAGCAAATCTGGGGCTCTGTGCTTTCTTTCGTTCTGAACCAGTGTTACTGTTTTCTGCACAAAAGCGATTCTGCGAAGCAATGTGAACAGGCACAGAGAAGGTGCTAGCAGGGAATTCTCTGCCTGCCTTTCCCCAGTGCTCTGCAAGCTCTCCAGGACAACATAAAATCTGGGGCTCTGTGCTTTCTTTCGTTCTGAACCAGTATTACTGTTTTCTGCACAAAAGCGATTCTGCGAAGCAATGTGAACACTTCTGCTTCCCAGGCACAGAGAAGGTGCTAGCAGGGAATTCTCTGCCTGCCTTTCCCCAGTGCTCTGCAAGCTCTCCAGGACAACAGCAAATCTGGGGCTCTGTGCTTTCTCTCATTCTGAACCAGTCTTACCGTTTTCTGCACAAAAGCGATTCTGCGAAGCAATGTGAACAGGCACAGAGAAGGTGCTAGCAGGGAATTCTCTGCCTGCCTTTCCCCAGTGCTCTGCAAGCTCTCCGGGATAATGTAAAATCTGGGGCTCTGTGCTTTCTTTCGTTCTGAACAAGTGTTACTGTTTTCTGCACAAAAGCGATTCTGCGAAGCAATGTGAACACTTCTGCTTCCCAGGCACAGAGAAGGTGCTAGCAGGGAATTCTCTGCCTGCCTTTCCCCAGTGCTCTGCAAGCTCTCCAGGACAACAGCAATTCTGGGGCTCTGTGCTTTCTTTCGTTCTGAACCAGTATTACTGTTTTCTGCACAAAAGCGATTCTGCGAAGCAATGTGAACAGGCACAGAGAAGGTGCTAGCAGGGAATTCTCTGCCTGCCTTTCCCCAGTGCTCTGCAAGCTCTCCAGGACAACAGCAAATCTGGGGCTCTGTGCTTTCTTTCGTTCTGAACAAGTGTTACTGTTTTCTGCACAAAAGCGATTCTGCGAAGCAATGTGAACACTTCTGCTTCCCAGGCACAGAGAAGGTGCTAGCAGGGAATTCTCTGCCTGCCTTTCCCCAGTGTCCTGCAAGCTCTCCAGGACAACATGAAATCTGGGGCTCTGTGCTTTCTTTCGTTGTAAACAACTGTTACTGTTTTCTGCACAAAAGCGATTCTGCGAAGCAATGTGAACAGGCACAGAGAAGGTGCTAGCAGGGAATTCTCTGCCTGCCTTTCCCCAGTGCTCTGCAAGCTCTCCAGGACAACAGCAAATCTGGGGCTCTGTGCTTTCTTTCGTTCTGAACAAGTGTTACTGTTTTCTGCACAAAAGCGATTCTGCGAAGCAATGTGAACACTTCGGCTTCCCAGGCACAGAGAAGGTGCTAGCAGGGAATTCTCTGCCTGCCTTTCCCCAGTGCTCTGCAAGCTCTCCAGGACAACATAAAATCTGGGGCTCTGTGCTTTCTTTCGTTCTGAACCAGTGTTACTGTTTTCTGCACAAAAGCGATTCTGCGAAGCAATGTGAACAGGCACAGAGAAGGTGCTAGCAGGGAATTCTCTGCCTGCCTTTCCCCAGTGCTCTGCAAGCTCTCCAGGACAACAGCAAATCTGGGGCTCTGTGCTTTCTTTCGTTCTGAACAAGTGTTACTGTTTTCTGCACAAAAGCGATTCTGCGAAGCAATGTGAACACTTCTGCTTCCCAGGCACAGAGAAGGTGCTAGCAGGGAATTCTCTGCCTGCCTTTCCCCAGTGTCCTGCAAGCTCTCCAGGACAACATGAAATCTGGGGCTCTGTGCTTTCTTTCGTTGTAAACAACTGTTACTGTTTTCTGCACAAAAGCGATTCTGCGAAGCAATGTGAACAGGCACAGAGAAGGTGCTAGCAGGGAATTCTCTGCCTGCCTTTCCCCAGTGCTCTGCAAGCTCTCCAGGACAACAGCAAATCTGGGGCTCTGTGCTTTCTTTCGTTCTGAACCAGTGTTACTGTTTTCTGCACAAAAGCGATTCTGCGAAGCAATGTGAACAGGCACAGAGAAGGTGCTAGCAGGGAATTCTCTGCCTGCCTTTCCCCAGTGCTCTGCAAGCTCTCCAGGACAACATAAAATCTGGGGTTCTGTGCTTTCTTTCGTTCTGAACCAGTATTACTGTTTTCTGCACAAAAGCGATTCTGCGAAGCAATGTGAACACTTCTGCTTCCCAGGCACAGAGAAGGTGCTAGCAGGGAATTCTCTGCCTGCCTTTCCCCAGTGCTCTGCAAGCTCTCCAGGACAACATAAAATCTGGGGCTCTGTGCTTTCTTTCGTTCTGAACAAGTGTTACTGTTTTCTGCACAAAAGCGATTCTGCGAAGCAATGTGAACACTTCTGCTTCCCAGGCACAGAGAAGGTGCTAGCAGGGAATTCTCTGCCTGCCTTTCCCCAGTGCTCTGCAAGCTCTCCAGGACAACATAAAATCTGGGGCTCTGTGCTTTCTTTCGTTCTGAAAAAGTGTTACTGTTTTCTGCACAAAAGCGATTCTGCGAAGCAATGTGAACACTTCTGCTTCCCAGGCACAGAGAAGGTGCTAGAAGGGAATTCTCTGCCTGCCTTTCCCCAGTGCTCTGCAAGCTCTCCAGGACAACATAAAATCTGGGGCTCTGTGCTTTCTTTCGTTGTAAACAACTGTTACTGTTTTCTGCACAAAAGCGATTCTGCGAAGCAATGTGAACACTTCTGCTTCCCAGGCACAGAGAAGGTGCTAGCAGGGAATTCTCTGCCTGCCTTTCCCCAGTGCTCTGCAAGCTCTCCAGGATAATATAAAATCTGGGGCTCTGTGCTTTCTTTCGTTCTGAACAAGTGTTACTGTTTTCTGCACAAAAGCGATTCTGCGAAGCAAGGTGAACACTTCTGCTTCCCAGGCACAGAGAAGGTGCTAGCAGGGAATTCTCTGCCTGCCTTTCCCCAGTGCTCTGCAAGCTCTCCAGGACAACAGCAAATCTGGGGCTCTGTGCTTTCTTTCGTTCTGAACAAGTGTTACTGTTTTCTGCACAAAAGCGATTCTGCGAAGCAATGTGAACAGGCACAGAGAAGGTGCTAGCAGGGAATTCTCTGCCTGCCTTTCCCCAGTGCTCTGCAAGCTCTCCAGGACAACAGCAAATCTGGGGCTCTGTGCTTTCTTTCGTTTTGAACCAGTGTTACCGTTTTCTGCACAAAAGCAATTCTGCGAACCAATGTGAACAGGCACAGAGAAGGTGCTAGCAGGGAATTCTCTGCCTGCCTTTCCCCAGTGCTCTGCAAGCTCTCCAGGACAACATAAAATCTGGGGCTCTGTGCTTTCTTTCGTTCTGAACAAGTGTTACTGTTTTCTGCACAAAAGCGATTCTACGAAGCAAGGTGAACACTTCTGCTTCCCAGGCACAGAGAAGGTGCTAGCAGGGAATTCTCTGCCTGCCTTTCCCCAGTGCTCTGCAAGCTCTCCAGGACAACATAAAATCTGGGGCTCTGTGCTTTCTTTCGTTCTGAACAAGTGTTACTGTTTTCTGCACAAAAGCGATTCTGCGAAGCAATGTGAACACTTCTGCTTCCCAGGCACAGAGAAGGTGCTAGCAGGGAATTCTCTGCCTGCCTTTCCCCAGTGCTCTGCAAGCTCTCCAGGACAACATAGAATCTGGGGCTCTGTGCTTTCTTTCGTTCTGAACTAGTATTACTGTTTTCTGCACAAAAGCGATTCTGCGAAGCAATGTGAACAGGCACAGAGAAGGTGCTAGCAGGGAATTCTCTGCCTGCCTTTCCCCAGTGCTCTGCAAGCTCTCCAGGACAATATAAAATCTGGGGCTCTGTGCTTTCTTTCGTTCTGAACAAGTGTTACTGTTTTCTGCACAAAAGCGATTCTGCGAAGCAATGTGAACACTTCTGCTTCCCAGGCACAGAGAAGGTGCTAGCAGGGAATTCTCTGCCTGCCTTTCCCCAGTGCTCTGCAAGCTCTCCAGGATAATATAAAATCTGGCGCTCTGTGCTTTCTTTCGTTCTGAACAAGTGTTACTGTTTTCTGCACAAAAGCGATTCTGCGAAGCAAGGTGAACACTTCTGCTTCCCAGGCACAGAGAAGGTGCTAGCAGGGAATTCTCTGCCTGCCTTTCCCCAGTGCTCTGCAAGCTCTCCAGGACAACAGCAAATCTGGGTCTCTGTGCTTTCTTTCGTTCTGAACAAGTGTTACTGTTTTCTGCACAAAAGCGATTCTGCGAAGCAAGGTGAACACTTCTGCTTCCCAGGCACAGAGAAGGTGCTAGCAGGGAATTCTCTGCCTGCCTTTCCCCAGTGCTCTGCAAGCTCTCCAGGACAACAGCAAATCTGGGGCTATGTGCTTTCTTTCGTTCTGAACAAGTGTTACTGTTTTCTGCACAAAAGCGATTCTGCGAAGCAATGTGAACACTTCTGCTTCCCAGGCACAGAGAAGGTGCTAGCAGGGAATTCTCTGCCTGCCTTTCCCCAGTGTCCTGCAAGCTCTCCAGGACAACATCAAATCTGGGGCTCTGTGCTTTCTTTCGTTGTAAACAACTGTTACTGTTTTCTGCACAAAAGCGATTCTGCGAAGCAATGTGAACAGGCACAGAGAAGGTGCTAGCAGGGAATTCTCTGCCTGCCTTTCCCCAGTGCTCTGCAAGCTCTCCAGGACAACAGCAAATCTGGGGCTCTGTGCTTTCTTTCGTTTTGAACCAGTGTTACCGTTTTCTGCACAAAAGCAATTCTGCGAACCAATGTGAACAGGCACAGAGAAGGTGCTAGCAGGGAATTCTCTGCCTGCCTTTCCCCAGTGCTCTGCAATCTCTCCAGGACAACATAAAATCAGGGTCTCTGTGCTTTCTTTCGTTCTGAACAAGTGTTACTGTTTTCTGCACAAAAGCGATTCTACGAAGCAAGGTGAACACTTCTGCTTCCCAGGCACAGAGAAGGTGCTAGCAGGGAATTCTCTGCCTGCCTTTCCCCAGTGCTCTGCAAGCTCTCCAGGACAACATAAAATCTGGGGCTCTGTGCTTTCTTTCGTTCTGAACAAGTGTTACTGTTTTCTGCACAAAAGCGATTCTGCGAAGCAATGTGAACAGGCACAGAGAAGGTGCTAGCAGGGAATTCTCTGCCTGCCTTTCCCCAGTGCTCTGCAAGCTCTCCAGGACAATATAAAATCTGGCGCTCTGTGCTTTCTTTCGTTCTGAACAAGTGTTACTGTTTTCTGCACAAAAGCGATTCTGCGAAGCAATGTGAACACTTCTGCTTCCCAGGCACAGAGAAGGTGCTAGCAGGGAATTCTCTGCCTGCCTTTCCCCAGTGCTCTGCAAGCTCTCCAGGACAACAGCAAATCTGGGGCTCTGTGCTTTCTTTCGTTCTGAACCAGTGTTACTGTTTTCTGCACAAAAGCGATTCTGCGAAGCAATGTGAACAGGCACAGAGAAGGTGCTAGCAGGGAATTCTCTGCCTGCCTTTCCCCAGTGCTCTGCAAGCTCTCCAGGACAACATAAAATCTGGGGTTCTGTGCTTTCTTTCGTTCTGAACCAGTATTACTGTTTTCTGCACAAAAGCGATTCTGCGAAGCAATGTGAACACTTCTGCTTCCCAGGCACAGAGAAGGTGCTAGCAGGGAATTCTCTGCCTGCCTTTCCCCAGTGCTCTGCAAGCTCTCCAGGACAACATAAAATCTGGGGCTCTGTGCTTTCTTTCGTTGTAAACAACTGTTACTGTTTTCTGCACAAAAGCGATTCTGCGAAGCAATGTGAACACTTCTGCTTCCCAGGCACAGAGAAGGTGCTAGCAGGGAATTCTCTCCCTGCCTTTCCCCAGTGCTCTGCAAGCTCTTCAGGACAACATAAAATCTGGGGCTCTGTGCTTTCTTTCGTTCTGAAAAAGTGTTACTGTTTTCTGCACAAAAGCGATTCTGCGAAGCAATGTGAACACTTCTGCTTCCCAGGCACAGAGAAGGTGCTAGAAGGGAATTCTCTGCCTGCCTTTCCCCAGTGCTCTGCAAGCTCTCCAGGACAACATAAAATCTGGGGCTCTGTGCTTTCTTTCGTTGTAAACAACTGTTACTGTTTTCTGCACAAAAGCGATTCTGCGAAGCAATGTGAACACTTCTGCTTCCCAGGCACAGAGAAGGTGCTAGCAGGGAATTCTCTGCCTGCCTTTCCCCAGTGCTCTGCAAGCTCTCCAGGACAACAGCAAATCTGGGGCTCTGTGCTTTCTCTCATTCTGAACCAGTCTTACTGTTTTCTGCACAAAAGCGATTCTGCGAAGCAATGTGAACAGGCACAGAGAAGGTGCTAGCAGGGAATTCTCTGCCTGCCTTTCCCCAGTGCTCTGCAAGCTCTCCAGGATAATATAAAATCTGGGGCTCTGTGCTTTCTTTCGTTCTGAACAAGTGTTACTGTTTTCTGCACAAAAGCGATTCTGCGAAGCAAGGTGAACACTTCTGCTTCCCAGGCACAGAGAAGGTGCTAGCAGGGAATTCTCTGCCTGCCTTTCCCCAGTGCTCTGCAAGCTCTCCAGGACAACATAGAATCTGGGGCTATGTGCTTTCTTTCGTTCTGAACAAGTGTTACTGTTTTCTGCACAAAAGCGATTCTACGAAGCAAGGTGAACACTTCTGCTTCCCAGGCACAGAGAAGGTGCTAGCAGGGAATTCTCTGCCTGCCTTTCCCCAGTGCTCTGCAAGCTCTCCAGGACAACAGCAAATCTGGGGCTCTGTGCTTTCTTTCGTTCTGAACAAGTGTTACTGTTTTCTGCACAAAAGCGATTCTGCGAAGCAATGTGAACAGGCACAGAGAAGGTGCTAGCAGGGAATTCTCTGCCTGCCTTTCCCCAGTGCTCTGCAAGCTCTCCAGGACAACAGCAAATCTGGGGCTCTGTGCTTTCTTTCGTTTTGAACCAGTGTTACCGTTTTCTGCACAAAAGCAATTCTGCGAACCAATGTGAACAGGCACAGAGAAGGTGCTAGCAGGGAATTCTCTGCCTGCCTTTCCCCAGTGCTCTGCAAGCTCTCCAGGACAACATAAAATCTGGGGCTCTGTGCTTTCTTTCGTTCTGAACAAGTGTTACTGTTTTCTGCACAAAAGCGATTCTACGAAGCAAGGTGAACACTTCTGCTTCCCAGGCACAGAGAAGGTGCTAGCAGGGAATTCTCTGCCTGCCTTTCCCCAGTGCTCTGCAAGCTCTCCAGGACAACATAAAATCTGGGGCTCTGTGCTTTCTTTCGTTCTGAACAAGTGTTACTGTTTTCTGCACAAAAGCGATTCTGCGAAGCAATGTGAACACTTCTGCTTCCCAGGCACAGAGAAGGTGCTAGCAGGGAATTCTCTGCCTGCCTTTCCCCAGTGCTCTGCAAGCTCTCCAGGACAACATAGAATCTGGGGCTCTGTGCTTTCTTTCGTTCTGAACTAGTATTACTGTTTTCTGCACAAAAGCGATTCTGCGAAGCAATGTGAACAGGCACAGAGAAGGTGCTAGCAGGGAATTCTCTGCCTGCCTTTCCCCAGTGCTCTGCAAGCTCTCCAGGACAATATAAAATCTGGCGCTCTGTGCTTTCTTTCGTTCTGAACAAGTGTTACTGTTTTCTGCACAAAAGCGATTCTGCGAAGCAATGTGAACACTTCTGCTTCCCAGGCACAGAGAAGGTGCTAGCAGGGAATTCTCTGCCTGCCTTTCCCCAGTGCTCTGCAAGCTCTCCAGGACAACAGCAAATCTGGGGCTCTGTGCTTTCTCTCATTCTGAACCAGTCTTACTGTTTTCTGCACAAAAGCGATTCTGCGAAGCAATGTGAACAGGCACAGAGAAGGTGCTAGCAGGGAATTCTCTGCCTGCCTTTCCCCAGTGCTCTGCAAGCTCTCCAGGATAATATAAAATCTGGCGCTCTGTGCTTTCTTTCGTTCTGAACAAGTGTTACTGTTTTCTGCACAAAAGCGATTCTGCGAAGCAAGGTGAACACTTCTGCTTCCCAGGCACAGAGAAGGTGCTAGCAGGGAATTCTCTGCCTGCCTTTCCCCAGTGCTCTGCAAGCTCTCCAGGACAACAGCAAATCTGGGTCTCTGTGCTTTCTTTCGTTCTGAACAAGTGTTACTGTTTTCTGCACAAAAGCGATTCTGCGAAGCAAGGTGAACACTTCTGCTTCCCAGGCACAGAGAAGGTGCTAGCAGGGAATTCTCTGCCTGCCTTTCCCCAGTGCTCTGCAAGCTCTCCAGGACAACAGCAAATCTGGGGCTATGTGCTTTCTTTCGTTCTGAACAAGTGTTACTGTTTTCTGCACAAAAGCGATTCTGCGAAGCAATGTGAACACTTCTGCTTCCCAGGCACAGAGAAGGTGCTAGCAGGGAATTCTCTGCCTGCCTTTCCCCAGTGTCCTGCAAGCTCTCCAGGACAACATCAAATCTGGGGCTCTGTGCTTTCTTTCGTTGTAAACAACTGTTACTGTTTTCTGCACAAAAGCGATTCTGCGAAGCAATGTGAACAGGCACAGAGAAGGTGCTAGCAGGGAATTCTCTGCCTGCCTTTCCCCAGTGCTCTGCAAGCTCTCCAGGACAACAGCAAATCTGGGGCTCTGTGCTTTCTTTCGTTTTGAACCAGTGTTACCGTTTTCTGCACAAAAGCAATTCTGCGAACCAATGTGAACAGGCACAGAGAAGGTGCTAGCAGGGAATTCTCTGCCTGCCTTTCCCCAGTGCTCTGCAATCTCTCCAGGACAACATAAAATCTGGGGCTCTGTGCTTTCTTTCGTTCTGAACAAGTGTTACTGTTTTCTGCACAAAAGCGATTCTACGAAGCAAGGTGAACACTTCTGCTTCCCAGGCACAGAGAAGGTGCTAGCAGGGAATTCTCTGCCTGCCTTTCCCCAGTGCTCTGCAAGCTCTCCAGGACAACATAAAATCTGGGGCTCTGTGCTTTCTTTCGTTCTGAACAAGTGTTACTGTTTTCTGCACAAAAGCGATTCTGCGAAGCAATGTGAACAGGCACAGAGAAGGTGCTAGCAGGGAATTCTCTGCCTGCCTTTCCCCAGTGCTCTGCAAGCTCTCCAGGACAATATAAAATCTGGCGCTCTGTGCTTTCTTTCGTTCTGAACAAGTGTTACTGTTTTCTGCACAAAAGCGATTCTGCGAAGCAATGTGAACACTTCTGCTTCCCAGGCACAGAGAAGGTGCTAGCAGGGAATTCTCTGCCTGCCTTTCCCCAGTGCTCTGCAAGCTCTCCAGGACAACAGCAAATCTGGGGCTCTGTGCTTTCTCTCATTCTGAACCAGTCTTACTGTTTTCTGCACAAAAGCGATTCTGCGAAGCAATGTGAACAGGCACAGAGAAGGTGCTAGCAGGGAATTCTCTGCCTGCCTTTCCCCAGTGCTCTGCAAGCTCTCCAGGATAATATAAAATCTGGCGCTCTGTGCTTTCTTTCGTTCTGAACAAGTGTTACTGTTTTCTGCACAAAAGCGATTCTGCGAAGCAATGTGAACACTTCTGCTTCCCAGGCACAGAGAAGGTGCTAGCAGGGAATTCTCTGCCTGCCTTTCCCCAGTGCTCTGCAAGCTCTCCAGGACAACATAAAATCTGGGGCTCTGTGCTTTCTTTCGTTCTGAACCAGTGTTACTGTTTTCTGCACAAAAGCGATTCTGCGAAGCAATGTGAACAGGCACAGAGAAGGTGCTAGCAGGGAATTCTCTGCCTGCCTTTCCCCAGTGCTCTGCAAGCTCTCCAGGACAACAGCAAATCTGGGGCTCTGTGCTTTCTTTCGTTTTGAACCAGTGTTACCGTTTTCTGCACAAAAGCAATTCTGCGAACCAATGTGAACAGGCACAGAGAAGGTGCTAGCAGGGAATTCTCTGCCTGCCTTTCCCCAGTGCTCTGCAAGCTCTCCAGGACAACATAAAATCTGGGGCTCTGTGCTTTCTTTCGTTCTGAACAAGTGTTACTGTTTTCTGCACAAAAGCGATTCTACGAAGCAAGGTGAACACTTCTGCTTCCCAGGCACAGAGAAGGTGCTAGCAGGGAATTCTCTGCCTGCCTTTCCCCAGTGCTCTGCAAGCTCTCCAGGACAACATAAAATCTGGGGCTCTGTGCTTTCTTTCGTTCTGAACAAGTGTTACTGTTTTCTGCACAAAAGCGATTCTGCGAAGCAATGTGAACACTTCTGCTTCCCAGGCACAGAGAAGGTGCTAGCAGGGAATTCTCTGCCTGCCTTTCCCCAGTGCTCTGCAAGCTCTCCAGGACAACATAGAATCTGGGGCTCTGTGCTTTCTTTCGTTCTGAACTAGTATTACTGTTTTCTGCACAAAAGCGATTCTGCGAAGCAATGTGAACAGGCACAGAGAAGGTGCTAGCAGGGAATTCTCTGCCTGCCTTTCCCCAGTGCTCTGCAAGCTCTCCAGGACAATATAAAATCTGGCGCTCTGTGCTTTCTTTCGTTCTGAACAAGTGTTACTGTTTTCTGCACAAAAGCGATTCTGCGAAGCAATGTGAACACTTCTGCTTCCCAGGCACAGAGAAGGTGCTAGCAGGGAATTCTCTGCCTGCCTTTCCCCAGTGCTCTGCAAGCTCTCCAGGACAACAGCAAATCTGGGGCTCTGTGCTTTCTCTCATTCTGAACCAGTCTTACTGTTTTCTGCACAAAAGCGATTCTGCGAAGCAATGTGAACAGGCACAGAGAAGGTGCTAGCAGGGAATTCTCTGCCTGCCTTTCCCCAGTGCTCTGCAAGCTCTCCAGGATAATATAAAATCTGGCGCTCTGTGCTTTCTTTCGTTCTGAACAAGTGTTACTGTTTTCTGCACAAAAGCGATTCTGCGAAGCAAGGTGAACACTTCTGCTTCCCAGGCACAGAGAAGGTGCTAGCAGGGAATTCTCTGCCTGCCTTTCCCCAGTGCTCTGCAAGCTCTCCAGGACAACAGCAAATCTGGGTCTCTGTGCTTTCTTTCGTTCTGAACAAGTGTTACTGTTTTCTGCACAAAAGCGATTCTGCGAAGCAAGGTGAACACTTCTGCTTCCCAGGCACAGAGAAGGTGCTAGCAGGGAATTCTCTGCCTGCCTTTCCCCAGTGCTCTGCAAGCTCTCCAGGACAACAGCAAATCTGGGGCTATGTGCTTTCTTTCGTTCTGAACAAGTGTTACTGTTTTCTGCACAAAAGCGATTCTGCGAAGCAATGTGAACACTTCTGCTTCCCAGGCACAGAGAAGGTGCTAGCAGGGAATTCTCTGCCTGCCTTTCCCCAGTGTCCTGCAAGCTCTCCAGGACAACATCAAATCTGGGGCTCTGTGCTTTCTTTCGTTGTAAACAACTGTTACTGTTTTCTGCACAAAAGCGATTCTGCGAAGCAATGTGAACAGGCACAGAGAAGGTGCTAGCAGGGAATTCTCTGCCTGCCTTTCCCCAGTGCTCTGCAAGCTCTCCAGGACAACAGCAAATCTGGGGCTCTGTGCTTTCTTTCGTTTTGAACCAGTGTTACCGTTTTCTGCACAAAAGCAATTCTGCGAACCAATGTGAACAGGCACAGAGAAGGTGCTAGCAGGGAATTCTCTGCCTGCCTTTCCCCAGTGCTCTGCAATCTCTCCAGGACAACATAAAATCTGGGGCTCTGTGCTTTCTTTCGTTCTGAACAAGTGTTACTGTTTTCTGCACAAAAGCGATTCTACGAAGCAAGGTGAACACTTCTGCTTCCCAGGCACAGAGAAGGTGCTAGCAGGGAATTCTCTGCCTGCCTTTCCCCAGTGCTCTGCAAGCTCTCCAGGACAACATAAAATCTGGGGCTCTGTGCTTTCTTTCGTTCTGAACAAGTGTTACTGTTTTCTGCACAAAAGCGATTCTGCGAAGCAATGTGAACAGGCACAGAGAAGGTGCTAGCAGGGAATTCTCTGCCTGCCTTTCCCCAGTGCTCTGCAAGCTCTCCAGGACAATATAAAATCTGGCGCTCTGTGCTTTCTTTCGTTCTGAACAAGTGTTACTGTTTTCTGCACAAAAGCGATTCTGCGAAGCAATGTGAACACTTCTGCTTCCCAGGCACAGAGAAGGTGCTAGCAGGGAATTCTCTGCCTGCCTTTCCCCAGTGCTCTGCAAGCTCTCCAGGACAACAGCAAATCTGGGGCTCTGTGCTTTCTCTCATTCTGAACCAGTCTTACTGTTTTCTGCACAAAAGCGATTCTGCGAAGCAATGTGAACAGGCACAGAGAAGGTGCTAGCAGGGAATTCTCTGCCTGCCTTTCCCCAGTGCTCTGCAAGCTCTCCAGGATAATATAAAATCTGGCGCTCTGTGCTTTCTTTCGTTCTGAACAAGTGTTACTGTTTTCTGCACAAAAGCGATTCTGCGAAGCAATGTGAACACTTCTGCTTCCCAGGCACAGAGAAGGTGCTAGCAGGGAATTCTCTGCCTGCCTTTCCCCAGTGCTCTGCAAGCTCTCCAGGACAACATAAAATCTGGGGCTCTGTGCTTTCTTTCGTTCTGAACCAGTGTTACTGTTTTCTGCACAAAAGCGATTCTGCGAAGCAATGTGAACAGGCACAGAGAAGGTGCTAGCAGGGAATTCTCTGCCTGCCTTTCCCCAGTGCTCTGCAAGCTCTCCAGGACAACAGCAAATCTGGGGCTCTGTGCTTTCTTTCGTTCTGAACCAGTGTTACTGTTTTCTGCACAAAAGCGATTCTGCGAAGCAATGTGAACAGGCACAGAGAAGGTGCTAGCAGGGAATTCTCTGCCTGCCTTTCCCCAGTGCTCTGCAAGCTCTCCAGGACAACAGCAAATCTGGGGCTCTGTGCTTTCTTTCGTTCTGAACAAGTGTTACTGTTTTCTGCACAAAAGCGATTCTGCGAAGCAATGTGAACAGGCACAGAGAAGGTGCTAGCAGGGAATTCTCTGCCTGCCTTTCCCCAGTGTCCTGCAAGCTCTCCAGGACAACATCAAATCTGGGGCTCTGTGCTTTCTTTCGTTGTAAACAACTGTTACTGTTTTCTGCACAAAAGCGATTCTGCGAAGCAATGTGAACACTTCTGCTTCCCAGGCACAGAGAAGGTGCTAGCAGGGAATTCTCTGCCTGCCTTTCCCCAGTGCTCTGCAAGCTCTCCAGGACAACAGCAAATCTGGGGCTCTGTGCTTTCTTTCGTTCTGAACCAGTGTTACTGTTTTCTGCACAAAAGCGATTCTGCGAAGCAATGTGAACAGGCACAGAGAAGGTGCTAGCAGGGAATTCTCTGCCTGCCTTTCCCCAGTGCTCTGCAAGCTCTCCAGGACAACAGCAAATCTGGGGCTCTGTGCTTTCTTTCGTTCTGAACAAGTGTTACTGTTTTCTGCACAAAAGCGATTCTGCGAAGCAATGTGAACACTTCTGCTTCCCAGGCACAGAGAAGGTGCTAGCAGGGAATTCTCTGCCTGCCTTTCCCCAGTGCTCTGCAAGCTCTCCAGGACAACAGCAAATCTGGGGCTCTGTGCTTTCTTTCGTTCTGAACAAGTGTTACTGTTTTCTGAACAAAAGCGATTCTGCGAAGCAATGTGAACACTTCTGCTTCCCAGGCACAGAGAAGGTGCTAGCAGGGAATTCTCTGCCTGCCTTTCCCCAGTGCTCCGCAAGCTCTCCAGGACAACAGCAATTCTGGGGCTCTGTGCTTTCTTTCGTTCTGAACCAGTATTACTGTTTTCTGCACAAAAGCGATTCTGCGTACCAATGTGAACAGGCACAGAGAAGGTGCTAGCAGGGAATTCTCTGCCTGCCTTTCCCCAGTGCTCTGCAAGCTCTCCAGGACAACAGCAAATCTGGGGCTCTGTGCTTTCTTTCGTTCTGAACAAGTGTTACTGTTTTCTGCACAAAAGCGATTCTGCGAAGCAATGTGAACACTTCTGCTTCCCAGGCACAGAGAAGGTGCTAGCAGGGAATTCTCTGCCTGCCTTTCCCCAGTGCTCTGCAAGCTCTCCAGGACAACAGCAAATCTGGGGCTCTGTGCTTTCTTTCGTTCTGAACTAGTATTACTGTTTTCTGCACAAAAGCGATTCTGCGAACCAATGTGAACAGGCACAGAGAAGGTGCTAGCAGGGAATTCTCTGCCTGCCTTTCCCCAGTGCTCTGCAAGCTCTCCAGGACAACATAAAATCTGGGGCTCTGTGCTTTCTTTCGTTCTGAACCAGTGTTACTGTTTTCTGCACAAAAGCGACTCTGCGAAGCAATGTGAACAGGCACAGAGAAGGTGCTAGCAGGGAATTCTCTGCCTGCCTTTCCCCAGTGCTCTGCAAGCTCTCCAGGACAACAGCAAATCTGGGGCTCTGTGCTTTCTTTCGTTCTGAACCAGTGTTACTGTTTTCTGCACAAAAGCGATTCTGCGAAGCAATGTGAACAGGCACAGAGAAGGTGCTAGCAGGGAATTCTCTGCCTGCCTTTCCCCAGTGCTCTGCAAGCTCTCCAGGATAATATAAAATCTGGCGCTCTGTGCTTTCTTTCGTTCTGAACAAGTGTTACTGTTTTCTGCACAAAAGCGATTCTGCGAAGCAATGTGAACACTTCTGCTTCCCAGTTACAGAGAAGGTGCTAGCAGGGAATTCTCTGCCTGCCTTTCCCCAGTGCTCTGCAAGCTCTCCAGGACAACATAAAATCTGGGGCTCTGTGCTTTCTCTCGTTCTGAACAAGTGTTACTGTTTTCTGCACAAAAGCGACTCTGCGAAGCAATGTGAACAGGCACAGAGAAGGTGCTAGCAGGGAATTCTCTGCCTGCCTTTCCCCAGTGCTCTGCAAGCTCTCCAGGACAACAGCAAATCTGGGGCTCTGTGCTTTCTTTCGTTCTGAACCAGTATTACTGTTTTCTGCACAAAAGCGATTCTGCGTACCAATGTGAACAGGCACAGAGAAGGTGCTAGCAGGGAATTCTCTGCCTGCCTTTCCCCAGTGCTCTGCAAGCTCTCCAGGACAACAGCAAATCTGGGGCTCTGTGCTTTCTTTCGTTCTGAACAAGTGTTACTGTTTTCTGCACAAAAGCGATTCTGCGAAGCAATGTGAACACTTCTGCTTCCCAGGCACAGAGAAGGTGCTAGCAGGGAATTCTCTGCCTGCCTTTCCCCAGTGCTCTGCAAGCTCTCCAGGACAACATAAAATCTGGGCCTCTGTGCTTTCTTTCGTTCTGAACAAGTGTTACTGTTTTCTGCACAAAAGCGATTCTGCGAAGCAATGTGAACACTTCTGCTTCCCAGGCACAGAGAAGGTGCTAGCAGGGAATTCTCTGCCTGCCTTTCCCCAGTGCTCTGCAAGCTCTCCAGGACAACAGCAAATCTGGGGCTCTGTGTTTTCTTTCGTTCTGAACTAGTATTACTGTTTTCTGCACAAAAGCGATTCTGCGAAGCAATGTGAACAGGCACAGAGAAGGTGCTAGCAGGGAATTCTCTGCCTGCCTTTCCCCAGTGCTCTGCAAGCTCTCCAGGACAACATAAAATCTGGGGCTCTGTGCTTTCTTTCGTTCTGAACAAGTGTTACTGTTTTCTGCACAAGAGCGATTCTGCGAAGCAATGTGAACACTTCTGCTTCCCAGGCACAGAGAAGGTGCTAGCAGGGAATTCTCTGCCTGCCTTTCCCCAGTGCTCTGCAAGCTCTCCAGGACAACAGCAAATCTGGGGCTCTGTGCTTTCTTTCGTTCTGAACAAGTGTTACTGTTTTCTGCACAAAAGCGATTCTGCGAAGCAATGTGAACACTTCTGCTTCCCAGGCACAGAGAAGGTGCTAGCAGGGAATTCTCTGCCTGCCTTTCCCCAGTGCTCTGCAAGCTCTCCAGGACAACAGCAAATCTGGGGCTCTGTGCTTTCTTTCGTTCTGAACTAGTATTACTGTTTTCTGCACAAAAGCGATTCTGCGAACCAATGTGAACAGGCACAGAGAAGGTGCTAGCAGGGAATTCTCTGCCTGCCTTTCCCCAGTGCTCTGCAAGCTCTCCAGGACAACATAAAATCTGGCGCTCTGTGCTTTCTTTCGTTCTGAACCAGTATTACTGTTTTCTGCACAAAAGCGATTCTGCGAAGCAATGTGAACACTTCTGCTTCCCAGGCACAGAGAAGGTGCTAGCAGGGAATTCTCTGCCTGCCTTTCCCCAGTGTCCTGCAAGCTCTCCAGGACAACATAAAATCTGGGGCTCTGTGCTTTCTTTCGTTCTGAACCAGTGTTACTGTTTTCTGCACAAAAGCGATTCTGCGAAGCTATGTAAACAGGCACAGAGAAGGTGCTAGCAGGGAATTCTCTGCCTGCCTTTCCCCAGTGCTCTGCAAGCTCTCCAGGACAACAGCAAATCTGGGGCTCTGTGCTTTCTTTCGTTCTGAACCAGTGTTACTGTTTTCTGCACAAAAGCGATTCTGCGAAGCAATGTGAACAGGCACAGAGAAGGTGCTAGCAGGGAATTCTCTGCCTGCCTTTCCCCAGTGCTCTTCAAGCTCTCCAGGACAACAGCAAATCTGGGGCTCTGTGCTTTCTTTCGTTCTGAACAAGTTTTACTGTTTTCTGCACAAAAGCGATTCTGCGAAGCAATGTGAACAGGCACAGAGAAGGTGCTAGCAGGGAATTCTCTGCCTGCCTTTCCCCAGTGCTCTGCAAGCTCTCCAGGACAATATAAAATCTGGCGCTCTGTGCTTTCTTTCGTTCTGAACAAGTGTTACTGTTTTCTGCACAAAAGCGATTCTGCGAAGCAATGTGAACACTTCTGCTTCCCAGGCACAGAGAAGGTGCTAGCAGGGAATTCTCTGCCTGCCTTTCCCCAGTGCTCTGCAAGCTCTCCAGGACAACAGCAAATCTGGGGCTCTGTGCTTTCTCTCATTCTGAACCAGTCTTACTGTTTTCTGCACAAAAGCGATTCTGCGAAGCAATGTGAACAGGCACAGAGAAGGTGCTAGCAGGGAATTCTCTGCCTGCCTTTCCCCAGTGCTCTGCAAGCTCTCCAGGATAATATAAAATCTGGCGCTCTGTGCTTTCTTTCGTTCTGAACAAGTGTTACTGTTTTCTGCACAAAAGCGATTCTGCGAAGCAATGTGAACACTTCTGCTTCCCAGGCACAGAGAAGGTGCTAGCAGGGAATTCTCTGCCTGCCTTTCCCCAGTGCTCTGCAAGCTCTCCAGGACAACAGCAAATCTGGGGCTCTGTGCTTTCTTTCGTTCTGAACAAGTGTTACTGTTTTCTGAACAAAAGCGATTCTGCGAAGCAATGTGAACACTTCTGCTTCCCAGGCACAGAGAAGGTGCTAGCAGGGAATTCTCTGCCTGCCTTTCCCCAGTGCTCCGCAAGCTCTCCAGGACAACAGCAAATCTGGGGCTCTGTGCTTTCTTTCGTTCTGAACCAGTATTACTGTTTTCTGCACAAAAGCGATTCTGCGTACCAATGTGAACAGGCACAGAGAAGGTGCTAGCAGGGAATTCTCTGCCTGCCTTTCCCCAGTGCTCTGCAAGCTCTCCAGGACAACAGCAAATCTGGGGCTCTGTGCTTTCTTTCGTTCTGAACAAGTGTTACTGTTTTCTGCACAAAAGCGATTCTGCGAAGCAATGTGAACACTTCTGCTTCCCAGGCACAGAGAAGGTGCTAGCAGGGAATTCTCTGCCTGCCTTTCCCCAGTGCTCTGCAAGCTCTCCAGGACAACAGCAAATCTGGGGCTCTGTGCTTTCTTTCGTTCTGAACCAGTGTTAATGTTTTCTGCACAAAAGCGATTCTGCGAAGCAATGTGAACAGGCACAGAGAAGGTGCTAGCAGGGAATTCTCTGCCTGCCTTTCCCCAGTGCTCTGCAAGCTCTCCAGGACAACAGCAAATCTGGGGCTCTGTGCTTTCTTTCGTTCTGAACAAGTGTTACTGTTTTCTGCACAAAAGCGATTCTGCGAAGCAATGTGAACACTTCTGCTTCCCAGGCACAGAGAAGGTGCTAGCAGGGAATTCTCTGCCTGCCTTTCCCCAGTGTCCTGCAAGCTCTCCAGGACAACATAACATCTGGGGCTCTGTGCTTTCTTTCGTTCTGAACCAGTGTTACTGTTTTCTGCACAAAAGCGATTCTGCGAAGCAATGTGAACAGGCACAGAGAAGGTGCTAGCAGGGAATTCTCTGCCTGCCTTTCCCCAGTGCTCTGCAAGCTCTCCAGGACAACAGCAAATCTGGGGCTCTGTGCTTTCTTTCGTTCTGAACCAGTGTTACTGTTTTCTGCACAAAAGCGATTCTGCGAAGCAATGTGAACAGGCACAGAGAAGGTGCTAGCAGGGAATTCTCTGCCTGCCTTTCCCCAGTGCTCTGCAAGCTCTCCAGGACAACAGCAAATCTGGGGCTCTGTGCTTTCTTTCGTTCTGAACAAGTTTTACTGTTTTCTGCACAAAAGCGATTCTGCGAAGCAATGTGAACAGGCACAGAGAAGGTGCTAGCAGGGAATTCTCTGCCTGCCTTTCCCCAGTGCTCTGCAAGCTCTCCAGGACAACATAAAATCTGGGGCTCTGTGCTTTCTTTCGTTCTGAACAAGTGTTACTGTTTTCTGCACAAAAGCGATTCTGCGAAGCAATGTGAACACTTCTGCTTCCCAGGCACAGAGAAGGTGCTAGCAGGGAATTCTCTGCCTGCCTTTCCCCAGTGCTCTGCAAGCTCTCCAGGACAACATAAAATCTGGGGCTCTGTGCTTTCTTTCGTTCTGAACCAGTGTTACTGTTTTCTGCACAAAAGCGATTCTGCGAAGCAATGTGAACAGGCACAGAGAAGGTGCTAGCAGGGAATTCTCTGCCTGCCTTTCCCCAGTGCTCTGCAAGCTCTCCAGGACAACAGCAAATCTGGGGCTCTGTGCTTTCTTTCGTTCTGAACAAGTTTTACTGTTTTCTGCACAAAAGCGATTCTGCGAAGCAATGTGAACAGGCACAGAGAAGGTGCTAGCAGGGAATTCTCTGCCTGCCTTTCCCCAGTGCTCTGCAAGCTCTCCAGGACAACATAAAATCTGGGGCTCTGTGCTTTCTTTCGTTCTGAACAAGTGTTACTGTTTTCTGCACAAAAGCGATTCTGCGAAGCAATGTGAACACTTCTGCTTCCCAGGCACAGAGAAGGTGCTAGCAGGGAATTCTCTGCCTGCCTTTCCCCAGTGCTCTGCAAGCTCTCCAGGACAACATAAAATCTGGGGCTCTGTGCTTTCTTTCGTTCTGAACCAGTGTTACTGTTTTCTGCACAAAAGCGATTCTGCGAAGCAATGTGAACAGGCACAGAGAAGGTGCTAGCAGGGAATTCTCTGCCTGCCTTTCCCCAGTGCTCTGCAAGCTCTCCAGGACAACAGCAAATCTGGGGCTCTGTGCTTTCTTTCGTTCTGAACAAGTGTTACTGTTTTCTGCACAAAAGCGATTCTGCGAAGCAATGTGAACACTTCTGCTTCCCAGGCACAGAGAAGGTGCTAGCAGGGAATTCTCTGCCTGCCTTTCCCCAGTGCTCTGCAAGCTCTCCAGGACAACAGCAAATCTGGGGCTCTGTGCTTTCTTTCGTTCTGAACAAGTGTTACTGTTTTCTGAACAAAAGCGATTCTGCGAAGCAATGTGAACACTTCTGCTTCCCAGGCACAGAGAAGGTGCTAGCAGGGAATTCTCTGCCTGCCTTTCCCCAGTGCTCTGCAAGCTCTCCAGGACAACAGCAAATCTGGGGCTCTGTGCTTTCTTTCGTTCTGAACCAGTGTTACTGTTTTCTGCACAAAAGCGATTCTGCGAAGCAATGTGAACAGGCACAGAGAAGGTGCTAGCAGGGAATTCTCTGCCTGCCTTTCCCCAGTGCTCTGCAAGCTCTCCAGGACAACAGCAAATCTGGGGCTCTGTGCTTTCTTTCGTTCTGAACAAGTTTTACTGTTTTCTGCACAAAAGCGATTCTGCGAAGCAATGTGAACAGGCACAGAGAAGGTGCTAGCAGGGAATTCTCTGCCTGCCTTTCCCCAGTGCTCTGCAAGCTCTCCAGGACAACATAAAATCTGGGGCTCTGTGCTTTCTTTCGTTCTGAACAAGTGTTACTGTTTTCTGCACAAAAGCGATTCTGCGAAGCAATGTGAACACTTCTGCTTCCCAGGCACAGAGAAGGTGCTAGCAGGGAATTCTCTGCCTGCCTTTCCCCAGTGCTCTGCAAGCTCTCCAGGACAACATAAAATCTGGGGCTCTGTGCTTTCTTTCGTTCTGAACCAGTGTTACTGTTTTCTGCACAAAAGCGATTCTGCGAAGCACTGTGAACAGGCACAGAGAAGGTGCTAGCAGGGAATTCTCTGCCTGCCTTTCCCCAGTGCTCTGCAAGCTCTCCAGGACAACATAAAATCTGGGGCTCTGTGCTTTCTTTCGTTCTGAACAAGTGTTACTGTTTTCTGCACAAAAGCGATTCTGCGAAGCAATGTGAACACTTCTGCTTCCCAGGCACAGAGAAGGTGCTAGCAGGGAATTCTCTGCCTGCCTTTCCCCAGTGCTCTGCAAGCTCTCCAGGACAACAGCAAATCTGGGGCTCTGTGCTTTCTTTCGTTCTGAACCAGTGTTACTGTTTTCTGCACAAAAGCGATTCTGCGAAGCAATGTGAACAGGCACAGAGAAGGTGCTAGCAGGGAATTCTCTGCCTGCCTTTCCCCAGTGCTCTGCAAGCTCTCCAGGACAACAGCAAATCTGGGGCTCTGTGCTTTCTTTCGTTCTGAACAAGTGTTACTGTTTTCTGCACAAAAGCGATTCTGCGAAGCAATGTGAACACTTCTGCTTCCCAGGCACAGAGAAGGTGCTAGCAGGGAATTCTCTGCCTGCCTTTCCCCAGTGCTCTGCAAGCTCTCCAGGACAACAGCAAATCTGGGGCTCTGTGCTTTCTTTCGTTCTGAACAAGTGTTACTGTTTTCTGAACAAAAGCGATTCTGCGAAGCAATGTGAACACTTCTGCTTCCCAGGCACAGAGAAGGTGCTAGCAGGGAATTCTCTGCCTGCCTTTCCCCAGTGCTCCGCAAGCTCTCCAGGACAACAGCAATTCTGGGGCTCTGTGCTTTCTTTCGTTCTGAACCAGTATTACTGTTTTCTGCACAAAAGCGATTCTGCGTACCAATGTGAACAGGCACAGAGAAGGTGCTAGCAGGGAATTCTCTGCCTGCCTTTCCCCAGTGCTCTGCAAGCTCTCCAGGACAACAGCAAATCTGGGGCTCTGTGCTTTCTTTCGTTCTGAACAAGTGTTACTGTTTTCTGCACAAAAGCGATTCTGCGAAGCAATGTGAACACTTCTGCTTCCCAGGCACAGAGAAGGTGCTAGCAGGGAATTCTCTGCCTGCCTTTCCCCAGTGCTCTGCAAGCTCTCCAGGACAACAGCAAATCTGGGGCTCTGTGCTTTCTTTCGTTCTGAACTAGTATTACTGTTTTCTGCACAAAAGCGATTCTGCGAACCAATGTGAACAGGCACAGAGAAGGTGCTAGCAGGGAATTCTCTGCCTGCCTTTCCCCAGTGCTCTGCAAGCTCTCCAGGACAACATAAAATCTGGGGCTCTGTGCTTTCTTTCGTTCTGAACCAGTGTTACTGTTTTCTGCACAAAAGCGACTCTGCGAAGCAATGTGAACAGGCACAGAGAAGGTGCTAGCAGGGAATTCTCTGCCTGCCTTTCCCCAGTGCTCTGCAAGCTCTCCAGGACAACAGCAAATCTGGGGCTCTGTGCTTTCTTTCGTTCTGAACCAGTGTTACTGTTTTCTGCACAAAAGCGATTCTGCGAAGCAATGTGAACAGGCACAGAGAAGGTGCTAGCAGGGAATTCTCTGCCTGCCTTTCCCCAGTGCTCTGCAAGCTCTCCAGGATAATATAAAATCTGGCGCTCTGTGCTTTCTTTCGTTCTGAACAAGTGTTACTGTTTTCTGCACAAAAGCGATTCTGCGAAGCAATGTGAACACTTCTGCTTCCCAGTTACAGAGAAGGTGCTAGCAGGGAATTCTCTGCCTGCCTTTCCCCAGTGCTCTGCAAGCTCTCCAGGACAACATAAAATCTGGGGCTCTGTGCTTTCTCTCGTTCTGAACAAGTGTTACTGTTTTCTGCACAAAAGCGACTCTGCGAAGCAATGTGAACAGGCACAGAGAAGGTGCTAGCAGGGAATTCTCTGCCTGCCTTTCCCCAGTGCTCTGCAAGCTCTCCAGGACAACAGCAAATCTGGGGCTCTGTGCTTTCTTTCGTTCTGAACCAGTATTACTGTTTTCTGCACAAAAGCGATTCTGCGTACCAATGTGAACAGGCACAGAGAAGGTGCTAGCAGGGAATTCTCTGCCTGCCTTTCCCCAGTGCTCTGCAAGCTCTCCAGGACAACAGCAAATCTGGGGCTCTGTGCTTTCTTTCGTTCTGAACAAGTGTTACTGTTTTCTGCACAAAAGCGATTCTGCGAAGCAATGTGAACACTTCTGCTTCCCAGGCACAGAGAAGGTGCTAGCAGGGAATTCTCTGCCTGCCTTTCCCCAGTGCTCTGCAAGCTCTCCAGGACAACATAAAATCTGGGGCTCTGTGCTTTCTTTCGTTCTGAACAAGTGTTACTGTTTTCTGCACAAAAGCGATTCTGCGAAGCAATGTGAACACTTCTGCTTCCCAGGCACAGAGAAGGTGCTAGCAGGGAATTCTCTGCCTGCCTTTCCCCAGTGCTCTGCAAGCTCTCCAGGACAACAGCAAATCTGGGGCTCTGTGCTTTCTTTCGTTCTGAACAAGTGTTACTGTTTTCTGCACAAAAGCGATTCTGCGAAGCAATGTGAACACTTCTGCTTCCCAGGCACAGAGAAGGTGCTAGCAGGGAATTCTCTGCCTGCCTTTCCCCAGTGCTCTGCAAGCTCTCCAGGACAACAGCAAATCTGGGGCTCTGTGCTTTCTTTCGTTCTGAACTAGTATTACTGTTTTCTGCACAAAAGCGATTCTGCGAACCAATGTGAACAGGCACAGAGAAGGTGCTAGCAGGGAATTCTCTGCCTGCCTTTCCCCAGTGCTCTGCAAGCTCTCCAGGACAACATAAAATCTGGCGCTCTGTGCTTTCTTTCGTTCTGAACCAGTATTACTGTTTTCTGCACAAAAGCGATTCTGCGAAGCAATGTGAACACTTCTGCTTCCCAGGCACAGAGAAGGTGCTAGCAGGGAATTCTCTGCCTGCCTTTCCCCAGTGTCCTGCAAGCTCTCCAGGACAACATAAAATCTGGGGCTCTGTGCTTTCTTTCGTTCTGAACCAGTGTTACTGTTTTCTGCACAAAAGCGATTCTGCGAAGCTATGTAAACAGGCACAGAGAAGGTGCTAGCAGGGAATTCTCTGCCTGCCTTTCCCCAGTGCTCTGCAAGCTCTCCAGGACAACAGCAAATCTGGGGCTCTGTGCTTTCTTTCGTTCTGAACCAGTGTTACTGTTTTCTGCACAAAAGCGATTCTGCGAAGCAATGTGAACAGGCACAGAGAAGGTGCTAGCAGGGAATTCTCTGCCTGCCTTTCCCCAGTGCTCTGCAAGCTCTCCAGGACAACAGCAAATCTGGGGCTCTGTGCTTTCTTTCGTTCTGAACAAGTTTTACTGTTTTCTGCACAAAAGCGATTCTGCGAAGCAATGTGAACAGGCACAGAGAAGGTGCTAGCAGGGAATTCTCTGCCTGCCTTTCCCCAGTGCTCTGCAAGCTCTCCAGGACAATATAAAATCTGGCGCTCTGTGCTTTCTTTCGTTCTGAACAAGTGTTACTGTTTTCTGCACAAAAGCGATTCTGCGAAGCAATGTGAACACTTCTGCTTCCCAGGCACAGAGAAGGTGCTAGCAGGGAATTCTCTGCCTGCCTTTCCCCAGTGCTCTGCAAGCTCTCCAGGATAATATAAAATCTGGCGCTCTGTGCTTTCTTTCGTTCTGAACAAGTGTTACTGTTTTCTGCACAAAAGCGATTCTGCGAAGCAATGTGAACACTTCTGCTTCCCAGGCACAGAGAAGGTGCTAGCAGGGAATTCTCTGCCTGCCTTTCCCCAGTGCTCTGCAAGCTCTCCAGGACAACAGCAAATCTGGGGCTCTGTGCTTTCTTTCGTTCTGAACAAGTGTTACTGTTTTCTGAACAAAAGCGATTCTGCGAAGCAATGTGAACACTTCTGCTTCCCAGGCACAGAGAAGGTGCTAGCAGGGAATTCTCTGCCTGCCTTTCCCCAGTGCTCCGCAAGCTCTCCAGGACAACAGCAAATCTGGGGCTCTGTGCTTTCTTTCGTTCTGAACCAGTATTACTGTTTTCTGCACAAAAGCGATTCTGCGTACCAATGTGAACAGGCACAGAGAAGGTGCTAGCAGGGAATTCTCTGCCTGCCTTTCCCCAGTGCTCTGCAAGCTCTCCAGGACAACAGCAAATCTGGGGCTCTGTGCTTTCTTTCGTTCTGAACAAGTGTTACTGTTTTCTGCACAAAAGCGATTCTGCGAAGCAATGTGAACACTTCTGCTTCCCAGGCACAGAGAAGGTGCTAGCAGGGAATTCTCTGCCTGCCTTTCCCCAGTGCTCTGCAAGCTCTCCAGGACAACAGCAAATCTGGGGCTCTGTGCTTTCTTTCGTTCTGAACCAGTGTTAATGTTTTCTGCACAAAAGCGATTCTGCGAAGCAATGTGAACAGGCACAGAGAAGGTGCTAGCAGGGAATTCTCTGCCTGCCTTTCCCCAGTGCTCTGCAAGCTCTCCAGGACAACAGCAAATCTGGGGCTCTGTGCTTTCTTTCGTTCTGAACAAGTGTTACTGTTTTCTGCACAAAAGCGATTCTGCGAAGCAATGTGAACACTTCTGCTTCCCAGGCACAGAGAAGGTGCTAGCAGGGAATTCTCTGCCTGCCTTTCCCCAGTGTCCTGCAAGCTCTCCAGGACAACATAACATCTGGGGCTCTGTGCTTTCTTTCGTTCTGAACCAGTGTTACTGTTTTCTGCACAAAAGCGATTCTGCGAAGCAATGTGAACAGGCACAGAGAAGGTGCTAGCAGGGAATTCTCTGCCTGCCTTTCCCCAGTGCTCTGCAAGCTCTCCAGGACAACAGCAAATCTGGGGCTCTGTGCTTTCTTTCGTTCTGAACCAGTGTTACTGTTTTCTGCACAAAAGCGATTCTGCGAAGCAATGTGAACAGGCACAGAGAAGGTGCTAGCAGGGAATTCTCTGCCTGCCTTTCCCCAGTGCTCTGCAAGCTCTCCAGGACAACAGCAAATCTGGGGCTCTGTGCTTTCTTTCGTTCTGAACAAGTTTTACTGTTTTCTGCACAAAAGCGATTCTGCGAAGCAATGTGAACAGGCACAGAGAAGGTGCTAGCAGGGAATTCTCTGCCTGCCTTTCCCCAGTGCTCTGCAAGCTCTCCAGGACAACATAAAATCTGGGGCTCTGTGCTTTCTTTCGTTCTGAACAAGTGTTACTGTTTTCTGCACAAAAGCGATTCTGCGAAGCAATGTGAACACTTCTGCTTCCCAGGCACAG
Organism: Strix uralensis; assembly: GCF_047716275.1. Classification (NCBI taxonomy): domain Eukaryota; kingdom Metazoa; phylum Chordata; class Aves; order Strigiformes; family Strigidae; genus Strix; species Strix uralensis. The sequence continues at coordinate 3,012,305 of NC_134001.1, read as the reverse complement.
AGAAGGTGCTAGCAGGGAATTCTCTGCCTGCCTTTCCCCAGTGCTCTGCAAGCTCTCCAGGACAACATAAAATCTGGGGCTCTGTGCTTTCTTTCGTTCTGAACCAGTGTTACTGTTTTCTGCACAAAAGCGATTCTGCGAAGCAATGTGAACAGGCACAGAGAAGGTGCTAGCAGGGAATTCTCTGCCTGCCTTTCCCCAGTGCTCTGCAAGCTCTCCAGGACAACAGCAAATCTGGGGCTCTGTGCTTTCTTTCGTTCTGAACAAGTGTTACTGTTTTCTGCACAAAAGCGATTCTGCGAAGCAATGTGAACACTTCTGCTTCCCAGGCACAGAGAAGGTGCTAGCAGGGAATTCTCTGCCTGCCTTTCCCCAGTGCTCTGCAAGCTCTCCAGGACAACAGCAAATCTGGGGCTCTGTGCTTTCTTTCGTTCTGAACAAGTGTTACTGTTTTCTGAACAAAAGCGATTCTGCGAAGCAATGTGAACACTTCTGCTTCCCAGGCACAGAGAAGGTGCTAGCAGGGAATTCTCTGCCTGCCTTTCCCCAGTGCTCCGCAAGCTCTCCAGGACAACAGCAATTCTGGGGCTCTGTGCTTTCTTTCGTTCTGAACCAGTATTACTGTTTTCTGCACAAAAGCGATTCTGCGTACCAATGTGAACAGGCACAGAGAAGGTGCTAGCAGGGAATTCTCTGCCTGCCTTTCCCCAGTGCTCTGCAAGCTCTCCAGGACAACAGCAAATCTGGGGCTCTGTGCTTTCTTTCGTTCTGAACAAGTGTTACTGTTTTCTGCACAAAAGCGATTCTGCGAAGCAATGTGAACACTTCTGCTTCCCAGGCACAGAGAAGGTGCTAGCAGGGAATTCTCTGCCTGCCTTTCCCCAGTGCTCTGCAAGCTCTCCAGGACAACAGCAATTCTGGGGCTCTGTGCTTTCTTTCGTTCTGAACCAGTATTACTGTTTTCTGCACAAAAGCGATTCTGCGAAGCAATGTGAACAGGCACAGAGAAGGTGCTAGCAGGGAATTCTCTGCCTGCCTTTCCCCAGTGCTCTGCAAGCTCTCCAGGACAACAGCAAATCTGGGGCTCTGTGCTTTCTTTCGTTCTGAACAAGTGTTACTGTTTTCTGCACAAAAGCGATTCTGCGAAGCAATGTGAACACTTCTGCTTCCCAGGCACAGAGAAGGTGCTAGCAGGGAATTCTCTGCCTGCCTTTCCCCAGTGCTCTGCAAGCTCTCCAGGACAACAGCAAATCTGGGGCTCTGTGCTTTCTCTCATTCTGAACCAGTCTTACTGTTTTCTGCACAAAAGCGATTCTGCGAAGCAATGTGAACAGGCACAGAGAAGGTGCTAGCAGGGAATTCTCTGCCTGCCTTTCCCCAGTGCTCTGCAAGCTCTCCAGGATAATATAAAATCTGGCGCTCTGTGCTTTCTTTCGTTCTGAACAAGTGTTACTGTTTTCTGCACAAAAGCGATTCTGCGAAGCAAGGTGAACACTTCTGCTTCCCAGGCACAGAGAAGGTGCTAGCAGGGAATTCTCTGCCTGCCTTTCCCCAGTGCTCTGCAAGCTCTCCAGGACAACATAAAATCTGGGGCTCTGTGCTTTCTTTCGTTCTGAACAAGTGTTACTGTTTTCTGCACAAAAGCGATTCTGCGAAGCAATGTGAACACTTCTGCTTCCCAGGCACAGAGAAGGTGCTAGCAGGGAATTCTCTGCCTGCCTTTCCCCAGTGCTCTGCAAGCTCTCCAGGACAACAGCAAATCTGGGGCTATGTGCTTTCTTTCGTTCTGAACAAGTGTTACTGTTTTCTGCACAAAAGCGATTCTACGAAGCAAGGTGAACACTTCTGCTTCCCAGGCACAGAGAAGGTGCTAGCAGGGAATTCTCTGCCTGCCTTTCCCCAGTGCTCTGCAAGCTCTCCAGGACAACATAAAATCTGGGGCTCTGTGCTTTCTTTCGTTCTGAACAAGTGTTACTGTTTTCTGCACAAAAGCGATTCTGCGAAGTAATGTGAACACGTCTGCTTCCCAGGCACAGAGAAGGTGCTAGCAGGGAATTCTCTGCCTGCCTTTCCCCAGTGTCCTGCAAGCTCTCCAGGACAACATGAAATCTGGGGCTCTGTGCTTTCTTTCGTTGTAAACAACTGTTACTGTTTTCTGCACAAAAGCGATTCTGCGAAGCAATGTGAACAGGCACAGAGAAGGTGCTAGCAGGGAATTCTCTGCCTGCCTTTCCCCAGTGCTCTGCAAGCTCTCCAGGACAACAGCAAATCTGGGGCTCTGTGCTTTCTTTCGTTCTGAACAAGTGTTACTGTTTTCTGCACAAAAGCAATTCTGCGAACCAATGTGAACAGGCACAGAGAAGGTGCTAGCAGGGAATTCTCTGCCTGCCTTTCCCCAGTGCTCTGCAAGCTCTCCAGGACAACATAAAATCTGGGGCTCTGTGCTTTCTTTCGTTCTGAACAAGTGTTACTGTTTTCTGCACAAAAGCGATTCTACGAAGCAAGGTGAACACTTCTGCTTCCCAGGCACAGAGAAGGTGCTAGCAGGGAATTCTCTGCCTGCCTTTCCCCAGTGCTCTGCAAGCTCTCCAGGACAACATAAAATCTGGGGCTCTGTGCTTTCTTTCGTTCTGAACAAGTGTTACTGTTTTCTGCACAAAAGCGATTCTGCGAAGCAATGTGAACACTTCTGCTTCCCAGGCACAGAGAAGGTGCTAGCAGGGAATTCTCTGCCTGCCTTTCCCCAGTGCTCTGCAAGCTCTCCAGGACAACATAGAATCTGGGGCTCTGTGCTTTCTTTCGTTCTGAACTAGTATTACTGTTTTCTGCACAAAAGCGATTCTGCGAAGCAATGTGAACAGGCACAGAGAAGGTGCTAGCAGGGAATTCTCTGCCTGCCTTTCCCCAGTGCTCTGCAAGCTCTCCAGGACAATATAAAATCTGGCGCTCTGTGCTTTCTTTCGTTCTGAACAAGTGTTACTGTTTTCTGCACAAAAGCGATTCTGCGAAGCAATGTGAACACTTCTGCTTCCCAGGCACAGAGAAGGTGCTAGCAGGGAATTCTCTGCCTGCCTTTCCCCAGTGCTCTGCAAGCTCTCCAGGACAACATAAAATCTGGGGCTCTGTGCTTTCTTTCGTTCTGAACAAGTGTTACTGTTTTCTGCACAAAAGCGATTCTGCGAAGCAATGTGAACACTTCTGCTTCCCAGGCACAGAGAAGGTGCTAGCAGGGAATTCTCTGCCTGCCTTTCCCCAGTGCTCTGCAAGCTCTCCAGGACAACATAAAATCTGGGGCTCTGTGCTTTCTTTCGTTCTGAACCAGTGTTACTGTTTTCTGCACAAAAGCGATTCTGCGAAGCAATGTGAACAGGCACAGAGAAGGTGCTAGCAGGGAATTCTCTGCCTGCCTTTCCCCAGTGCTCTGCAAGCTCTCCAGGACAACAGCAAATCTGGGGCTCTGTGCTTTCTTTCGTTCTGAACAAGTGTTACTGTTTTCTGCACAAAAGCGATTCTGCGAAGCAATGTGAACACTTCTGCTTCCCAGGCACAGAGAAGGTGCTAGCAGGGAATTCTCTGCCTGCCTTTCCCCAGTGCTCTGCAAGCTCTCCAGGACAACAGCAAATCTGGGGCTCTGTGCTTTCTTTCGTTCTGAACAAGTGTTACTGTTTTCTGAACAAAAGCGATTCTGCGAAGCAATGTGAACACTTCTGCTTCCCAGGCACAGAGAAGGTGCTAGCAGGGAATTCTCTGCCTGCCTTTCCCCAGTGCTCCGCAAGCTCTCCAGGACAACAGCAATTCTGGGGCTCTGTGCTTTCTTTCGTTCTGAACCAGTATTACTGTTTTCTGCACAAAAGCGATTCTGCGTACCAATGTGAACAGGCACAGAGAAGGTGCTAGCAGGGAATTCTCTGCCTGCCTTTCCCCAGTGCTCTGCAAGCTCTCCAGGACAACAGCAAATCTGGGGCTCTGTGCTTTCTTTCGTTCTGAACAAGTGTTACTGTTTTCTGCACAAAAGCGATTCTGCGAAGCAATGTGAACACTTCTGCTTCCCAGGCACAGAGAAGGTGCTAGCAGGGAATTCTCTGCCTGCCTTTCCCCAGTGCTCTGCAAGCTCTCCAGGACAACAGCAATTCTGGGGCTCTGTGCTTTCTTTCGTTCTGAACCAGTATTACTGTTTTCTGCACAAAAGCGATTCTGCGAAGCAATGTGAACAGGCACAGAGAAGGTGCTAGCAGGGAATTCTCTGCCTGCCTTTCCCCAGTGCTCTGCAAGCTCTCCAGGACAACAGCAAATCTGGGGCTCTGTGCTTTCTTTCGTTCTGAACAAGTGTTACTGTTTTCTGCACAAAAGCGATTCTGCGAAGCAATGTGAACACTTCTGCTTCCCAGGCACAGAGAAGGTGCTAGCAGGGAATTCTCTGCCTGCCTTTCCCCAGTGCTCTGCAAGCTCTCCAGGACAACAGCAAATCTGGGGCTCTGTGCTTTCTTTCGTTGTAAACAACTGTTACTGTTTTCTGCACAAAAGCGATTCTGCGAAGCAATGTGAACAGGCACAGAGAAGGTGCTAGCAGGGAATTCTCTGCCTGCCTTTCCCCAGTGCTCTGCAAGCTCTCCAGGACAACAGCAAATCTGGGGCTCTGTGCTTTCTTTCGTTCTGAACAAGTGTTACTGTTTTCTGCACAAAAGCGATTCTGCGAAGCAATGTGAACACTTCTGCTTCCCAGGCACAGAGAAGGTGCTAGCAGGGAATTCTCTGCCTGCCTTTCCCCAGTGCTCTGCAAGCTCTCCAGGACAACAGCAAATCTGGGGCTCTGTGCTTTCTTTCGTTCTGAACTAGTATTACTGTTTTCTGCACAAAAGCGATTCTGCGAACCAATGTGAACAGGCACAGAGAAGGTGCTAGCAGGGAATTCTCTGCCTGCCTTTCCCCAGTGCTCTGCAAGCTCTCCAGGACAACATAAAATCTGGGGCTCTGTGCTTTCTTTCGTTCTGAACCAGTGTTACTGTTTTCTGCACAAAAGCGATTCTGCGAAGCAATGTGAACAGGCACAGAGAAGGTGCTAGCAGGGAATTCTCTGCCTGCCTTTCCCCAGTGCTCTGCAAGCTCTCCAGGACAACAGCAAATCTGGGGCTCTGTGCTTTCTTTCGTTCTGAACCAGTGTTACTGTTTTCTGCACAAAAGCGATTCTGCGAAGCAATGTGAACAGGCACAGAGAAGGTGCTAGCAGGGAATTCTCTGCCTGCCTTTCCCCAGTGCTCTGCAAGCTCTCCAGGATAATATAAAATCTGGCGCTATGTGCTTTCCTTCGTTCTGAACAAGTGTTACTGTTTTCTGCACAAAAGCGATTCTGCGAAGCAATGTGAACACTTCTGCTTCCCAGTTACAGAGAAGGTGCTAGCAGGGAATTCTCTGCCTGCCTTTCCCCAGTGCTCTGCAAGCTCTCCAGGACAACATAAAATCTGGGGCTCTGTGCTTTCTCTCGTTCTGAACAAGTGTTACTGTTTTCTGCACAAAAGCGACTCTGCGAAGCAATGTGAACAGGCACAGAGAAGGTACTAGCAGGGAATTCTCTGCCTGCCTTTCCCCAGTGCTCTGCAAGCTCTCCAGGACAACAGCAAATCTGGGGCTCTGTGCTTTCTTTCGTTCTGAACCAGTATTACTGTTTTCTGCACAAAAGCGATTCTGCGTACCAATGTGAACAGGCACAGAGAAGGTGCTAGCAGGGAATTCTCTGCCTGCCTTTCCCCAGTGCTCTGCAAGCTCTCCAGGACAACAGCAAATCTGGGGCTCTGTGCTTTCTTTCGTTCTGAACAAGTGTTACTGTTTTCTGCACAAAAGCGATTCTGCGAAGCAATGTGAACACTTCTGCTTCCCAGGCACAGAGAAGGTGCTAGCAGGGAATTCTCTGCCTGCCTTTCCCCAGTGCTCTGCAAGCTCTCCAGGACAACATAAAATCTGGGGCTCTGTGCTTTCTTTCGTTCTGAACAAGTGTTACTGTTTTCTGCACAAAAGCGATTCTGCGAAGCAATGTGAACACTTCTGCTTCCCAGGCACAGAGAAGGTGCTAGCAGGGAATTCTCTGCCTGCCTTTCCCCAGTGCTCTGCAAGCTCTCCAGGACAACAGCAAATCTGGGGCTCTGTGCTTTCTTTCGTTCTGAACTAGTATTACTGTTTTCTGCACAAAAGCGATTCTGCGAACCAATGTGAACAGGCACAGAGAAGGTGCTAGCAGGGAATTCTCTGCCTGCCTTTCCCCAGTGCTCTGCAAGCTCTCCAGGACAACATAAAATCTGGGGCTCTGTGCTTTCTTTCGTTCTGAACCAGTATTACTGTTTTCTGCACAAAAGCGATTCTGCGAAGCAATGTGAACACTTCTGCTTCCCAGGCACAGAGAAGGTGCTAGCAGGGAATTCTCTGCCTGCCTTTCCCCAGTGCTCTGCAAGCTCTCCAGGACAACATAAAATCTGGGGCTCTGTGCTTTCTTTCGTTCTGAACAAGTGTTACTGTTTTCTGCACAAAAGCGATTCTGCGAAGCAATGTGAACACTTCTGCTTCCCAGGCACAGAGAAGGTGCTAGCAGGGAATTCTCTGCCTGCCTTTCCCCAGTGTCCTGCAAGCTCTCCAGGACAACATAAAATCTGGGGCTCTGTGCTTTCTTTCGTTCTGAACCAGTGTTACTGTTTTCTGCACAAAAGCGATTCTGCGAAGCAATGTGAACAGGCACAGAGAAGGTGCTAGCAGGGAATTCTCTGCCTGCCTTTCCCCAGTGCTCTTCAAGCTCTCCAGGACAACAGCAAATCTGGGGCTCTGTGCTTTCTTTCGTTCTGAACAAGTTTTACTGTTTTCTGCACAAAAGCGATTCTGCGAAGCAATGTGAACAGGCACAGAGAAGGTGCTAGCAGGGAATTCTCTGCCTGCCTTTCCCCAGTGCTCTGCAAGCTCTCCAGGACAACAGCAAATCTGGGGCTCTGTGCTTTCTTTCGTTCTGAACAAGTGTTACTGTTTTCTGCACAAAAGCGATTCTGCGAAGCAATGTGAACACTTCTGCTTCCCAGGCACAGAGAAGGTGCTAGCAGGGAATTCTCTGCCTGCCTTTCCCCAGTGCTCTGCAAGCTCTCCAGGACAACATAAAATCTGGGGCTCTGTGCTTTCTTTCGTTCTGAACAAGTGTTACTGTTTTCTGCACAAAAGCGATTCTGCGAAGCAATGTGAACACTTCTGCTTCCCAGGCACAGAGAAGGTGCTAGCAGGGAATTCTCTGCCTGCCTTTCCCCAGTGCTCTGCAAGCTCTCCAGGAAAACAGCAAATCTGGGGCTCTGTGCTTTCTTTCGTTCTGAACTAGTATTACTGTTTTCTGCACAAAAGCGATTCTGCGAAGCAATGTGAACAGGCACAGAGAAGGTGCTAGCAGGGAATTCTCTGCCTGCCTTTCCCCAGTGCTCTGCAAGCTCTCCAGGACAACAGCAAATCTGGGGCTCTGTGCTTTCTTTCGTTCTGAACAAGTGTTACTGTTTTCTGCACAAAAGCAATTCTGCGAAGCAATGTGAACAGGCACAGAGAAGGTGCTAGCAGGGAATTCTCTGCCTGCCTTTCCCCAGTGCTCTGCAAGCTCTCCAGGACAACATAAAATCTGGGGCTCTGTGCTTTCTTTCGTTCTGAACCAGTATTACTGTTTTCTGCACAAAAGCGATTCTGCGAAGCAATGTGAACACTTCTGCTTCCCAGGCACAGAGAAGGTGCTAGCAGGGAATTCTCTGCCTGCCTTTCCCCAGTGCTCTGCAAGCTCTCCAGGACAACAGCAAATCTGGGGCTCTGTGCTTTCTCTCATTCTGAACCAGTCTTACTGTTTTCTGCACAAAAGCGATTCTGCGAAGCAATGTGAACACTTCTGCTTCCCAGGCACAGAGAAGGTGCTAGCAGGGAATTCTCTGCCTGCCTTTCCCCAGTGCTCTGCAAGCTCTCCAGGACAACAGCAAATCTGGGGCTCTGTGCTTTCTTTCGTTCTGAACTAGTATTACTGTTTTCTGCACAAAAGCGATTCTGCGAACCAATGTGAACAGGCACAGAGAAGGTGCTAGCAGGGAATTCTCTGCCTGCCTTTCCCCAGTGCTCTGCAAGCTCTCCAGGACAACATAAAATCTGGGGCTCTGTGCTTTCTTTCGTTCTGAACCAGTATTACTGTTTTCTGCACAAAAGCGATTCTGCGAAGCAATGTGAACACTTCTGCTTCCCAGGCACAGAGAAGGTGCTAGCAGGGAATTCTCTGCCTGCCTTTCCCCAGTGCTCTGCAAGCTCTCCAGGACAACATAAAATCTGGGGCTCTGTGCTTTCTTTCGTTCTGAACAAGTGTTACTGTTTTCTGCACAAAAGCGATTCTGCGAAGCAATGTGAACACTTCTGCTTCCCAGGCACAGAGAAGGTGCTAGCAGGGAATTCTCTGCCTGCCTTTCCCCAGTGCTCTGCAAGCTCTCCAGGACAACAGCAAATCTGGGGCTCTGTGCTTTCTTTCGTTCTGAACTAGTATTACTGTTTTCTGCACAAAAGCGATTCTGCGAACCAATGTGAACAGGCACAGAGAAGGTGCTAGCAGGGAATTCTCTGCCTGCCTTTCCCCAGTGCTCTGCAAGCTCTCCAGGACAACATAAAATCTGGGGCTCTGTGCTTTCTTTCGTTCTGAACCAGTATTACTGTTTTCTGCACAAAAGCGATTCTGCGAAGCAATGTGAACACTTCTGCTTCCCAGGCACAGAGAAGGTGCTAGCAGGGAATTCTCTGCCTGCCTTTCCCCAGTGTCCTGCAAGCTCTCCAGGACAACATAAAATCTGGGGCTCTGTGCTTTCTTTCGTTCTGAACCAGTGTTACTGTTTTCTGCACAAAAGCGATTCTGCGAAGCTATGTAAACAGGCACAGAGAAGGTGCTAGCAGGGAATTCTCTGCCTGCCTTTCCCCGGTGCTCTGCAAGCTCTCCAGGACAACAGCAAATCTGGGGCTCTGTGCTTTCTTTCGTTCTGAACCAGTGTTACTGTTTTCTGCACAAAAGCGATTCTGCGAAGCAATGTGAACAGGCACAGAGAAGGTGCTAGCAGGGAATTCTCTGCCTGCCTTTCCCCAGTGCTCTTCAAGCTCTCCAGGACAACAGCAAATCTGGGGCTCTGTGCTTTCTTTCGTTCTGAACAAGTGTTACTGTTTTCTGCACAAAAGCGATTCTGCGAAGCAATGTGAACACTTCTGCTTCCCAGGCACAGAGAAGGTGCTAGCAGGGAATTCTCTGCCTGCCTTTCCCCAGTGCTCTGCAAGCTCTCCAGGACAACATAAAATCTGGGGCTCTGTGCTTTCTCTCGTTCTGAACAAGTGTTACTGTTTTCTGCACAAAAGCGACTCTGCGAAGCAATGTGAACAGGCACAGAGAAGGTGCTAGCAGGGAATTCTCTGCCTGCCTTTCCCCAGTGTCCTGCAAGCTCTCCAGGACAACAGCAAATCTGGGGCTCTGTGCTTTCTTTCGTTCTGAACCAGTGTTACTGTTTTCTGCACAAAAGCGATTCTGCGAAGCAATGTAAACAGGCACAGAGAAGGTGCTAGCAGGGAATTCTCTGCCTGCCTTTCCCCAGTGCTCTGCAAGCTCTCCAGGACAACAGCAAATCTGGGGCTCTGTGCTTTCTTTCGTTCTGAACCAGTGTTACTGTTTTCTGCACAAAAGCGATTCTGCGAAGCAATGTGAACAGGCACAGAGAAGGTGCTAGCAGGGAATTCTCTGCCTGCCTTTCCCCAGTGCTCTTCAAGCTCTACAGGACAACAGCAAATCTGGGGCTCTGTGCTTTCTTTCGTTCTGAACAAGTTTTACTGTTTTCTGCACAAAAGCGATTCTGCGAAGCAATGTGAACAGGCACAGAGAAGGTGCTAGCAGGGAATTCTCTGCCTGCCTTTCCCCAGTGCTCTGCAAGCTCTCCAGGACAACAGCAAATCTGGGGCTCTGTGCTTTCTTTCGTTCTGAACAAGTGTTACTGTTTTCTGCACAAAAGCGATTCTGCGAAGCAATGTGAACACTTCTGCTTCCCAGGCACAGAGAAGGTGCTAGCAGGGAATTCTCTGCCTGCCTTTCCCCAGTGTCCTGCAAGCTCTCCAGGACAACATGAAATCTGGGGCTCTGTGCTTTCTTTCGTTGTAAACAACTGTTACTGTTTTCTGCACAAAAGCGATTCTGCGAAGCAATGTGAACAGGCACAGAGAAGGTGCTAGCAGGGAATTCTCTGCCTGCCTTTCCCCAGTGCTCTGCAAGCTCTCCAGGACAACAGCAAATCTGGGGCTCTGTGCTTTCTTTCGTTCTGAACAAGTGTTACTGTTTTCTGCACAAAAGCGATTCTGCGAAGCAATGTGAACAGGCACAGAGAAGGTGCTAGCAGGGAATTCTCTGCCTGCCTTTCCCCAGTGCTCTGCAAGCTCTCCAGGACAACATAAAATCTGGGGCTCTGTGCTTTCTTTCGTTGTAAACAACTGTTACTGTTTTGTGCACAAAAGCGATTCTGCGAAGCAATGTGAACACTTCTGCTTCCCAGGCACAGAGAAGGTGCTAGCAGGGAATTCTCTGCCTGCCTTTCCCCAGTGCTCTGCAAGCTCTCCAGGACAACAGCAAATCTGGGGCTCTGTGCTTTCTTTCGTTCTGAACAAGTGTTACTGTTTTCTGCACAAAAGCGATTCTGCGAAGCAAGGTGAACACTTCTGCTTCCCAGGCACAGAGAAGGTGCTAGCAGGGAATTCTCTGCCTGCCTTTCCCCAGTGCTCTGCAAGCTCTCCAGGACAACATAAAATCTGGGGCTCTGTGCTTTCTTTCGTTGTAAACAACTGTTACTGTTTTCTGCACAAAAGCGATTCTGCGAAGCAATGTGAACACTTCTGCTTCCCAGGCACAGAGAAGGTGCTAGCAGGGAATTCTCTGCCTGCCTTTCCCCAGTGCTCTGCAAGCTCTCCAGGACAACAGCAAATCTGGGGCTCTGTGCTTTCTCTCATTCTGAACCAGTCTTACTGTTTTCTGCACAAAAGCGATTCTGCGAAGCAATGTGAACAGGCACAGAGAAGGTGCTAGCAGGGAATTCTCTGCCTGCCTTTCCCCAGTGCTCTGCAAGCTCTCCAGGATAATATAAAATCTGGCGCTCTGTGCTTTCTTTCGTTCTGAACAAGTGTTACTGTTTTCTGCACAAAAGCGATTCTGCGAAGCAATGTGAACACTTCTGCTTCCCAGGCACAGAGAAGGTGCTAGCAGGGAATTCTCTGCCTGCCTTTCCCCGGTGCTCTGCAAGCTCTCCAGGACAACATAAAATCTGGGGCTCTGTGCTTTCTCTCGTTCTGAACAAGTGTTACTGTTTTCTGCACAAAAGCGACTCTGCGAAGCAATGTGAACAGGCACAGAGAAGGTGCTAGCAGGGAATTCTCTGCCTGCCTTTCCCCAGTGCTCTGCAAGCTCTCCAGGACAACATAAAATCTGGCGCTCTGTGCTTTCTTTCGTTCTGAACAAGTGTTACTGTTTTCTGCACAAAAGCGATTCTGCGAAGCAATGTGAACACTTCTGCTTCCCAGGCACAGAGAAGGTGCTAGCAGGGAATTCTCTGCCTGCCTTTCCCCAGTGCTCTGCAAGCTCTCCAGGACAACAGCAAATCTGGGGCTCTGTGCTTTCTCTCATTCTGAACCAGTCTTACTGTTTTCTGCACAAAAGCGATTCTGCGAAGCAATGTGAACACTTCTGCTTCCCAGGCACAGAGAAGGTGCTAGCAGGGAATTCTCTGCCTGCCTTTCCCCAGTGCTCTGCAAGCTCTCCAGGACAACAGCAAATCTGGGGCTCTGTGCTTTCTCTCATTCTGAACCAGTCTTACTGTTTTCTGCACAAAAGCGATTCTGCGAAGCAATGTGAACACTTCTGCTTCCCAGGCACAGAGAAGGTGCTAGCAGGGAATTCTCTGCCTGCCTTTCCCCAGTGCTCTGCAAGCTCTCCAGGACAACAGCAAATCTGGGGCTCTGTGCTTTCTTTCGTTCTGAACAAGTGTTACTGTTTTCTGCACAAAAGCGATTCTGCGAAGCAATGTGAACAGGCACAGAGAAGGTGCTAGCAGGGAATTCTCTGCCTGCCTTTCCCCAGTGCTCTGCAAGCTCTCCAGGACAACATAAAATCTGGGGTTCTGTGCTTTCTTTCGTTCTGAACCAGTATTACTGTTTTCTGCACAAAAGCGATTCTGCGAAGCAATGTGAACACTTCTGCTTCCCAGGCACAGAGAAGGTGCTAGCAGGGAATTCTCTGCCTGCCTTTCCCCAGTGCTCTGCAAGCTCTCCAGGACAACATAAAATCTGGGGCTCTGTGCTTTCTTTCGTTGTAAACAAATGTTACTGTTTTCTGCACAAAAGCGATTCTGCGAAGCAATGTGAACACTTCTGCTTCCCAGGCACAGAGAAGGTGCTAGCAGGGAATTCTCTGCCTGCCTTTCCCCAGTGCTCTGCAAGCTCTCCAGGACAACATAAAATCTGGGGCTCTGTGCTTTCTTTCGTTCTGAACAAGTGTTACTGTTTTCTGCACAAAAGCGATTCTGCGAAGCAATGTGAACACTTCTGCTTCCCAGGCACAGAGAAGGTGCTAGAAGGGAATTCTCTGCCTGCCTTTCCCCAGTGCTCTGCAAGCTCTCCAGGACAACATAAAATCTGGGGCTCTGTGCTTTCTTTCGTTGTAAACAACTGTTACTGTTTTCTGCACAAAAGCGATTCTGCGAAGCAATGTGAACACTTCTGCTTCCCAGGCACAGAGAAGGTGCTAGCAGGGAATTCTCTGCCTGCCTTTCCCCAGTGCTCTGCAAGCTCTCCAGGACAACAGCAAATCTGGGGCTCTGTGCTTTCTCTCATTCTGAACCAGTCTTACTGTTTTCTGCACAAAAGCGATTCTGCGAAGCAATGTGAACAGGCACAGAGAAGGTGCTAGCAGGGAATTCTCTGCCTGCCTTTCCCCAGTGCTCTGCAAGCTCTCCAGGATAATATAAAATCTGGCGCTCTGTGCTTTCTTTCGTTCTGAACAAGTGTTACTGTTTTCTGCACAAAAGCGATTCTGCGAAGCAATGTGAACACTTCTGCTTCCCAGGCACAGAGAAGGTGCTAGCAGGGAATTCTCTGCCTGCCTTTCCCCAGTGCTCTGCAAGCTCTCCAGGACAACATAAAATCTGGGGCTCTGTGCTTTCTCTCGTTCTGAACAAGTGTTACTGTTTTCTGCACAAAAGCGACTCTGCGAAGCAATGTGAACAGGCACAGAGAAGGTGCTAGCAGGGAATTCTCTGCCTGCCTTTCCCCAGTGCTCTGCAAGCTCTCCAGGACAACATAAAATCTGGCGCTCTGTGCTTTCTTTCGTTCTGAACAAGTGTTACTGTTTTCTGCACAAAAGCGATTCTGCGAAGCAATGTGAACACTTCTGCTTCCCAGTTACAGAGAAGGTGCTAGCAGGGAATTCTCTGCCTGCCTTTCCCCAGTGCTCTGCAAGCTCTCCAGGACAACAGCAAATCTGGGGCTCTGTGCTTTCTCTCATTCTGAACCAGTCTTACTGTTTTCTGCACAAAAGCGATTCTGCGAAGCAATGTGAACACTTCTGCTTCCCAGGCACAGAGAAGGTGCTAGCAGGGAATTCTCTGCCTGCCTTTCCCCAGTGCTCTGCAAGCTCTCCAGGACAACATAAAATCTGGGGCTCTGTGCTTTCTTTCGTTCTGAACAAGTGTTACTGTTTTCTGCACAAAAGCGATTCTACGAAGCAAGGTGAACACTTGTGCTTCCCAGGCACAGAGAAGGTGCTAGCAGGGAATTCTCTGCCTGCCTTTCCCCAGTGCTCTGCAAGCTCTCCAGGACAACATAAAATCTGGGGCTCTGTGCTTTCTTTCGTTCTGAACAAGTGTTACTGTTTTCTGCACAAAAGCGATTCTGCGAAGCAATGTGAACACTTCTGCTTCCCAGGCACAGAGAAGGTGCTAGCAGGGAATTCTCTGCCTGCCTTTCCCCAGTGCTCTGCAAGCTCTCCAGGACAACAGCAATTCTGGGGCTCTGTGCTTTCTTTCGTTCTGAACCAGTGTTACTGTTTTCTGCACAAAAGCAATTCTGCGAACCAATGTGAACAGGCACAGAGAAGGTTCTAGAAGGGAATTCTCTGCCTGCCTTTCCCCAGTGCTCTGCAAGCTCTCCAGGACAACATAAAATCTGGGGCTCTGTGCTTTCTTTCGTTGTAAACAACTGTTACTGTTTTCTGCACAAAAGCGATTCTGCGAAGCAATGTGAACACTTCTGCTTCCCAGGCACAGAGAAGGTGCTAGCAGGGAATTCTCTGCCTGCCTTTCCCCAGTGCTCTGCAAGCTCTCCAGGACAACAGCAAATCTGGGGCTCTGTGCTTTCTCTCATTCTGAACCAGTCTTACTGTTTTCTGCACAAAAGCGATTCTGCGAAGCAATGTGAACAGGCACAGAGAAGGTGCTAGCAGGGAATTCTCTGCCTGCCTTTCCCCAGTGCTCTGCAAGCTCTCCAGGACAACATAAAATCTGGGGCTCTGTGCTTTCTTTCGTTCTGAACAAGTGTTACTGTTTTCTGCACAAAAGCGATTCTGCGAAGTAATGTGAACACGTCTGCTTCCCAGGCACAGAGAAGGTGCTAGCAGGGAATTCTCTGCCTGCCTTTCCCCAGTGCTCTGCAAGCTCTCCAGGACAACAGCAAATCTGGGGCTCTGTGCTTTCTTTCGTTCTGAACAAGTGTTACTGTTTTCTGCACAAAAGCGATTCTGCGAAGCAATGTGAAAACTTCTGCTTCCCAGGCACAGAGAAGGTGCTAGCAGGGAATTCTCTGCCTGCCTTTCCCCAGTGTCCTGCAAGCTCTCCAGGACAACATGAAATCTGGGGCTCTGTGCTTTCTTTCGTTGTAAACAACTGTTACTGTTTTCTGCACAAAAGCGATTCTGCGAAGCAATGTGAACAGGCACAGAGAAGGTGCTAGCAGGGAATTCTCTGCCTGCCTTTCCCCAGTGCTCTGCAAGCTCTCCAGGACAACAGCAAATCTGGGGCTCTGTGCTTTCTTTCGTTCTGAACCAGTGTTACTGTTTTCTGCACAAAAGCAATTCTGCGAACCAATGTGAACAGGCACAGAGAAGGTGCTAGCAGGGAATTCTCTGCCTGCCTTTCCCCAGTGCTCTGCAAGCTCTCCAGGACAACATAAAATCTGGGGCTCTGTGCTTTCTTTCGTTCTGAACAAGTGTTACTGTTTTCTGCACAAAAGCGATTCTGCGAAGCAATGTGAACACTTCTGCTTCCCAGGCACAGAGAAGGTGCTAGCAGGGAATTCTCTGCCTGCCTTTCCCCAGTGCTCTGCAAGCTCTCCAGGACAACATAGAATCTGGGGCTCTGTGCTTTCTTTCGTTCTGAACTAGTATTACTGTTTTCTGCACAAAAGCGATTCTGCGAAGCAATGTGAACAGGCACAGAGAAGGTGCTAGCAGGGAATTCTCTGCCTGCCTTTCCCCAGTGCTCTGCAAGCTCTCCAGGACAATATAAAATCTGGCGCTCTGTGCTTTCTTTCGTTCTGAACAAGTGTTACTGTTTTCTGCACAAAAGCGATTCTGCGAAGCAATGTGAACACTTCTGCTTCCCAGGCACAGAGAAGGTGCTAGCAGGGAATTCTCTGCCTGCCTTTCCCCAGTGCTCTGCAAGCTCTCCAGGACAACAGCAAATCTGGGGCTCTGTGCTTTCTCTCATTCTGAACCAGTCTTACTGTTTTCTGCACAAAAGCGATTCTGCGAAGCAATGTGAACACTTCTGCTTCCCAGGCACAGAGAAGGTGCTAGCAGGGAATTCTCTGCCTGCCTTTCCCCAGTGCTCCGCAAGCTCTCCAGGACAACAGCAAATCTGGGGCTCTGTGCTTTCTTTCGTTCTGAACCAGTATTACTGTTTTCTGCACAAAAGCGATTCTGCGTACCAATGTGAACAGGCACAGAGAAGGTGCTAGCAGGGAATTCTCTGCCTGCCTTTCCCCAGTGCTCTGCAAGCTCTCCAGGACAACATAAAATCTGGGGCTCTGTGCTTTCTTTCGTTCTGAACAAGTGTTACTGTTTTCTGCACAAAAGCGATTCTGCGAAGCAATGTGAACACTTCTGCTTCCCAGGCACAGAGAAGGTGCTAGCAGGGAATTCTCTGCCTGCCTTTCCCCAGTGTCCTGCAAGCTCTCCAGGACAACATAAAATCTGGGGCTCTGTGCTTTCTTTCGTTCTGAACCAGTGTTACTGTTTTCTGCACAAAAGCGATTCTGCGAAGCAATGTGAACAGGCACAGAGAAGGTGCTAGCAGGGAATTCTCTGCCTGCCTTTCCCCAGTGCTCTGCAAGCTCTCCAGGACAACAGCAAATCTGGGGCTCTGTGCTTTCTTTCGTTCTGAACCAGTGTTACTGTTTTCTGCACAAAAGCGATTCTGCGAAGCAATGTGAACAGGCACAGAGAAGGTGCTAGCAGGGAATTCTCTGCCTGCCTTTCCCCAGTGCTCTGCAAGCTCTCCAGGACAACATAAAATCTGGGGCTCTGTGCTTTCTTTCGTTCTGAACAAGTGTTACTGTTTTCTGCACAAAAGCGATTCTGCGAAGCAATGTGAACACTTCTGCTTCCCAGGCACAGAGAAGGTGCTAGCAGGAAATTCTCTGCCTGCCTTTCCCCAGTGCTCTGCAAGCTCTCCAGGACAACATAGAATCTGGGGCTCTGTGCTTTCTTTCGTTCTGAACTAGTATTACTGTTTTCTGCACAAAAGCGATTCTGCGAAGCAATGTGAACAGGCACAGAGAAGGTGCTAGCAGGGAATTCTCTGCCTGCCTTTCCCCAGTGCTCTGCAAGCTCTCCAGGACAATATAAAATCTGGCGCTCTGTGCTTTCTTTCGTTCTGAACAAGTGTTACTGTTTTCTGCACAAAAGCGATTCTGCGAAGCAATGTGAACACTTCTGCTTCCCAGGCACAGAGAAGGTGCTAGCAGGGAATTCTCTGCCTGCCTTTCCCCAGTGCTCTGCAAGCTCTCCAGGACAACAGCAAATCTGGGGCTCTGTGCTTTCTCTCATTCTGAACCAGTCTTACTGTTTTCTGAACAAAAGCGATTCTGCGAAGCAATGTGAACACTTCTGCTTCCCAGGCACAGAGAAGGTGCTAGCAGGGAATTCTCTGCCTGCCTTTCCCCAGTGCTCCGCAAGCTCTCCAGGACAACAGCAAATCTGGGGCTCTGTGCTTTCTTTCGTTCTGAACCAGTATTACTGTTTTCTGCACAAAAGCGATTCTGCGTACCAATGTGAACAGGCACAGAGAAGGTGCTAGCAGGGAATTCTCTGCCTGCCTTTCCCCAGTGCTCTGCAAGCTCTCCAGGACAACATAAAATCTGGGGCTCTGTGCTTTCTTTCGTTCTGAACAAGTGTTACTGTTTTCTGCACAAAAGCGATTCTGCGAAGCAATGTGAACACTTCTGCTTCCCAGGCACAGAGAAGGTGCTAGCAGGGAATTCTCTGCCTGCCTTTCCCCAGTGTCCTGCAAGCTCTCCAGGACAACATAAAATCTGGGGCTCTGTGCTTTCTTTCGTTCTGAACCAGTGTTACTGTTTTCTGCACAAAAGCGATTCTGCGAAGCAATGTGAACAGGCACAGAGAAGGTGCTAGCAGGGAATTCTCTGCCTGCCTTTCCCCAGTGCTCTGCAAGCTCTCCAGGACAACAGCAAATCTGGGGCTCTGTGCTTTCTTTCGTTCTGAACCAGTGTTACTGTTTTCTGCACAAAAGCGATTCTGCGAAGCAATGTGAACAGGCACAGAGAAGGTGCTAGCAGGGAATTCTCTGCCTGCCTTTCCCCAGTGCTCTGCAAGCTCTCCAGGACAACATAAAATCTGGGGCTCTGTGCTTTCTTTCGTTCTGAACAAGTGTTACTGTTTTCTGCACAAAAGCGATTCTGCGAAGCAATGTGAACACTTCTGCTTCCCAGGCACAGAGAAGGTGCTAGCAGGGAATTCTCTGCCTGCCTTTCCCCAGTGCTCTGCAAGCTCTCCAGGACAACATAAAATCTGGGGCTCTGTGCTTTCTTTCGTTCTGAACCAGTGTTACTGTTTTCTGCACAAAAGCGATTCTGCGAAGCAATGTGAACAGGCACAGAGAAGGTGCTAGCAGGGAATTCTCTGCCTGCCTTTCCCCAGTGCTCTGCAAGCTCTCCAGGACAACAGCAAATCTGGGGCTCTGTGCTTTCTTTCGTTCTGAACAAGTGTTACTGTTTTCTGCACAAAAGCGATTCTGCGAAGCAATGTGAACACTTCTGCTTCCCAGGCACAGAGAAGGTGCTAGCAGGGAATTCTCTGCCTGCCTTTCCCCAGTGCTCTGCAAGCTCTCCAGGACAACAGCAAATCTGGGGCTCTGTGCTTTCTTTCGTTCTGAACAAGTGTTACTGTTTTCTGAACAAAAGCGATTCTGCGAAGCAATGTGAACACTTCTGCTTCCCAGGCACAGAGAAGGTGCTAGCAGGGAATTCTCTGCCTGCCTTTCCCCAGTGCTCCGCAAGCTCTCCAGGACAACAGCAATTCTGGGGCTCTGTGCTTTCTTTCGTTCTGAACCAGTATTACTGTTTTCTGCACAAAAGCGATTCTGCGTACCAATGTGAACAGGCACAGAGAAGGTGCTAGCAGGGAATTCTCTGCCTGCCTTTCCCCAGTGCTCTGCAAGCTCTCCAGGACAACAGCAAATCTGGGGCTCTGTGCTTTCTTTCGTTCTGAACAAGTGTTACTGTTTTCTGCACAAAAGCGATTCTGCGAAGCAATGTGAACACTTCTGCTTCCCAGGCACAGAGAAGGTGCTAGCAGGGAATTCTCTGCCTGCCTTTCCCCAGTGCTCTGCAAGCTCTCCAGGACAACAGCAATTCTGGGGCTCTGTGCTTTCTTTCGTTCTGAACCAGTATTACTGTTTTCTGCACAAAAGCGATTCTGCGAAGCAATGTGAACAGGCACAGAGAAGGTGCTAGCAGGGAATTCTCTGCCTGCCTTTCCCCAGTGCTCTGCAAGCTCTCCAGGACAACAGCAAATCTGGGGCTCTGTGCTTTCTTTCGTTCTGAACCAGTGTTACTGTTTTCTGCACAAAAGCGATTCTGCGAAGCAATGTGAACACTTCTGCTTCCCAGGCACAGAGAAGGTGCTAGCAGGGAATTCTCTGCCTGCCTTTCCCCAGTGCTCTGCAAGCTCTCCAGGACAACAGCAAATCTGGGGCTCTGTGCTTTCTTTCGTTGTAAACAACTGTTACTGTTTTCTGCACAAAAGCGATTCTGCGAAGCAATGTGAACAGGCACAGAGAAGGTGCTAGCAGGGAATTCTCTGCCTGCCTTTCCCCAGTGCTCTGCAAGCTCTCCAGGACAACAGCAAATCTGGGGCTCTGTGCTTTCTTTCGTTCTGAACAAGTGTTACTGTTTTCTGCACAAAAGCGATTCTGCGAAGCAATGTGAACACTTCTGCTTCCCAGGCACAGAGAAGGTGCTAGCAGGGAATTCTCTGCCTGCCTTTCCCCAGTGCTCTGCAAGCTCTCCAGGACAACAGCAAATCTGGGGCTCTGTGCTTTCTTTCGTTCTGAACTAGTATTACTGTTTTCTGCACAAAAGCGATTCTGCGAACCAATGTGAACAGGCACAGAGAAGGTGCTAGCAGGGAATTCTCTGCCTGCCTTTCCCCAGTGCTCTGCAAGCTCTCCAGGACAACATAAAATCTGGGGCTCTGTGCTTTCTTTCGTTCTGAACCAGTGTTACTGTTTTCTGCACAAAAGCGATTCTGCGAAGCAATGTGAACAGGCACAGAGAAGGTGCTAGCAGGGAATTCTCTGCCTGCCTTTCCCCAGTGCTCTGCAAGCTCTCCAGGACAACAGCAAATCTGGGGCTCTGTGCTTTCTTTCGTTCTGAACCAGTGTTACTGTTTTCTGCACAAAAGCGATTCTGCGAAGCAATGTGAACAGGCACAGAGAAGGTGCTAGCAGGGAATTCTCTGCCTGCCTTTCCCCAGTGCTCTGCAAGCTCTCCAGGATAATATAAAATCTGGCGCTATGTGCTTTCCTTCGTTCTGAACAAGTGTTACTGTTTTCTGCACAAAAGCGATTCTGCGAAGCAATGTGAACACTTCTGCTTCCCAGTTACAGAGAAGGTGCTAGCAGGGAATTCTCTGCCTGCCTTTCCCCAGTGCTCTGCAAGCTCTCCAGGACAACATAAAATCTGGGGCTCTGTGCTTTCTCTCGTTCTGAACAAGTGTTACTGTTTTCTGCACAAAAGCGACTCTGCGAAGCAATGTGAACAGGCACAGAGAAGGTACTAGCAGGGAATTCTCTGCCTGCCTTTCCCCAGTGCTCTGCAAGCTCTCCAGGACAACAGCAAATCTGGGGCTCTGTGCTTTCTTTCGTTCTGAACCAGTATTACTGTTTTCTGCACAAAAGCGATTCTGCGTACCAATGTGAACAGGCACAGAGAAGGTGCTAGCAGGGAATTCTCTGCCTGCCTTTCCCCAGTGCTCTGCAAGCTCTCCAGGACAACAGCAAATCTGGGGCTCTGTGCTTTCTTTCGTTCTGAACAAGTGTTACTGTTTTCTGCACAAAAGCGATTCTGCGAAGCAATGTGAACACTTCTGCTTCCCAGGCACAGAGAAGGTGCTAGCAGGGAATTCTCTGCCTGCCTTTCCCCAGTGCTCTGCAAGCTCTCCAGGACAACATAAAATCTGGGGCTCTGTGCTTTCTTTCGTTCTGAACAAGTGTTACTGTTTTCTGCACAAAAGCGATTCTGCGAAGCAATGTGAACACTTCTGCTTCCCAGGCACAGAGAAGGTGCTAGCAGGGAATTCTCTGCCTGCCTTTCCCCAGTGCTCTGCAAGCTCTCCAGGACAACAGCAAATCTGGGGCTCTGTGCTTTCTTTCGTTCTGAACAAGTGTTACTGTTTTCTGCACAAAAGCGATTCTGCGAAGCAATGTGAACACTTCTGCTTCCCAGGCACAGAGAAGGTGCTAGCAGGGAATTCTCTGCCTGCCTTTCCCCAGTGCTCTGCAAGCTCTCCAGGACAACATAAAATCTGGGGCTCTGTGCTTTCTTTCGTTCTGAACAAGTGTTACTGTTTTCTGCACAAAAGCGATTCTGCGAAGCAATGTGAACACTTCTGCTTCCCAGGCACAGAGAAGGTGCTAGCAGGGAATTCTCTGCCTGCCTTTCCCCAGTGTCCTGCAAGCTCTCCAGGACAACATAAAATCTGGGGCTCTGTGCTTTCTTTCGTTCTGAACCAGTGTTACTGTTTTCTGCACAAAAGCGATTCTGCGAAGCTATGTAAACAGGCACAGAGAAGGTGCTAGCAGGGAATTCTCTGCCTGCCTTTCCCCAGAGCTCTGCAAGCTCTCCAGGACAACAGCAAATCTGGGGCTCTGTGCTTTCTTTCGTTCTGAACCAGTGTTACTGTTTTCTGCACAAAAGCGATTCTGCGAAGCAATGTGAACAGGCACAGAGAAGGTGCTAGCAGGGAATTCTCTGCCTGCCTTTCCCCAGTGCTCTTCAAGCTCTCCAGGACAACAGCAAATCTGGGGCTCTGTGCTTTCTTTCGTTCTGAACAAGTTTTACTGTTTTCTGCACAAAAGCGATTCTGCGAAGCAATGTGAACAGGCACAGAGAAGGTGCTAGCAGGGAATTCTCTGCCTGCCTTTCCCCAGTGCTCTGCAAGCTCTCCAGGACAACAGCAAATCTGGGGCTCTGTGCTTTCTTTCGTTCTGAACAAGTGTTACTGTTTTCTGCACAAAAGCGATTCTGCGAAGCAATGTGAACACTTCTGCTTCCCAGGCACAGAGAAGGTGCTAGCAGGGAATTCTCTGCCTGCCTTTCCCCAGTGCTCTGCAAGCTCTCCAGGACAACAGCAAATCTGGGGCTCTGTGCTTTCTTTCGTTGTAAACAACTGTTACTGTTTTCTGCACAAAAGCGATTCTGCGAAGCAATGTGAACAGGCACAGAGAAGGTGCTAGCAGGGAATTCTCTGCCTGCCTTTCCCCAGTGCTCTGCAAGCTCTCCAGGACAACAGCAAATCTGGGGCTCTGTGCTTTCTTTCGTTCTGAACAAGTGTTACTGTTTTCTGCACAAAAGCAATTCTGCGAAGCAATGTGAACAGGCACAGAGAAGGTGCTAGCAGGGAATTCTCTGCCTGCCTTTCCCCAGTGCTCTGCAAGCTCTCCAGGACAACATAAAATCTGGGGCTCTGTGCTTTCTTTCGTTCTGAACCAGTATTACTGTTTTCTGCACAAAAGCGATTCTGCGAAGCAATGTGAACACTTCTGCTTCCCAGGCACAGAGAAGGTGCTAGCAGGGAATTCTCTGCCTGCCTTTCCCCAGTGCTCTGCAAGCTCTCCAGGACAACAGCAAATCTGGGGCTCTGTGCTTTCTCTCATTCTGAACCAGTCTTACTGTTTTCTGCACAAAAGCGATTCTGCGAAGCAATGTGAACACTTCTGCTTCCCAGGCACAGAGAAGGTGCTAGCAGGGAATTCTCTGCCTGCCTTTCCCCAGTGCTCTGCAAGCTCTCCAGGACAACAGCAAATCTGGGGCTCTGTGCTTTCTTTCGTTCTGAACAAGTTTTACTGTTTTCTGCACAAAAGCGATTCTGCGAAGCAATGTGAACAGGCACAGAGAAGGTGCTAGCAGGGAATTCTCTGCCTGCCTTTCCCCAGTGCTCTGCAAGCTCTCCAGGACAACATAAAATCTGGGGCTCTGTGCTTTCTTTCGTTCTGAACAAGTGTTACTGTTTTCTGCACAAAAGCGATTCTGCGAAGCAATGTGAACACTTCTGCTTCCCAGGCACAGAGAAGGTGCTAGCAGGGAATTCTCTGCCTGCCTTTCCCCAGTGCTCTGCAAGCTCTCCAGGACAACAGCAAATCTGGGGCTCTGTGCTTTCTTTCGTTCTGAACTAGTATTACTGTTTTCTGCACAAAAGCGATTCTGCGAACCAATGTGAACAGGCACAGAGAAGGTGCTAGCAGGGAATTCTCTGCCTGCCTTTCCCCAGTGCTCTGCAAGCTCTCCAGGACAACATAAAATCTGGCGCTCTGTGCTTTCTTTCGTTCTGAACCAGTATTACTGTTTTCTGCACAAAAGCGATTCTGCGAAGCAATGTGAACACTTCTGCTTCCCAGGCACAGAGAAGGTGCTAGCAGGGAATTCTCTGCCTGCCTTTCCCCAGTGTCCTGCAAGCTCTCCAGGACAACATAAAATCTGGGGCTCTGTGCTTTCTTTCGTTCTGAACCAGTGTTACTGTTTTCTGCACAAAAGCGATTCTGCGAAGCTATGTAAACAGGCACAGAGAAGGTGCTAGCAGGGAATTCTCTGCCTGCCTTTCCCCAGTGCTCTGCAAGCTCTCCAGGACAACAGCAAATCTGGGGCTCTGTGCTTTCTTTCGTTCTGAACCAGTGTTACTGTTTTCTCCACAAAAGCGATTCTGCGAAGCAATGTGAACAGGCACAGAGAAGGTGCTAGCAGGGAATTCTCTGCCTGCCTTTCCCCAGTGCTCTTCAAGCTCTCCAGGACAACAGCAAATCTGGGGCTCTGTGCTTTCTTTCGTTCTGAACAAGTGTTACTGTTTTCTGCACAAAAGCGATTCTGCGAAGCAATGTGAACACTTCTGCTTCCCAGGCACAGAGAAGGTGCTAGCAGGGAATTCTCTGCCTGCCTTTCCCCAGTGCTCTGCAAGCTCTCCAGGACAACATAAAATCTGGGGCTCTGTGCTTTCTCTCGTTCTGAACAAGTGTTACTGTTTTCTGCACAAAAGCGACTCTGCGAAGCAATGTGAACAGGCACAGAGAAGGTGCTAGCAGGGAATTCTCTGCCTGCCTTTCCCCAGTGTCCTGCAAGCTCTCCAGGACAACAGCAAATCTGGGGCTCTGTGCTTTCTTTCGTTCTGAACCAGTGTTACTGTTTTCTGCACAAAAGCGATTCTGCGAAGCAATGTAAACAGGCACAGAGAAGGTGCTAGCAGGGAATTCTCTGCCTGCCTTTCCCCAGTGCTCTGCAAGCTCTCCAGGACAACAGCAAATCTGGGGCTCTGTGCTTTCTTTCGTTCTGAACCAGTGTTACTGTTTTCTGCACAAAAGCGATTCTGCGAAGCAATGTGAACAGGCACAGAGAAGGTGCTAGCAGGGAATTCTCTGCCTGCCTTTCCCCAGTGCTCTGCAAGCTCTACAGGACAACAGCAAATCTGGGGCTCTGTGCTTTCTTTCGTTCTGAACAAGTTTTACTGTTTTCTGCACAAAAGCGATTCTGCGAAGCAATGTGAACAGGCACAGAGAAGGTGCTAGCAGGGAATTCTCTGCCTGCCTTTCCCCAGTGCTCTGCAAGCTCTCCAGGACAACAGCAAATCTGGGGCTCTGTGCTTTCTTTCGTTCTGAACAAGTGTTACTGTTTTCTGCACAAAAGCGATTCTGCGAAGCAATGTGAACACTTCTGCTTCCCAGGCACAGAGAAGGTGCTAGCAGGGAATTCTCTGCCTGCCTTTCCCCAGTGTCCTGCAAGCTCTCCAGGACAACATGAAATCTGGGGCTCTGTGCTTTCTTTCGTTGTAAACAACTGTTACTGTTTTCTGCACAAAAGCGATTCTGCGAAGCAATGTGAACAGGCACAGAGAAGGTGCTAGCAGGGAATTCTCTGCCTGCCTTTCCCCAGTGCTCTGCAAGCTCTCCAGGACAACAGCAAATCTGGGGCTCTGTGCTTTCTTTCGTTCTGAACAAGTGTTACTGTTTTCTGCACAAAAGCGATTCTGCGAAGCAATGTGAACAGGCACAGAGAAGGTGCTAGCAGGGAATTCTCTGCCTGCCTTTCCCCAGTGCTCTGCAAGCTCTCCAGGACAACATAAAATCTGGGGCTCTGTGCTTTCTTTCGTTGTAAACAACTGTTACTGTTTTGTGCACAAAAGCGATTCTGCGAAGCAATGTGAACACTTCTGCTTCCCAGGCACAGAGAAGGTGCTAGCAGGGAATTCTCTGCCTGCCTTTCCCCAGTGCTCTGCAAGCTCTCCAGGACAACAGCAAATCTGGGGCTCTGTGCTTTCTTTCGTTCTGAACAAGTGTTACTGTTTTCTGCACAAAAGCGATTCTGCGAAGCAAGGTGAACACTTCTGCTTCCCAGGCACAGAGAAGGTTCTAGCAGGGAATTCTCTGCCTGCCTTTCCCCAGTGCTCTGCAAGCTCTCCAGGACAACATAAAATCTGGGGCTCTGTGCTTTCTTTCGTTGTAAACAACTGTTACTGTTTTCTGCACAAAAGCGATTCTGCGAAGCAATGTGAACACTTCTGCTTCCCAGGCACAGAGAAGGTGCTAGCAGGGAATTCTCTGCCTGCCTTTCCCCAGTGCTCTGCAAGCTCTCCAGGACAACAGCAAATCTGGGGCTCTGTGCTTTCTCTCATTCTGAACCAGTCTTACTGTTTTCTGCACAAAAGCGATTCTGCGAAGCAATGTGAACAGGCACAGAGAAGGTGCTAGCAGGGAATTCTCTGCCTGCCTTTCCCCAGTGCTCTGCAAGCTCTCCAGGATAATATAAAATCTGGCGCTCTGTGCTTTCTTTCGTTCTGAACAAGTGTTACTGTTTTCTGCACAAAAGCGATTCTGCGAAGCAATGTGAACACTTCTGCTTCCCAGGCACAGAGAAGGTGCTAGCAGGGAATTCTCTGCCTGCCTTTCCCCGGTGCTCTGCAAGCTCTCCAGGACAACATAAAATCTGGGGCTCTGTGCTTTCTCTCGTTCTGAACAAGTGTTACTGTTTTCTGCACAAAAGCGACTCTGCGAAGCAATGTGAACAGGCACAGAGAAGGTGCTAGCAGGGAATTCTCTGCCTGCCTTTCCCCAGTGCTCTGCAAGCTCTCCAGGACAACATAAAATCTGGCGCTCTGTGCTTTCTTTCGTTCTGAACAAGTGTTACTGTTTTCTGCACAAAAGCGATTCTGCGAAGCAATGTGAACACTTCTGCTTCCCAGGCACAGAGAAGGTGCTAGCAGGGAATTCTCTGCCTGCCTTTCCCCAGTGCTCTGCAAGCTCTCCAGGACAACAGCAAATCTGGGGCTCTGTGCTTTCTCTCATTCTGAACCAGTCTTACTGTTTTCTGCACAAAAGCGATTCTGCGAAGCAATGTGAACACTTCTGCTTCCCAGGCACAGAGAAGGTGCTAGCAGGGAATTCTCTGCCTGCCTTTCCCCAGTGCTCTGCAAGCTCTCCAGGACAACAGCAAATCTGGGGCTCTGTGCTTTCTCTCATTCTGAACCAGTCTTACTGTTTTCTGCACAAAAGCGATTCTGCGAAGCAATGTGAACACTTCTGCTTCCCAGGCACAGAGAAGGTGCTAGCAGGGAATTCTCTGCCTGCCTTTCCCCAGTGCTCTGCAAGCTCTCCAGGACAACAGCAAATCTGGGGCTCTGTGCTTTCTTTCGTTCTGAACAAGTGTTACTGTTTTCTGCACAAAAGCGATTCTGCGAAGCAATGTGAACAGGCACAGAGAAGGTGCTAGCAGGGAATTCTCTGCCTGCCTTTCCCCAGTGCTCTGCAAGCTCTCCAGGACAACATAAAATCTGGGGTTCTGTGCTTTCTTTCGTTCTGAACCAGTATTACTGTTTTCTGCACAAAAGCGATTCTGCGAAGCAATGTGAACACTTCTGCTTCCCAGGCACAGAGAAGGTGCTAGCAGGGAATTCTCTGCCTGCCTTTCCCCAGTGCTCTGCAAGCTCTCCAGGACAACATAAAATCTGGGGCTCTGTGCTTTCTTTCGTTGTAAACAAATGTTACTGTTTTCTGCACAAAAGCGATTCTGCGAAGCAATGTGAACACTTCTGCTTCCCAGTTACAGAGAAGGTGCTAGCAGGGAATTCTCTGCCTGCCTTTCCCCAGTGCTCTGCAAGCTCTCCAGGACAACATAAAATCTGGGGCTCTGTGCTTTCTTTCGTTCTGAACAAGTGTTACTGTTTTCTGCACAAAAGCGATTCTGCGAAGCAATGTGAACACTTCTGCTTCCCAGGCACAGAGAAGGTGCTAGAAGGGAATTCTCTGCCTGCCTTTCCCCAGTGCTCTGCAAGCTCTCCAGGACAACATAAAATCTGGGGCTCTGTGCTTTCTTTCGTTGTAAACAACTGTTACTGTTTTCTGCACAAAAGCGATTCTGCGAAGCAATGTGAACACTTCTGCTTCCCAGGCACAGAGAAGGTGCTAGCAGGGAATTCTCTGCCTGCCTTTCCCCAGTGCTCTGCAAGCTCTCCAGGACAACAGCAAATCTGGGGCTCTGTGCTTTCTCTCATTCTGAACCAGTCTTACTGTTTTCTGCACAAAAGCGATTCTGCGAAGCAATGTGAACAGGCACAGAGAAGGTGCTAGCAGGGAATTCTCTGCCTGCCTTTCCCCAGTGCTCTGCAAGCTCTCCAGGATAATATAAAATCTGGCGCTCTGTGCTTTCTTTCGTTCTGAACAAGTGTTACTGTTTTCTGCACAAAAGCGATTCTGCGAAGCAATGTGAACACTTCTGCTTCCCAGGCACAGAGAAGGTGCTAGCAGGGAATTCTCTGCCTGCCTTTCCCCAGTGCTCTGCAAGCTCTCCAGGACAACATAAAATCTGGGGCTCTGTGCTTTCTCTCGTTCTGAACAAGTGTTACTGTTTTCTGCACAAAAGCGACTCTGCGAAGCAATGTGAACAGGCACAGAGAAGGTGCTAGCAGGGAATTCTCTGCCTGCCTTTCCCCAGTGCTCTGCAAGCTCTCCAGGACAACATAAAATCTGGCGCTCTGTGCTTTCTTTCGTTCTGAACAAGTGTTACTGTTTTCTGCACAAAAGCGATTCTGCGAAGCAATGTGAACACTTCTGCTTCCCAGTTACAGAGAAGGTGCTAGCAGGGAATTCTCTGCCTGCCTTTCCCCAGTGCTCTGCAAGCTCTCCAGGACAACAGCAAATCTGGGGCTCTGTGCTTTCTCTCATTCTGAACCAGTCTTACTGTTTTCTGCACAAAAGCGATTCTGCGAAGCAATGTGAACACTTCTGCTTCCCAGGCACAGAGAAGGTGCTAGCAGGGAATTCTCTGCCTGCCTTTCCCCAGTGCTCTGCAAGCTCTCCAGGACAACATAAAATCTGGGGCTCTGTGCTTTCTTTCGTTCTGAACAAGTGTTACTGTTTTCTGCACAAAAGCGATTCTACGAAGCAAGGTGAACACTTGTGCTTCCCAGGCACAGAGAAGGTGCTAGCAGGGAATTCTCTGCCTGCCTTTCCCCAGTGCTCTGCAAGCTCTCCAGGACAACATAAAATCTGGGGCTCTGTGCTTTCTTTCGTTCTGAACAAGTGTTACTGTTTTCTGCACAAAAGCGATTCTGCGAAGCAATGTGAACACTTCTGCTTCCCAGGCACAGAGAAGGTGCTAGCAGGGAATTCTCTGCCTGCCTTTCCCCAGTGCTCTGCAAGCTCTCCAGGACAACAGCAATTCTGGGGCTCTGTGCTTTCTTTCGTTCTGAACCAGTGTTACTGTTTTCTGCACAAAAGCAATTCTGCGAACCAATGTGAACAGGCACAGAGAAGGTTCTAGCAGGGAATTCTCTGCCTGCCTTTCCCCAGTGCTCTGCAAGCTCTCCAGGACAACAGCAAATCTGGGGCTCTGTGCTTTCTCTCATTCTGAACCAGTCTTACTGTTTTCTGCACAAAAGCGATTCTGCGAAGCAATGTGAACAGGCACAGAGAAGGTGCTAGCAGGGAATTCTCTGCCTGCCTTTCCCCAGTGCTCTGCAAGCTCTCCAGGATAATATAAAATCTGGCGCTCTGTGCTTTCTTTCGTTCTGAACAAGTGTTACTGTTTTCTGCACAAAAGCGATTCTGCGAAGCAATGTGAACACTTCTGCTTCCCAGGCACAGAGAAGGTGCTAGCAGGGAATTCTCTGCCTGCCTTTCCCCAGTGCTCTGCAAGCTCTCCAGGACAACATAAAATCTGGGGCTCTGTGCTTTCTCTCGTTCTGAACAAGTGTTACTGTTTTCTGCACAAAAGCGACTCTGCGAAGCAATGTGAACAGGCACAGAGAAGGTGCTAGCAGGGAATTCTCTGCCTGCCTTTCCCCAGTGCTCTGCAAGCTCTCCAGGACAACATAAAATCTGGGGCTCTGTGCTTTCTTTCGTTCTGAACAAGTGTTACTGTTTTCTGCACAAAAGCGATTCTGCGAAGCAATGTGAACACTTCTCCTTCCCAGGCACAGAGAAGGTGCTAGCAGGGAATTCTCTGCCTGCCTTTCCCCAGTGCTCTGCAAGCTCTCCAGGACAACAGCAAATCTGGGGCTCTGTGCTTTCTCTCATTCTGAACCAGTCTTACTGTTTTCTGCACAAAAGCGATTCTGCGAAGCAATGTGAACACTTCTGCTTCCCAGGCACAGAGAAGGTGCTAGCAGGGAATTCTCTGCCTGCCTTTCCCCAGTGCTCTGCAAGCTCTCCAGGACAACAGCAATTCTGGGGCTCTGTGCCTTCTTTCGTTCTGAACAAGTGTTACTGTTTTCTGCACAAAAGCGATTCTACGAAGCAAGGTGAACACTTGTGCTTCCCAGGCACAGAGAAGGTGCTAGCAGGGAATTCTCTGCCTGCCTTTCCCCAGTGCTCTGCAAGCTCTCCAGGACAACAGCAAATCTGGGGCTCTGTGCTTTCTTTCGTTCTGAACAAGTGTTACTGTTTTCTGCACAAAAGCGATTCTGCGAAGCAATGTGAACACTTCTGCTTCCCAGGCACAGAGAAGGTGCTAGCAGGGAATTCTCTGCCTGCCTTTCCCCAGTGCTCTGCAAGCTCTCCAGGACAACAGCAAATCTGGGGCTCTGTGCTTTCTTTCGTTCTGAACAAGTGTTACTGTTTTCTGCACAAAAGCGATTCTGCGAAGCAATGTGAACACTTCTGCTTCCCAGGCACAGAGAAGGTGCTAGCAGGGAATTCTCTGCCTGCCTTTCCCCAGTGCTCTGCAAGCTCTCCAGGACAACAGCAAATCTGGGGCTCTGTGCTTTCTTTCGTTCTGAACAAGTTTTACTGTTTTCTGCACAAAAGCGATTCTGCGAAGCAATGTGAACACTTCTGCTTCCCAGGCACAGAGAAGGTGCTAGCAGGGAATTCTCTGCCTGCCTTTCCCCAGTGCTCTGCAAGCTCTCCAGGACAACAGCAAATCTGGGGCTCTGTGCTTTCTTTCGTTCTGAACCAGTGTTACTGTTTTCTGCACAAAAGCAATTCTGCGAACCAATGTGAACAGTCACAGAGAAGGTGCTAGCAGGGAATTCTCTGCCTGCCTTTCCCCAGTGCTCTGCAAGCTCTCCAGGACAACAGCAAATCTGGGGCTCTGTGCTTTCTTTCGTTCTGAACAAGTGTTACTGTTTTCTGCACAAAAGCGATTCTACGAAGCAAGGTGAACACTTCTGCTTCCCAGGCACAGAGAAGGTGCTAGCAGGGAATTCTCTGCCTGCCTTTCCCCAGTGCTCTGCAAGCTCTCCAGGACAACAGCAAATCTGGGGCTCTGTGCTTTCTTTCGTTCTGAACCAGTGTTACTGTTTTCTGCACAAAAGCAATTCTGCGAACCAATGTGAACAGGCACAGAGAAGGTTCTAGCAGGGAATTCTCTGCCTGCCTTTCCCCAGTGCTCTGCAAGCTCTCCAGGACAACATAAAATCTGGGGCTCTGTGCTTTCTCTCATTCTGAACCAGTGTTACTCTTTTCTGCACAAGAGCGATTCTGCGAAGCAATGGGAACACTTCTGCTTCCCAGGCACAGAGAAGGTGCTAGCAGGGAATTCTCTGCCTGCCTTTCCCCAGTGCTCTGCAAGCTCTCCAGGACAACAGCAAATCTGGGGCTCTGTGCTTTCTTTCGTTCTGAACAAGTGTTACTGTTTTCTGCACAAAAGCGATTCTGCGAAGCAATGTGAACACTTCTGCTTCCCAGGCACAGAGAAGGTGCTAGCAGGGAATTCTCTGCCTGCCTTTCCCCAGTGCTCTGCAAGCTCTCCAGGACAACAGCAAATCTGGGGCTCTGTGCTTTCTTTCGTTCTGAACCAGTGTTACTGTTTTCTGCACAAAAGCAATTCTGCGAACCAATGTGAACAGGCACAGAGAAGGTTCTAGCAGGGAATTCTCTGCCTGCCTTTCCCCAGTGCTCTGCAAGCTCTCCAGGACAACATAAAATCTGGGGCTCTGTGCTTTCTCTCATTCTGAACCAGTGTTACTCTTTTCTGCACAAGAGCGATTCTGCGAAGCAATGGGAACACTTCTGCTTCCCAGGCACAGAGAAGGTGCTAGCAGGGAATTCTCTGCCTGCCTTTCCCCAGTGCTCTGCAAGCTCTCCAGGACAACAGCAAATCTGGGGCTCTGTGCTTTCTTTCGTTCTGAACAAGTGTTACTGTTTTCTGCACAAAAGCGATTCTGCGAAGCAATGTGAACACTTCTGCTTCCCAGGCACAGAGAAGGTGCTAGCAGGGAATTCTCTGCCTGCCTTTCCCCAGTGCTCTGCAAGCTCTCCAGGACAACAGCAAATCTGGGGCTCTGTGCTTTCTCTCATTCTGAACCAGTCTTACTGTTTTCTGCACAAAAGCGATTCTGCGAAGCAATGTGAACACTTCTGCTTCCCAGGCACAGAGAAGGTGCTAGCAGGGAATTCTCTGCCTGCCTTTCCCCAGTGCTCTGCAAGCTCTCCAGGACAACAGCAATTCTGGGGCTCTGTGCCTTCTTTCGTTCTGAACAAGTGTTACTGTTTTCTGCACAAAAGCGATTCTACGAAGCAAGGTGAACACTTGTGCTTCCCAGGCACAGAGAAGGTGCTAGCAGGGAATTCTCTGCCTGCCTTTCCCCAGTGCTCTGCAAGCTCTCCAGGACAACAGCAAATCTGGGGCTCTGTGCTTTCTTTCGTTCTGAACAAGTGTTACTGTTTTCTGCACAAAAGCGATTCTGCGAAGCAATGTGAACACTTCTGCTTCCCAGGCACAGAGAAGGTGCTAGCAGGGAATTCTCTGCCTGCCTTTCCCCAGTGCTCTGCAAGCTCTCCAGGACAACAGCAAATCTGGGGCTCTGTGCTTTCTTTCGTTCTGAACAAGTTTTACTGTTTTCTGCACAAAAGCGATTCTGCGAAGCAATGTGAACAGGCACAGAGAAGGTGCTAGCAGGGAATTCTCTGCCTGCCTTTCCCCAGTGCTCTGCAAGCTCTCCAGGACAACAGCAAATCTGGGGCTCTGTGCTTTCTTTCGTTCTGAACCAGTGTTACTGTTTTCTGCACAAAAGCGATTCTGCGAAGCAATGTGAACACTTCTGCTTCCCAGGCACAGAGAAGGTGCTAGCAGGGAATTCTCTGCCTGCCTTTCCCCAGTGCTCTGCAAGCTCTCCAGGACAACAGCAAATCTGGGGCTCTGTGCTTTCTTTCGTTCTGAACAAGTGTTACTGTTTTCTGCACAAAAGCGATTCTGCGAAGCAATGTGAACACTTCTGCTTCCCAGGCACAGAGAAGGTGCTAGCAGGGAATTCTCTGCCTGCCTTTCCCCAGTGCTCTGCAAGCTCTCCAGGACAACAGCAAATCTGGGGCTCTGTGCTTTCTTTCGTTCTGAACAAGTTTTACTGTTTTCTGCACAAAAGCGATTCTGCGAAGCAATGTGAACACTTCTGCTTCCCAGGCACAGAGAAGGTGCTAGCAGGGAATTCTCTGCCTGCCTTTCCCCAGTGCTCTGCAAGCTCTCCAGGACAACAGCAAATCTGGGGCTCTGTGCTTTCTTTCGTTCTGAACCAGTGTTACTGTTTTCTGCACAAAAGCAATTCTGCGAACCAATGTGAACAGTCACAGAGAAGGTGCTAGCAGGGAATTCTCTGCCTGCCTTTCCCCAGTGCTCTGCAAGCTCTCCAGGACAACAGCAAATCTGGGGCTCTGTGCTTTCTTTCGTTCTGAACAAGTGTTACTGTTTTCTGCACAAAAGCGATTCTGCGAAGCAATGTGAACACTTCTGCTTCCCAGGCACAGAGAAGGTGCTAGCAGGGAATTCTCTGCCTGCCTTTCCCCAGTGCTCTGCAAGCTCTCCAGGACAACAGCAAATCTGGGGCTCTGTGCTTTCTTTCGTTCTGAACCAGTGTTACTGTTTTCTGCACAAAAGCAATTCTGCGAACCAATGTGAACAGGCACAGAGAAGGTTCTAGCAGGGAATTCTCTGCCTGCCTTTCCCCAGTGCTCTGCAAGCTCTCCAGGACAACATAAAATCTGGGGCTCTGTGCTTTCTCTCATTCTGAACCAGTGTTACTCTTTTCTGCACAAGAGCGATTCTGCGAAGCAATGGGAACACTTCTGCTTCCCAGGCACAGAGAAGGTGCTAGCAGGGAATTCTCTGCCTGCCTTTCCCCAGTGCTCTGCAAGCTCTCCAGGACAACAGCAAATCTGGGGCTCTGTGCTTTCTTTCGTTCTGAACAAGTGTTACTGTTTTCTGCACAAAAGCGATTCTGCGAAGCAATGTGAACACTTCTGCTTCCCAGGCACAGAGAAGGTGCTAGCAGGGAATTCTCTGCCTGCCTTTCCCCAGTGCTCTGCAAGCTCTCCAGGACAACAGCAAATCTGGGGCTCTGTGCTTTCTTTCGTTCTGAACCAGTGTTACTGTTTTCTGCACAAAAGCAATTCTGCGAACCAATGTGAACAGGCACAGAGAAGGTTCTAGCAGGGAATTCTCTGCCTGCCTTTCCCCAGTGCTCTGCAAGCTCTCCAGGACAACATAAAATCTGGGGCTCTGTGCTTTCTTTCGTTCTGAACAAGTGTTACCGTTTTCTGCACAAAAGCGATTCTGCGAAGCAATGTGAACACTTCTGCTTCCCAGGCACAGAGAAGGTGCTAGCAGGGAATTCTCTGCCTGCCTTTCCCCAGTGCTCTGCAAGCTCTCCAGGAAAACAGCAAATCTGGGGCTCTGTGCTTTCTTTCGTTCTGAACCAGTCTTACTGTTTTCTGCACAAAAGCGATTCTGCGAAGCAATGTGAACAGGCACAGAGAAGGTGCTAGCAGGGAATTCTCTGCCTGCCTTTCCCCAGTGCTCTGCAAGCTCTCCAGGACAACAGCAATTCTGGGGCTCTGTGCTTTCTTTCGTTCTGAACAAGTGTTACTGTTTTCTGCACAAAAGCGATTCTGCGAAGCAATGTGAACACTTCTGCTTCCCAGGCACAGAGAAGGTGCTAGCAGGGAATTCTCTGCCTGCCTTTCCCCAGTGCTCTGCAAGCTCTCCAGGACAACAGCAATTCTGGGGCTCTGTGCTTTCTTTCGTTCTGAACAAGTGTTACTGTTTTCTGCACAAAAGCGATTCTGCGAAGCAATGTGAACACTTCTGCTTCCCAGGCACAGAGAAGGTGCTAGCAGGGAATTCTCTGCCTGCCTTTCCCCAGTGCTCTGCAAGCTCTCCAGGACAACATAAAATCTGGCGCTCTGTGCTTTCTTTCGTTCTGAACAAGTGTTACTGTTTTCTGCACAAAAGCGATTCTGCGAAGCAATGTGAACACTTCTGCTTCCCAGGCACAGAGAAGGTGCTAGCAGGGAATTCTCTGCCTGCCTTTCCCCAGTGCTCTTCAAGCTCTCCAGGACAACAGCAAATCTGGGGTTCTGTGCTTTCTTTCGTTCTGAACCAGTATTACTGTTTTCTGCACAAAAGCGATTCTGCGAAGCAATGTGAACACTTCTGCTTCCCAGGCACAGAGAAGGTGCTAGCAGGGAATTCTCTGCCTGCCTTTCCCCAGTGCTCTGCAAGCTCTCCAGGACAACATAAAATCTGGGGCTCTGTGCTTTCTTTCGTTGTAAACAAATGTTACTGTTTTCTGCACAAAAGCGATTCTGCGAAGCAATGTGAACACTTCTGCTTCCCAGGCACAGAGAAGGTGCTAGCAGGGAATTCTCTGCCTGCCTTTCCCCAGTGTCCTGCAAGCTCTCCAGGACAACATGAAATCTGGGGCTCTGTGCTTTCTTTCGTTGTAAACAACTGTTACTGTTTTCTGCACAAAAGCGATTCTGCGAAGCAATGTGAACAGGCACAGAGAAGGTGCTAGCAGGGAATTCTCTGCCTGCCTTTCCCCAGTGCTCTGCAAGCTCTCCAGGACAACAGCAAATCTGGGGCTCTGTGCTTTCTTTCGTTCTGAACAAGTGTTACTGTTTTCTGCACAAAAGCGATTCTGCGAAGCAATGTGAACAGGCACAGAGAAGGTGCTAGCAGGGAATTCTCTGCCTGCCTTTCCCCAGTGCTCTGCAAGCTCTCCAGGACAACATAAAATCTGGGGCTCTGTGCTTTCTTTCGTTGTAAACAACTGTTACTGTTTTCTGCACAAAAGCGATTCTGCGAAGCAATGTGAACACTTCTGCTTCCCAGGCACAGAGAAGGTGCTAGCAGGGAATTCTCTGCCTGCCTTTCCCCAGTGCTCTGCAAGCTCTCCAGGACAACAGCAAATCTGGGGCTCTGTGCTTTCTTTCGTTCTGAACAAGTGTTACTGTTTTCTGCACAAAAGCGATTCTGCGAAGCAAGGTGAACACTTCTGCTTCCCAGGCACAGAGAAGGTGCTAGCAGGGAATTCTCTGCCTGCCTTTCCCCAGTGCTCTGCAAGCTCTCCAGGACAACAGCAAATCTGGGGCTCTGTGCTTTCTTTCGTTGTAAACAACTGTTACTGTTTTCTGCACAAAAGCGATTCTGCGAAGCAATGTGAACACTTCTGCTTCCCAGGCACAGAGAAGGTGCTAGCAGGGAATTCTCTGCCTGCCTTTCCCCAGTGCTCTGCAAGCTCTCCAGGACAACAGCAAATCTGGGGCTCTGTGCTTTCTCTCATTCTGAACCAGTCTTACTGTTTTCTGCACAAAAGCGATTCTGCGAAGCAATGTGAACAGGCACAGAGAAGGTGCTAGCAGGGAATTCTCTGCCTGCCTTTCCCCAGTGCTCTGCAAGCTCTCCAGGACAACATAAAATCTGGCGCTCTGTGCTTTCTTTCGTTCTGAACAAGTGTTACTGTTTTCTGCACAAAAGCGATTCTGCGAAGCAATGTGAACACTTCTGCTTCCCAGGCACAGAGAAGGTGCTAGCAGGGAATTCTCTGCCTGCCTTTCCCCAGTGCTCTGCAAGCTCTCCAGGACAACAGCAAATCTGGGGCTCTGTGCTTTCTCTCATTCTGAACCAGTCTTACTGTTTTCTGCACAAAAGCGATTCTGCGAAGCAATGTGAACACTTCTGCTTCCCAGGCACAGAGAAGGTGCTAGCAGGGAATTCTCTGCCTGCCTTTCCCCAGTGCTCTGCAAGCTCTCCAGGACAACAGCAAATCTGGGGCTCTGTGCTTTCTCTCATTCTGAACCAGTCTTACTGTTTTCTGCACAAAAGCGATTCTGCGAAGCAATGTGAACACTTCTGCTTCCCAGGCACAGAGAAGGTGCTAGCAGGGAATTCTCTGCCTGCCTTTCCCCAGTGCTCTGCAAGCTCTCCAGGACAACAGCAAATCTGGGGCTCTGTGCTTTCTTTCGTTCTGAACAAGTGTTACTGTTTTCTGCACAAAAGCGATTCTGCGAAGCAATGTGAACAGGCACAGAGAAGGTGCTAGCAGGGAATTCTCTGCCTGCCTTTCCCCAGTGCTCTGCAAGCTCTCCAGGACAACATAAAATCTGGGGTTCTGTGCTTTCTTTCGTTCTGAACCAGTATTACTGTTTTCTGCACAAAAGCGATTCTGCGAAGCAATGTGAACACTTCTGCTTCCCAGGCACAGAGAAGGTGCTAGCAGGGAATTCTCTGCCTGCCTTTCCCCAGTGCTCTGCAAGCTCTCCAGGACAACATAAAATCTGGGGCTATGTGCTTTCTTTCGTTGTAAACAAATGTTACTGTTTTCTGCACAAAAGCGATTCTGCGAAGCAATGTGAACACTTCTGCTTCCCAGGCACAGAGAAGGTGCTAGCAGGGAATTCTCTGCCTGCCTTTCCCCAGTGCTCTGCAAGCTCTCCAGGACAACATAAAATCTGGGGCTCTGTGCTTTCTTTCGTTCTGAACAAGTGTTACTGTTTTCTGCACAAAAGCGATTCTGCGAAGCAATGTGAACACTTCTGCTTCCCAGGCACAGAGAAGGTGCTAGAAGGGAATTCTCTGCC
Source organism: Strix uralensis (assembly GCF_047716275.1). Taxonomy (NCBI): domain Eukaryota; kingdom Metazoa; phylum Chordata; class Aves; order Strigiformes; family Strigidae; genus Strix; species Strix uralensis. The sequence goes on along the minus strand of NC_134001.1, from coordinate 2,975,193 downwards.
TGCCTTTCCCCAGTGCTCTGCAAGCTCTCCAGGACAACATAAAATCTGGGGCTCTGTGCTTTCTTTCGTTGTAAACAACTGTTACTGTTTTCTGCACAAAAGCGATTCTGCGAAGCAATGTGAACACTTCTGCTTCCCAGGCACAGAGAAGGTGCTAGCAGGGAATTCTCTGCCTGCCTTTCCCCAGTGCTCTGCAAGCTCTCCAGGACAACAGCAAATCTGGGGCTCTGTGCTTTCTCTCATTCTGAACCAGTCTTACTGTTTTCTGCACAAAAGCGATTCTGCGAAGCAATGTGAACAGGCACAGAGAAGGTGCTAGCAGGGAATTCTCTGCCTGCCTTTCCCCAGTGCTCTGCAAGCTCTCCAGGATAATATAAAATCTGGCGCTCTGTGCTTTCTTTCGTTCTGAACAAGTGTTACTGTTTTCTGCACAAAAGCGATTCTGCGAAGCAATGTGAACACTTCTGCTTCCCAGGCACAGAGAAGGTGCTAGCAGGGAATTCTCTGCCTGCCTTTCCCCAGTGCTCTGCAAGCTCTCCAGGACAACATAAAATCTGGGGCTCTGTGCTTTCTCTCGTTCTGAACAAGTGTTACTGTTTTCTGCACAAAAGCGACTCTGCGAAGCAATGTGAACAGGCACAGAGAAGGTGCTAGCAGGGAATTCTCTGCCTGCCTTTCCCCAGTGCTCTGCAAGCTCTCCAGGACAACATAAAATCTGGCGCTCTGTGCTTTCTTTCGTTCTGAACAAGTGTTACTGTTTTCTGCACAAAAGCGATTCTGCGAAGCAATGTGAACACTTCTGCTTCCCAGGCACAGAGAAGGTGCTAGCAGGGAATTCTCTGCCTGCCTTTCCCCAGTGCTCTGCAAGCTCTCCAGGACAACAGCAAATCTGGGGCTCTGTGCTTTCTCTCATTCTGAACCAGTCTTACTGTTTTCTGCACAAAAGCGATTCTGCGAAGCAATGTGAACACTTCTGCTTCCCAGGCACAGAGAAGGTGCTAGCAGGGAATTCTCTGCCTGCCTTTCCCCAGTGCTCTGCAAGCTCTCCAGGACAACATAAAATCTGGGGCTCTGTGCTTTCTTTCGTTCTGAACAAGTGTTACTGTTTTCTGCACAAAAGCGATTCTACGAAGCAAGGTGAACACTTGTGCTTCCCAGGCACAGAGAAGGTGCTAGCAGGGAATTCTCTGCCTGCCTTTCCCCAGTGCTCTGCAAGCTCTCCAGGACAACAGCAATTCTGGGGCTCTGTGCTTTCTTTCGTTCTGAACAAGTGTTACTGTTTTCTGCACAAAAGCAATTCTGCGAACCAATGTGAACAGGCACAGAGAAGGTTCTAGAAGGGAATTCTCTGCCTGCCTTTCCCCAGTGCTCTGCAAGCTCTCCAGGACAACATAAAATCTGGGGCTCTGTGCTTTCTTTCGTTGTAAACAACTGTTACTGTTTTCTGCACAAAAGCGATTCTGCGAAGCAATGTGAACACTTCTGCTTCCCAGGCACAGAGAAGGTGCTAGCAGGGAATTCTCTGCCTGCCTTTCCCCAGTGCTCTGCAAGCTCTCCAGGACAACAGCAAATCTGGGGCTCTGTGCTTTCTCTCATTCTGAACCAGTCTTACTGTTTTCTGCACAAAAGCGATTCTGCGAAGCAATGTGAACAGGCACAGAGAAGGTGCTAGCAGGGAATTCTCTGCCTGCCTTTCCCCAGTGCTCTGCAAGCTCTCCAGGATAATATAAAATCTGGCGCTCTGTGCTTTCTTTCGTTCTGAACAAGTGTTACTGTTTTCTGCACAAAAGCGATTCTGCGAAGCAATGTGAACACTTCTGCTTCCCAGGCACAGAGAAGGTGCTAGCAGGGAATTGTCTGCCTGCCTTTCCCCAGTGCTCTGCAAGCTCTCCAGGACAACATAAAATCTGGGGCTCTGTGCTTTCTCTCGTTCTGAACAAGTGTTACTGTTTTCTGCACAAAAGCGACTCTGCGAAGCAATGTGAACAGGCACAGAGAAGGTGCTAGCAGGGAATTCTCTGCCTGCCTTTCCCCAGTGCTCTGCAAGCTCTCCAGGACAACATAAAATCTGGCGCTCTGTGCTTTCTTTCGTTCTGAACAAGTCTTACTGTTTTCTGCACAAAAGCGATTCTGCGAAGCAATGTGAACACTTCTGCTTCCCAGGCACAGAGAAGGTGCTAGCAGGGAATTCTCTGCCTGCCTTTCCCCAGTGCTCTGCAAGCTCTCCAGGACAACAGCAATTCTGGGGCTCTGTGCCTTCTTTCGTTCTGAACAAGTGTTACTGTTTTCTGCACAAAAGCGATTCTACGAAGCAAGGTGAACACTTGTGCTTCCCAGGCACAGAGAAGGTGCTAGCAGGGAATTCTCTGCCTGCCTTTCCCCAGTGCTCTGCAAGCTCTCCAGGACAACATAAAATCTGGGGCTCTGTGCTTTCTTTCGTTCTGAACAAGTGTTACTGTTTTCTGCACAAAAGCGATTCTGCGAAGCAATGTGAACACTTCTGCTTCCCAGGCACAGAGAAGGTGCTAGAAGGGAATTCTCTGCCTGCCTTTCCCCAGTGCTCTGCAAGCTCTCCAGGACAACATAAAATCTGGGGCTCTGTGCTTTCTTTCGTTGTAAACAACTGTTACTGTTTTCTGCACAAAAGCGATTCTGCGAAGCAATGTGAACACTTCTGCTTCCCAGGCACAGAGAAGGTGCTAGCAGGGAATTCTCTGCCTGCCTTTCCCCAGTGCTCTGCAAGCTCTCCAGGACAACAGCAAATCTGGGGCTCTGTGCTTTCTCTCATTCTGAACCAGTCTTACTGTTTTCTGCACAAAAGCGATTCTGCGAAGCAATGTGAACAGGCACAGAGAAGGTGCTAGCAGGGAATTCTCTGCCTGCCTTTCCCCAGTGCTCTGCAAGCTCTCCAGGATAATATAAAATCTGGCGCTCTGTGCTTTCTTTCGTTCTGAACAAGTGTTACTGTTTTCTGCACAAAAGCGATTCTGCGAAGCAATGTGAACACTTCTGCTTCCCAGGCACAGAGAAGGTGCTAGCAGGGAATTGTCTGCCTGCCTTTCCCCAGTGCTCTGCAAGCTCTCCAGGACAACATAAAATCTGGGGCTCTGTGCTTTCTCTCGTTCTGAACAAGTGTTACTGTTTTCTGCACAAAAGCGACTCTGCGAAGCAATGTGAACAGGCACAGAGAAGGTGCTAGCAGGGAATTCTCTGCCTGCCTTTCCCCAGTGCTCTGCAAGCTCTCCAGGACAACATAAAATCTGGCGCTCTGTGCTTTCTTTCGTTCTGAACAAGTGTTACTGTTTTCTGCACAAAAGCGATTCTGCGAAGCAATGTGAACACTTCTGCTTCCCAGTTACAGAGAAGGTGCTAGCAGGGAATTCTCTGCCTGCCTTTCCCCAGTGCTCTGCAAGCTCTCCAGGACAACAGCAAATCTGGGGCTCTGTGCTTTCTCTCATTCTGAACCAGTCTTACTGTTTTCTGCACAAAAGCGATTCTGCGAAGCAATGTGAACACTTCTGCTTCCCAGGCACAGAGAAGGTGCTAGCAGGGAATTCTCTGCCTGCCTTTCCCCAGTGCTCTGCAAGCTCTCCAGGACAACATAAAATCTGGGGCTCTGTGCTTTCTTTCGTTCTGAACAAGTGTTACTGTTTTCTGCACAAAAGCGATTCTACGAAGCAAGGTGAACACTTGTGCTTCCCAGGCACAGAGAAGGTGCTAGCAGGGAATTCTCTGCCTGCCTTTCCCCAGTGCTCTGCAAGCTCTCCAGGACAACATAAAATCTGGGGCTCTGTGCTTTCTTTCGTTCTGAACAAGTGTTACTGTTTTCTGCACAAAAGCGATTCTGCGAAGCAATGTGAACACTTCTGCTTCCCAGGCACAGAGAAGGTGCTAGCAGGGAATTCTCTGCCTGCCTTTCCCCAGTGCTCTGCAAGCTCTCCAGGACAACAGCAATTCTGGGGCTCTGTGCTTTCTTTCGTTCTGAACCAGTGTTACTGTTTTCTGCACAAAAGCAATTCTGCGAACCAATGTGAACAGGCACAGAGAAGGTTCTAGAAGGGAATTCTCTGCCTGCCTTTCCCCAGTGCTCTGCAAGCTCTCCAGGACAACATAAAATCTGGGGCTCTGTGCTTTCTTTCGTTGTAAACAACTGTTACTGTTTTCTGCACAAAAGCGATTCTGCGAAGCAATGTGAACACTTCTGCTTCCCAGGCACAGAGAAGGTGCTAGCAGGGAATTCTCTGCCTGCCTTTCCCCAGTGCTCTGCAAGCTCTCCAGGACAACAGCAAATCTGGGGCTCTGTGCTTTCTCTCATTCTGAACCAGTCTTACTGTTTTCTGCACAAAAGCGATTCTGCGAAGCAATGTGAACAGGCACAGAGAAGGTGCTAGCAGGGAATTCTCTGCCTGCCTTTCCCCAGTGCTCTGCAAGCTCTCCAGGACAACATAAAATCTGGGGCTCTGTGCTTTCTTTCGTTCTGAACAAGTGTTACTGTTTTCTGCACAAAAGCGACTCTGCGAAGCAATGTGAACAGGCACAGAGAAGGTGCTAGCAGGGAATTCTCTGCCTGCCTTTCCCCAGTGCTCTGCAAGCTCTCCAGGACAACATAAAATCTGGCGCTCTGTGCTTTCTTTCGTTCTGAACAAGTGTTACTGTTTTCTGCACAAAAGCGATTCTGCGAAGCAATGTGAACACTTCTCCTTCCCAGGCACAGAGAAGGTGCTAGCAGGGAATTCTCTGCCTGCCTTTCCCCAGTGCTCTGCAAGCTCTCCAGGACAACAGCAAATCTGGGGCTCTGTGCTTTCTCTCATTCTGAACCAGTCTTACTGTTTTCTGCACAAAAGCGATTCTGCGAAGCAATGTGAACACTTCTGCTTCCCAGGCACAGAGAAGGTGCTAGCAGGGAATTCTCTGCCTGCCTTTCCCCAGTGCTCTGCAAGCTCTCCAGGACAACAGCAATTCTGGGGCTCTGTGCCTTCTTTCGTTCTGAACAAGTGTTACTGTTTTCTGCACAAAAGCGATTCTACGAAGCAAGGTGAACACTTGTGCTTCCCAGGCACAGAGAAGGTGCTAGCAGGGAATTCTCTGCCTGCCTTTCCCCAGTGCTCTGCAAGCTCTCCAGGACAACAGCAAATCTGGGGCTCTGTGCTTTCTTTCGTTCTGAACAAGTGTTACTGTTTTCTGCACAAAAGCGATTCTGCGAAGCAATGTGAACACTTCTGCTTCCCAGGCACAGAGAAGGTGCTAGCAGGGAATTCTCTGCCTGCCTTTCCCCAGTGCTCTGCAAGCTCTCCAGGACAACAGCAAATCTGGGGCTCTGTGCTTTCTTTCGTTCTGAACAAGTTTTACTGTTTTCTGCACAAAAGCGATTCTGCGAAGCAATGTGAACAGGCACAGAGAAGGTGCTAGCAGGGAATTCTCTGCCTGCCTTTCCCCAGTGCTCTGCAAGCTCTCCAGGACAACAGCAAATCTGGGGCTCTGTGCTTTCTTTCGTTCTGAACAAGTGTTACTGTTTTCTGCACAAAAGCGATTCTGCGAAGCAATGTGAACACTTCTGCTTCCCAGGCACAGAGAAGGTGCTAGCAGGGAATTCTCTGCCTGCCTTTCCCCAGTGCTCTGCAAGCTCTCCAGGACAACAGCAAATCTGGGGCTCTGTGCTTTCTTTCGTTCTGAACAAGTGTTACTGTTTTCTGCACAAAAGCGATTCTGCGAAGCAATGTGAACACTTCTGCTTCCCAGGCACAGAGAAGGTGCTAGCAGGGAATTCTCTGCCTGCCTTTCCCCAGTGCTCTGCAAGCTCTCCAGGACAACAGCAAATCTGGGGCTCTGTGCTTTCTTTCGTTCTGAACAAGTTTTACTGTTTTCTGCACAAAAGCGATTCTGCGAAGCAATGTGAACACTTCTGCTTCCCAGGCACAGAGAAGGTGCTAGCAGGGAATTCTCTGCCTGCCTTTCCCCAGTGCTCTGCAAGCTCTCCAGGACAACAGCAAATCTGGGGCTCTGTGCTTTCTTTCGTTCTGAACCAGTGTTACTGTTTTCTGCACAAAAGCAATTCTGCGAACCAATGTGAACAGTCACAGAGAAGGTGCTAGCAGGGAATTCTCTGCCTGCCTTTCCCCAGTGCTCTGCAAGCTCTCCAGGACAACAGCAAATCTGGGGCTCTGTGCTTTCTTTCGTTCTGAACAAGTGTTACTGTTTTCTGCACAAAAGCGATTCTACGAAGCAAGGTGAACACTTCTGCTTCCCAGGCACAGAGAAGGTGCTAGCAGGGAATTCTCTGCCTGCCTTTCCCCAGTGCTCTGCAAGCTCTCCAGGACAACAGCAAATCTGGGGCTCTGTGCTTTCTTTCGTTCTGAACCAGTGTTACTGTTTTCTGCACAAAAGCAATTCTGCGAACCAATGTGAACAGGCACAGAGAAGGTTCTAGCAGGGAATTCTCTGCCTGCCTTTCCCCAGTGCTCTGCAAGCTCTCCAGGACAACATAAAATCTGGGGCTCTGTGCTTTCTCTCATTCTGAACCAGTCTTACTCTTTTCTGCACAAGAGCGATTCTGCGAAGCAATGGGAACACTTCTGCTTCCCAGGCACAGAGAAGGTGCTAGCAGGGAATTCTCTGCCTGCCTTTCCCCAGTGCTCTGCAAGCTCTCCAGGACAACAGCAAATCTGGGGCTCTGTGCTTTCTTTCGTTCTGAACAAGTGTTACTGTTTTCTGCACAAAAGCGATTCTGCGAAGCAATGTGAACACTTCTGCTTCCCAGGCACAGAGAAGGTGCTAGCAGGGAATTCTCTGCCTGCCTTTCCCCAGTGCTCTGCAAGCTCTCCAGGACAACAGCAAATCTGGGGCTCTGTGCTTTCTTTCGTTCTGAACCAGTGTTAGTGTTTTCTGCACAAAAGCAATTCTGCGAACCAATGTGAACAGGCACAGAGAAGGTTCTAGCAGGGAATTCTCTGCCTGCCTTTCCCCAGTGCTCTGCAAGCTCTCCAGGACAACATAAAATCTGGGGCTCTGTGCTTTCTTTCGTTCTGAACAAGTGTTACCGTTTTCTGCACAAAAGCGATTCTGCGAAGCAATGTGAACACTTCTGCTTCCCAGGCACAGAGAAGGTGCTAGCAGGGAATTCTCTGCCTGCCTTTCCCCAGTGCTCTGCAAGCTCTCCAGGAAAACAGCAAATCTGGGGCTCTGTGCTTTCTTTCGTTCTGAACCAGTCTTGATGTTTTCTGCACAAAAGCGATTCTGCGAAGCAATGTGAACAGGCACAGAGAAGGTGCTAGCAGGGAATTCTCTGCCTGCCTTTCCCCAGTGCTCTGCAAGCTCTCCAGGACAACAGCAATTCTGGGGCTCTGTGCTTTCTTTCGTTCTGAACAAGTGTTACTGTTTTCTGCACAAAAGCGATTCTGCGAAGCAATGTGAACACTTCTGCTTCCCAGGCACAGAGAAGGTGCTAGCAGGGAATTCTCTGCCTGCCTTTCCCCAGTGCTCTGCAAGCTCTCCAGGACAACAGCAAATCTGGGGCTCTGTGCTTTCTTTCGTTCTGAACAAGTGTTACTGTTTTCTGCACAAAAGCGATTCTGCGAAGCAAGGTGAACACTTCTGCTTCCCAGGCACAGAGAAGGTGCTAGCAGGGAATTCTCTGCCTGCCTTTCCCCAGTGCTCTGCAAGCTCTCCAGGACAACAGCAAATCTGGGGCTCTGTGCTTTCTTTCGTTGTAAACAACTGTTACTGTTTTCTGCACAAAAGCGATTCTGCGAAGCAATGTGAACAGGCACAGAGAAGGTGCTAGCAGGGAATTCTCTGCCTGCCTTTCCCCAGTGCTCTGCAAGCTCTCCAGGACAACAGCAAATCTGGGGCTCTGTGCTTTCTTTCGTTCTGAACAAGTGTTACTGTTTTCTGCACAAAAGCGATTCTGCGAAGCAATGTGAACAGGCACAGAGAAGGTGCTAGCAGGGAATTCTCTGCCTGCCTTTCCCCAGTGCTCTGCAAGCTCTCCAGGACAACATAAAATCTGGGGCTCTGTGCTTTCTTTCGTTGTAAACAACTGTTACTGTTTTCTGCACAAAAGCGATTCTGCGAAGCAATGTGAACACTTCTGCTTCCCAGGCACAGAGAAGGTGCTAGCAGGGAATTCTCTGCCTGCCTTTCCCCAGTGCTCTGCAAGCTCTCCAGGACAACAGCAAATCTGGGGCTCTGTGCTTTCTTTCGTTCTGAACAAGTGTTACTGTTTTCTGCACAAAAGCGATTCTGCGAAGCAAGGTGAACACTTCTGCTTCCCAGGCACAGAGAAGGTGCTAGCAGGGAATTCTCTGCCTGCCTTTCCCCAGTGCTCTGCAAGCTCTCCAGGACAACATAAAATCTGGCGCTCTGTGCTTTCTTTCGTTGTAAACAACTGTTACTGTTTTCTGCACAAAAGCGATTCTGCGAAGCAATGTGAACACTTCTGCTTCCCAGGCACAGAGAAGGTGCTAGCAGGGAATTCTCTGCCTGCCTTTCCCCAGTGCTCTGCAAGCTCTCCAGGACAACAGCAAATCTGGGGCTCTGTGCTTTCTCTCATTCTGAACCAGTCTTACTGTTTTCTGCACAAAAGCGATTCTGCGAAGCAATGTGAACAGGCACAGAGAAGGTGCTAGCAGGGAATTCTCTGCCTGCCTTTCCCCAGTGCTCTGCAAGCTCTCCAGGATAATATAAAATCTGGGGCTCTGTGCTTTCTTTCGTTCTGAACAAGTGTTACTGTTTTCTGCACAAAAGCGATTCTGCGAAGCAATGTGAACACTTCTGCTTCCCAGGCACAGAGAAGGTGCTAGCAGGGAATTCTCTGCCTGCCTTTCCCCGGTGCTCTGCAAGCTCTCCAGGACAACATAAAATCTGGGGCTCTGTGCTTTCTCTCGTTCTGAACAAGTGTTACTGTTTTCTGCACAAAAGCGACTCTGCGAAGCAATGTGAACAGGCACAGAGAAGGTGCTAGCAGGGAATTCTCTGCCTGCCTTTCCCCAGTGCTCTGCAAGCTCTCCAGGACAACATAAAATCTGGCGCTCTGTGCTTTCTTTCGTTCTGAACAAGTGTTACTGTTTTCTGCACAAAAGCGATTCTGCGAAGCAATGTGAACACTTCTGCTTCCCAGGCACAGAGAAGGTGCTAGCAGGGAATTCTCTGCCTGCCTTTCCCCAGTGCTCTGCAAGCTCTCCAGGACAACAGCAAATCTGGGGCTCTGTGCTTTCTCTCATTCTGAACCAGTCTTACTGTTTTCTGCACAAAAGCGATTCTGCGAAGCAATGTGAACACTTCTGCTTCCCAGGCACAGAGAAGGTGCTAGCAGGGAATTCTCTGCCTGCCTTTCCCCAGTGCTCTGCAAGCTCTCCAGGACAACAGCAAATCTGGGGCTCTGTGCTTTCTCTCATTCTGAACCAGTCTTACTGTTTTCTGCACAAAAGCGATTCTGCGAAGCAATGTGAACACTTCTGCTTCCCAGGCACAGACAAGGTGCTAGCAGGGAATTCTCTGCCTGCCTTTCCCCAGTGCTCTGCAAGCTCTCCAGGACAACAGCAAATCTGGGGCTCTGTGCTTTCTTTCGTTCTGAACAAGTGTTACTGTTTTCTGCACAAAAGCGATTCTGCGAAGCAATGTGAACAGGCACAGAGAAGGTGCTAGCAGGGAATTCTCTGCCTGCCTTTCCCCAGTGCTCTGCAAGCTCTCCAGGACAACATAAAATCTGGGGTTCTGTGCTTTCTTTCGTTCTGAACCAGTATTACTGTTTTCTGCACAAAAGCGATTCTGCGAAGCAATGTGAACACTTCTGCTTCCCAGGCACAGAGAAGGTGCTAGCAGGGAATTCTCTGCCTGCCTTTCCCCAGTGCTCTGCAAGCTCTCCAGGACAACATAAAATCTGGGGCTCTGTGCTTTCTTTCGTTGTAAACAAATGTTACTGTTTTCTGCACAAAAGCGATTCTGCGAAGCAATGTGAACACTTCTGCTTCCCAGGCACAGAGAAGGTGCTAGCAGGGAATTCTCTGCCTGCCTTTCCCCAGTGCTCTGCAAGCTCTCCAGGACAACATAAAATCTGGGGCTCTGTGCTTTCTTTCGTTCTGAACAAGTGTTACTGTTTTCTGCACAAAAGCGATTCTGCGAAGCAATGTGAACACTTCTGCTTCCCAGGCACAGAGAAGGTGCTAGAAGGGAATTCTCTGCCTGCCTTTCCCCAGTGCTCTGCAAGCTCTCCAGGACAACATAAAATCTGGGGCTCTGTGCTTTCTTTCGTTGTAAACAACTGTTACTGTTTTCTGCACAAAAGCGATTCTGCGAAGCAATGTGAACACTTCTGCTTCCCAGGCACAGAGAAGGTGCTAGCAGGGAATTCTCTGCCTGCCTTTCCCCAGTGCTCTGCAAGCTCTCCAGGACAACAGCAAATCTGGGGCTCTGTGCTTTCTCTCATTCTGAACCAGTCTTACTGTTTTCTGCACAAAAGCGATTCTGCGAAGCAATGTGAACAGGCACAGAGAAGGTGCTAGCAGGGAATTCTCTGCCTGCCTTTCCCCAGTGCTCTGCAAGCTCTCCAGGATAATATAAAATCTGGCGCTCTGTGCTTTCTTTCGTTCTGAACAAGTGTTACTGTTTTCTGCACAAAAGCGATTCTGCGAAGCAATGTGAACACTTCTGCTTCCCAGGCACAGAGAAGGTGCTAGCAGGGAATTCTCTGCCTGCCTTTCCCCAGTGCTCTGCAAGCTCTCCAGGACAACATAAAATCTGGGGCTCTGTGCTTTCTCTCGTTCTGAACAAGTGTTACTGTTTTCTGCACAAAAGCGACTCTGCGAAGCAATGTGAACAGGCACAGAGAAGGTGCTAGCAGGGAATTCTCTGCCTGCCTTTCCCCAGTGCTCTGCAAGCTCTCCAGGACAACATAAAATCTGGCGCTCTGTGCTTTCTTTCGTTCTGAACAAGTGTTACTGTTTTCTGCACAAAAGCGATTCTGCGAAGCAATGTGAACACTTCTGCTTCCCAGGCACAGAGAAGGTGCTAGCAGGGAATTCTCTGCCTGCCTTTCCCCAGTGCTCTGCAAGCTCTCCAGGACAACAGCAAATCTGGGGCTCTGTGCTTTCTCTCATTCTGAACCAGTCTTACTGTTTTCTGCACAAAAGCGATTCTGCGAAGCAATGTGAACACTTCTGCTTCCCAGGCACAGAGAAGGTGCTAGCAGGGAATTCTCTGCCTGCCTTTCCCCAGTGCTCTGCAAGCTCTCCAGGACAACATAAAATCTGGGGCTCTGTGCTTTCTTTCGTTCTGAACAAGTGTTACTGTTTTCTGCACAAAAGCGATTCTACGAAGCAAGGTGAACACTTGTGCTTCCCAGGCACAGAGAAGGTGCTAGCAGGGAATTCTCTGCCTGCCTTTCCCCAGTGCTCTGCAAGCTCTCCAGGACAACAGCAATTCTGGGGCTCTGTGCTTTCTTTCGTTCTGAACAAGTGTTACTGTTTTCTGCACAAAAGCGATTCTGCGAAGCAATGTGAACACTTCTGCTTCCCAGGCACAGAGAAGGTGCTAGCAGGGAATTCTCTGCCTGCCTTTCCCCAGTGCTCTGCAAGCTCTCCAGGACAACATAAAATCTGGCGCTCTGTGCTTTCTTTCGTTCTGAACAAGTGTTACTGTTTTCTGCACAAAAGCGATTCTGCGAAGCAATGTGAACACTTCTGCTTCCCAGGCACAGAGAAGGTGCTAGCAGGGAATTCTCTGCCTGCCTTTCCCCAGTGCTCTTCAAGCTCTCCAGGACAACAGCAAATCTGGGGCTCTGTGCTTTCTTTCGTTCTGAACCAGTCTTACTGTTTTCTGCACAAAAGCGATTCTGCGAAGCAATGTGAACAGGCACAGAGAAGGTGCTAGCAGGGAATTCTCTGCCTGCCTTTCCCCAGTGCTCTGCAAGCTCTCCAGGACAACAGCAAATCTGGGGCTCTGTGCTTTCTTTCGTTCTGAACAAGTGTTACTGTTTTCTGCACAAAAGCGATTCTGCGAAGCAATGTGAACACTTCTGCTTCCCAGGCACAGAGAAGGTGCTAGCAGGGAATTCTCTGCCTGCCTTTCCCCAGTGTCCTGCAAGCTCTCCAGGACAACATGAAATCTGGGGCTCTGTGCTTTCTTTCGTTGTAAACAACTGTTACTGTTTTCTGCACAAAAGCGATTCTGCGAAGCAATGTGAACAGGCACAGAGAAGGTGCTAGCAGGGAATTCTCTGCCTGCCTTTCCCCAGTGCTCTGCAAGCTCTCCAGGACAACAGCAAATCTGGGGCTCTGTGCTTTCTTTCGTTCTGAACTAGTATTACTGTTTTCTGCACAAAAGCGATTCTGCGAACCAATGTGAACAGGCACAGAGAAGGTTCTAGCAGGGAATTCTCTGCCTGCCTTTCCCCAGTGCTCTGCAAGCTCTCCAGGACAACATAAAATCTGGGGCTCTGTGCTTTCTTTCGTTGTAAACAACTGTTACTGTTTTCTGCACAAAAGCGATTCTGCGAAGCAATGTGAACACTTCTGCTTCCCAGGCACAGAGAAGGTGCTAGCAGGGAATTCTCTGCCTGCCTTTCCCCAGTGCTCTGCAAGCTCTCCAGGACAACAGCAAATCTGGGGCTCTGTGCTTTCTTTCGTTCTGAACAAGTGTTACTGTTTTCTGCACAAAAGCGATTCTGCGAAGCAAGGTGAACACTTCTGCTTCCCAGGCACAGAGAAGGTGCTAGCAGGGAATTCTCTGCCTGCCTTTCCCCAGTGCTCTGCAAGCTCTCCAGGACAACATAAAATCTGGCGCTCTGTGCTTTCTTTCGTTGTAAACAACTGTTACTGTTTTCTGCACAAAAGCGATTCTGCGAAGCAATGTGAACACTTCTGCTTCCCAGGCACAGAGAAGGTGCTAGCAGGGAATTCTCTGCCTGCCTTTCCCCAGTGCTCTGCAAGCTCTCCAGGACAACAGCAAATCTGGGGCTCTGTGCTTTCTCTCATTCTGAACCAGTCTTACTGTTTTCTGCACAAAAGCGATTCTGCGAAGCAATGTGAACAGGCACAGAGAAGGTGCTAGCAGGGAATTCTCTGCCTGCCTTTCCCCAGTGCTCTGCAAGCTCTCCAGGATAATATAAAATCTGGGGCTCTGTGCTTTCTTTCGTTCTGAACAAGTGTTACTGTTTTCTGCACAAAAGCGATTCTGCGAAGCAATGTGAACACTTCTGCTTCCCAGGCACAGAGAAGGTGCTAGCAGGGAATTCTCTGCCTGCCTTTCCCCGGTGCTCTGCAAGCTCTCCAGGACAACATAAAATCTGGGGCTCTGTGCTTTCTCTCGTTCTGAACAAGTGTTACTGTTTTCTGCACAAAAGCGACTCTGCGAAGCAATGTGAACAGGCACAGAGAAGGTGCTAGCAGGGAATTCTCTGCCTGCCTTTCCCCAGTGCTCTGCAAGCTCTCCAGGACAACATAAAATCTGGCGCTCTGTGCTTTCTTTCGTTCTGAACAAGTGTTACTGTTTTCTGCACAAAAGCGATTCTGCGAAGCAATGTGAACACTTCTGCTTCCCAGGCACAGAGAAGGTGCTAGCAGGGAATTCTCTGCCTGCCTTTCCCCAGTGCTCTGCAAGCTCTCCAGGACAACAGCAAATCTGGGGCTCTGTGCTTTCTCTCATTCTGAACCAGTCTTACTGTTTTCTGCACAAAAGCGATTCTGCGAAGCAATGTGAACACTTCTGCTTCCCAGGCACAGAGAAGGTGCTAGCAGGGAATTCTCTGCCTGCCTTTCCCCAGTGCTCTGCAAGCTCTCCAGGACAACAGCAAATCTGGGGCTCTGTGCTTTCTCTCATTCTGAACCAGTCTTACTGTTTTCTGCACAAAAGCGATTCTGCGAAGCAATGTGAACACTTCTGCTTCCCAGGCACAGAGAAGGTGCTAGCAGGGAATTCTCTGCCTGCCTTTCCCCAGTGCTCTGCAAGCTCTCCAGGACAACAGCAAATCTGGGGCTCTGTGCTTTCTTTCGTTCTGAACAAGTGTTACTGTTTTCTGCACAAAAGCGATTCTGCGAAGCAATGTGAACAGGCACAGAGAAGGTGCTAGCAGGGAATTCTCTGCCTGCCTTTCCCCAGTGCTCTGCAAGCTCTCCAGGACAACAGCAAATCTGGGGTTCTGTGCTTTCTTTCGTTCTGAACCAGTATTACTGTTTTCTGCACAAAAGCGATTCTGCGAAGCAATGTGAACACTTCTGCTTCCCAGGCACAGAGAAGGTGCTAGCAGGGAATTCTCTGCCTGCCTTTCCCCAGTGCTCTGCAAGCTCTCCAGGACAACAGCAAATCTGGGGCTCTGTGCTTTCTTTCGTTGTAAACAAATGTTACTGTTTTCTGCACAAAAGCGATTCTGCGAAGCAATGTGAACACTTCTGCTTCCCAGGCACAGAGAAGGTGCTAGCAGGGAATTCTCTGCCTGCCTTTCCCCAGTGCTCTGCAAGCTCTCCAGGACAACATAAAATCTGGGGCTCTGTGCTTTCTTTCGTTCTGAACAAGTGTTACTGTTTTCTGCACAAAAGCGATTCTGCGAAGCAATGTGAACACTTCTGCTTCCCAGGCACAGAGAAGGTGCTAGAAGGGAATTCTCTGCCTGCCTTTCCCCAGTGCTCTGCAAGCTCTCCAGGACAACATAAAATCTGGGGCTCTGTGCTTTCTTTCGTTGTAAACAACTGTTACTGTTTTCTGCACAAAAGCGATTCTGCGAAGCAATGTGAACACTTCTGCTTCCCAGGCACAGAGAAGGTGCTAGCAGGGAATTCTCTGCCTGCCTTTCCCCAGTGCTCTGCAAGCTCTCCAGGACAACAGCAAATCTGGGGCTCTGTGCTTTCTCTCATTCTGAACCAGTCTTACTGTTTTCTGCACAAAAGCGATTCTGCGAAGCAATGTGAACAGGCACAGAGAAGGTGCTAGCAGGGAATTCTCTGCCTGCCTTTCCCCAGTGCTCTGCAAGCTCTCCAGGATAATATAAAATCTGGCGCTCTGTGCTTTCTTTCGTTCTGAACAAGTGTTACTGTTTTCTGCACAAAAGCGATTCTGCGAAGCAATGTGAACACTTCTGCTTCCCAGGCACAGAGAAGGTGCTAGCAGGGAATTCTCTGCCTGCCTTTCCCCAGTGCTCTGCAAGCTCTCCAGGACAACATAAAATCTGGGGCTCTGTGCTTTCTCTCGTTCTGAACAAGTGTTACTGTTTTCTGCACAAAAGCGACTCTGCGAAGCAATGTGAACAGGCACAGAGAAGGTGCTAGCAGGGAATTCTCTGCCTGCCTTTCCCCAGTGCTCTGCAAGCTCTCCAGGACAACATAAAATCTGGCGCTCTGTGCTTTCTTTCGTTCTGAACAAGTGTTACTGTTTTCTGCACAAAAGCGATTCTGCGAAGCAATGTGAACACTTCTGCTTCCCAGGCACAGAGAAGGTGCTAGCAGGGAATTCTCTGCCTGCCTTTCCCCAGTGCTCTGCAAGCTCTCCAGGACAACAGCAAATCTGGGGCTCTGTGCTTTCTCTCATTCTGAACCAGTCTTACTGTTTTCTGCACAAAAGCGATTCTGCGAAGCAATGTGAACACTTCTGCTTCCCAGGCACAGAGAAGGTGCTAGCAGGGAATTCTCTGCCTGCCTTTCCCCAGTGCTCTGCAAGCTCTCCAGGACAACATAAAATCTGGGGCTCTGTGCTTTCTTTCGTTCTGAACAAGTGTTACTGTTTTCTGCACAAAAGCGATTCTGCGAAGCAAGGTGAACACTTGTGCTTCCCAGGCACAGAGAAGGTGCTAGCAGGGAATTCTCTGCCTGCCTTTCCCCAGTGCTCTGCAAGCTCTCCAGGACAACATAAAATCTGGGGCTCTGTGCTTTCTTTCGTTCTGAACAAGTGTTACTGTTTTCTGCACAAAAGCGATTCTGCGAAGCAATGTGAACACTTCTGCTTCCCAGGCACAGAGAAGGTGCTAGCAGGGAATTCTCTGCCTGCCTTTCCCCAGTGCTCTGCAAGCTCTCCAGGACAACAGCAATTCTGGGGCTCTGTGCTTTCTTTCGTTCTGAACCAGTGTTACTGTTTTCTGCACAAAAGCAATTCTGCGAACCAATGTGAACAGGCACAGAGAAGGTTCTAGAAGGGAATTCTCTGCCTGCCTTTCCCCAGTGCTCTGCAAGCTCTCCAGGACAACATAAAATCTGGGGCTCTGTGCTTTCTTTCGTTCTGAACAAGTGTTACTGTTTTCTGCACAAAAGCGATTCTGCGAAGCAATGTGAACACTTCTGCTTCCCAGGCACAGAGAAGGTGCTAGCAGGGAATTCTCTGCCTGCCTTTCCCCAGTGCTCTGCAAGCTCTCCAGGACAACAGCAAATCTGGGGCTCTGTGCTTTCTCTCATTCTGAACCAGTCTTACTGTTTTCTGCACAAAAGCGATTCTGCGAAGCAATGTGAACAGGCACAGAGAAGGTGCTAGCAGGGAATTCTCTGCCTGCCTTTCCCCAGTGCTCTGCAAGCTCTCCAGGATAATATAAAATCTGGCGCTCTGTGCTTTCTTTCGTTCTGAACAAGTGTTACTGTTTTCTGCACAAAAGCGATTCTGCGAAGCAATGTGAACACTTCTGCTTCCCAGGCACAGAGAAGGTGCTAGCAGGGAATTGTCTGCCTGCCTTTCCCCAGTGCTCTGCAAGCTCTCCAGGACAACATAAAATCTGGGGCTCTGTGCTTTCTCTCGTTCTGAACAAGTGTTACTGTTTTCTGCACAAAAGCGACTCTGCGAAGCAATGTGAACAGGCACAGAGAAGGTGCTAGCAGGGAATTCTCTGCCTGCCTTTCCCCAGTGCTCTGCAAGCTCTCCAGGACAACATAAAATCTGGCGCTCTGTGCTTTCTTTCGTTCTGAACAAGTGTTACTGTTTTCTGCACAAAAGCGATTCTGCGAAGCAATGTGAACACTTCTGCTTCCCAGGCACAGAGAAGGTGCTAGCAGGGAATTCTCTGCCTGCCTTTCCCCAGTGCTCTGCAAGCTCTCCAGGACAACAGCAAATCTGGGGCTCTGTGCTTTCTCTCATTCTGAACCAGTCTTACTGTTTTCTGCACAAAAGCGATTCTGCGAAGCAATGTGAACACTTCTGCTTCCCAGGCACAGAGAAGGTGCTAGCAGGGAATTCTCTGCCTGCCTTTCCCCAGTGCTCTGCAAGCTCTCCAGGACAACAGCAATTCTGGGGCTCTGTGCCTTCTTTCGTTCTGAACAAGTGTTACTGTTTTCTGCACAAAAGCGATTCTACGAAGCAAGGTGAACACTTGTGCTTCCCAGGCACAGAGAAGGTGCTAGCAGGGAATTCTCTGCCTGCCTTTCCCCAGTGCTCTGCAAGCTCTCCAGGACAACAGCAAATCTGGGGCTCTGTGCTTTCTTTCGTTCTGAACAAGTGTTACTGTTTTCTGCACAAAAGCGATTCTGCGAAGCAATGTGAACACTTCTGCTTCCCAGGCACAGAGAAGGTGCTAGCAGGGAATTCTCTGCCTGCCTTTCCCCAGTGCTCTGCAAGCTCTCCAGGACAACAGCAAATCTGGGGCTCTGTGCTTTCTTTCGTTCTGAACAAGTTTTACTGTTTTCTGCACAAAAGCGATTCTGCGAAGCAATGTGAACAGGCACAGAGAAGGTGCTAGCAGGGAATTCTCTGCCTGCCTTTCCCCAGTGCTCTGCAAGCTCTCCAGGACAACAGCAAATCTGGGGCTCTGTGCTTTCTTTCGTTCTGAACAAGTGTTACTGTTTTCTGCACAAAAGCGATTCTGCGAAGCAATGTGAACACTTCTGCTTCCCAGGCACAGAGAAGGTGCTAGCAGGGAATTCTCTGCCTGCCTTTCCCCAGTGCTCTGCAAGCTCTCCAGGACAACAGCAAATCTGGGGCTCTGTGCTTTCTTTCGTTCTGAACAAGTGTTAGTGTTTTCTGCACAAGAGCGATTCTGCGAAGCAATGTGAACACTTCTGCTTCCCAGGCACAGAGAAGGTGCTAGCAGGGAATTCTCTGCCTGCCTTTCCCCAGTGCTCTGCAAGCTCTCCAGGACAACAGCAAATCTGGGGCTCTGTGCTTTCTTTCGTTCTGAACAAGTTTTACTGTTTTCTGCACAAAAGCGATTCTGCGAAGCAATGTGAACACTTCTGCTTCCCAGGCACAGAGAAGGTGCTAGCAGGGAATTCTCTGCCTGCCTTTCCCCAGTGCTCTGCAAGCTCTCCAGGACAACAGCAAATCTGGGGCTCTGTGCTTTCTTTCGTTCTGAACCAGTGTTACTGTTTTCTGCACAAAAGCAATTCTGCGAACCAATGTGAACAGTCACAGAGAAGGTGCTAGCAGGGAATTCTCTGCCTGCCTTTCCCCAGTGCTCTGCAAGCTCTCCAGGACAACAGCAAATCTGGGGCTCTGTGCTTTCTTTCGTTCTGAACAAGTGTTACTGTTTTCTGCACAAAAGCGATTCTACGAAGCAAGGTGAACACTTCTGCTTCCCAGGCACAGAGAAGGTGCTAGCAGGGAATTCTCTGCCTGCCTTTCCCCAGTGCTATGCGAGCTCTCCAGGACAACATAAAATCTGGGGCTCTGTGCTTTCTCTCATTCTGAACCAGTCTTACTCTTTTCTGCACAAGAGCGATTCTGCGAAGCAATGGGAACACTTCTGCTTCCCAGGCACAGAGAAGGTGCTAGCAGGGAACTCTCTGCCTGCCTTTCCCCAGTGCTCTGCAAGCTCTCCAGGACAACAGCAAATCTGGGGCTCTGTGCTTTCTTTCGTTCTGAACAAGTGTTACTGTTTTCTGCACAAAAGCGATTCTGCGAAGCAAGGTGAACACTTCTGCTTCCCAGGCACAGAGAAGGTGCTAGCAGGGAATTCTCTGCCTGCCTTTCCCCAGTGCTCTGCAAGCTCTCCAGGACAACAGCAATTCTGGGGCTCTGTGCTTTCTTTCGTTCTGAACCAGTGTTACTGTTTTCTGCACAAAAGCAATTCTGCGAAGCAATGTGAACAGGCACAGAGAAGGTTCTAGCAGGGAATTCTCTGCCTGCCTTTCCCCAGTGCTCTGCAAGCTCTCCAGGACAACAGCAAATCTGGGGCTCTGTGCTTTCTTTCGTTCTGAACTAGTATTACTGTTTTCTGCACAAAAGCGATTCTGCGAACCAATGTGAACAGGCACAGAGAAGGTTCTAGCAGGGAATTCTCTGCCTGCCTTTCCCCAGTGCTCTGCAAGCTCTCCAGGACAACATAAAATCTGGGGCTCTGTGCTTGCTTTCGTTCTGAACAAGTGTTACTGTTTTCTGCACAAAAGCGATTCTGCGAAGCAATGTGAACACTTCTGCTTCCCAGGCACAGAGAAGGTGCTAGCAGGGAATTCTCTGCCTGCCTTTCCCCAGTGCTCTGCAAGCTCTCCAGGAAAACAGCAAATCTGGGGCTCTGTGCTTTCTTTCGTTCTGAACCAGTCTTACTGTTTTCTGCACAAAAGCGATTCTGCGAAGCAATGTGAACAGGCACAGAGAAGGTGCTAGCAGGGAATTCTCTGCCTGCCTTTCCCCAGTGCTCTGCAAGCTCTCCAGGACAACAGCAAATCTGGGGCTCTGTGCTTTCTTTCGTTCTGAACAAGTGTTACTGTTTTCTGCACAAAAGCGATTCTGCGAAGCAATGTGAACACTTCTGCTTCCCAGGCACAGAGAAGGTGCTAGCAGGGAATTCTCTGCCTGCCTTTCCCCAGTGCTCTGCAAGCTCTCCAGGACAACAGCAAATCTGGGGCTCTGTGCTTTCTTTCGTTCTGAACAAGTGTTACTGTTTTCTGCACAAAAGCGATTCTGCGAAGCAAGGTGAACACTTCTGCTTCCCAGGCACAGAGAAGGTGCTAGCAGGGAATTCTCTGCCTGCCTTTCCCCAGTGCTCTGCAAGCTCTCCAGGACAACAGCAATTCTGGGGCTCTGTGCTTTCTTTCGTTCTGAACAAGTGTTATTGTTTTCTGCACAAAAGCGATTCTGCGAAGCAATGTGAACACTTCTGCTTCCCAGGCACAGAGAAGGTGCTAGCAGGGAATTCTCTGCCTGCCTTTCCCCAGTGCTCTGCAAGCTCTCCAGGACAACATAAAATCTGGCGCTCTGTGCTTTCTTTCGTTCTGAACAAGTGTTACTGTTTTCTGCACAAAAGCGATTCTGCGAAGCAATGTGAACACTTCTGCTTCCCAGGCACAGAGAAGGTGCTAGCAGGGAATTCTCTGCCTGCCTTTCCCCAGTGCTCTGCAAGCTCTCCAGGACAACAGCAAATCTGGGGCTCTGTGCTTTCTTGCGTTCTGAACTAGTATTACTGTTTTCTGCACAAAAGCGATTCTGCGAAGCAATGTGAACAGGCACAGAGAAGGTTCTAGCAGGGAATTCTCTGCCTGCCTTTCCCCAGTGCTCTGCAAGCTCTCCAGGACAACATAAAATCTGGGGCTCTGTGCTTTCTTTCGTTCTGAACAAGTGTTACTGTTTTCTGCACAAAAGCGATTCTGCGAAGCAATGTGAACACTTCTGCTTCCCAGGCACAGAGAAGGTGCTAGCAGGGAATTCTCTGCCTGCCTTTCCCCAGTGCTCTGCAAGCTCTCCAGGAAAACAGCAAATCTGGGGCTCTGTGCTTTCTTTCGTTCTGAACCAGTCTTACTGTTTTCTGCACAAAAGCGATTCTGCGAAGCAATGTGAACAGGCACAGAGAAGGTGCTAGCAGGGAATTCTCTGCCTGCCTTTCCCCAGTGCTCTGCAAGCTCTCCAGGACAACAGCAATTCTAGGGCTCTGTGCTTTCTTTCGTTCTGAACAAGTGTTACTGTTTTCTGCACAAAAGCGATTCTGCGAAGCAATGTGAACACTTCTGCTTCCCAGGCACAGAGAAGGTGCTAGCAGGGAATTCTCTGCCTGCCTTTCCCCAGTGCTCTGCAAGCTCTCCAGGACAACATAAAATCTGGGGCTCTGTGCTTTCTTTCGTTCTGAACAAGTGTTACTGTTTTCTGCACAAAAGCGATTCTGCGAAGCAATGTGAACACTTCTGCTTCCCAGGCACAGAGAAGGTGCTAGCAGGGAATTCTCTGCCTGCCTTTCCCCAGTGCTCTGCAAGCTCTCCAGGACAACAGCAAATCTGGGGCTCTGTGCTTTCTTTCGTTCTGAACCAGTGTTACTGTTTTCTGCACAAAAGCGATTCTGCGAAGCAATGTGAACAGGCACAGAGAAGGTGCTAGCAGGGAATTCTCTGCCTGCCTTTCCCCAGTGCTCTGCAAGCTCTCCAGGACAACATAAAATCTGGGGCTCTGTGCTTTCTTTCGTTCTGAACCAGTATTACTGTTTTCTGCACAAAAGCGATTCTGCGAAGCAATGTGAACACTTCTGCTTCCCAGTTACAGAGAAGGTGCTAGCAGGGAATTCTCTGCCTGCCTTTCCCCAGTGCTCTGCAAGCTCTCCAGGAAAACAGCAAATCTGGGGCTCTGTGCTTTCTTTCGTTCTGAACCAGTCTTACTGTTTTCTGCACAAAAGCGATTCTGCGAAGCAATGTGAACAGGCACAGAGAAGGTGCTAGCAGGGAATTCTCTGCCTGCCTTTCCCCAGTGCTCTGCAAGCTCTCCAGGACAACAGCAAATCTGGGGCTCTGTGCTTTCTTTCGTTCTGAACAAGTGTTACTGTTTTCTGCACAAAAGCGATTCTGCGAAGCAATGTGAACACTTCTGCTTCCCAGGCACAGAGAAGGTGCTAGCAGGGAATTCTCTGCCTGCCTTTCCCCAGTGCTCTGCAAGCTCTCCAGGACAACAGCAAATCTGGGGCTCTGTGCTTTCTTTCGTTCTGAACAAGTGTTACTGTTTTCTGCACAAAAGCGATTCTGCGAAGCAAGGTGAACACTTCTGCTTCCCAGGCACAGAGAAGGTGCTAGCAGGGAATTCTCTGCCTGCCTTTCCCCAGTGCTCTGCAAGCTCTCCAGGACAACATAAAATCTGGGGCTCTGTGCTTTCTTTCGTTCTGAACAAGTGTTACTGTTTTCTGCACAAAAGCGATTCTGCGAAGCAATGTGAACACTTCTGCTTCCCAGGCACAGAGAAGGTGCTAGCAGGGAATTCTCTGCCTGCCTTTCCCCAGTGCTCTGCAAGCTCTCCAGGACAACAGCAAATCTGGGGCTCTGTGCTTTCTTGCGTTCTGAACTAGTATTACTGTTTTCTGCACAAAAGCGATTCTGCGAACCAATGTGAACAGGCACAGAGAAGGTTCTAGCAGGGAATTCTCTGCCTGCCTTTCCCCAGTGCTCTGCAAGCTCTCCAGGACAACATAAAATCTGGGGCTCTGTGCTTTCTTTCGTTCTGAACAAGTGTTACTGTTTTCTGCACAAAAGCGATTCTGCGAAGCAATGTGAACACTTCTGCTTCCCAGGCACAGAGAAGGTGCTAGCAGGGAATTCTCTGCCTGCCTTTCCCCAGTGCTCTGCAAGCTCTCCAGGAAAACAGCAAATCTGGGGCTCTGTGCTTTCTTTCGTTCTGAACCAGTCTTACTGTTTTCTGCACAAAAGCGATTCTGCGAAGCAATGTGAACAGGCACAGAGAAGGTGCTAGCAGGGAATTCTCTGCCTGCCTTTCCCCAGTGCTCTGCAAGCTCTCCAGGACAACAGCAATTCTAGGGCTCTGTGCTTTCTTTCGTTCTGAACAAGTGTTACTGTTTTCTGCACAAAAGCGATTCTGCGAAGCAATGTGAACACTTCTGCTTCCCAGGCACAGAGAAGGTGCTAGCAGGGAATTCTCTGCCTGCCTTTCCCCAGTGCTCTGCAAGCTCTCCAGGACAACATAAAATCTGGGGCTCTGTGCTTTCTTTCGTTCTGAACAAGTGTTACTGTTTTCTGCACAAAAGCGATTCTGCGAAGCAATGTGAACACTTCTGCTTCCCAGGCACAGAGAAGGTGCTAGCAGGGAATTCTCTGCCTGCCTTTCCCCAGTGCTCTGCAAGCTCTCCAGGACAACATAAAATCTGGGGCTCTGTGCTTTCTTTCGTTCTGAACAAGTGTTACTGTTTTCTGCACAAAAGCGATTCTGCGAAGCAATGTGAACACTTCTGCTTCCCAGGCACAGAGAAGGTGCTAGCAGGGAATTCTCTGCCTGCCTTTCCCCAGTGCTCTGCAAGCTCTCCAGGACAACAGCAATTCTGGGGCTCTGTGCTTTCTTTCGTTCTGAACCAGTGTTACTGTTTTCTGCACAAAAGCGATTCTGCGAAGCAATGTGAACAGGCACAGAGAAGGTGCTAGCAGGGAATTCTCTGCCTGCCTTTCCCCAGTGCTCTGCAAGCTCTCCAGGACAACATAAAATCTGGGGCTCTGTGCTTTCTTTCGTTCTGAACCAGTATTACTGTTTTCTGCACAAAAGCGATTCTGCGAAGCAATGTGAACACTTCTGCTTCCCAGTTACAGAGAAGGTGCTAGCAGGGAATTCTCTGCCTGCCTTTCCCCAGTGCTCTGCAAGCTCTTCAGGACAACATAAAATCTGGGGCTCTGTGCTTTCTTTCGTTCTGAACTAGTATTACTGTTTTCTGCACAAAAGCGATTCTGCGAACCAATGTGAACAGGCACAGAGAAGGTTCTAGCAGGGAATTCTCTGCCTGCCTTTCCCCAGTGCTCTGCAAGCTCTCCAGGACAACATAAAATCTGGGGCTCTCTGCTTTCTTTCGTTCTGAACAAGTGTTACTGTTTTCTGCACAAAAGCGATTCTGCGAAGCAATGTGAACACTTCTGCTTCCCAGGCACAGAGAAGGTGCTAGCAGGGAATTCTCTGCCTGCCTTTCCCCAGTGCTCTGCAAGCTCTCCAGGAAAACAGCAAATCTGGGGCTCTGTGCTTTCTTTCGTTCTGAACCAGTCTTACTGTTTTCTGCACAAAAGCGATTCTGCGAAGCAATGTGAACAGGCACAGAGAAGGTGCTAGCAGGGAATTCTCTGCCTGCCTTTCCCCAGTGCTCTGCAAGCTCTCCAGGACAACAGCAATTCTAGGGCTCTGTGCTTTCTTTCGTTCTGAACAAGTGTTACTGTTTTCTGCACAAAAGCGATTCTGCGAAGCAATGTGAACACTTCTGCTTCCCAGGCACAGAGAAGGTGCTAGCAGGGAATTCTCTGCCTGCCTTTCCCCAGTGCTCTGCAAGCTCTCCAGGACAACATAAAATCTGGGGCTCTGTGCTTTCTTTCGTTCTGAACAAGTGTTACTGTTTTCTGCACAAAAGCGATTCTGCGAAGCAATGTGAACACTTCTGCTTCCCAGGCACAGAGAAGGTGCTAGCAGGGAATTCTCTGCCTGCCTTTCCCCAGTGCTCTGCAAGCTCTCCAGGACAACAGCAAATCTGGGGCTCTGTGCTTTCTTTCGTTCTGAACCAGTGTTACTGTTTTCTGCACAAAAGCGATTCTGCGAAGCAATGTGAACAGGCACAGAGAAGGTGCTAGCAGGGAATTCTCTGCCTGCCTTTCCCCAGTGCTCTGCAAGCTCTCCAGGACAACATAAAATCTGGGGCTCTGTGCTTTCTTTCGTTCTGAACCAGTATTACTGTTTTCTGCACAAAAGCGATTCTGCGAAGCAATGTGAACACTTCTGCTTCCCAGTTACAGAGAAGGTGCTAGCAGGGAATTCTCTGCCTGCCTTTCCCCAGTGCTCTGCAAGCTCTCCAGGAAAACAGCAAATCTGGGGCTCTGTGCTTTCTTTCGTTCTGAACCAGTCTTACTGTTTTCTGCACAAAAGCGATTCTGCGAAGCAATGTGAACAGGCACAGAGAAGGTGCTAGCAGGGAATTCTCTGCCTGCCTTTCCCCAGTGCTCTGCAAGCTCTCCAGGACAACAGCAAATCTGGGGCTCTGTGCTTTCTTTCGTTCTGAACAAGTGTTACTGTTTTCTGCACAAAAGCGATTCTGCGAAGCAATGTGAACACTTCTGCTTCCCAGGCACAGAGAAGGTGCTAGCAGGGAATTCTCTGCCTGCCTTTCCCCAGTGCTCTGCAAGCTCTCCAGGACAACAGCAAATCTGGGGCTCTGTGCTTTCTTTCGTTCTGAACAAGTGTTACTGTTTTCTGCACAAAAGCGATTCTGCGAAGCAAGGTGAACACTTCTGCTTCCCAGGCACAGAGAAGGTGCTAGCAGGGAATTCTCTGCCTGCCTTTCCCCAGTGCTCTGCAAGCTCTCCAGGACAACATAAAATCTGGGGCTCTGTGCTTTCTTTCGTTCTGAACAAGTGTTACTGTTTTCTGCACAAAAGCGATTCTGCGAAGCAATGTGAACACTTCTGCTTCCCAGGCACAGAGAAGGTGCTAGCAGGGAATTCTCTGCCTGCCTTTCCCCAGTGCTCTGCAAGCTCTCCAGGACAACAGCAAATCTGGGGCTCTGTGCTTTCTTGCGTTCTGAACTAGTATTACTGTTTTCTGCACAAAAGCGATTCTGCGAACCAATGTGAACAGGCACAGAGAAGGTTCTAGCAGGGAATTCTCTGCCTGCCTTTCCCCAGTGCTCTGCAAGCTCTCCAGGACAACATAAAATCTGGGGCTCTGTGCTTTCTTTCGTTCTGAACAAGTGTTACTGTTTTCTGCACAAAAGCGATTCTGCGAAGCAATGTGAACACTTCTGCTTCCCAGGCACAGAGAAGGTGCTAGCAGGGAATTCTCTGCCTGCCTTTCCCCAGTGCTCTGCAAGCTCTCCAGGAAAACAGCAAATCTGGGGCTCTGTGCTTTCTTTCGTTCTGAACCAGTCTTACTGTTTTCTGCACAAAAGCGATTCTGCGAAGCAATGTGAACAGGCACAGAGAAGGTGCTAGCAGGGAATTCTCTGCCTGCCTTTCCCCAGTGCTCTGCAAGCTCTCCAGGACAACAGCAATTCTAGGGCTCTGTGCTTTCTTTCGTTCTGAACAAGTGTTACTGTTTTCTGCACAAAAGCGATTCTGCGAAGCAATGTGAACACTTCTGCTTCCCAGGCACAGAGAAGGTGCTAGCAGGGAATTCTCTGCCTGCCTTTCCCCAGTGCTCTGCAAGCTCTCCAGGACAACATAAAATCTGGGGCTCTGTGCTTTCTTTCGTTCTGAACAAGTGTTACTGTTTTCTGCACAAAAGCGATTCTGCGAAGCAATGTGAACACTTCTGCTTCCCAGGCACAGAGAAGGTGCTAGCAGGGAATTCTCTGCCTGCCTTTCCCCAGTGCTCTGCAAGCTCTCCAGGACAACATAAAATCTGGGGCTCTGTGCTTTCTTTCGTTCTGAACAAGTGTTACTGTTTTCTGCACAAAAGCGATTCTGCGAAGCAATGTGAACACTTCTGCTTCCCAGGCACAGAGAAGGTGCTAGCAGGGAATTCTCTGCCTGCCTTTCCCCAGTGCTCTGCAAGCTCTCCAGGACAACAGCAATTCTGGGGCTCTGTGCTTTCTTTCGTTCTGAACCAGTGTTACTGTTTTCTGCACAAAAGCGATTCTGCGAAGCAATGTGAACAGGCACAGAGAAGGTGCTAGCAGGGAATTCTCTGCCTGCCTTTCCCCAGTGCTCTGCAAGCTCTCCAGGACAACATAAAATCTGGGGCTCTGTGCTTTCTTTCGTTCTGAACCAGTATTACTGTTTTCTGCACAAAAGCGATTCTGCGAAGCAATGTGAACACTTCTGCTTCCCAGTTACAGAGAAGGTGCTAGCAGGGAATTCTCTGCCTGCCTTTCCCCAGTGCTCTGCAAGCTCTTCAGGACAACATAAAATCTGGGGCTCTGTGCTTTCTTTCGTTCTGAACTAGTATTACTGTTTTCTGCACAAAAGCGATTCTGCGAACCAATGTGAACAGGCACAGAGAAGGTTCTAGCAGGGAATTCTCTGCCTGCCTTTCCCCAGTGCTCTGCAAGCTCTCCAGGACAACATAAAATCTGGGGCTCTCTGCTTTCTTTCGTTCTGAACAAGTGTTACTGTTTTCTGCACAAAAGCGATTCTGCGAAGCAATGTGAACACTTCTGCTTCCCAGGCACAGAGAAGGTGCTAGCAGGGAATTCTCTGCCTGCCTTTCCCCAGTGCTCTGCAAGCTCTCCAGGAAAACAGCAAATCTGGGGCTCTGTGCTTTCTTTCGTTCTGAACCAGTCTTACTGTTTTCTGCACAAAAGCGATTCTGCGAAGCAATGTGAACAGGCACAGAGAAGGTGCTAGCAGGGAATTCTCTGCCTGCCTTTCCCCAGTGCTCTGCAAGCTCTCCAGGACAACAGCAATTCTGGGGCTCTGTGCTTTCTTTCGTTCTGAACAAGTGTTACTGTTTTCTGCACAAAAGCGATTCTGCGAAGCAATGTGAACACTTCTGCTTCCCAGGCACAGAGAAGGTGCTAGCAGGGAATTCTCTGCCTGCCTTTCCCCAGTGCTCTGCAAGCTCTCCAGGACAACAGCAAATCTGGGGCTCTGTGCTTTCTTTCGTTCTGAACAAGTGTTACTGTTTTCTGCACAAAAGCGATTCTGCGAAGCAAGGTGAACACTTCTGCTTCCCAGGCACAGAGAAGGTGCTAGCAGGGAATTCTCTGCCTGCCTTTCCCCAGTGCTCTGCAAGCTCTCCAGGACAACAGCAATTCTGGGGCTCTGTGCTTTCTTTCGTTCTGAACAAGTGTTACTGTTTTCTGCACAAAAGCGATTCTGCGAAGCAATGTGAACACTTCTGCTTCCCAGGCACAGAGAAGGTGCTAGCAGGGAATTCTCTGCCTGCCTTTCCCCAGTGCTCTGCAAGCTCTCCAGGAAAACAGCAAATCTGGGGCTCTGTGCTTTCTTTCGTTCTGAACCAGTCTTACTGTTTTCTGCACAAAAGCGATTCTGCGAAGCAATGTGAACAGGCACAGAGAAGG
This sequence comes from Strix uralensis, assembly GCF_047716275.1. Classification (NCBI taxonomy): domain Eukaryota; kingdom Metazoa; phylum Chordata; class Aves; order Strigiformes; family Strigidae; genus Strix; species Strix uralensis. Next base: position 2,947,394 of record NC_134001.1, on the reverse strand, counting down.
TGCTAGCAGGGAATTCTCTGCCTGCCTTTCCCCAGTGCTCTGCAAGCTCTCCAGGACAACAGCAATTCTAGGGCTCTGTGCTTTCTTTCGTTCTGAACAAGTGTTACTGTTTTCTGCACAAAAGCGATTCTGCGAAGCAATGTGAACACTTCTGCTTCCCAGGCACAGAGAAGGTGCTAGCAGGGAATTCTCTGCCTGCCTTTCCCCAGTGCTCTGCAAGCTCTCCAGGACAACATAAAATCTGGGGCTCTGTGCTTTCTTTCGTTCTGAACAAGTGTTACTGTTTTCTGCACAAAAGCGATTCTGCGAAGCAATGTGAACACTTCTGCTTCCCAGGCACAGAGAAGGTGCTAGCAGGGAATTCTCTGCCTGCCTTTCCCCAGTGCTCTGCAAGCTCTCCAGGACAACAGCAAATCTGGGGCTCTGTGCTTTCTTTCGTTCTGAACCAGTGTTACTGTTTTCTGCACAAAAGCGATTCTGCGAAGCAATGTGAACAGGCACAGAGAAGGTGCTAGCAGGGAATTCTCTGCCTGCCTTTCCCCAGTGCTCTGCAAGCTCTCCAGGACAACATAAAATCTGGGGCTCTGTGCTTTCTTTCGTTCTGAACCAGTATTACTGTTTTCTGCACAAAAGCGATTCTGCGAAGCAATGTGAACACTTCTGCTTCCCAGTTACAGAGAAGGTGCTAGCAGGGAATTCTCTGCCTGCCTTTCCCCAGTGCTCTGCAAGCTCTTCAGGACAACATAAAATCTGGGGCTCTGTGCTTTCTTTCGTTCTGAACTAGTATTACTGTTTTCTGCACAAAAGCGATTCTGCGAACCAATGTGAACAGGCACAGAGAAGGTTCTAGCAGGGAATTCTCTGCCTGCCTTTCCCCAGTGCTCTGCAAGCTCTCCAGGACAACATAAAATCTGGGGCTCTCTGCTTTCTTTCGTTCTGAACAAGTGTTACTGTTTTCTGCACAAAAGCGATTCTGCGAAGCAATGTGAACACTTCTGCTTCCCAGGCACAGAGAAGGTGCTAGCAGGGAATTCTCTGCCTGCCTTTCCCCAGTGCTCTGCAAGCTCTCCAGGAAAACAGCAAATCTGGGGCTCTGTGCTTTCTTTCGTTCTGAACCAGTCTTACTGTTTTCTGCACAAAAGCGATTCTGCGAAGCAATGTGAACAGGCACAGAGAAGGTGCTAGCAGGGAATTCTCTGCCTGCCTTTCCCCAGTGCTCTGCAAGCTCTCCAGGACAACAGCAATTCTGGGGCTCTGTGCTTTCTTTCGTTCTGAACAAGTGTTACTGTTTTCTGCACAAAAGCGATTCTGCGAAGCAATGTGAACACTTCTGCTTCCCAGGCACAGAGAAGGTGCTAGCAGGGAATTCTCTGCCTGCCTTTCCCCAGTGCTCTGCAAGCTCTCCAGGACAACAGCAAATCTGGGGCTCTGTGCTTTCTTTCGTTCTGAACAAGTGTTACTGTTTTCTGCACAAAAGCGATTCTGCGAAGCAAGGTGAACACTTCTGCTTCCCAGGCACAGAGAAGGTGCTAGCAGGGAATTCTCTGCCTGCCTTTCCCCAGTGCTCTGCAAGCTCTCCAGGACAACAGCAAATCTGGGGCTCTGTGCTTTCTTTCGTTCTGAACAAGTGTTACTGTTTTCTGCACAAAAGCGATTCTGCGAAGCAATGTGAACACTTCTGCTTCCCAGGCACAGAGAAGGTGCTAGCAGGGAATTCTCTGCCTGCCTTTCCCCAGTGCTCTGCAAGCTCTCCAGGACAACATAAAATCTGGGGCTCTGTGCTTTCTTTCGTTCTGAACAAGTGTTACTGTTTTCTGCACAAAAGCGATTCTGCGAAGCAATGTGAACACTTCTGCTTCCCAGGCACAGAGAAGGTGCTAGCAGGGAATTCTCTGCCTGCCTTTCCCCAGTGCTCTGCAAGCTCTCCAGGACAACAGCAAATCTGGGGCTCTGTGCTTTCTTTCGTTCTGAACAAGTGTTACTGTTTTCTGCACAAAAGCGATTCTGCGAAGCAATGTGAACACTTCTGCTTCCCAGGCACAGAGAAGGTGCTAGCAGGGAATTCTCTGCCTGCCTTTCCCCAGTGCTCTGCAAGCTCTCCAGGAAAACAGCAAATCTGGGGCTCTGTGCTTTTTTTCGTTCTGAACCAGTCTTACTGTTTTCTGCACAAAAGCGATTCTGCGAAGCAATGTGAACAGGCACAGAGAAGGTGCTAGCAGGGAATTCTCTGCCTGCCTTTCCCCAGTGCTCTGCAAGCTCTCCAGGACAACAGCAATTCTGGGGCTCTGTGCTTTCTTTCGTTCTGAACAAGTGTTACTGTTTTCTGCACAAAAGCGATTCTGCGAAGCAATGTGAACACTTCTGCTTCCCAGGCACAGAGAAGGTGCTAGCAGGGAATTCTCTGCCTGCCTTTCCCCAGTGCTCTGCAAGCTCTCCAGGACAACATAAAATCTGGGGCTCTGTGCTTTCTTTCGTTCTGAACAAGTGTTACTGTTTTCTGCACAAAAGCGATTCTGCGAAGCAATGTGAACACTTCTGCTTCCCAGGCACAGAGAAGGTGCTAGCAGGGAATTCTCTGCCTGCCTTTCCCCAGTGCTCTGCAAGCTCTCCAGGAAAACAGCAAATCTGGGGCTCTGTGCTTTCTTTCGTTCTGAACCAGTCTTACTGTTTTCTGCACAAAAGCGATTCTGCGAAGCAATGTGAACAGGCACAGAGAAGGTGCTAGCAGGGAATTCTCTGCCTGCCTTTCCCCAGTGCTCTGCAAGCTCTCCAGGACAACAGCAAATCTGGGGCTCTGTGCTTTCTTTCGTTCTGAACCAGTATTACTGTTTTCTGCACAAAAGCGATTCTGCGAAGCAATGTGAACACTTCTGCTTCCCAGGCACAGAGAAGGTGCTAGCAGGGAATTCTCTGCCTGCCTTTCCCCAGTGCTCTGCAAGCTCTTCAGGACAACATAAAATCTGGGGCTCTGTGCTTTCTTTCGTTCTGAACTAGTATTACTGTTTTCTGCACAAAAGCGATTCTGCGAACCAATGTGAACAGGCACAGAGAAGGTGCTAGCAGGGAATTCTCTGCCTGCCTTTCCCCAGTGCTCTGCAAGCTCTCCAGGACAACATAAAATCTGGGGCTCTGTGCTTTCTTTCGTTCTGAACAAGTGTTACTGTTTTCTGCACAAAAGCGATTCTGCGAAGCAATGTGAACACTTCTGCTTCCCAGGCACAGAGAAGGTGCTAGCAGGGAATTCTCTGCCTGCCTTTCCCCAGTGCTCTGCAAGCTCTCCAGGAAAACAGCAAATCTGGGGCTCTGTGCTTTCTTTCGTTCTGAACCAGTCTTACTGTTTTCTGCACAAAAGCGATTCTGCGAAGCAATGTGAACAGGCACAGAGAAGGTGCTAGCAGGGAATTCTCTGCCTGCCTTTCCCCAGTGCTCTGCAAGCTCTCCAGGACAACAGCAATTCTGGGGCTCTGTGCTTTCTTTCGTTCTGAACAAATGTTACTGTTTTCTGCACAAAAGCGATTCTGCGAAGCAATGTGAACACTTCTGCTTCCCAGGCACAGAGAAGGTGCTAGCAGGGAATTCTCTGCCTGCCTTTCCCCAGTGCTCTGCAAGCTCTCCAGGACAACAGCAAATCTGGGGCTCTGTGCTTTCTTTCGTTCTGAACAAGTGTTACTGTTTTCTGCACAAAAGCGATTCTGCGAAGCAAGGTGAACACTTCTGCTTCCCAGGCACAGAGAAGGTGCTAGCAGGGAATTCTCTGCCTGCCTTTCCCCAGTGTCCTGCAAGCTCTCCAGGACAACATAAAATCTGGGGCTCTGTGCTTTCTTTCGTTCTGAACAAGTGTTACTGTTTTCTGCACAAAAGCGATTCTGCGAAGCAATGTGAACACTTCTGCTTCCCAGGCACAGAGAAGGTGCTAGCAGGGAATTCTCTGCCTGCCTTTCCCCAGTGCTCTGCAAGCTCTCCAGGACAACAGCAAATCTGGGGCTCTGTGCTTTCTTTCGTTCTGAACAAGTGTTACTGTTTTCTGCACAAAAGCGATTCTGCGAAGCAAGGTGAACACTTCTGCTTCCCAGGCACAGAGAAGGTGCTAGCAGGGAATTCTCTGCCTGCCTTTCCCCAGTGCTCTGCAAGCTCTCCAGGACAACAGCAATTCTGGGGCTCTGTGCTTTCTTTCGTTCTGAACAAGTGTTACTGTTTTCTGCACAAAAGCGATTCTGCGAAGCAATGTGAACACTTCTGCTTCCCAGGCACAGAGAAGGTGCTAGCAGGGAATTCTCTGCCTGCCTTTCCCCAGTGCTCTGCAAGCTCTCCAGGACAACATAAAATCTGGGGCTCTGTGCTTTCTTTCGTTCTGAACAAGTGTTACTGTTTTCTGCACAAAAGCGATTCTGCGAAGCAATGTGAACACTTCTGCTTCCCAGGCACAGAGAAGGTGCTAGCAGGGAATTCTCTGCCTGCCTTTCCCCAGTGCTCTGCAAGCTCTCCAGGACAACAGCAAATCTGGGGCTCTGTGCTTTCTTTCGTTCTGAACAAGTGTTACTGTTTTCTGCACAAAAGCGATTCTGCGAAGCAATGTGAACACTTCTGCTTCCCAGGCACAGAGAAGGTGCTAGCAGGGAATTCTCTGCCTGCCTTTCCCCAGTGCTCTGCAAGCTCTCCAGGAAAACAGCAAATCTGGGGCTCTGTGCTTTCTTTCGTTCTGAACCAGTCTTACTGTTTTCTGCACAAAAGCGATTCTGCGAAGCAATGTGAACAGGCACAGAGAAGGTGCTAGCAGGGAATTCTCTGCCTGCCTTTCCCCAGTGCTCTGCAAGCTCTCCAGGACAACAGCAATTCTGGGGCTCTGTGCTTTCTTTCGTTCTGAACAAGTGTTACTGTTTTCTGCACAAAAGCGATTCTGCGAAGCAATGTGAACACTTCTGCTTCCCAGGCACAGAGAAGGTGCTAGCAGGGAATTCTCTGCCTGCCTTTCCCCAGTGCTCTGCAAGCTCTCCAGGATAACATAAAATCTGGGGCTCTGTGCTTTCTTTCGTTCTGAACAAGTGTTACTGTTTTCTGCACAAAAGCGATTCTGCGAAGCAATGTGAACACTTCTGCTTCCCAGGCACAGAGAAGGTGCTAGCAGGGAATTCTCTGCCTGCCTTTCCCCAGTGCTCTGCAAGCTCTCCAGGACAACAGCAAATCTGGGGCTCTGTGCTTTCTTTCGTTCTGAACAAGTGTTACTGTTTTCTGCACAAAAGCGATTCTGCGAAGCAATGTGAACACTTCTGCTTCCCAGGCACAGAGAAGGTGCTAGCAGGGAATTCTCTGCCTGCCTTTCCCCAGTGCTCTGCAAGCTCTCCAGGAAAACAGCAAATCTGGGGCTCTGTGCTTTCTTTCGTTCTGAACCAGTCTTACTGTTTTCTGCACAAAAGCGATTCTGCGAAGCAATGTGAACAGGCACAGAGAAGGTGCTAGCAGGGAATTCTCTGCCTGCCTTTCCCCAGTGCTCTGCAAGCTCTCCAGGACAACAGCAATTCTGGGGCTCTGTGCTTTCTTTCGTTCTGAACAAGTGTTACTGTTTTCTGCACAAAAGCGATTCTGCGAAGCAATGTGAACACTTCTGCTTCCCAGGCACAGAGAAGGTGCTAGCAGGGAATTCTCTGCCTGCCTTTCCCCAGTGCTCTGCAAGCTCTCCAGGACAACATAAAATCTGGGGCTCTGTGCTTTCTTTCGTTCTGAACAAGTGTTACTGTTTTCTGCACAAAAGCGATTCTGCGAAGCAATGTGAACACTTCTGCTTCCCAGGCACAGAGAAGGTGCTAGCAGGGAATTCTCTGCCTGCCTTTCCCCAGTGCTCTGCAAGCTCTCCAGGACAACAGCAAATCTGGGGCTCTGTGCTTTCTTTCGTTCTGAACCAGTCTTACTGTTTTCTGCACAAAAGCGATTCTGCGAAGCAATGTGAACAGGCACAGAGAAGGTGCTAGCAGGGAATTCTCTGCCTGCCTTTCCCCAGTGCTCTGCAAGCTCTCCAGGACAACAGCAAATCTGGGGCTCTGTGCTTTCTTTCGTTCTGAACCAGTATTACTGTTTTCTGCACAAAAGCGATTCTGCGAAGCAATGTGAACACTTCTGCTTCCCAGTTACAGAGAAGGTGCTAGCAGGGAATTCTCTGCCTGCCTTTCCCCAGTGCTCTGCAAGCTCTTCAGGACAACATAAAATCTGGGGCTCTGTGCTTTCTTTCGTTCTGAACTAGTATTACTGTTTTCTGCACAAAAGCGATTCTGCGAACCAATGTGAATAGGCACAGAGAAGGTGCTAGCAGGGAATTCTCTGCCTGCCTTTCCCCAGTGCTCTGCAAGCTCTCCAGGACAACATAAAATCTGGGGCTCTGTGCTTTCTTTCGTTCTGAACAAGTGTTACTGTTTTCTGCACAAAAGCGATTCTGCGAAGCAATGTGAACACTTCTGCTTCCCAGGCACAGAGAAGGTGCTAGCAGGGAATTCTCTGCCTGCCTTTCCCCAGTGCTCTGCAAGCTCTCCAGGAAAACAGCAAATCTGGGGCTCTGTGCTTTCTTTCGTTCTGAACCAGTCTTACTGTTTTCTGCACAAAAGCGATTCTGCGAAGCAATGTGAACAGGCACAGAGAAGGTGCTAGCAGGGAATTCTCTGCCTGCCTTTCCCCAGTGCTCTGCAAGCTCTCCAGGACAACAGCAATTCTGGGGCTCTGTGCTTTCTTTCGTTCTGAACAAATGTTACTGTTTTCTGCACAAAAGCGATTCTGCGAAGCAATGTGAACACTTCTGCTTCCCAGGCACAGAGAAGGTGCTAGCAGGGAATTCTCTGCCTGCCTTTCCCCAGTGCTCTGCAAGCTCTCCAGGACAACAGCAAATCTGGGGCTCTGTGCTTTCTTTCGTTCTGAACAAGTGTTACTGTTTTCTGCACAAAAGCGATTCTGCGAAGCAAGGTGAACACTTCTGCTTCCCAGGCACAGAGAAGGTGCTAGCAGGGAATTCTCTGCCTGCCTTTCCCCAGTGCTCTGCAAGCTCTCCAGGACAACAGCAATTCTGGGGCTCTGTGCTTTCTTTCGTTCTGAACAAGTGTTACTGTTTTCTGCACAAAAGCGATTCTGCGAAGCAATGTGAACACTTCTGCTTCCCAGGCACAGAGAAGGTGCTAGCAGGGAATTCTCTGCCTGCCTTTCCCCAGTGCTCTGCAAGCTCTCCAGGACAACAGCAAATCTGGGGCTCTGTGCTTTCTTTCGTTCTGAACAAGTGTTACTGTTTTCTGCACAAAAGCGATTCTGCGAAGCAATGTGAACACTTCTGCTTCCCAGGCACAGAGAAGGTGCTAGCAGGGAATTCTCTGCCTGCCTTTCCCCAGTGCTCTGCAAGCTCTCCAGGAAAACAGCAAATCTGGGGCTCTGTGCTTTCTTTCGTTCTGAACCAGTCTTACTGTTTTCTGCACAAAAGCGATTCTGCGAAGCAATGTGAACAGGCACAGAGAAGGTGCTAGCAGGGAATTCTCTGCCTGCCTTTCCCCAGTGCTCTGCAAGCTCTCCAGGACAACAGCAATTCTGGGGCTCTGTGCTTTCTTTCGTTCTGAACAAGTGTTACTGTTTTCTGCACAAAAGCGATTCTGCGAAGCAATGTGAACACTTCTGCTTCCCAGGCACAGAGAAGGTGCTAGCAGGGAATTCTCTGCCTGCCTTTCCCCAGTGCTCTGCAAGCTCTCCAGGACAACATAAAATCTGGGGCTCTGTGCTTTCTTTCGTTCTGAACAAGTGTTACTGTTTTCTGCACAAAAGCGATTCTGCGAAGCAATGTGAACACTTCTGCTTCCCAGGCACAGAGAAGGTGCTAGCAGGGAATTCTCTGCCTGCCTTTCCCCAGTGCTCTGCAAGCTCTCCAGGACAACAGCAAATCTGGGGCTCTGTGCTTTCTTTCGTTCTGAACAAGTGTTACTGTTTTCTGCACAAAAGCGATTCTGCGAAGCAATGTGAACAGGCACAGAGAAGGTGCTAGCAGGGAATTCTCTGCCTGCCTTTCCCCAGTGCTCTGCAAGCTCTCCAGGACAACATAAAATCTGGGGCTCTGTGCTTTCTTTCGTTCTGAACCAGTATTACTGTTTTCTCCACAAAAGCGATTCTGCGAAGCAATGTGAACACTTCTGCTTCCCAGGCACAGAGAAGGTGCTAGCAGGGAATTCTCTGCCTGCCTTTCCCCAGTGCTCTGCAAGCTCTCCAGGACAACAGCAAATCTGGGGCTCTGTGCTTTCTTTCGTTCTGAACCAGTGTTACTGTTTTCTGAACAAAAGCGATTCTGCGAAGCAAGGTGAACACTTCTGCTTCCCAGGCACAGAGAAGGTGCTAGCAGGGAATTCTCTGCCTGCCTTTCCCCAGTGCTCTGCAAGCTCTCCAGGACAACAGCAAATCTGGGGCTATGTGCTTTCTTTCGTTCTGAACAAGTGTTACTGTTTTCTGCACAAAAGCGATTCTGCGAAGCAATGTGAACAGGCACAGAGAAGGTGCTAGCAGGGAATTCTCTGCCTGCCTTTCCCCAGTGCTCTGCAAGCTCTCCAGGACAACAGCAAATCTGGGGCTCTGTGCTTTCTTTCGTTCTGAACCAGTGTTACTGTTTTCTGCACAAAAGCGATTCTGCGAAGCAATGTGAACAGGCACAGAGAAGGTGCTAGCAGGGAATTCTCTGCCTGCCTTTCCCCAGTGCTCTGCAAGCTCTCCAGGACAACATAAAATCTGGGGCTCTGTGCTTTCTTTCGTTCTGAACAAGTTTTACTGTTTTCTGCACAAAAGCGATTCTGCGAAGCAATGTGAACAGGCACAGAGAAGGTGCTAGCAGGGAATTCTCTGCCTGCCTTTCCCCAGTGCTCTGCAAGCTCTCCAGGACAACAGCAAATCTGGGGCTCTGTGCTTTCTTTCGTTCTGAACAAGTGTTACTGTTTTCTGCACAAAAGCGATTCTGCGAAGCAATGTGAACACTTCTGCTTCCCAGGCACAGAGAAGGTGCTAGCAGGGAATTCTCTGCCTGCCTTTCCCCAGTGCTCTGCAAGCTCTCCAGGACAACATAAAATCTGGGGCTCTGTGCTTTCTTTCGTTCTGAACCAGTGTTACTGTTTTCTGCACAAAAGCGATTCTGCGAAGCAATGTGAACACTTCTGCTTCCCAGGCACAGAGAAGGTGCTAGCAGGGAATTCTCTGCCTGCCTTTCCCCAGTGCTCCGCAAGCTCTCCAGGACAACAGCAATTCTGGGGCTCTGTGCTTTCTTTCGTTCTGAACCAGTATTACTGTTTTCTGCACAAAAGCGATTCTGCGAAGCAATGTGAACAGGCACAGAGAAGGTTCTAGCAGGGAATTCTCTGCCTGCCTTTCCCCAGTGCTCTGCAAGCTCTCCAGGACAACATAAAATCTGGGGCTCTCTGCTTTCTTTCGTTCTGAACAAGTGTTACTGTTTTCTGCACAAAAGCGATTCTGCGAAGCAATGTGAACACTTCTGCTTCCCAGGCACAGAGAAGGTGCTAGCAGGGAATTCTCTGCCTGCCTTTCCCCAGTGCTCTGCAAGCTCTCCAGGAAAACAGCAAATCTGGGGCTCTGTGCTTTCTTTCGTTCTGAACCAGTCTTACTGTTTTCTGCACAAAAGCGATTCTGCGAAGCAATGTGAACAGGCACAGAGAAGGTGCTAGCAGGGAATTCTCTGCCTGCCTTTCCCCAGTGCTCTGCAAGCTCTCCAGGACAACAGCAAATCTGGGGCTCTGTGCTTTCTTTCGTTCTGAACAAGTGTTACTGTTTTCTGCACAAAAGCGATTCTGCGAAGCAATGTGAACACTTCTGCTTCCCAGGCACAGAGAAGGTGCTAGCAGGGAATTCTCTGCCTGCCTTTCCCCAGTGCTCTGCAAGCTCTCCAGGACAACAGCAAATCTGGGGCTCTGTGCTTTCTTTCGTTCTGAACAAGTGTTACTGTTTTCTGCACAAAAGCGATTCTGCGAAGCAATGTGAACACTTCTGCTTCCCAGGCACAGAGAAGGTGCTAGCAGGGAATTCTCTGCCTGCCTTTCCCCAGTGCTCTGCAAGCTCTCCAGGACAACAGCAATTCTGGGGCTCTGTGCTTTCTTTCGTTCTGAACAAGTGTTACTGTTTTCTGCACAAAAGCGATTCTGCGAAGCAATGTGAACACTTCTGCTTCCCAGGCACAGAGAAGGTGCTAGCAGGGAATTCTCTGCCTGCCTTTCCCCAGTGCTCTGCAAGCTCTCCAGGACAACATAAAATCTGGGGCTCTGTGCTTTCTTTCGTTCTGAACAAGTGTTACTGTTTTCTGCACAAAAGCGATTCTGCGAAGCAATGTGAACACTTCTGCTTCCCAGGCACAGAGAAGGTGCTAGCAGGGAATTCTCTGCCTGCCTTTCCCCAGTGCTCTGCAAGCTCTCCAGGACAACATAAAATCTGGGGCTCTGTGCTTTCTTTCGTTCTGAACAAGTGTTACTGTTTTCTGCACAAAAGCGATTCTGCGAAGCAATGTGAACACTTCTGCTTCCCAGGCACAGAGAAGGTGCTAGCAGGGAATTCTCTGCCTGCCTTTCCCCAGTGCTCTGCAAGCTCTCCAGGACAACAGCAAATCTGGGGCTCTGTGCTTTCTTTCGTTCTGAACCAGTGTTACTGTTTTCTGCACAAAAGCGATTCTGCGAAGCAATGTGAACAGGCACAGAGAAGGTGCTAGCAGGGAATTCTCTGCCTGCCTTTCCCCAGTGCTCTGCAAGCTCTCCAGGACAACATAAAATCTGGGGCTCTGTGCTTTCTTTCGTTCTGAACCAGTATTACTGTTTTCTGCACAAAAGCGATTCTGCGAAGCAATGTGAACACTTCTGCTTCCCAGGCACAGAGAAGGTGCTAGCAGGGAATTCTCTGCCTGCCTTTCCCCAGTGCTCTGCAAGCTCTCCAGGAAAACAGCAAATCTGGGGCTCTGTGCTTTCTTTCGTTCTGAACCAGTCTTACTGTTTTCTGCACAAAAGCGATTCTGCGAAGCAATGTGAACAGGCACAGAGAAGGTGCTAGCAGGGAATTCTCTGCCTGCCTTTCCCCAGTGCTCTGCAAGCTCTCCAGGACAACAGCAAATCTGGGGCTCTGTGCTTTCTTTCGTTCTGAACTAGTATTACTGTTTTCTGCACAAAAGCGATTCTGCGAAGCAATGTGAACACTTCTGCTTCCCAGGCACAGAGAAGGTGCTAGCAGGGAATTCTCTGCCTGCCTTTCCCCAGTGCTCTGCAAGCTCTCCATGAAAACAGCAAATCTGGGGCTCTGTGCTTTCTTTCGTTCTGAACCAGTCTTACTGTTTTCTGCACAAAAGCGATTCTGCGAAGCAATGTGAACAGGCACAGAGAAGGTGCTAGCAGGGAATTCTCTGCCTGCCTTTCCCCAGTGCTCTGCAAGCTCTCCAGGACAACAGCAATTCTGGGGCTCTGTGCTTTCTTTCGTTCTGAACAAGTGTTACTGTTTTCTGCACAAAAGCGATTCTGCGAAGCAATGTGAACACTTCTGCTTCCCAGGCACAGAGAAGGTGCTAGCAGGGAATTCTCTGCCTGCCTTTCCCCAGTGCTCTGCAAGCTCTCCAGGACAACAGCAAATCTGGGGCTCTGTGCTTTCTTTCGTTCTGAACCAGTATTACTGTTTTCTGCACAAAAGCGATTCTGCGAAGCAATGTGAACACTTCTGCTTCCCAGGCACAGAGAAGGTGCTAGCAGGGAATTCTCTGCCTGCCTTTCCCCAGTGCTCTGCAAGCTCTCCAGGAAAACAGCAAATCTGGGGCTCTGTGCTTTCTTTCGTTCTGAACCAGTCTTACTGTTTTCTGCACAAAAGCGATTCTGCGAAGCAATGTGAACAGGCACAGAGAAGGTGCTAGCAGGGAATTCTCTGCCTGCCTTTCCCCAGTGCTCTGCAAGCTCTCCAGGACAACAGCAAATCTGGGGCTCTGTGCTTTCTTTCGTTCTGAACTAGTATTACTGTTTTCTGCACAAAAGCGATTCTGCGAAGCAATGTGAACACTTCTGCTTCCCAGGCACAGAGAAGGTGCTAGCAGGGAATTCTCTGCCTGCCTTTCCCCAGTGCTCTGCAAGCTCTCCAGGAAAACAGCAAATCTGGGGCTCTGTGCTTTCTTTCGTTCTGAACCAGTCTTACTGTTTTCTGCACAAAAGCGATTCTGCGAAGCAATGTGAACAGGCACAGAGAAGGTGCTAGCAGGGAATTCTCTGCCTGCCTTTCCCCAGTGCTCTGCAAGCTCTCCAGGACAACAGCAAATCTGGGGCTCTGTGCTTTCTTTCGTTCTGAACAAGTGTTACTGTTTTCTGCACAAAAGCGATTCTGCGAAGCAATGTGAACACTTCTGCTTCCCAGGCACAGAGAAGGTGCTAGCAGGGAATTCTCTGCCTGCCTTTCCCCAGTGCTCTGCAAGCTCTCCAGGACAACAGCAAATCTGGGGCTCTGTGCTTTCTTTCGTTCTGAACTAGTATTACTGTTTTCTGCACAAAAGCGATTCTGCGAAGCAATGTGAACACTTCTGCTTCCCAGGCACAGAGAAGGTGCTAGCAGGGAATTCTCTGCCTGCCTTTCCCCAGTGCTCTGCAAGCTCTCCAGGACAACAGCAAATCTGGGGCTCTGTGCTTTCTTTCGTTCTGAACCAGTGTTACTGTTTTCTGCACAAAAGCGATTCTGCGAAGCAATGTGAACAGGCACAGAGAAGGTGCTAGCAGGGAATTCTCTGCCTGCCTTTCCCCAGTGCTCTGCAAGCTCTCCAGGACAACAGCAATTCTGGGGCTCTGTGCTTTCTTTCGTTCTGAACAAGTGTTACTGTTTTCTGCACAAAAGCGATTCTGCGAAGCAATGTGAACACTTCTGCTTCCCAGGCACAGAGAAGGTGCTAGCAGGGAATTCTCTGCCTGCCTTTCCCCAGTGCTCTGCAAGCTCTCCAGGACAACATAAAATCTGGGGCTCTGTGCTTTCTTTCGTTCTGAACAAGTGTTACTGTTTTCTGCACAAAAGCGATTCTGCGAAGCAATGTGAACACTTCTGCTTCCCAGGCACAGAGAAGGTGCTAGCAGGGAATTCTCTGCCTGCCTTTCCCCAGTGCTCTGCAAGCTCTCCAGGAAAACAGCAAATCTGGGGCTCTGTGCTTTCTTTCGTTCTGAACCAGTCTTACTGTTTTCTGCACAAAAGCGATTCTGCGAAGCAATGTGAACAGGCACAGAGAAGGTGCTAGCAGGGAATTCTCTGCCTGCCTTTCCCCAGTGCTCTGCAAGCTCTCCAGGACAACAGCAAATCTGGGGCTCTGTGCTTTCTTTCGTTCTGAACAAGTGTTACTGTTTTCTGCACAAAAGCGATTCTGCGAAGCAATGTGAACACTTCTGCTTCCCAGGCACAGAGAAGGTGCTAGCAGGGAATTCTCTGCCTGCCTTTCCCCAGTGCTCTGCAAGCTCTCCAGGACAACATAAAATCTGGGGCTCTGTGCTTTCTTTCGTTCTGAACAAGTGTTACTGTTTTCTGCACAAAAGCGATTCTGCGAAGCAATGTGAACACTTCTGCTTCCCAGGCACAGAGAAGGTGCTAGCAGGGAATTCTCTGCCTGCCTTTCCCCAGTGCTCTGCAAGCTCTCCAGGACAACAGCAAATCTGGGGCTCTGTGCTTTCTTTCGTTCTGAACCAGTGTTACTGTTTTCTGCACAAAAGCAATTCTGCGAAGCAATGTGAACAGGCACAGAGAAGGTGCTAGCAGGGAATTCTCTGCCTGCCTTTCCCCAGTGCTCTGCAAGCTCTCCAGGACAACATAAAATCTGGGGCTCTGTGCTTTCTTTCGTTCTGAACCAGTATTACTGTTTTCTGCACAAAAGCAATTCTGCGAAGCAATGTGAACACTTCTGCTTCCCAGGCACAGAGAAGGTGCTAGCAGGGAATTCTCTGCCTGCCTTTCCCCAGTGCTCTGCAAGCTCTCCAGGACAACAGCAAATCTGGGGCTCTGTGCTTTCTTTCGTTCTGAACCAGTGTTACTGTTTTCTGAACAAAAGCGATTCTGCGAAGCAATGTGAACACTTCTGCTTCCCAGGCACAGAGAAGGTGCTAGCAGGGAATTCTCTGCCTGCCTTTCCCCAGTGCTCTGCAAGCTCTCCAGGACAACAGCAAATCTGGGGCTATGTGCTTTCTTTCGTTCTGAACAAGTGTTACTGTTTTCTGCACAAAAGCGATTCTGCGAAGCAATGTGAACACTTCTGCTTCCCAGGCACAGAGAAGGTGCTAGCAGGGAATTCTCTGCCTGCCTTTCCCCAGTGTCCTGCAAGCTCTCCAGGACAACATAAAATCTGGGGCTCTGTGCTTTCTTTCGTTCTGAACCAGTGTTACTGTTTTCTGCACAAAAGCGATTCTGCGAAGCAATGTGAACAGGCACAGAGAAGGTGCTAGCAGGGAATTCTCTGCCTGCCTTTCCCCAGTGCTCTGCAAGCTCTCCAGGACAACAGCAAATCTGGGGCTCTGTGCTTTCTTTCGTTCTGAACCAGTGTTACTGTTTTCTGCACAAAAGCGATTCTGCGAAGCAATGTGAACAGGCACAGAGAAGGTGCTAGCAGGGAATTCTCTGCCTGCCTTTCCCCAGTGCTCTGCAAGCTCTCCAGGACAACATAAAATCTGGGGCTCTGTGCTTTCTTTCGTTCTGAACAAGTGTTACTGTTTTCTGCACAAAAGCGATTCTGCGAAGCAAGGTGAACACTTCTGCTTCCCAGGCACAGAGAAGGTGCTAGCAGGGAATTCTCTGCCTGCCTTTCCCCAGTGCTCTGCAAGCTCTCCAGGAAAACAGCAAATCTGGGGCTCTGTGCTTTCTTTCGTTCTGAACCAGTCTTACTGTTTTCTGCACAAAAGCGATTCTGCGAAGCAATGTGAACAGGCACAGAGAAGGTGCTAGCAGGGAATTCTCTGCCTGCCTTTCCCCAGTGCTCTGCAAGCTCTCCAGGACAACAGCAAATCTGGGGCTCTGTGCTTTCTTTCGTTCTGAACAAGTGTTACTGTTTTCTGCACAAAAGCGATTCTGCGAAGCAATGTGAACACTTCTGCTTCCCAGGCACAGAGAAGGTGCTAGCAGGGAATTCTCTGCCTGCCTTTCCCCAGTGCTCTGCAAGCTCTCCAGGACAACATAAAATCTGGGGCTCTGTGCTTTCTTTCGTTCTGAACAAGTGTTACTGTTTTCTGCACAAAAGCGATTCTGCGAAGCAATGTGAACACTTCTGCTTCCCAGGCACAGAGAAGGTGCTAGCAGGGAATTCTCTGCCTGCCTTTCCCCAGTGCTCTGCAAGCTCTCCAGGACAACAGCAAATCTGGGGCTCTGTGCTTTCTTTCGTTCTGAACCAGTGTTACTGTTTTCTGCACAAAAGCAATTCTGCGAAGCAATGTGAACAGGCACAGAGAAGGTGCTAGCAGGGAATTCTCTGCCTGCCTTTCCCCAGTGCTCTGCAAGCTCTCCAGGACAACATAAAATCTGGGGCTCTGTGCTTTCTTTCGTTCTGAACCAGTATTACTGTTTTCTGCACAAAAGCGATTCTGCGAAGCAATGTGAACACTTCTGCTTCCCAGGCACAGAGAAGGTGCTAGCAGGGAATTCTCTGCCTGCCTTTCCCCAGTGCTCTGCAAGCTCTCCAGGACAACAGCAAATCTGGGGCTCTGTGCTTTCTTTCGTTCTGAACCAGTGTTACTGTTTTCTGAACAAAAGCGATTCTGCGAAGCAATGTGAACACTTCTGCTTCCCAGGCACAGAGAAGGTGCTAGCAGGGAATTCTCTGCCTGCCTTTCCCCAGTGCTCTGCAAGCTCTCCAGGACAACAGCAAATCTGGGGCTCTGTGCTTTCTTTCGTTCTGAACCAGTGTTACTGTTTTCTGCACAAAAGCGATTCTGCGAAGCAATGTGAACAGGCACAGAGAAGGTGCTAGCAGGGAATTCTCTGCCTGCCTTTCCCCAGTGCTCTGCAAGCTCTCCAGGACAACATAAAATCTGGGGCTCTGTGCTTTCTTTCGTTCTGAACCAGTATTACTGTTTTCTGCACAAAAGCGATTCTGCGAAGCAATGTGAACACTTCTGCTTCCCAGGCACAGAGAAGGTGCTAGCAGGGAATTCTCTGCCTGCCTTTCCCCAGTGCTCTGCAAGCTCTCCAGGACAACAGCAAATCTGGGGCTCTGTGCTTTCTTTCGTTCTGAACCAGTGTTACTGTTTTCTGAACAAAAGCGATTCTGCGAAGCAAGGTGAACACTTCTGCTTCCCAGGCACAGAGAAGGTGCTAGCAGGGAATTCTCTGCCTGCCTTTCCCCAGTGTCCTGCAAGCTCTCCAGGACAACATAAAATCTGGGGCTCTGTGCTTTCTTTCGTTCTGAACCAGTGTTACTGTTTTCTGCACAAAAGCGATTCTGCGAAGCAATGTGAACAGGCACAGAGAAGGTGCTAGCAGGGAATTCTCTGCCTGCCTTTCCCCAGTGCTCTGCAAGCTCTCCAGGACAACAGCAAATCTGGGGCTCTGTGCTTTCTTTCGTTCTGAACCAGTGTTACTGTTTTCTGCACAAAAGCGATTCTGCGAAGCAATGTGAACAGGCACAGAGAAGGTGCTAGCAGGGAATTCTCTGCCTGCCTTTCCCCAGTGCTCTGCAAGCTCTCCAGGACAACAGCAAATCTGGGGCTCTGTGCTTTCTTTCGTTCTGAACAAGTTTTACTGTTTTCTGCACAAAAGCGATTCTGCGAAGCAATGTGAACAGGCACAGAGAAGGTGCTAGCAGGGAATTCTCTGCCTGCCTTTCCCCAGTGCTCTGCAAGCTCTCCAGGACAACAGCAAATCTGGGGCTCTGTGCTTTCTTTCGTTCTGAACCAGTGTTACTGTTTTCTGCACAAAAGCGATTCTGCGAAGCAATGTGAACACTTCTGCTTCCCAGGCACAGAGAAGGTGCTAGCAGGGAATTCTCTGCCTGCCTTTCCCCAGTGCTCTGCAAGCTCTCCAGGACAACATAAAATCTGGGGCTCTGTGCTTTCTTTCGTTCTGAACCAGTGTTACTGTTTTCTGCACAAAAGCGATTCTGCGAAGCAATGTGAACACTTCTGCTTCCCAGGCACAGAGAAGGTGCTAGCAGGGAATTCTCTGCCTGCCTTTCCCCAGTGCTCCGCAAGCTCTCCAGGACAACAGCAATTCTGGGGCTCTGTGCTTTCTTTCGTTCTGAACCAGTATTACTGTTTTCTGCACAAAAGCGATTCTGCGAAGCAATGTGAACAGGCACAGAGAAGGTTCTAGCAGGGAATTCTCTGCCTGCCTTTCCCCAGTGCTCTGCAAGCTCTCCAGGACAACATAAAATCTGGGGCTCTGTGCTTTCTTTCGTTCTGAACAAGTGTTACTGTTTTCTGCACAAAAGCGATTCTGCGAAGCAATGTGAACACTTCTGCTTCCCAGGCACAGAGAAGGTGCTAGCAGGGAATTCTCTGCCTGCCTTTCCCCAGTGCTCTGCAAGCTCTCCAGGAAAACAGCAAATCTGGGGCTCTGTGCTTTCTTTCGTTCTGAACCAGTGTTACTGTTTTCTGCACAAAAGCGATTCTGCGAAGCAATGTGAACAGGCACAGAGAAGGTGCTAGCAGGGAATTCTCTGCCTGCCTTTCCCCAGTGCTCTGCAAGCTCTCCAGGACAACAGCAATTCTGGGGCTCTGTGCTTTCTTTCGTTCTGAACAAGTGTTACTGTTTTCTGCACAAAAGCGATTCTGCGAAGCAAGGTGAACACTTCTGCTTCCCAGGCACAGAGAAGGTGCTAGCAGGGAATTCTCTGCCTGCCTTTCCCCAGTGCTCTGCAAGCTCTCCAGGACAACAGCAATTCTGGGGCTCTGTGCTTTCTTTCGTTCTGAACAAGTGTTACTGTTTTCTGCACAAAAGCGATTCTGCGAAGCAATGTGAACACTTCTGCTTCCCAGGCACAGAGAAGGTGCTAGCAGGGAATTCTCTGCCTGCCTTTCCCCAGTGCTCTGCAAGCTCTCCAGGACAACATAAAATCTGGGGCTCTGTGCTTTCTTTCGTTCTGAACAAGTGTTACTGTTTTCTGCACAAAAGCGATTCTGCGAAGCAATGTGAACACTTCTGCTTCCCAGGCACAGAGAAGGTGCTAGCAGGGAATTCTCTGCCTGCCTTTCCCCAGTGCTCTGCAAGCTCTCCAGGACAACAGCAAATCTGGGGCTCTGTGCTTTCTTTCGTTCTGAACTAGTATTACTGTTTTCTGCACAAAAGCGATTCTGCGAACCAATGTGAACAGGCACAGAGAAGGTGCTAGCAGGGAATTCTCTGCCTGCCTTTCCCCAGTGCTCTGCAAGCTCTCCAGGACAACATAAAATCTGGGGCTCTGTGCTTTCTTTCGTTCTGAACAAGTGTTACTGTTTTCTGCACAAAAGCGATTCTGCGAAGCAATGTGAACACTTCTGCTTCCCAGGCACAGAGAAGGTGCTAGCAGGGAATTCTCTGCCTGCCTTTCCCCAGTGCTCTGCAAGCTCTCCAGGACAACAGCAAATCTGGGGCTCTGTGCTTTCTTTCGTTCTGAACAAGTGTTACTGTTTTCTGCACAAAAGCGATTCTGCGAAGCAATGTGAACACTTCTGCTTCCCAGGCACAGAGAAGGTGCTAGCAGGGAATTCTCTGCCTGCCTTTCCCCAGTGCTCTGCAAGCTCTCCAGGACAACATAAAATCTGGGGCTCTGTGCTTTCTTTCGTTCTGAACCAGTGTTACTGTTTTCTGCACAAAAGCGATTCTGCGAAGCAATGTGAACAGGCACAGAGAAGGTGCTAGCAGGGAATTCTCTGCCTGCCTTTCCCCAGTGCTCTGCAAGCTCTCCAGGACAACATAAAATCTGGGGCTCTGTGCTTTCTTTCGTTCTGAACCAGTATTACTGTTTTCTGCACAAAAGCGATTCTGCGAAGCAATGTGAACACTTCTGCTTCCCAGTTACAGAGAAGGTGCTAGCAGGGAATTCTCTGCCTGCCTTTCCCCAGTGCTCTGCAAGCTCTTCAGGACAACATAAAATCTGGGGCTCTGTGCTTTCTTTCGTTCTGAACAAGTGTTACTGTTTTCTGCACAAAAGCGATTCTGCGAAGCAAGGTGAACACTTCTGCTTCCCAGGCACAGAGAAGGTGCTAGCAGGGAATTCTCTGCCTGCCTTTCCCCAGTGCTCTGCAAGCTCTCCAGGACAACAGCAAATCTGGGGCTCTGTGCTTTCTTTCGTTCTGAACTAGTATTACTGTTTTCTGCACAAAAGCGATTCTGCGAAGCAATGTGAACACTTCTGCTTCCCAGGCACAGAGAAGGTGCTAGCAGGGAATTCTCTGCCTGCCTTTCCCCAGTGCTCTGCAAGCTCTCCAGGACAACAGCAATTCTGGGGCTCTGTGCTTTCTTTCGTTCTGAACAAGTGTTACTGTTTTCTGCACAAAAGCGATTCTGCGAAGCAATGTGAACACTTCTGCTTCCCAGGCACAGAGAAGGTGCTAGCAGGGAATTCTCTGCCTGCCTTTCCCCAGTGCTCTGCAAGCTCTCCAGGACAACAGCAAATCTGGGGCTCTGTGCTTTCTTTCGTTCTGAACAAGTGTTACTGTTTTCTGCACAAAAGCCATTCTGCGAAGCAAGGTGAACACTTCTGCTTCCCAGGCACAGAGAAGGTGCTAGCAGGGAATTCTCTGCCTGCCTTTCCCCAGTGCTCTGCAAGCTCTCCAGGACAACATAAAATCTGGGGCTCTGTGCTTTCTTTCGTTCTGAACCAGTGTTACTGTTTTCTGCACAAAAGCGATTCTGCGAAGCAATGTGAACACTTCTGCTTCCCAGGCACAGAGAAGGTGCTAGCAGGGAATTCTCTGCCTGCCTTTCCCCAGTGCTCCGCAAGCTCTCCAGGACAACAGCAATTCTGGGGCTCTGTGCTTTCTTTCGTTCTGAACCAGTATTACTGTTTTCTGCACAAAAGCGATTCTGCGAAGCAATGTGAACAGGCACAGAGAAGGTTCTAGCAGGGAATTCTCTGCCTGCCTTTCCCCAGTGCTCTGCAAGCTCTCCAGGACAACATAAAATCTGGGGCTCTGTGCTTTCTTTCGTTCTGAACAAGTGTTACTGTTTTCTGCACAAAAGCGATTCTGCGAAGCAATGTGAACACTTCTGCTTCCCAGGCACAGAGAAGGTGCTAGCAGGGAATTCTCTGCCTGCCTTTCCCCAGTGCTCTGCAAGCTCTCCAGGAAAACAGCAAATCTGGGGCTCTGTGCTTTCTTTCGTTCTGAACCAGTGTTACTGTTTTCTGCACAAAAGCGATTCTGCGAAGCAATGTGAACAGGCACAGAGAAGGTGCTAGCAGGGAATTCTCTGCCTGCCTTTCCCCAGTGCTCTGCAAGCTCTCCAGGACAACAGCAATTCTGGGGCTCTGTGCTTTCTTTCGTTCTGAACAAGTGTTACTGTTTTCTGCACAAAAGCGATTCTGCGAAGCAAGGTGAACACTTCTGCTTCCCAGGCACAGAGAAGGTGCTAGCAGGGAATTCTCTGCCTGCCTTTCCCCAGTGCTCTGCAAGCTCTCCAGGACAACAGCAATTCTGGGGCTCTGTGCTTTCTTTCGTTCTGAACAAGTGTTACTGTTTTCTGCACAAAAGCGATTCTGCGAAGCAATGTGAACACTTCTGCTTCCCAGGCACAGAGAAGGTGCTAGCAGGGAATTCTCTGCCTGCCTTTCCCCAGTGCTCTGCAAGCTCTCCAGGACAACATAAAATCTGGGGCTCTGTGCTTTCTTTCGTTCTGAACAAGTGTTACTGTTTTCTGCACAAAAGCGATTCTGCGAAGCAATGTGAACACTTCTGCTTCCCAGGCACAGAGAAGGTGCTAGCAGGGAATTCTCTGCCTGCCTTTCCCCAGTGCTCTGCAAGCTCTCCAGGACAACAGCAAATCTGGGGCTCTGTGCTTTCTTTCGTTCTGAACTAGTATTACTGTTTTCTGCACAAAAGCGATTCTGCGAACCAATGTGAACAGGCACAGAGAAGGTGCTAGCAGGGAATTCTCTGCCTGCCTTTCCCCAGTGCTCTGCAAGCTCTCCAGGACAACATAAAATCTGGGGCTCTGTGCTTTCTTTCGTTCTGAACAAGTGTTACTGTTTTCTGCACAAAAGCGATTCTGCGAAGCAATGTGAACACTTCTGCTTCCCAGGCACAGAGAAGGTGCTAGCAGGGAATTCTCTGCCTGCCTTTCCCCAGTGCTCTGCAAGCTCTCCAGGACAACAGCAAATCTGGGGCTCTGTGCTTTCTTTCGTTCTGAACAAGTGTTACTGTTTTCTGCACAAAAGCGATTCTGCGAAGCAATGTGAACACTTCTGCTTCCCAGGCACAGAGAAGGTGCTAGCAGGGAATTCTCTGCCTGCCTTTCCCCAGTGCTCTGCAAGCTCTCCAGGACAACAGCAAATCTGGGGCTCTGTGCTTTCTTTCGTTCTGAACAAGTGTTACTGTTTTCTGCACAAAAGCGATTCTGCGAAGCAATGTGAACAGGCACAGAGAAGGTGCTAGCAGGGAATTCTCTGCCTGCCTTTCCCCAGTGCTCTGCAAGCTCTCCAGGACAACATAAAATCTGGGGCTCTGTGCTTTCTTTCGTTCTGAACCAGTATTACTGTTTTCTGCACAAAAGCGATTCTGCGAAGCAATGTGAACACTTCTGCTTCCCAGTTACAGAGAAGGTGCTAGCAGGGAATTCTCTGCCTGCCTTTCCCCAGTGCTCTGCAAGCTCTCCAGGACAACAGCAATTCTGGGGCTCTGTGCTTTCTTTCGTTCTGAACAAGTGTTACTGTTTTCTGCACAAAAGCGATTCTGCGAAGCAATGTGAACACTTCTGCTTCCCAGGCACAGAGAAGGTGCTAGCAGGGAATTCTCTGCCTGCCTTTCCCCAGTGCTCTGCAAGCTCTCCAGGACAACATAAAATCTGGGGCTCTGTGCTTTCTTTCGTTCTGAACAAGTGTTACTGTTTTCTGCACAAAAGCGATTCTGCGAAGCAATGTGAACACTTCTGCTTCCCAGGCACAGAGAAGGTGCTAGCAGGGAATTCTCTGCCTGCCTTTCCCCAGTGCTCTGCAAGCTCTCCAGGACAACAGCAATTCTGGGGCTCTGTGCTTTCTTTCGTTCTGAACAAGTGTTACTGTTTTCTGCACAAAAGCGATTCTGCGAAGCAATGTGAACACTTCTGCTTCCCAGGCACAGAGAAGGTGCTAGCAGGGAATTCTCTGCCTGCCTTTCCCCAGTGCTCTGCAAGCTCTCCAGGACAACAGCAAATCTGGGGCTCTGTGCTTTCTTTCGTTCTGAACAAGTGTTACTGTTTTCTGCACAAAAGCGATTCTGCGAAGCAAGGTGAACACTTCTGCTTCCCAGGCACAGAGAAGGTGCTAGCAGGGAATTCTCTGCCTGCCTTTCCCCAGTGCTCTGCAAGCTCTCCAGGACAACAGCAAATCTGGGGCTCTGTGCTTTCTTTCGTTCTGAACAAGTGTTACTGTTTTCTGCACAAAAGCGATTCTGCGAAGCAATGTGAACACTTCTGCTTCCCAGGCACAGAGAAGGTGCTAGCAGGGAATTCTCTGCCTGCCTTTCCCCAGTGCTCTGCAAGCTCTCCAGGACAACATAAAATCTGGGGCTCTGTGCTTTCTTTCGTTCTGAACAAGTGTTACTGTTTTCTGAACAAAAGCGATTCTGCGAAGCAATGTGAACACTTCTGCTTCCCAGGCACAGAGAAGGTGCTAGCAGGGAATTCTCTGCCTGCCTTTCCCCAGTGCTCTGCAAGCTCTCCAGGACAACAGCAAATCTGGGGCTCTGTGCTTTCTTTCGTTCTGAACCAGTGTTACTGTTTTCTGCACAAAAGCGATTCTGCGAAGCAATGTGAACAGGCACAGAGAAGGTGCTAGCAGGGAATTCTCTGCCTGCCTTTCCCCAGTGCTCTGCAAGCTCTCCAGGACAACAGCAAATCTGGGGCTCTGTGCTTTCTTTCGTTCTGAACCAGTGTTACTGTTTTCTGAACAAAAGCGATTCTGCGAAGCAATGTGAACACTTCTGCTTCCCAGGCACAGAGAAGGTGCTAGCAGGGAATTCTCTGCCTGCCTTTCCCCAGTGTCCTGCAAGCTCTCCAGGACAACATAAAATCTGGGGCTCTGTGCTTTCTTTCGTTCTGAACCAGTGTTACTGTTTTCTGCACAAAAGCGATTCTGCGAAGCAATGTGAACAGGCACAGAGAAGGTGCTAGCAGGGAATTCTCTGCCTGCCTTTCCCCAGTGCTCTGCAAGCTCTCCAGGACAACAGCAAATCTGGGGCTCTGTGCTTTCTTTCGTTCTGAACCAGTGTTACTGTTTTCTGCACAAAAGCGATTCTGCGAAGCAATGTGAACAGGCACAGAGAAGGTGCTAGCAGGGAATTCTCTGCCTGCCTTTCCCCAGTGCTCTGCAAGCTCTCCAGGACAACAGCAAATCTGGGGCTCTGTGCTTTCTTTCGTTCTGAACCAGTGTTACTGTTTTCTGCACAAAAGCGATTCTGCGAAGCAATGTGAACAGGCACAGAGAAGGTGCTAGCAGGGAATTCTCTGCCTGCCTTTCCCCAGTGCTCTGCAAGCTCTCCAGGACAACAGCAAATCTGGGGCTCTGTGCTTTCTTTCGTTCTGAACAAGTGTTACTGTTTTCTGCACAAAAGCGATTCTGCGAAGCAATGTGAACACTTCTGCTTCCCAGGCACAGAGAAGGTGCTAGCAGGGAATTCTCTGCCTGCCTTTCCCCAGTGCTCTGCAAGCTCTCCAGGACAACAGCAAATCTGGGGCTCTGTGCTTTCTTTCGTTCTGAACCAGTGTTACTGTTTTCTGCACAAAAGCGATTCTGCGAAGCAATGTGAACAGGCACAGAGAAGGTGCTAGCAGGGAATTCTCTGCCTGCCTTTCCCCAGTGCTCTGCAAGCTCTCCAGGACAACAGCAAATCTGGGGCTCTGTGCTTTCTTTCGTTCTGAACCAGTGTTACTGTTTTCTGCACAAAAGCGATTCTGCGAAGCAATGTGAACAGGCACAGAGAAGGTGCTAGCAGGGAATTCTCTGCCTGCCTTTCCCCAGTGCTCTGCAAGCTCTCCAGGACAAAAGCAAATCTGGGGCTCTGTGCTTTCTTTCGTTCTGAACAAGTGTTACTGTTTTCTGCACAAAAGCGATTCTGCGAAGCAATGTGAACACTTCTGCTTCCCAGGCACAGAGAAGGTGCTAGCAGGGAATTCTCTGCCTGCCTTTCCCCAGTGTCCTGCAAGCTCTCCAGGACAACATAAAATCTGGGGCTCTGTGCTTTCTTTCGTTCTGAACCAGTGTTACTGTTTTCTGCACAAAAGCGATTCTGCGAAGCAATGTAAACAGGCACAGAGAAGGTGCTAGCAGGGAATTCTCTGCCTGCCTTTCCCCAGTGCTCTGCAAGCTCTCCAGGAGAACAGCAAATCTGGGGCTCTGTGCTTTCTTTCGTTCTGAACCAGTCTTACTGTTTTCTGCACAAAAGCGATTCTGCGAAGCAATGTGAACAGGCACAGAGAAGGTGCTAGCAGGGAATTCTCTGCCTGCCTTTCCCCAGTGCTCTGCAAGCTCTCCAGGACAACAGCAAATCTGGGGCTCTGTGCTTTCTTTCGTTCTGAACAAGTGTTACTGTTTTCTGCACAAAAGCGATTCTGCGAAGCAATGTGAACACTTCTGCTTCCCAGGCACAGAGAAGGTGCTAGCAGGGAATTCTCTGCCTGCCTTTCCCCAGTGTCCTGCAAGCTCTCCAGGACAACATGAAATCTGGGGCTCTGTGCTTTCTTTCGTTGTAAACAACTGTTACTGTTTTCTGCACAAAAGCGATTCTGCGAAGCAATGTGAACAGGCACAGAGAAGGTGCTAGCAGGGAATTCTCTGCCTGCCTTTCCCCAGTGCTCTGCAAGCTCTCCAGGACAACAGCAAATCTGGGGCTCTGTGCTTTCTTTCGTTCTGAACCAGTGTTACTGTTTTCTGCACAAAAGCGATTCTGCGAAGCAATGTGAACAGGCACAGAGAAGGTGCTAGCAGGGAATTCTCTGCCTGCCTTTCCCCAGTGCTCTGCAAGCTCTCCAGGAAAACAGCAAATCTGGGGCTCTGTGCTTTCTTTCGTTCTGAACCAGTCTTACTGTTTTCTGCACAAAAGCGATTCTGCGAAGCAATGTGAACACTTCTGCTTCCCAGGCACAGAGAAGGTGCTAGCAGGGAATTCTCTGCCTGCCTTTCCCCAGTGCTCTGCAAGCTCTCCAGGACAACAGCAAATCTGGGGCTCTGTGCTTTCTTTCGTTCTGAACAAGTGTTACTGTTTTCTGAACAAAAGCGATTCTGCGAAGCAATGTGAACACTTCTGCTTCCCAGGCACAGAGAAGGTGCTAGCAGGGAATTCTCTGCCTGCCTTTCCCCAGTGCTCCGCAAGCTCTCCAGGACAATAGCAATTCTGGGGCTCTGTGCTTTCTTTCGTTCTGAACAAGTGTTACTGTTTTCTGCACAAAAGCGATTCTGCGAAGCAATGTGAACACTTCTGCTTCCCAGGCACAGAGAAGGTGCTAGCAGGGAATTCTCTGCCTGCCTTTCCCCAGTGCTCCGCAAGCTCTCCAGGACAACAGCAAATCTGGGGCTCTGTGCTTTCTTTCGTTCTGAACCAGTATTACTGTTTTCTGCACAAAAGCGATTCTGCGTACCAATGTGAACAGGCACAGAGAAGGTGCTAGCAGGGAATTCTCTGCCTGCCTTTCCCCAGTGCTCTGCAAGCTCTCCAGGACAACAGCAAATCTGGGGCTCTGTGCTTTCTTTCGTTCTGAACAAGTGTTACTGTTTTCTGCACAAAAGCGATTCTGCGAAGCAATGTGAACACTTCTGCTTCCCAGGCACAGAGAAGGTGCTAGCAGGGAATTCTCTGCCTGCCTTTCCCCAGTGCTCTGCAAGCTCTCCAGGACAACAGCAAATCTGGGGCTCTGTGCTTTCTTTCGTTCTGAACCAGTGTTACTGTTTTCTGCACAAAAGCGATTCTGCGAAGCAATGTGAACAGGCACAGAGAAGGTGCTAGCAGGGAATTCTCTGCCTGCCTTTCCCCAGTGCTCTGCAAGCTCTCCAGGACAAAAGCAAATCTGGGGCTCTGTGCTTTCTTTCGTTCTGAACAAGTGTTACTGTTTTCTGCACAAAAGCGATTCTGCGAAGCAATGTGAACACTTCTGCTTCCCAGGCACAGAGAAGGTGCTAGCAGGGAATTCTCTGCCTGCCTTTCCCCAGTGTCCTGCAAGCTCTCCAGGACAACATAAAATCTGGGGCTCTGTGCTTTCTTTCGTTCTGAACCAGTGTTACTGTTTTCTGCACAAAAGCGATTCTGCGAAGCAATGTGAACAGGCACAGAGAAGGTGCTAGCAGGGAATTCTCTGCCTGCCTTTCCCCAGTGCTCTGCAAGCTCTCCAGGACAACAGCAAATCTGGGGCTCTGTGCTTTCTTTCGTTCTGAACCAGTGTTACTGTTTTCTGCACAAAAGCGATTCTGCGAAGCAATGTGAACAGGCACAGAGAAGGTGCTAGCAGGGAATTCTCTGCCTGCCTTTCCCCAGTGCTCTGCAAGCTCTCCAGGACAACAGCAAATCTGGGGCTCTGTGCTTTCTTTCGTTCTGAACCAGTGTTACTGTTTTCTGCACAAAAGCGATTCTGCGAAGCAATGTGAACAGGCACAGAGAAGGTGCTAGCAGGGAATTCTCTGCCTGCCTTTCCCCAGTGCTCTGCAAGCTCTCCAGGACAACAGCAAATCTGGGGCTCTGTGCTTTCTTTCGTTCTGAACAAGTGTTACTGTTTTCTGCACAAAAGCGATTCTGCGAAGCAATGTGAACACTTCTGCTTCCCAGGCACAGAGAAGGTGCTAGCAGGGAATTCTCTGCCTGCCTTTCCCCAGTGCTCTGCAAGCTCTCCAGGACAACATAAAATCTGGGGCTCTGTGCTTTCTTTCGTTCTGAACAAGTGTTACTGTTTTCTGCACAAAAGCGATTCTGCGAAGCAATGTGAACAGGCACAGAGAAGGTGCTAGCAGGGAATTCTCTGCCTGCCTTTCCCCAGTGCTCTGCAAGCTCTCCAGGACAACAGCAAATCTGGGGCTCTGTGCTTTCTTTCGTTCTGAACCAGTGTTACTGTTTTCTGCACAAAAGCGATTCTGCGAAGCAATGTGAACAGGCACAGAGAAGGTGCTAGCAGGGAATTCTCTGCCTGCCTTTCCCCAGTGCTCTGCAAGCTCTCCAGGACAAAAGCAAATCTGGGGCTCTGTGCTTTCTTTCGTTCTGAACAAGTGTTACTGTTTTCTGCACAAAAGCGATTCTGCGAAGCAATGTGAACACTTCTGCTTCCCAGGCACAGAGAAGGTGCTAGCAGGGAATTCTCTGCCTGCCTTTCCCCAGTGTCCTGCAAGCTCTCCAGGACAACATAAAATCTGGGGCTCTGTGCTTTCTTTCGTTCTGAACCAGTGTTACTGTTTTCTGCACAAAAGCGATTCTGCGAAGCAATGTAAACAGGCACAGAGAAGGTGCTAGCAGGGAATTCTCTGCCTGCCTTTCCCCAGTGCTCTGCAAGCTCTCCAGGAGAACAGCAAATCTGGGGCTCTGTGCTTTCTTTCGTTCTGAACCAGTCTTACTGTTTTCTGCACAAAAGCGATTCTGCGAAGCAATGTGAACAGGCACAGAGAAGGTGCTAGCAGGGAATTCTCTGCCTGCCTTTCCCCAGTGCTCTGCAAGCTCTCCAGGACAACAGCAAATCTGGGGCTCTGTGCTTTCTTTCGTTCTGAACAAGTGTTACTGTTTTCTGCACAAAAGCGATTCTGCGAAGCAATGTGAACACTTCTGCTTCCCAGGCACAGAGAAGGTGCTAGCAGGGAATTCTCTGCCTGCCTTTCCCCAGTGTCCTGCAAGCTCTCCAGGACAACATGAAATCTGGGGCTCTGTGCTTTCTTTCGTTGTAAACAACTGTTACTGTTTTCTGCACAAAAGCGATTCTGCGAAGCAATGTGAACAGGCACAGAGAAGGTGCTAGCAGGGAATTCTCTGCCTGCCTTTCCCCAGTGCTCTGCAAGCTCTCCAGGACAACAGCAAATCTGGGGCTCTGTGCTTTCTTTCGTTCTGAACCAGTGTTACTGTTTTCTGCACAAAAGCGATTCTGCGAAGCAATGTGAACAGGCACAGAGAAGGTGCTAGCAGGGAATTCTCTGCCTGCCTTTCCCCAGTGCTCTGCAAGCTCTCCAGGAAAACAGCAAATCTGGGGCTCTGTGCTTTCTTTCGTTCTGAACCAGTCTTACTGTTTTCTGCACAAAAGCGATTCTGCGAAGCAATGTGAACACTTCTGCTTCCCAGGCACAGAGAAGGTGCTAGCAGGGAATTCTCTGCCTGCCTTTCCCCAGTGCTCTGCAAGCTCTCCAGGACAACAGCAAATCTGGGGCTCTGTGCTTTCTTTCGTTCTGAACAAGTGTTACTGTTTTCTGAACAAAAGCGATTCTGCGAAGCAATGTGAACACTTCTGCTTCCCAGGCACAGAGAAGGTGCTAGCAGGGAATTCTCTGCCTGCCTTTCCCCAGTGCTCCGCAAGCTCTCCAGGACAATAGCAATTCTGGGGCTCTGTGCTTTCTTTCGTTCTGAACAAGTGTTACTGTTTTCTGCACAAAAGCGATTCTGCGAAGCAATGTGAACACTTCTGCTTCCCAGGCACAGAGAAGGTGCTAGCAGGGAATTCTCTGCCTGCCTTTCCCCAGTGCTCCGCAAGCTCTCCAGGACAACAGCAAATCTGGGGCTCTGTGCTTTCTTTCGTTCTGAACCAGTATTACTGTTTTCTGCACAAAAGCGATTCTGCGTACCAATGTGAACAGGCACAGAGAAGGTGCTAGCAGGGAATTCTCTGCCTGCCTTTCCCCAGTGCTCTGCAAGCTCTCCAGGACAACAGCAAATCTGGGGCTCTGTGCTTTCTTTCGTTCTGAACAAGTGTTACTGTTTTCTGCACAAAAGCGATTCTGCGAAGCAATGTGAACACTTCTGCTTCCCAGGCACAGAGAAGGTGCTAGCAGGGAATTCTCTGCCTGCCTTTCCCCAGTGCTCTGCAAGCTCTCCAGGACAACAGCAAATCTGGGGCTCTGTGCTTTCTTTCGTTCTGAACCAGTGTTACTGTTTTCTGCACAAAAGCGATTCTGCGAAGCAATGTGAACAGGCACAGAGAAGGTGCTAGCAGGGAATTCTCTGCCTGCCTTTCCCCAGTGCTCTGCAAGCTCTCCAGGACAAAAGCAAATCTGGGGCTCTGTGCTTTCTTTCGTTCTGAACAAGTGTTACTGTTTTCTGCACAAAAGCGATTCTGCGAAGCAATGTGAACACTTCTGCTTCCCAGGCACAGAGAAGGTGCTAGCAGGGAATTCTCTGCCTGCCTTTCCCCAGTGTCCTGCAAGCTCTCCAGGACAACATAAAATCTGGGGCTCTGTGCTTTCTTTCGTTCTGAACCAGTGTTACTGTTTTCTGCACAAAAGCGATTCTGCGAAGCAATGTAAACAGGCACAGAGAAGGTGCTAGCAGGGAATTCTCTGCCTGCCTTTCCCCAGTGCTCTGCAAGCTCTCCAGGACAACAGCAAATCTGGGGCTCTGTGCTTTCTTTCGTTCTGAACCAGTGTTACTGTTTTCTGCACAAAAGCGATTCTGCGAAGCAATGTGAACAGGCACAGAGAAGGTGCTAGCAGGGAATTCTCTGCCTGCCTTTCCCCAGTGCTCTGCAAGCTCTCCAGGACAACATAAAATCTGGGGCTCTGTGCTTTCTTTCGTTCTGAACAAGTGTTACTGTTTTCTGCACAAAAGCGATTCTGCGAAGCAATGTGAACAGGCACAGAGAAGGTGCTAGCAGGGAATTCTCTGCCTGCCTTTCCCCAGTGCTCTGCAAGCTCTCCAGGACAACAGCAAATCTGGGGCTCTGTGCTTTCTTTCGTTCTGAACAAGTGTTACTGTTTTCTGCACAAAAGCGATTCTGCGAAGCAATGTGAACACTTCTGCTTCCCAGGCACAGAGAAGGTGCTAGCAGGGAATTCTCTGCCTGCCTTTCCCCAGTGTCCTGCAAGCTCTCCAGGACAACATGAAATCTGGGGCTCTGTGCTTTCTTTCGTTGTAAACAACTGTTACTGTTTTCTGCACAAAAGCGATTCTGCGAAGCAATGTGAACAGGCACAGAGAAGGTGCTAGCAGGGAATTCTCTGCCTGCCTTTCCCCAGTGCTCTGCAAGCTCTCCAGGACAACAGCAAATCTGGGGCTCTGTGCTTTCTTTCGTTCTGAACAAGTGTTACTGTTTTCTGCACAAAAGCGATTCTGCGAAGCAATGTGAACAGGCACAGAGAAGGTGCTAGCAGGGAATTCTCTGCCTGCCTTTCCCCAGTGCTCTGCAAGCTCTCCAGGACAACATAAAATCTGGGGCTCTGTGCTTTCTTTCGTTCTGAACAAGTGTTACTGTTTTCTGCACAAAAGCGATTCTGCGAAGCAATGTGAACACTTCTGCTTCCCAGGCACAGAGAAGGTGCTAGCAGGGAATTCTCTGCCTGCCTTTCCCCAGTGCTCTGCAAGCTCTCCAGGACAACAGCAAATCTGGGGCTCTGTGCTTTCTTTCGTTCTGAACAAGTGTTACTGTTTTCTGCACAAAAGCGATTCTGCGAAGCAATGTGAACACTTCTGCTTCCCAGGCACAGAGAAGGTGCTAGCAGGGAATTCTCTGCCTGCCTTTCCCCAGTGCTCTGCAAGCTCTCCAGGACAACAGCAAATCTAGGGCTCTGTGCTTTCTTTCGTTCTGAACAAGTTTTACTGTTTTCTGCACAAAAGCGATTCTGCGAAGCAATGTGAACACTTCTGCTTCCCAGGCACAGAGAAGGTGCTAGCAGGGAATTCTCTGCCTGCCTTTCCCCAGTGCTCTGCAAGCTCTCCAGGACAACAGCAAATCTGGGGCTCTGTGCTTTCTTTCGTTCTGAACCAGTGTTACTGTTTTCTGCACAAAAGCAATTCTGCGAACCAATGTGAACAGGCACAGAGAAGGTGCTAGCAGGGAATTCTCTGCCTGCCTTTCCCCAGTGCTCTGCAAGCTCTCCAGGACAACAGCAAATCTGGGGCTCTGTGCTTTCTTTCGTTCTGAACCAGTGTTACTGTTTTCTGCACAAAAGCGATTCTGCAAAGCAATGTGAACACTTCTGCTTCCCAGTTACAGAGAAGGTGCTAGCAGGGAATTCTCTGCCTGCCTTTCCCCAGTGCTCTGCAAGCTCTTCAGGACAACATAAAATCTGGGGCTCTGTGCTTTCTTTCGTTCTGAACAAGTGTTACTGTTTTCTGCACAAAAGCGATTCTGCGAAGCAATGTGAACACTTCTGCTTCCCAGGCACAGAGAAGGTGCTAGCAGGGAATTCTCTGCCTGCCTTTCCCCAGTGCTCTGCAAGCTCTCCAGGACAACATAAAATCTGGGGCTCTGTGCTTTCTTTCGTTCTGAACCAGTGTTACTGTTTTCTGCACAAAAGCGATTCTGCGAAGCAATGTAAACAGGCACAGAGAAGGTGCTAGCAGGGAATTCTCTGCCTGCCTTTCCCCAGTGCTCTGCAAGCTCTCCAGGACAACAGCAAATCTGGGGCTCTGTGCTTTCTTTCGTTCTGAACCAGTCTTACTGTTTTCTGCACAAAAGCGATTCTGCGAAGCAATGTGAACAGGCACAGAGAAGGTTCTAGCAGGGAATTCTCTGCCTGCCTTTCCCCAGTGCTCTGCAAGCTCTCCAGGACAACATAAAATCTGGGGCTCTGTGCTTTCTTTCGTTCTGAACAAGTGTTACTGTTTTCTGCACAAAAGCGATTCTGCGAAGCAATGTGAACACTTCTGCTTCCCAGGCACAGAGAAGGTGCTAGCAGGGAATTCTCTGCCTGCCTTTCCCCCGTGCTCTGCAAGCTCTCCAGGACAACAGCAAATCTGGGGCTCTGTGCTTTCTGTTGCCCTGAACAAGTGTTAGTGTTTTCTGCACAAAAGCGATTCTGCGAAGCAAGGTGAACACTTCTGCTTCCCAGGCACAGAGAAGGTGCTAGCAGGGAATTCTCTGCCTGCCTTTCCCCAGTGCTCTGCAAGCTCTCCAGGACAACAGCAATTCTGGGGCTCTGTGCTTTCTTTCGTTCTGAACAAGTGTTACTGTTTTCTGCACAAAAGCGATTCTGCGAAGCAATGTGAACACTTCTGCTTCCCAGGCACAGAGAAGGTGCTAGCAGGGAATTCTCTGCCTGCCTTTCCCCAGTGCTCTGCAAGCTCTCCAGGACAACATAAAATCTGGGGCTCTGTGCTTTCTTTCGTTCTGAACAAGTGTTACTGTTTTCTGCACAAAAGCGATTCTGCGAAGCAATGTGAACACTTCTGCTTCCCAGGCACAGAGAAGGTGCTAGCAGGGAATTCTCTGCCTGCCTTTCCCCAGTGCTCTGCAAGCTCTCCAGGACAACATAAAATCTGGGGCTCTGTGCTTTCTTTCGTTCTGAACAAGTGTTACTGTTTTCTGCACAAAAGCGATTCTGCGAAGCAATGTGAACACTTCTGCTTCCCAGGCACAGAGAAGGTGCTAGCAGGGAATTCTCTGCCTGCCTTTCCCCAGTGTCCTGCAAGCTCTCCAGGACAACATGAAATCTGGGGCTCTGTGCTTTCTTTCGTTGTAAACAACTGTTACTGTTTTCTGCACAAAAGCGATTCTGCGAAGCAATGTGAACAGGCACAGAGAAGGTGCTAGCAGGGAATTCTCTGCCTGCCTTTCCCCAGTGCTCTGCAAGCTCTCCAGGACAACAGCAAATCTGGGGCTCTGTGCTTTCTTTCGTTCTGAACCAGTGTTACTGTTTTCTGCACAAAAGCGATTCTGCGAAGCAATGTGAACAGGCACAGAGAAGGTGCTAGCAGGGAATTCTCTGCCTGCCTTTCCCCAGTGCTCTGCAAGCTCTCCAGGAAAACAGCAAATCTGGGGCTCTGTGCTTTCTTTCGTTCTGAACCAGTCTTACTGTTTTCTGCACAAAAGCGATTCTGCGAAGCAATGTGAACACTTCTGCTTCCCAGGCACAGAGAAGGTGCTAGCAGGGAATTCTCTGCCTGCCTTTCCCCAGTGCTCTGCAAGCTCTCCAGGACAACAGCAAATCTGGGGCTCTGTGCTTTCTTTCGTTCTGAACAAGTGTTACTGTTTTCTGAACAAAAGCGATTCTGCGAAGCAATGTGAACACTTCTGCTTCCCAGGCACAGAGAAGGTGCTAGCAGGGAATTCTCTGCCTGCCTTTCCCCAGTGCTCCGCAAGCTCTCCAGGACAATAGCAATTCTGGGGCTCTGTGCTTTCTTTCGTTCTGAACAAGTGTTACTGTTTTCTGCACAAAAGCGATTCTGCGAAGCAATGTGAACACTTCTGCTTCCCAGGCACAGAGAAGGTGCTAGCAGGGAATTCTCTGCCTGCCTTTCCCCAGTGCTCCGCAAGCTCTCCAGGACAACAGCAAATCTGGGGCTCTGTGCTTTCTTTCGTTCTGAACCAGTATTACTGTTTTCTGCACAAAAGCGATTCTGCGTACCAATGTGAACAGGCACAGAGAAGGTGCTAGCAGGGAATTCTCTGCCTGCCTTTCCCCAGTGCTCTGCAAGCTCTCCAGGACAACAGCAAATCTGGGGCTCTGTGCTTTCTTTCGTTCTGAACAAGTGTTACTGTTTTCTGCACAAAAGCGATTCTGCGAAGCAATGTGAACACTTCTGCTTCCCAGGCACAGAGAAGGTGCTAGCAGGGAATTCTCTGCCTGCCTTTCCCCAGTGCTCTGCAAGCTCTCCAGGACAACAGCAAATCTGGGGCTCTGTGCTTTCTTTCGTTCTGAACCAGTGTTACTGTTTTCTGCACAAAAGCGATTCTGCGAAGCAATGTGAACAGGCACAGAGAAGGTGCTAGCAGGGAATTCTCTGCCTGCCTTTCCCCAGTGCTCTGCAAGCTCTCCAGGACAAAAGCAAATCTGGGGCTCTGTGCTTTCTTTCGTTCTGAACAAGTGTTACTGTTTTCTGCACAAAAGCGATTCTGCGAAGCAATGTGAACACTTCTGCTTCCCAGGCACAGAGAAGGTGCTAGCAGGGAATTCTCTGCCTGCCTTTCCCCAGTGTCCTGCAAGCTCTCCAGGACAACATAAAATCTGGGGCTCTGTGCTTTCTTTCGTTCTGAACCAGTGTTACTGTTTTCTGCACAAAAGCGATTCTGCGAAGCAATGTGAACAGGCACAGAGAAGGTGCTAGCAGGGAATTCTCTGCCTGCCTTTCCCCAGTGCTCTGCAAGCTCTCCAGGACAACAGCAAATCTGGGGCTCTGTGCTTTCTTTCGTTCTGAACCAGTGTTACTGTTTTCTGCACAAAAGCGATTCTGCGAAGCAATGTGAACAGGCACAGAGAAGGTGCTAGCAGGGAATTCTCTGCCTGCCTTTCCCCAGTGCTCTGCAAGCTCTCCAGGACAACAGCAAATCTGGGGCTCTGTGCTTTCTTTCGTTCTGAACCAGTGTTACTGTTTTCTGCACAAAAGCGATTCTGCGAAGCAATGTGAACAGGCACAGAGAAGGTGCTAGCAGGGAATTCTCTGCCTGCCTTTCCCCAGTGCTCTGCAAGCTCTCCAGGACAACAGCAAATCTGGGGCTCTGTGCTTTCTTTCGTTCTGAACAAGTGTTACTGTTTTCTGCACAAAAGCGATTCTGCGAAGCAATGTGAACACTTCTGCTTCCCAGGCACAGAGAAGGTGCTAGCAGGGAATTCTCTGCCTGCCTTTCCCCAGTGCTCTGCAAGCTCTCCAGGACAACAGCAAATCTGGGGCTCTGTGCTTTCTTTCGTTCTGAACCAGTGTTACTGTTTTCTGCACAAAAGCGATTCTGCGAAGCAATGTGAACAGGCACAGAGAAGGTGCTAGCAGGGAATTCTCTGCCTGCCTTTCCCCAGTGCTCTGCAAGCTCTCCAGGACAAAAGCAAATCTGGGGCTCTGTGCTTTCTTTCGTTCTGAACAAGTGTTACTGTTTTCTGCACAAAAGCGATTCTGCGAAGCAATGTGAACACTTCTGCTTCCCAGGCACAGAGAAGGTGCTAGCAGGGAATTCTCTGCCTGCCTTTCCCCAGTGTCCTGCAAGCTCTCCAGGACAACATAAAATCTGGGGCTCTGTGCTTTCTTTCGTTCTGAACCAGTGTTACTGTTTTCTGCACAAAAGCGATTCTGCGAAGCAATGTGAACAGGCACAGAGAAGGTGCTAGCAGGGAATTCTCTGCCTGCCTTTCCCCAGTGCTCTGCAAGCTCTCCAGGACAACAGCAAATCTGGGGCTCTGTGCTTTCTTTCGTTCTGAACCAGTGTTACTGTTTTCTGCACAAAAGCGATTCTGCGAAGCAATGTGAACAGGCACAGAGAAGGTGCTAGCAGGGAATTCTCTGCCTGCCTTTCCCCAGTGCTCTGCAAGCTCTCCAGGACAACAGCAAATCTGGGGCTCTGTGCTTTCTTTCGTTCTGAACCAGTGTTACTGTTTTCTGCACAAAAGCGATTCTGCGAAGCAATGTGAACAGGCACAGAGAAGGTGCTAGCAGGGAATTCTCTGCCTGCCTTTCCCCAGTGCTCTGCAAGCTCTCCAGGACAACAGCAAATCTGGGGCTCTGTGCTTTCTTTCGTTCTGAACAAGTGTTACTGTTTTCTGCACAAAAGCGATTCTGCGAAGCAATGTGAACACTTCTGCTTCCCAGGCACAGAGAAGGTGCTAGCAGGGAATTCTCTGCCTGCCTTTCCCCAGTGCTCTGCAAGCTCTCCAGGACAACATAAAATCTGGGGCTCTGTGCTTTCTTTCGTTCTGAACAAGTGTTACTGTTTTCTGCACAAAAGCGATTCTGCGAAGCAATGTGAACAGGCACAGAGAAGGTGCTAGCAGGGAATTCTCTGCCTGCCTTTCCCCAGTGCTCTGCAAGCTCTCCAGGACAACAGCAAATCTGGGGCTCTGTGCTTTCTTTCGTTCTGAACCAGTGTTACTGTTTTCTGCACAAAAGCGATTCTGCGAAGCAATGTGAACAGGCACAGAGAAGGTGCTAGCAGGGAATTCTCTGCCTGCCTTTCCCCAGTGCTCTGCAAGCTCTCCAGGACAAAAGCAAATCTGGGGCTCTGTGCTTTCTTTCGTTCTGAACAAGTGTTACTGTTTTCTGCACAAAAGCGATTCTGCGAAGCAATGTGAACACTTCTGCTTCCCAGGCACAGAGAAGGTGCTAGCAGGGAATTCTCTGCCTGCCTTTCCCCAGTGTCCTGCAAGCTCTCCAGGACAACATAAAATCTGGGGCTCTGTGCTTTCTTTCGTTCTGAACCAGTGTTACTGTTTTCTGCACAAAAGCGATTCTGCGAAGCAATGTAAACAGGCACAGAGAAGGTGCTAGCAGGGAATTCTCTGCCTGCCTTTCCCCAGTGCTCTGCAAGCTCTCCAGGAGAACAGCAAATCTGGGGCTCTGTGCTTTCTTTCGTTCTGAACCAGTCTTACTGTTTTCTGCACAAAAGCGATTCTGCGAAGCAATGTGAACAGGCACAGAGAAGGTGCTAGCAGGGAATTCTCTGCCTGCCTTTCCCCAGTGCTCTGCAAGCTCTCCAGGACAACAGCAAATCTGGGGCTCTGTGCTTTCTTTCGTTCTGAACAAGTGTTACTGTTTTCTGCACAAAAGCGATTCTGCGAAGCAATGTGAACACTTCTGCTTCCCAGGCACAGAGAAGGTGCTAGCAGGGAATTCTCTGCCTGCCTTTCCCCAGTGTCCTGCAAGCTCTCCAGGACAACATGAAATCTGGGGCTCTGTGCTTTCTTTCGTTGTAAACAACTGTTACTGTTTTCTGCACAAAAGCGATTCTGCGAAGCAATGTGAACAGGCACAGAGAAGGTGCTAGCAGGGAATTCTCTGCCTGCCTTTCCCCAGTGCTCTGCAAGCTCTCCAGGACAACAGCAAATCTGGGGCTCTGTGCTTTCTTTCGTTCTGAACCAGTGTTACTGTTTTCTGCACAAAAGCGATTCTGCGAAGCAATGTGAACAGGCACAGAGAAGGTGCTAGCAGGGAATTCTCTGCCTGCCTTTCCCCAGTGCTCTGCAAGCTCTCCAGGAAAACAGCAAATCTGGGGCTCTGTGCTTTCTTTCGTTCTGAACCAGTCTTACTGTTTTCTGCACAAAAGCGATTCTGCGAAGCAATGTGAACACTTCTGCTTCCCAGGCACAGAGAAGGTGCTAGCAGGGAATTCTCTGCCTGCCTTTCCCCAGTGCTCTGCAAGCTCTCCAGGACAACAGCAAATCTGGGGCTCTGTGCTTTCTTTCGTTCTGAACAAGTGTTACTGTTTTCTGAACAAAAGCGATTCTGCGAAGCAATGTGAACACTTCTGCTTCCCAGGCACAGAGAAGGTGCTAGCAGGGAATTCTCTGCCTGCCTTTCCCCAGTGCTCCGCAAGCTCTCCAGGACAATAGCAATTCTGGGGCTCTGTGCTTTCTTTCGTTCTGAACAAGTGTTACTGTTTTCTGCACAAAAGCGATTCTGCGAAGCAATGTGAACACTTCTGCTTCCCAGGCACAGAGAAGGTGCTAGCAGGGAATTCTCTGCCTGCCTTTCCCCAGTGCTCCGCAAGCTCTCCAGGACAACAGCAAATCTGGGGCTCTGTGCTTTCTTTCGTTCTGAACCAGTATTACTGTTTTCTGCACAAAAGCGATTCTGCGTACCAATGTGAACAGGCACAGAGAAGGTGCTAGCAGGGAATTCTCTGCCTGCCTTTCCCCAGTGCTCTGCAAGCTCTCCAGGACAACAGCAAATCTGGGGCTCTGTGCTTTCTTTCGTTCTGAACAAGTGTTACTGTTTTCTGCACAAAAGCGATTCTGCGAAGCAATGTGAACACTTCTGCTTCCCAGGCACAGAGAAGGTGCTAGCAGGGAATTCTCTGCCTGCCTTTCCCCAGTGCTCTGCAAGCTCTCCAGGACAACAGCAAATCTGGGGCTCTGTGCTTTCTTTCGTTCTGAACCAGTGTTACTGTTTTCTGCACAAAAGCGATTCTGCGAAGCAATGTGAACAGGCACAGAGAAGGTGCTAGCAGGGAATTCTCTGCCTGCCTTTCCCCAGTGCTCTGCAAGCTCTCCAGGACAAAAGCAAATCTGGGGCTCTGTGCTTTCTTTC
Source organism: Strix uralensis (assembly GCF_047716275.1). Taxonomy (NCBI): domain Eukaryota; kingdom Metazoa; phylum Chordata; class Aves; order Strigiformes; family Strigidae; genus Strix; species Strix uralensis. Next base: position 2,909,190 of record NC_134001.1, on the reverse strand, counting down.
GTTCTGAACAAGTGTTACTGTTTTCTGCACAAAAGCGATTCTGCGAAGCAATGTGAACACTTCTGCTTCCCAGGCACAGAGAAGGTGCTAGCAGGGAATTCTCTGCCTGCCTTTCCCCAGTGTCCTGCAAGCTCTCCAGGACAACATAAAATCTGGGGCTCTGTGCTTTCTTTCGTTCTGAACCAGTGTTACTGTTTTCTGCACAAAAGCGATTCTGCGAAGCAATGTAAACAGGCACAGAGAAGGTGCTAGCAGGGAATTCTCTGCCTGCCTTTCCCCAGTGCTCTGCAAGCTCTCCAGGACAACAGCAAATCTGGGGCTCTGTGCTTTCTTTCGTTCTGAACCAGTGTTACTGTTTTCTGCACAAAAGCGATTCTGCGAAGCAATGTGAACAGGCACAGAGAAGGTGCTAGCAGGGAATTCTCTGCCTGCCTTTCCCCAGTGCTCTGCAAGCTCTCCAGGACAACATAAAATCTGGGGCTCTGTGCTTTCTTTCGTTCTGAACAAGTGTTACTGTTTTCTGCACAAAAGCGATTCTGCGAAGCAATGTGAACAGGCACAGAGAAGGTGCTAGCAGGGAATTCTCTGCCTGCCTTTCCCCAGTGCTCTGCAAGCTCTCCAGGACAACAGCAAATCTGGGGCTCTGTGCTTTCTTTCGTTCTGAACAAGTGTTACTGTTTTCTGCACAAAAGCGATTCTGCGAAGCAATGTGAACACTTCTGCTTCCCAGGCACAGAGAAGGTGCTAGCAGGGAATTCTCTGCCTGCCTTTCCCCAGTGTCCTGCAAGCTCTCCAGGACAACATGAAATCTGGGGCTCTGTGCTTTCTTTCGTTGTAAACAACTGTTACTGTTTTCTGCACAAAAGCGATTCTGCGAAGCAATGTGAACAGGCACAGAGAAGGTGCTAGCAGGGAATTCTCTGCCTGCCTTTCCCCAGTGCTCTGCAAGCTCTCCAGGACAACAGCAAATCTGGGGCTCTGTGCTTTCTTTCGTTCTGAACCAGTGTTACTGTTTTCTGCACAAAAGCGATTCTGCGAAGCAATGTGAACAGGCACAGAGAAGGTGCTAGCAGGGAATTCTCTGCCTGCCTTTCCCCAGTGCTCTGCAAGCTCTCCAGGACAACATAAAATCTGGGGCTCTGTGCTTTCTTTCGTTCTGAACAAGTGTTACTGTTTTCTGCACAAAAGCGATTCTGCGAAGCAATGTGAACACTTCTGCTTCCCAGGCACAGAGAAGGTGCTAGCAGGGAATTCTCTGCCTGCCTTTCCCCAGTGCTCTGCAAGCTCTCCAGGACAACAGCAAATCTGGGGCTCTGTGCTTTCTTTCGTTCTGAACAAGTGTTACTGTTTTCTGCACAAAAGCGATTCTGCGAAGCAATGTGAACACTTCTGCTTCCCAGGCACAGAGAAGGTGCTAGCAGGGAATTCTCTGCCTGCCTTTCCCCAGTGCTCTGCAAGCTCTCCAGGACAACAGCAAATCTAGGGCTCTGTGCTTTCTTTCGTTCTGAACAAGTTTTACTGTTTTCTGCACAAAAGCGATTCTGCGAAGCAATGTGAACACTTCTGCTTCCCAGGCACAGAGAAGGTGCTAGCAGGGAATTCTCTGCCTGCCTTTCCCCAGTGCTCTGCAAGCTCTCCAGGACAACAGCAAATCTGGGGCTCTGTGCTTTCTTTCGTTCTGAACCAGTGTTACTGTTTTCTGCACAAAAGCAATTCTGCGAACCAATGTGAACAGGCACAGAGAAGGTGCTAGCAGGGAATTCTCTGCCTGCCTTTCCCCAGTGCTCTGCAAGCTCTCCAGGACAACAGCAAATCTGGGGCTCTGTGCTTTCTTTCGTTCTGAACCAGTGTTACTGTTTTCTGCACAAAAGCGATTCTGCAAAGCAATGTGAACACTTCTGCTTCCCAGTTACAGAGAAGGTGCTAGCAGGGAATTCTCTGCCTGCCTTTCCCCAGTGCTCTGCAAGCTCTTCAGGACAACATAAAATCTGGGGCTCTGTGCTTTCTTTCGTTCTGAACAAGTGTTACTGTTTTCTGCACAAAAGCGATTCTGCGAAGCAATGTGAACACTTCTGCTTCCCAGGCACAGAGAAGGTGCTAGCAGGGAATTCTCTGCCTGCCTTTCCCCAGTGCTCTGCAAGCTCTCCAGGACAACATAAAATCTGGGGCTCTGTGCTTTCTTTCGTTCTGAACCAGTGTTACTGTTTTCTGCACAAAAGCGATTCTGCGAAGCAATGTAAACAGGCACAGAGAAGGTGCTAGCAGGGAATTCTCTGCCTGCCTTTCCCCAGTGCTCTGCAAGCTCTCCAGGACAACAGCAAATCTGGGGCTCTGTGCTTTCTTTCGTTCTGAACCAGTCTTACTGTTTTCTGCACAAAAGCGATTCTGCGAAGCAATGTGAACAGGCACAGAGAAGGTTCTAGCAGGGAATTCTCTGCCTGCCTTTCCCCAGTGCTCTGCAAGCTCTCCAGGACAACATAAAATCTGGGGCTCTGTGCTTTCTTTCGTTCTGAACAAGTGTTACTGTTTTCTGCACAAAAGCGATTCTGCGAAGCAATGTGAACACTTCTGCTTCCCAGGCACAGAGAAGGTGCTAGCAGGGAATTCTCTGCCTGCCTTTCCCCAGTGCTCTGCAAGCTCTCCAGGAAAACAGCAAATCTGGGGCTCTGTGCTTTCTTTCGTTCTGAACCAGTCTTACTGTTTTCTGCACAAAAGCGATTCTGCGAAGCAATGTGAACAGGCACAGAGAAGGTGCTAGCAGGGAATTCTCTGCCTGCCTTTCCCCAGTGCTCTGCAAGCTCTCCAGGACAACAGCAATTCTGGGGCTCTGTGCTTTCTTTCGTTCTGAGCCAGTGTTACTGTTTTCTGCACAAAAGCGATTCTGCGAAGCAATGTGAACACTTCTGCTTCCCAGGCACAGAGAAGGTGCTAGCAGGGAATTCTCTGCCTGCCTTTCCCCCGTGCTCTGCAAGCTCTCCAGGACAACAGCAAATCTGGGGCTCTGTGCTTTCTGTTGCCCTGAACAAGTGTTAGTGTTTTCTGCACAAAAGCGATTCTGCGAAGCAAGGTGAACACTTCTGCTTCCCAGGCACAGAGAAGGTGCTAGCAGGGAATTCTCTGCCTGCCTTTCCCCAGTGCTCTGCAAGCTCTCCAGGACAACAGCAATTCTGGGGCTCTGTGCTTTCTTTCGTTCTGAACAAGTGTTACTGTTTTCTGCACAAAAGCGATTCTGCGAAGCAATGTGAACACTTCTGCTTCCCAGGCACAGAGAAGGTGCTAGCAGGGAATTCTCTGCCTGCCTTTCCCCAGTGCTCTGCAAGCTCTCCAGGACAACATAAAATCTGGGGCTCTGTGCTTTCTTTCGTTCTGAACAAGTGTTACTGTTTTCTGCACAAAAGCGATTCTGCGAAGCAATGTGAACACTTCTGCTTCCCAGGCACAGAGAAGGTGCTAGCAGGGAATTCTCTGCCTGCCTTTCCCCAGTGCTCTGCAAGCTCTCCAGGACAACATAAAATCTGGGGCTCTGTGCTTTCTTTCGTTCTGAACAAGTGTTACTGTTTTCTGCACAAAAGCGATTCTGCGAAGCAATGTGAACAGGCACAGAGAAGGTGCTAGCAGGGAATTCTCTGCCTGCCTTTCCCCAGTGCTCTGCAAGCTCTCCAGGACAACAGCAATTCTGGGGCTCTGTGCTTTCTTTCGTTCTGAACAAGTGTTACTGTTTTCTGCACAAAAGCGATTCTGCGAAGCAATGTGAACACTTCTGCTTCCCAGGCACAGAGAAGGTGCTAGCAGGGAATTCTCTGCCTGCCTTTCCCCAGTGCTCTGCAAGCTCTCCAGGACAACAGCAAATCTGGGGCTCTGTGCTTTCTTTCGTTCTGAACAAGTGTTACTGTTTTCTGCACAAAAGCGATTCTGCGAAGCAATGTGAACACTTCTGCTTCCCAGGCACAGAGAAGGTGCTAGCAGGGAATTCTCTGCCTGCCTTTCCCCAGTGCTCTGCAAGCTCTCCAGGACAACAGCAAATCTGGGGCTCTGTGCTTTCTTTCGTTCTGAACCAGTGTTACTGTTTTCTGCACAAAAGCGATTCTGCAAAGCAATGTGAACACTTCTGCTTCCCAGGCACAGAGAAGGTGCTAGCAGGGAATTCTCTGCCTGCCTTTCCCCAGTGCTCTGCAAGCTCTTCAGGACAACATAAAATCTGGGGCTCTGTGCTTTCTTTCGTTCTGAACAAGTGTTACTGTTTTCTGCACAAAAGCGATTCTGCGAAGCAATGTGAACACTTCTGCTTCCCAGGCACAGAGAAGGTGCTAGCAGGGAATTCTCTGCCTGCCTTTCCCCAGTGCTCTGCAAGCTCTCCAGGACAACAGCAAATCTGGGGCTCTGTGCTTTCTTTCGTTCTGAACCAGTGTTACTGTTTTCTGCACAAAAGCGATTCTGCGAAGCAATGTGAACAGGCACAGAGAAGGTGCTAGCAGGGAATTCTCTGCCTGCCTTTCCCCAGTGCTCTGCAAGCTCTCCAGGACAACATAAAATCTGGGGCTCTGTGCTTTCTTTCGTTCTGAACCAGTATTACTGTTTTCTGCACAAAAGCGATTCTGCGAAGCAATGTGAACACTTCTGCTTCCCAGGCACAGAGAAGGTGCTAGCAGGGAATTCTCTGCCTGCCTTTCCCCAGTGCTCTGCAAGCTCTCCAGGACAACAGCAAATCTGGGGCTCTGTGCTTTCTTTCGTTCTGAACCAGTATTACTGTTTTCTGAACAAAAGCGATTCTGCGAAGCAATGTGAACACTTCTGCTTCCCAGGCACAGAGAAGGTGCTAGCAGGGAATTCTCTGCCTGCCTTTCCCCAGTGCTCTGCAAGCTCTCCAGGAAAACAGCAAATCTGGGGCTCTGTGCTTTCTTTCGTTCTGAACCAGTCTTACTGTTTTCTGCACAAAAGCGATTCTGCGAAGCAATGTGAACAGGCACAGAGAAGGTGCTAGCAGGGAATTCTCTGACTGCCTTTCCCCAATGCTCTGCAAGCTCTCCAGGACAACAGCAATTCTGGGGCTCTGTGCTTTCTTTCGTTCTGAGCCACTGTTACTGTTTTCTGCACAAAAGCGATTCTGCGAAGCAATGTGAACACTTCTGCTTCCCAGGCACAGAGAAGGTGCTAGCAGGGAATTCTCTGCCTGCCTTTCCCCAGTGCTCTGCAAGCTCTCCAGGACAACAGCAAATCTGGGGCTCTGTGCTTTCTTTCGTTCTGAACAAGTGTTACTGTTTTCTGCACAAAAGCGATTCTGCGAAGCAAGGTGAACACTTCTGCTTCCCAGGCACAGAGAAGGTGCTAGCAGGGAATTCTCTGCCTGCCTTTCCCCAGTGCTCTGCAAGCTCTCCAGGACAACAGCAATTCTGGGGCTCTGTGCTTTCTTTCGTTCTGAACAAGTGTTACTGTTTTCTGCACAAAAGCGATTCTGCGAAGCAATGTGAACACTTCTGCTTCCCAGGCACAGAGAAGGTGCTAGCAGGGAATTCTCTGCCTGCCTTTCCCCAGTGCTCTGCAAGCTCTCCAGGACAACATAAAATCTGGGGCTCTGTGCTTTCTTTCGTTCTGAACAAGTGTTACTGTTTTCTGCACAAAAGCGATTCTGCGAAGCAATGTGAACACTTCTGCTTCCCAGGCACAGAGAAGGTGCTAGCAGGGAATTCTCTGCCTGCCTTTCCCCAGTGCTCTGCAAGCTCTCCAGGACAACAGCAAATCTGGGGCTCTGTGCTTTCTTTCGTTCTGAACTAGTATTACTGTTTTCTGCACAAAAGCGATTCTGCGAACCAATGTGAACAGGCACAGAGAAGGTTCTAGCAGGGAATTCTCTGCCTGCCTTTCCCCAGTGCTCTGCAAGCTCTCCAGGACAACATAAAATCTGGGGCTCTGTGCTTTCTTTCGTTCTGAACAAGTGTTACTGTTTTCTGCACAAAAGCGATTCTGCGAAGCAATGTGAACAGGCACAGAGAAGGTGCTAGCAGGGAATTCTCTGCCTGCCTTTCCCCAGTGCTCTGCAAGCTCTCCAGGACAACAGCAATTCTGGGGCTCTGTGCTTTCTTTCGTTCTGAACAAGTGTTACTGTTTTCTGCACAAAAGCGATTCTGCGAAGCAATGTGAACACTTCTGCTTCCCAGGCACAGAGAAGGTGCTAGCAGGGAATTCTCTGCCTGCCTTTCCCCAGTGCTCTGCAAGCTCTCCAGGACAACAGCAAATCTGGGGCTCTGTGCTTTCTTTCGTTCTGAACAAGTGTTACTGTTTTCTGCACAAAAGCGATTCTGCGAAGCAATGTGAACACTTCTGCTTCCCAGGCACAGAGAAGGTGCTAGCAGGGAATTCTCTGCCTGCCTTTCCCCAGTGCTCTGCAAGCTCTCCAGGACAACATAGAATCTGGGGCTCTGTGCTTTCTTTCGTTCTGAACCAGTGTTACTGTTTTCTGCACAAAAGCGATTCTGCAAAGCAATGTGAACACTTCTGCTTCCCAGTTACAGAGAAGGTGCTAGCAGGGAATTCTCTGCCTGCCTTTCCCCAGTGCTCTGCAAGCTCTTCAGGACAACATAAAATCTGGGGCTCTGTGCTTTCTTTCGTTCTGAACAAGTGTTACTGTTTTCTGCACAAAAGCGATTCTGCGAAGCAATGTGAACACTTCTGCTTCCCAGGCACAGAGAAGGTGCTAGCAGGGAATTCTCTGCCTGCCTTTCCCCAGTGCTCTGCAAGCTCTCCAGGACAACATAAAATCTGGGGCTCTGTGCTTTCTTTCGTTCTGAACAAGTGTTACTGTTTTCTGCACAAAAGCGATTCTGCGAAGCAATGTAAACAGGCACAGAGAAGGTGCTAGCAGGGAATTCTCTGCCTGCCTTTCCCCAGTGCTCTGCAAGCTCTCCAGGACAACAGCAAATCTGGGGCTCTGTGCTTTCTTTCGTTCTGAACCAGTGTTACTGTTTTCTGCACAAAAGCGATTCTGCGAAGCAATGTGAACAGGCACAGAGAAGGTGCTAGCAGGGAATTCTCTGCCTGCCTTTCCCCAGTGCTCTGCAAGCTCTCCAGGACAACATAAAATCTGGGGCTCTGTGCTTTCTTTCGTTCTGAACCAGTGTTACTGTTTTCTGCACAAAAGCGATTCTGCGAAGCAATGTGAACAGGCACAGAGAAGGTGCTAGCAGGGAATTCTCTGCCTGCCTTTCCCCAGTGCTCTGCAAGCTCTCCAGGACAACAGCAAATCTGGGGCTCTGTGCTTTCTTTCGTTCTGAACAAGTGTTACTGTTTTCTGCACAAAAGCGATTCTGCGAAGCAATGTGAACACTTCTGCTTCCCAGGCACAGAGAAGGTGCTAGCAGGGAATTCTCTGCCTGCCTTTCCCCAGTGTCCTGCAAGCTCTCCAGGACAACATGAAATCTGGGGCTCTGTGCTTTCTTTCGTTGTAAACAACTGTTACTGTTTTCTGCACAAAAGCGATTCTGCGAAGCAATGTGAACAGGCACAGAGAAGGTGCTAGCAGGGAATTCTCTGCCTGCCTTTCCCCAGTGCTCTGCAAGCTCTCCAGGACAACAGCAATTCTGGGGCTCTGTGCTTTCTTTCGTTCTGAACAAGTGTTACTGTTTTCTGCACAAAAGCGATTCTGCGAAGCAATGTGAACACTTCTGCTTCCCAGGCACAGAGAAGGTGCTAGCAGGGAATTCTCTGCCTGCCTTTCCCCAGTGCTCTGCAAGCTCTCCAGGACAACAGCAAATCTGGGGCTCTGTGCTTTCTTTCGTTCTGAACAAGTGTTACTGTTTTCTGCACAAAAGCGATTCTGCGAAGCAATGTGAACACTTCTGCTTCCCAGGCACAGAGAAGGTGCTAGCAGGGAATTCTCTGCCTGCCTTTCCCCAGTGCTCTGCAAGCTCTCCAGGACAACATAAAATCTGGGGCTCTGTGCTTTCTTTCGTTCTGAACAAGTGTTACTGTTTTCTGCACAAAAGCGATTCTGCGAAGCAATGTGAACACTTCTGCTTCCCAGGCACAGAGAAGGTGCTAGAAGGGAATTCTCTGCCTGCCTTTCCCCAGTGCTCTGCAAGCTCTCCAGGACAACATAAAATCTGGGGCTCTGTGCTTTCTTTCGTTGTAAACAACTGTTACTGTTTTCTGCACAAAAGCGATTCTGCGAAGCAATGTGAACACTTCTGCTTCCCAGGCACAGAGAAGGTGCTAGCAGGGAATTCTCTGCCTGCCTTTCCCCAGTGCTCTGCAAGCTCTCCAGGATAATATAAAATCTGGCGCTCTGTGCTTTCTTTCATTGTAAACAACTGTTACTGCTTTCTGCAAAAAAGCGATTCTGCGAAGCAATGTGAACAGGCACAGAGAAGGTGCTAGCAGGGAATTCTCTGCCTGCCTTTCCCCAGTGCTCTGCAAGCTCTCCAGGACAACAGCAAATCTGGGGCTCTGTGCTTTCTTTCGTTCTGAACAAGTTTTACTGTTTTCTGCACAAAAGCGATTCTGCGAAGCAATGTGAACAGGCACAGAGAAGGTGCTAGCAGGGAATTCTCTGCCTGCCTTTCCCCAGTGCTCTGCAAGCTCTCCAGGACAACAGCAAATCTGGGGCTCTCTGCTTTCTTTCGTTCTGAACAAGTGTTACTGTTTTCTGCACAAAAGCGATTCTGCGAAGCAATGTGAACACTTCTGCTTCCCAGGCACAGAGAAGGTGCTAGCAGGGAATTCTCTGCCTGCCTTTCCCCAGTGCTCTGCAAGCTCTCCAGGACAACATAAAATCTGGGGCTCTGTGCTTTCTTTCGTTCTGAACCAGTGTTACTGTTTTCTGCACAAAAGCGATTCTGCGAAGCAATGTGAACAGGCACAGAGAAGGTGCTAGCAGGGAATTCTCTGCCTGCCTTTCCCCAGTGCTCTGCAAGCTCTCCAGGACAACAGCAAATCTGGGGCTCTGTGCTTTCTTTCGTTCTGAACAAGTGTTACTGTTTTCTGCACAAAAGCGATTCTGCGAAGCAATGTGAACACTTCTGCTTCCCAGGCACAGAGAAGGTGCTAGCAGGGAATTCTCTGCCTGCCTTTCCCCAGTGCTCTGCAAGCTCTCCAGGACAACAGCAAATCTGGGGCTCTGTGCTTTCTTTCGTTCTGAACAAGTGTTACTGTTTTCTGAACAAAAGCGATTCTGCGAAGCAATGTGAACACTTCTGCTTCCCAGGCACAGAGAAGGTGCTAGCAGGGAATTCTCTGCCTGCCTTTCCCCAGTGCTCCGCAAGCTCTCCAGGACAACAGCAATTCTGGGGCTCTGTGCTTTCTTTCGTTCTGAACAAGTGTTACTGTTTTCTGCACAAAAGCGATTCTGCGAAGCAATGTGAACACTTCTGCTTCCCAGGCACAGAGAAGGTGCTAGCAGGGAATTCTCTGCCTGCCTTTCCCCAGTGCTCCGCAAGCTCTCCAGGACAACAGCAAATCTGGGGCTCTGTGCTTTCTTTCGTTCTGAACCAGTATTACTGTTTTCTGCACAAAAGCGATTCTGCGAAGCAATGTAAACAGGCACAGAGAAGGTGCTAGCAGGGAATTCTCTGCCTGCCTTTCCCCAGTGCTCTGCAAGCTCTCCAGGACAACAGCAAATCTGGGGCTCTGTGCTTTCTTTCGTTCTGAACCAGTGTTACTGTTTTCTGCACAAAAGCGATTCTGCGAAGCAATGTGAACAGGCACAGAGAAGGTGCTAGCAGGGAATTCTCTGCCTGCCTTTCCCCAGTGCTCTGCAAGCTCTCCAGGACAACAGCAAATCTGGGGCTCTGTGCTTTCTTTCGTTCTGAACAAGTTTTACTGTTTTCTGCACAAAAGCGATTCTGCGAAGCAATGTGAACAGGCACAGAGAAGGTGCTAGCAGGGAATTCTCTGCCTGCCTTTCCCCAGTGCTCTGCAAGCTCTCCAGGACAACAGCAAATCTGGGGCTCTGTGCTTTCTTTCGTTCTGAACAAGTGTTACTGTTTTCTGCACAAAAGCGATTCTGCGAAGCAATGTGAACACTTCTGCTTCCCAGGCACAGAGAAGGTGCTAGCAGGGAATTCTCTGCCTGCCTTTCCCCAGTGCTCTGCAAGCTCTCCAGGACAACATAAAATCTGGGGCTCTGTGCTTTCTTTCGTTCTGAACCAGTGTTACTGTTTTCTGCACAAAAGCGATTCTGCGAAGCAATGTGAACAGGCACAGAGAAGGTGCTAGCAGGGAATTCTCTGCCTGCCTTTCCCCAGTGCTCTGCAAGCTCTCCAGGACAACAGCAAATCTGGGGCTCTGTGCTTTCTTTCGTTCTGAACAAGTGTTACTGTTTTCTGCACAAAAGCGATTCTGCGAAGCAATGTGAACACTTCTGCTTCCCAGGCACAGAGAAGGTGCTAGCAGGGAATTCTCTGCCTGCCTTTCCCCAGTGCTCTGCAAGCTCTCCAGGACAACAGCAAATCTGGGGCTCTGTGCTTTCTTTCGTTCTGAACAAGTGTTACTGTTTTCTGCACAAAAGCGACTCTGCGAAGCAATGTGAACAGGCACAGAGAAGGTGCTAGCAGGGAATTCTCTGCCTGCCTTTCCCCAGTGCTCTGCAAGCTCTCCAGGACAACAGCAATTCTGGGGCTCTGTGCTTTCTTTCGTTCTGAACAAGTGTTACTGTTTTCTGCACAAAAGCGATTCTGCGAAGCAATGTGAACACTTCTGCTTCCCAGGCACAGAGAAGGTGCTAGCAGGGAATTCTCTGCCTGCCTTTCCCCAGTGCTCTGCAAGCTCTCCAGGACAACATAAAATCTGGGGCTCTGTGCTTTCTTTCCTTCTGAACAAGTGTTACTGTTTTCTGCACAAAAGCGATTCTGCGAAGCAATGTGAACACTTCTGCTTCCCAGGCACAGAGAAGGTGCTAGCAGGGAATTCTCTGCCTGCCTTTCCCCAGTGCTCTGCAAGCTCTCCAGGACAACATAAAATCTGGGGCTCTGTGCTTTCTTTCGTTGTAAACAACTGTTACTGTTTTCTGCACAAAAGCGATTCTGCGAAGCAATGTGAACACTTCTGCTTCCCAGGCACAGAGAAGGTGCTAGCAGGGAATTCTCTGCCTGCCTTTCCCCAGTGCTCTGCAAGCTCTCCAGGACAACAGCAAATCTGGGGCTCTGTGCTTTCTCTCATTCTGAACCAGTCTTACTGTTTTCTGCACAAAAGCGATTCTGCGAAGCAATGTGAACAGGCACAGAGAAGGTGCTAGCAGGGAATTCTCTGCCTGCCTTTCCCCAGTGCTCTGCAAGCTCTCCAGGATAATATAAAATCTGGGGCTCTGTGCTTTCTTTCGTTCTGAACAAGTGTTACTGTTTTCTGCACAAAAGCGATTCTACGAAGCAAGGTGAACACTTCTGCTTCCCAGGCACAGAGAAGGTGCTAGCAGGGAATTCTCTGCCTGCCTTTCCCCAGTGCTCTGCAAGCTCTCCAGGACAACAGCAAATCTGGGGCTCTGTGCTTTCTTTCGTTCTGAACTAGTATTACTGTTTTCTGCACAAAAGCGATTCTGCGAACCAATGTGAACAGGCACAGAGAAGGTTCTAGCAGGGAATTCTCTGCCTGCCTTTCCCCAGTGCTCTGCAAGCTCTCCAGGACAACATAAAATCTGGGGCTCTGTGCTTTCTTTCGTTCTGAACAAGTGTTACTGTTTTCTGCACAAAAGCGATTCTGCGAAGCAATGTGAACACTTCTGCTTCCCAGGCACAGAGAAGGTGCTAGCAGGGAATTCTCTGCCTGCCTTTCCCCAGTGTCCTGCAAGCTCTCCAGGACAACATGAAATCTGGGGCTCTGTGCTTTCTTTCGTTGTAAACAACTGTTACTGTTTTCTGCACAAAAGCGATTCTGCGAAGCAATGTGAACAGGCACAGAGAAGGTGCTAGCAGGGAATTCTCTGCCTGCCTTTCCCCAGTGCTCTGCAAGCTCTCCAGGACAACAGCAATTCTGGGGCTCTGTGCTTTCTTTCGTTCTGAACAAGTGTTACTGTTTTCTGCACAAAAGCGATTCTGCGAAGCAATGTGAACACTTCTGCTTCCCAGGCACAGAGAAGGTGCTAGCAGGGAATTCTCTGCCTGCCTTTCCCCAGTGCTCTGCAAGCTCTCCAGGACAACAGCAAATCTGGGGCTCTGTGCTTTCTTTCGTTCTGAACAAGTGTTACTGTTTTCTGCACAAAAGCGATTCTGCGAAGCAATGTGAACACTTCTGCTTCCCAGGCACAGAGAAGGTGCTAGCAGGGAATTCTCTGCCTGCCTTTCCCCAGTGCTCTGCAAGCTCTCCAGGACAACATAAAATCTGGGGCTCTGTGCTTTCTTTCGTTCTGAACAAGTGTTACTGTTTTCTGCACAAAAGCGATTCTGCGAAGCAATGTGAACACTTCTGCTTCCCAGGCACAGAGAAGGTGCTAGAAGGGAATTCTCTGCCTGCCTTTCCCCAGTGCTCTGCAAGCTCTCCAGGACAACATAAAATCTGGGGCTCTGTGCTTTCTTTCGTTGTAAACAACTGTTACTGTTTTCTGCACAAAAGCGATTCTGCGAAGCAATGTGAACACTTCTGCTTCCCAGGCACAGAGAAGGTGCTAGCAGGGAATTCTCTGCCTGCCTTTCCCCAGTGCTCTGCAAGCTCTCCAGGATAATATAAAATCTGGCGCTCTGTGCTTTCTTTCATTGTAAACAACTGTTACTGCTTTCTGCAAAAAAGCGATTCTGCGAAGCAATGTGAACAGGCACAGAGAAGGTGCTAGCAGGGAATTCTCTGCCTGCCTTTCCCCAGTGCTCTGCAAGCTCTCCAGGACAACAGCAAATCTGGGGCTCTGTGCTTTCTTTCGTTCTGAACAAGTTTTACTGTTTTCTGCACAAAAGCGATTCTGCGAAGCAATGTGAACAGGCACAGAGAAGGTGCTAGCAGGGAATTCTCTGCCTGCCTTTCCCCAGTGCTCTGCAAGCTCTCCAGGACAACAGCAAATCTGGGGCTCTCTGCTTTCTTTCGTTCTGAACAAGTGTTACTGTTTTCTGCACAAAAGCGATTCTGCGAAGCAATGTGAACACTTCTGCTTCCCAGGCACAGAGAAGGTGCTAGCAGGGAATTCTCTGCCTGCCTTTCCCCAGTGCTCTGCAAGCTCTCCAGGACAACATAAAATCTGGGGCTCTGTGCTTTCTTTCGTTCTGAACCAGTGTTACTGTTTTCTGCACAAAAGCGATTCTGCGAAGCAATGTGAACAGGCACAGAGAAGGTGCTAGCAGGGAATTCTCTGCCTGCCTTTCCCCAGTGCTCTGCAAGCTCTCCAGGACAACAGCAAATCTGGGGCTCTGTGCTTTCTTTCGTTCTGAACAAGTGTTACTGTTTTCTGCACAAAAGCGATTCTGCGAAGCAATGTGAACACTTCTGCTTCCCAGGCACAGAGAAGGTGCTAGCAGGGAATTCTCTGCCTGCCTTTCCCCAGTGCTCTGCAAGCTCTCCAGGACAACAGCAAATCTGGGGCTCTGTGCTTTCTTTCGTTCTGAACAAGTGTTACTGTTTTCTGAACAAAAGCGATTCTGCGAAGCAATGTGAACACTTCTGCTTCCCAGGCACAGAGAAGGTGCTAGCAGGGAATTCTCTGCCTGCCTTTCCCCAGTGCTCCGCAAGCTCTCCAGGACAACAGCAATTCTGGGGCTCTGTGCTTTCTTTCGTTCTGAACAAGTGTTACTGTTTTCTGCACAAAAGCGATTCTGCGAAGCAATGTGAACACTTCTGCTTCCCAGGCACAGAGAAGGTGCTAGCAGGGAATTCTCTGCCTGCCTTTCCCCAGTGCTCCGCAAGCTCTCCAGGACAACAGCAAATCTGGGGCTCTGTGCTTTCTTTCGTTCTGAACCAGTATTACTGTTTTCTGCACAAAAGCGATTCTGCGAAGCAATGTAAACAGGCACAGAGAAGGTGCTAGCAGGGAATTCTCTGCCTGCCTTTCCCCAGTGCTCTGCAAGCTCTCCAGGACAACAGCAAATCTGGGGCTCTGTGCTTTCTTTCGTTCTGAACCAGTGTTACTGTTTTCTGCACAAAAGCGATTCTGCGAAGCAATGTGAACAGGCACAGAGAAGGTGCTAGCAGGGAATTCTCTGCCTGCCTTTCCCCAGTGCTCTGCAAGCTCTCCAGGACAACAGCAAATCTGGGGCTCTGTGCTTTCTTTCGTTCTGAACCAGTGTTACTGTTTTCTGCACAAAAGCGATTCTGCGAAGCAATGTGAACAGGCACAGAGAAGGTGCTAGCAGGGAATTCTCTGCCTGCCTTTCCCCAGTGCTCTGCAAGCTCTCCAGGACAACAGCAAATCTGGGGCTCTGTGCTTTCTTTCGTTCTGAACAAGTGTTACTGTTTTCTGCACAAAAGCGATTCTGCGAAGCAATGTGAACACTTCTGCTTCCCAGGCACAGAGAAGGTGCTAGCAGGGAATTCTCTGCCTGCCTTTCCCCAGTGCTCTGCAAGCTCTCCAGGACAACATAAAATCTGGGGCTCTGTGCTTTCTTTCGTTCTGAACCAGTGTTACTGTTTTCTGCACAAAAGCGATTCTGCGAAGCAATGTGAACAGGCACAGAGAAGGTGCTAGCAGGGAATTCTCTGCCTGCCTTTCCCCAGTGCTCTGCAAGCTCTCCAGGACAACAGCAAATCTGGGGCTCTGTGCTTTCTTTCGTTCTGAACAAGTGTTACTGTTTTCTGCACAAAAGCGATTCTGCGAAGCAATGTGAACACTTCTGCTTCCCAGGCACAGAGAAGGTGCTAGCAGGGAATTCTCTGCCTGCCTTTCCCCAGTGCTCTGCAAGCTCTCCAGGACAACAGCAAATCTGGGGCTCTGTGCTTTCTTTCGTTCTGAACAAGTGTTACTGTTTTCTGCACAAAAGCGACTCTGCGAAGCAATGTGAACAGGCACAGAGAAGGTGCTAGCAGGGAATTCTCTGCCTGCCTTTCCCCAGTGCTCTGCAAGCTCTCCAGGACAACAGCAATTCTGGGGCTCTGTGCTTTCTTTCGTTCTGAACAAGTGTTACTGTTTTCTGCACAAAAGCGATTCTGCGAAGCAATGTGAACACTTCTGCTTCCCAGGCACAGAGAAGGTGCTAGCAGGGAATTCTCTGCCTGCCTTTCCCCAGTGCTCTGCAAGCTCTCCAGGACAACATAAAATCTGGGGCTCTGTGCTTTCTTTCGTTGTAAACAACTGTTACTGTTTTCTGCACAAAAGCGATTCTGCGAAGCAATGTGAACACTTCTGCTTCCCAGGCACAGAGAAGGTGCTAGCAGGGAATTCTCTGCCTGCCTTTCCCCAGTGCTCTGCAAGCTCTCCAGGACAACAGCAAATCTGGGGCTCTGTGCTTTCTCTCATTCTGAACCAGTCTTACTGTTTTCTGCACAAAAGCGATTCTGCGAAGCAATGTGAACAGGCACAGAGAAGGTGCTAGCAGGGAATTCTCTGCCTGCCTTTCCCCAGTGCTCTGCAAGCTCTCCAGGATAATATAAAATCTGGGGCTCTGTGCTTTCTTTCGTTCTGAACAAGTGTTACTGTTTTCTGCACAAAAGCGATTCTACGAAGCAAGGTGAACACTTCTGCTTCCCAGGCACAGAGAAGGTGCTAGCAGGGAATTCTCTGCCTGCCTTTCCCCAGTGCTCTGCAAGCTCTCCAGGACAACAGCAAATCTGGGGCTCTGTGCTTTCTTTCGTTCTGAACTAGTATTACTGTTTTCTGCACAAAAGCGATTCTGCGAACCAATGTGAACAGGCACAGAGAAGGTTCTAGCAGGGAATTCTCTGCCTGCCTTTCCCCAGTGCTCTGCAAGCTCTCCAGGACAACATAAAATCTGGGGCTCTGTGCTTTCTTTCGTTCTGAACAAGTGTTACTGTTTTCTGCACAAAAGCGATTCTGCGAAGCAATGTGAACACTTCTGCTTCCCAGGCACAGAGAAGGTGCTAGCAGGGAATTCTCTGCCTGCCTTTCCCCAGTGCTCTGCAAGCTCTCCAGGAAAACAGCAAATCTGGGGCTCTGTGCTTTCTTTCGTTCTGAACCAGTCTTACTGTTTTCTGCACAAAAGCGATTCTGCGAAGCAATGTGAACAGGCACAGAGAAGGTGCTAGCAGGGAATTCTCTGCCTGCCTTTCCCCAGTGCTCTGCAAGCTCTCCAGGACAACAGCAATTCTGGGGCTCTGTGCTTTCTTTCGTTCTGAGCCAGTGTTACTGTTTTCTGCACAAAAGCGATTCTGCGAAGCAATGTGAACACTTCTGCTTCCCAGGCACAGAGAAGGTGCTAGCAGGGAATTCTCTGCCTGCCTTTCCCCAGTGCTCTGCAAGCTCTCCAGGACAACAGCAAATCTGGGGCTCTGTGCTTTCTGTTGCCCTGAACAAGTGTTAGTGTTTTCTGCACAAAAGCGATTCTGCGAAGCAAGGTGAACACTTCTGCTTCCCAGGCACAGAGAAGGTGCTAGCAGGGAATTCTCTGCCTGCCTTTCCCCAGTGCTCTGCAAGCTCTCCAGGACAACAGCAATTCTGGGGCTCTGTGCTTTCTTTCGTTCTGAACAAGTGTTACTGTTTTCTGCACAAAAGCGATTCTGCGAAGCAATGTGAACACTTCTGCTTCCCAGGCACAGAGAAGGTGCTAGCAGGGAATTCTCTGCCTGCCTTTCCCCAGTGCTCTGCAAGCTCTCCAGGACAACATAAAATCTGGGGCTCTGTGCTTTCTTTCGTTCTGAACAAGTGTTACTGTTTTCTGCACAAAAGCGATTCTGCGAAGCAATGTGAACACTTCTGCTTCCCAGGCACAGAGAAGGTGCTAGCAGGGAATTCTCTGCCTGCCTTTCCCCAGTGCTCTGCAAGCTCTCCAGGACAACAGCAAATCTGGGGCTCTGTGCTTTCTTTCGTTCTGAACCAGTGTTACTGTTTTCTGCACAAAAGCGATTCTGCGAAGCAATGTGAACAGGCACAGAGAAGGTGCTAGCAGGGAATTCTCTGCCTGCCTTTCCCCAGTGCTCTGCAAGCTCTCCAGGACAACATAAAATCTGGGGCTCTGTGCTTTCTTTCGTTCTGAACCAGTATTACTGTTTTCTGCACAAAAGCGATTCTGCGAAGCAATGTGAACACTTCTGCTTCCCAGGCACAGAGAAGGTGCTAGCAGGGAATTCTCTGCCTGCCTTTCCCCAGTGCTCTGCAAGCTCTCCAGGACAACAGCAAATCTGGGGCTCTGTGCTTTCTTTCGTTCTGAACCAGTGTTACTGTTTTCTGCACAAAAGCGATTCTGCGAAGCAATGTGAACACTTCTGCTTCCCAGGCACAGAGAAGGTGCTAGCAGGGAATTCTCTGCCTGCCTTTCCCCAGTGCTCTGCAAGCTCTCCAGGAAAACAGCAAATCTGGGGCTCTGTGCTTTCTTTCGTTCTGAACCAGTCTTACTGTTTTCTGCACAAAAGCGATTCTGCGAAGCAATGTGAACAGGCACAGAGAAGGTGCTAGCAGGGAATTCTCTGCCTGCCTTTCCCCAGTGCTCTGCAAGCTCTCCAGGACAACAGCAATTCTGGGGCTCTGTGCTTTCTTTCGTTCTGAGCCAGTGTTACTGTTTTCTGCACAAAAGCGATTCTGCGAAGCAATGTGAACACTTCTGCTTCCCAGGCACAGAGAAGGTGCTAGCAGGGAATTCTCTGCCTGCCTTTCCCCAGTGCTCTGCAAGCTCTCCAGGACAACAGCAAATCTGGGGCTCTGTGCTTTCTTTCGTTCTGAACAAGTGTTACTGTTTTCTGCACAAAAGCGATTCTGCGAAGCAAGGTGAACACTTCTGCTTCCCAGGCACAGAGAAGGTGCTAGCAGGGAATTCTCTGCCTGCCTTTCCCCAGTGCTCTGCAAGCTCTCCAGGACAACAGCAATTCTGGGGCTCTGTGCTTTCTTTCGTTCTGAACAAGTGTTACTGTTTTCTGCACAAAAGCGATTCTGCGAAGCAATGTGAACACTTCTGCTTCCCAGGCACAGAGAAGGTGCTAGCAGGGAATTCTCTGCCTGCCTTTCCCCAGTGCTCTGCAAGCTCTCCAGGACAACATAAAATCTGGGGCTCTGTGCTTTCTTTCGTTCTGAACAAGTGTTACTGTTTTCTGCACAAAAGCGATTCTGCGAAGCAATGTGAACACTTCTGCTTCCCAGGCACAGAGAAGGTGCTAGCAGGGAATTCTCTGCCTGCCTTTCCCCAGTGCTCTGCAAGCTCTCCAGGACAACAGCAAATCTGGGGCTCTGTGCTTTCTTTCATTCTGAACCAGTGTTACTGTTTTCTGCACAAAAGCGATTCTGCAAAGCAATGTGAACACTTCTGCTTCCCAGGCACAGAGAAGGTGCTAGCAGGGAATTCTCTGCCTGCCTTTCCCCAGTGCTCTGCAAGCTCTCCAGGACAACATAAAATCTGGGGCTCTGTGCTTTCTTTCGTTCTGAACAAGTGTTACTGTTTTCTGCACAAAAGCGATTCTGCGAAGCAATGTGAACACTTCTGCTTCCCAGGCACAGAGAAGGTGCTAGCAGGGAATTCTCTGCCTGCCTTTCCCCAGTGCTCTGCAAGCTCTCCAGGACAACAGCAAATCTGGGGCTCTGTGCTTTCTTTCGTTCTGAACAAGTGTTACTGTTTTCTGCACAAAAGCGATTCTGCGAAGCAATGTGAACACTTCTGCTTCCCAGGCACAGAGAAGGTGCTAGCAGGGAATTCTCTGCCTGCCTTTCCCCAGTGCTCTGCAAGCTCTCCAGGACAACAGCAAATCTGGGGCTCTGTGCTTTCTTTCGTTCTGAACCAGTGTTACTGTTTTCTGCACAAAAGCGATTCTGCGAAGCAATGTGAACAGGCACAGAGAAGGTGCTAGCAGGGAATTCTCTGCCTGCCTTTCCCCAGTGCTCTGCAAGCTCTCCAGGACAACATAAAATCTGGGGCTCTGTGCTTTCTTTCGTTCTGAACCAGTATTACTGTTTTCTGCACAAAAGCGATTCTGCGAAGCAATGTGAACACTTCTGCTTCCCAGGCACAGAGAAGGTGCTAGCAGGGAATTCTCTGCCTGCCTTTCCCCAGTGCTCTGCAAGCTCTCCAGGACAACAGCAAATCTGGGGCTCTGTGCTTTCTTTCGTTCTGAACCAGTGTTACTGTTTTCTGCACAAAAGCGATTCTGCGAAGCAATGTGAACACTTCTGCTTCCCAGGCACAGAGAAGGTGCTAGCAGGGAATTCTCTGCCTGCCTTTCCCCAGTGCTCTGCAAGCTCTCCAGGAAAACAGCAAATCTGGGGCTCTGTGCTTTCTTTCGTTCTGAACCAGTCTTACTGTTTTCTGCACAAAAGCGATTCTGCGAAGCAATGTGAACAGGCACAGAGAAGGTGCTAGCAGGGAATTCTCTGCCTGCCTTTCCCCAGTGCTCTGCAAGCTCTCCAGGACAACAGCAATTCTGGGGCTCTGTGCTTTCTTTCGTTCTGAGCCAGTGTTACTGTTTTCTGCACAAAAGCGATTCTGCGAAGCAATGTGAACACTTCTGCTTCCCAGGCACAGAGAAGGTGCTAGCAGGGAATTCTCTGCCTGCCTTTCCCCAGTGCTCTGCAAGCTCTCCAGGACAACAGCAAATCTGGGGCTCTGTGCTTTCTTTCGTTCTGAACAAGTGTTACTGTTTTCTGCACAAAAGCGATTCTGCGAAGCAAGGTGAACACTTCTGCTTCCCAGGCACAGAGAAGGTGCTAGCAGGGAATTCTCTGCCTGCCTTTCCCCAGTGCTCTGCAAGCTCTCCAGGACAACAGCAATTCTGGGGCTCTGTGCTTTCTTTCGTTCTGAACAAGTGTTACTGTTTTCTGCACAAAAGCGATTCTGCGAAGCAATGTGAACACTTCTGCTTCCCAGGCACAGAGAAGGTGCTAGCAGGGAATTCTCTGCCTGCCTTTCCCCAGTGCTCTGCAAGCTCTCCAGGACAACATAAAATCTGGGGCTCTGTGCTTTCTTTCGTTCTGAACAAGTGTTACTGTTTTCTGCACAAAAGCGATTCTGCGAAGCAATGTGAACACTTCTGCTTCCCAGGCACAGAGAAGGTGCTAGCAGGGAATTCTCTGCCTGCCTTTCCCCAGTGCTCTGCAAGCTCTCCAGGACAACAGCAAATCTGGGGCTCTGTGCTTTCTTTCATTCTGAACCAGTGTTACTGTTTTCTGCACAAAAGCGATTCTGCAAAGCAATGTGAACACTTCTGCTTCCCAGGCACAGAGAAGGTGCTAGCAGGGAATTCTCTGCCTGCCTTTCCCCAGTGCTCTGCAAGCTCTCCAGGACAACATAAAATCTGGGGCTCTGTGCTTTCTTTCGTTCTGAACAAGTGTTACTGTTTTCTGCACAAAAGCGATTCTGCGAAGCAATGTGAACACTTCTGCTTCCCAGGCACAGAGAAGGTGCTAGCAGGGAATTCTCTGCCTGCCTTTCCCCAGTGCTCTGCAAGCTCTCCAGGACAACAGCAAATCTGGGGCTCTGTGCTTTCTTTCGTTCTGAACAAGTGTTACTGTTTTCTGCACAAAAGCGATTCTGCGAAGCAATGTGAACACTTCTGCTTCCCAGGCACAGAGAAGGTGCTAGCAGGGAATTCTCTGCCTGCCTTTCCCCAGTGCTCTGCAAGCTCTCCAGGACAACAGCAAATCTGGGGCTCTGTGCTTTCTTTCGTTCTGAACCAGTGTTACTGTTTTCTGCACAAAAGCGATTCTGCGAAGCAATGTGAACAGGCACAGAGAAGGTGCTAGCAGGGAATTCTCTGCCTGCCTTTCCCCAGTGCTCTGCAAGCTCTCCAGGACAACATAAAATCTGGGGCTCTGTGCTTTCTTTCGTTCTGAACCAGTATTACTGTTTTCTGCACAAAAGCGATTCTGCGAAGCAATGTGAACACTTCTGCTTCCCAGGCACAGAGAAGGTGCTAGCAGGGAATTCTCTGCCTGCCTTTCCCCAGTGCTCTGCAAGCTCTCCAGGACAACAGCAAATCTGGGGCTCTGTGCTTTCTTTCGTTCTGAACCAGTATTACTGTTTTCTGCACAAAAGCGATTCTGCGAAGCAATGTGAACACTTCTGCTTCCCAGGCACAGAGAAGGTGCTAGCAGGGAATTCTCTGCCTGCCTTTCCCCAGTGCTCTGCAAGCTCTCCAGGACAACAGCAAATCTGGGGCTCTGTGCTTTCTTTCGTTCTGAACAAGTGTTACTGTTTTCTGCACAAAAGCGATTCTGCGAAGCAATGTGAACACTTCTGCTTCCCAGGCACAGAGAAGGTGCTAGCAGGGAATTCTCTGCCTGCCTTTCCCCAGTGCTCTGCAAGCTCTCCAGGACAACAGCAAATCTGGGGCTCTGTGCTTTCTTTCGTTCTGAACCAGTGTTACTGTTTTCTGCACAAAAGCGATTCTGCGAAGCAATGTGAACAGGCACAGAGAAGGTGCTAGCAGGGAATTCTCTGCCTGCCTTTCCCCAGTGCTCTGCAAGCTCTCCAGGACAACATAAAATCTGGGGCTCTGTGCTTTCTTTCGTTCTGAACCAGTATTACTGTTTTCTGCACAAAAGCGATTCTGCGAAGCAATGTGAACACTTCTGCTTCCCAGGCACAGAGAAGGTGCTAGCAGGGAATTCTCTGCCTGCCTTTCCCCAGTGCTCTGCAAGCTCTTCAGGACAACATAAAATCTGGGGCTCTGTGCTTTCTTTCGTTCTGAACCAGTCTTACTGTTTTCTGCACAAAAGCGATTCTGCGAAGCAATGTGAACACTTCTGCTTCCCAGTTACAGAGAAGGTGCTAGCAGGGAATTCTCTGCCTGCCTTTCCCCAGTGCTCTGCAAGCTCTCCAGGACAACAGCAAATCTGGGGCTCTGTGCTTTCTTTCGTTCTGAACAAGTGTTACTGTTTTCTGCACAAAAGCGATTCTGCGAAGCAATGTGAACACTTCTGCTTCCCAGGCACAGAGAAGGTGCTAGCAGGGAATTCTCTGCCTGCCTTTCCCCAGTGCTCTGCAAGCTCTCCAGGACAATATAAAATCTGGCGCTCTGTGCTTTCTTTCGTTCTGAACAAGTGTTACTGTTTTCTGCACAAAAGCGATTCTGCGAAGCAATGTGAACACTTCTGCTTCCCAGGCACAGAGAAGGTGCTAGCAGGGAATTCTCTGCCTGCCTTTCCCCAGTGCTCTGCAAGCTCTCCAGGACAACATAAAATCTGGGGCTCTGTGCTTTCTTTCGTTCTGAACAAGTGTTACTGTTTTCTGCACAAAAGCGATTCTGCGAAGCAAGGTGAACACTTCTGCTTCCCAGGCACAGAGAAGGTGCTAGCAGGGAATTCTCTGCCTGCCTTTCCCCAGTGCTCTGCAAGCTCTCCAGGACAACAGCAAATCTGGGGCTCTGTGCTTTCTTTCGTTCTGAACAAGTGTTACTGTTTTCTGCACAAAAGCGATTCTGCGAAGCAATGTGAACACTTCTGCTTCCCACCCACAGAGAAGGTGCTAGCAGGGAATTCTCTGCCTGCCTTTCCCCAGTGCTCTGCAAGCTCTCCAGGACAACATAAAATCTGGGGCTCTGTGCTTTCTTTCGTTCTGAACAAGTGTTACTGTTTTCTGCACAAAAGCGATTCTGCGAAGCAATGTGAACACTTCTGCTTCCCAGGCACAGAGAAGGTGCTAGCAGGGAATTCTCTGCCTGCCTTTCCCCAGTGCTCTGCAAGCTCTCCAGGACAACAGCAAATCTGGGGCTCTGTGCTTTCTTTCGTTCTGAACCAGTGTTACTGTTTTCTGCACAAAAGCGATTCTGCGAAGCAATGTGAACAGGCACAGAGAAGGTGCTAGCAGGGAATTCTCTGCCTGCCTTTCCCCAGTGCTCTGCAAGCTCTCCAGGACAACATAAAATCTGGGGCTCTGTGCTTTCTTTCGTTCTGAACCAGTATTACTGTTTTCTGCACAAAAGCGATTCTGCGAAGCAATGTGAACACTTCTGCTTCCCAGGCACAGAGAAGGTGCTAGCAGGGAATTCTCTGCCTGCCTTTCCCCAGTGCTCTGCAAGCTCTCCAGGACAACAGCAAATCTGGGGCTCTGTGCTTTCTTTCGTTCTGAACCAGTATTACTGTTTTCTGCACAAAAGCGATTCTGCGAAGCAATGTGAACACTTCTGCTTCCCAGGCACAGAGAAGGTGCTAGCAGGGAATTCTCTGCCTGCCTTTCCCCAGTGCTCTGCAAGCTCTCCAGGAAAACAGCAAATCTGGCGCTCTGTGCTTTCTTTCGTTCTGAACCAGTCTTACTGTTTTCTGCACAAAAGCGATTCTGCGAAGCAATGTGAACAGGCACAGAGAAGGTGCTAGCAGGGAATTCTCTGCCTGCCTTTCCCCAGTGCTCTGCAAGCTCTCCAGGACAACAGCAAATCTGGGGCTCTGTGCTTTCTTTCGTTCTGAACAAGTGTTACTGTTTTCTGCACAAAAGCGATTCTGCGAAGCAAGGTGAACACTTCTGCTTCCCAGGCACAGAGAAGGTGCTAGCAGGGAATTCTCTGCCTGCCTTTCCCCAGTGCTCTGCAAGCTCTCCAGGACAACAGCAATTCTGGGGCTCTGTGCTTTCTTTCGTTCTGAACAAGTGTTACTGTTTTCTGCACAAAAGCGATTCTGCGAAGCAATGTGAACACTTCTGCTTCCCAGGCACAGAGAAGGTGCTAGCAGGGAATTCTCTGCCTGCCTTTCCCCAGTGCTCTGCAAGCTCTCCAGGACAACATAAAATCTGGGGCTCTGTGCTTTCTTTCGTTCTGAACAAGTGTTACTGTTTTCTGCACAAAAGCGATTCTGCGAAGCAATGTGAACACTTCTGCTTCCCAGGCACAGAGAAGGTGCTAGCAGGGAATTCTCTGCCTGCCTTTCCCCAGTGCTCTGCAAGCTCTCCAGGACAACATAAAATCTGGGGCTCTGTGCTTTCTTTCGTTCTGAACAAGTGTTACTGTTTTCTGCACAAAAGCGATTCTGCGAAGCAATGTGAACAGGCACAGAGAAGGTGCTAGCAGGGAATTCTCTGCCTGCCTTTCCCCAGTGCTCTGCAAGCTCTCCAGGACAACAGCAATTCTGGGGCTCTGTGCTTTCTTTCGTTCTGAACAAGTGTTACTGTTTTCTGCACAAAAGCGATTCTGCGAAGCAATGTGAACACTTCTGCTTCCCAGGCACAGAGAAGGTGCTAGCAGGGAATTCTCTGCCTGCCTTTCCCCAGTGCTCTGCAAGCTCTCCAGGACAACAGCAAATCTGGGGCTCTGTGCTTTCTTTCGTTCTGAACCAGTATTACTGTTTTCTGCACAAAAGCGATTCTGCGAAGCAATGTGAACACTTCTGCTTCCCAGGCACAGAGAAGGTGCTAGCAGGGAATTCTCTGCCTGCCTTTCCCCAGTGCTCTGCAAGCTCTCCAGGAAAACAGCAAATCTGGGGCTCTGTGCTTTCTTTCGTTCTGAACCAGTCTTACTGTTTTCTGCACAAAAGCGATTCTGCGAAGCAATGTGAACAGGCACAGAGAAGGTGCTAGCAGGGAATTCTCTGCCTGCCTTTCCCCAGTGCTCTGCAAGCTCTCCAGGACAACAGCAAATCTGGGGCTCTGTGCTTTCTTTCGTTCTGAACCAGTGTTACTGTTTTCTGCACAAAAGCGATTCTGCGAAGCAATGTGAACAGGCACAGAGAAGGTGCTAGCAGGGAATTCTCTGCCTGCCTTTCCCCAGTGCTCTGCAAGCTCTCCAGGACAACAGCAAATCTGGCGCTCTGTGCTTTCTTTCGTTCTGAACCAGTATTACTGTTTTCTGCACAAAAGCGATTCTGCGAAGCAATGTGAACACTTCTGCTTCCCAGGCACAGAGAAGGTGCTAGCAGGGAATTCTCTGCCTGCCTTTCCCCAGTGCTCTGCAAGCTCTCCAGGACAACAGCAAATCTGGGGCTCTGTGCTTTCTTTCGTTCTGAACAAGTGTTACTGTTTTCTGCACAAAAGCGATTCTGCGAAGCAATGTGAACACTTCTGCTTCCCAGGCACAGAGAAGGTGCTAGCAGGGAATTCTCTGCCTGCCTTTCCCCAGTGCTCTGCAAGATCTCCAGGACAACAGCAAATCTGGGGCTCTGTGCTTTCTTTCGTTCTGAACCAGTGTTACTGTTTTCTGCACAAAAGCGATTCTGCGAAGCAATGTGAACAGGCACAGAGAAGGTGCTAGCAGGGAATTCTCTGCCTGCCTTTCCCCAGTGCTCTGCAAGCTCTCCAGGACAACATAAAATCTGGGGCTCTGTGCTTTCTTTCGTTCTGAACCAGTATTACTGTTTTCTGCACAAAAGCGATTCTGTGAAGCAATGTGAACACTTCTGCTTCCCAGTTACAGAGAAGGTGCTAGCAGGGAATTCTCTGCCTGCCTTTCCCCAGTGCTCTGCAAGCTCTTCAGGACAACATAAAATCTGGGGCTCTGTGCTTTCTTTCGTTCTGAACCAGTCTTACTGTTTTCTGCACAAAAGCGATTCTGCGAAGCAATGTGAACACTTCTGCTTCCCAGGCACAGAGAAGGTGCTAGCAGGGAATTCTCTGCCTGCCTTTCCCCAGTGCTCTGCAAGCTCTCCAGGACAACAGCAAATCTGGGGCTCTGTGCTTTCTTTCGTTCTGAACAAGTGTTACTGTTTTCTGCACAAAAGCGATTCTGCGAAGCAATGTGAACACTTCTGCTTCCCAGGCACAGAGAAGGTGCTAGCAGGGAATTCTCTGCCTGCCTTTCCCCAGTGCTCTGCAAGCTCTCCAGGACAATATAAAATCTGGCGCTCTGTGCTTTCTTTCGTTCTGAACAAGTGTTACTGTTTTCTGCACAAAAGCGATTCTGCGAAGCAATGTGAACACTTCTGCTTCCCAGGCACAGAGAAGGTGCTAGCAGGGAATTCTCTGCCTGCCTTTCCCCAGTGCTCTGCAAGCTCTCCAGGACAACATAAAATCTGGGGCTCTGTGCTTTCTTTCGTTCTGAACAAGTGTTACTGTTTTCTGCACAAAAGCGATTCTGCGAAGCAAGGTGAACACTTCTGCTTCCCAGGCACAGAGAAGGTGCTAGCAGGGAATTCTCTGCCTGCCTTTCCCCAGTGCTCTGCAAGCTCTCCAGGACAACAGCAAATCTGGGGCTCTGTGCTTTCTTTCGTTCTGAACAAGTGTTACTGTTTTCTGCACAAAAGCGATTCTGCGAAGCAATGTGAACACTTCTGCTTCCCAGGCACAGAGAAGGTGCTAGCAGGGAATTCTCTGCCTGCCTTTCCCCAGTGCTCTGCAAGCTCTCCAGGACAACATAAAATCTGGGGCTCTGTGCTTTCTTTCGTTCTGAACAAGTGTTACTGTTTTCTGCACAAAAGCGATTCTGCGAAGCAATGTGAACACTTCTGCTTCCCAGGCACAGAGAAGGTGCTAGCAGGGAATTCTCTGCCTGCCTTTCCCCAGTGCTCTGCAAGCTCTCCAGGACAACAGCAAATCTGGGGCTCTGTGCTTTCTTTCGTTCTGAACCAGTGTTACTGTTTTCTGCACAAAAGCGATTCTGCGAAGCAATGTGAACAGGCACAGAGAAGGTGCTAGCAGGGAATTCTCTGCCTGCCTTTCCCCAGTGCTCTGCAAGCTCTCCAGGACAACATAAAATCTGGGGCTCTGTGCTTTCTTTCGTTCTGAACCAGTATTACTGTTTTCTGCACAAAAGCGATTCTGCGAAGCAATGTGAACACTTCTGCTTCCCAGGCACAGAGAAGGTGCTAGCAGGGAATTCTCTGCCTGCCTTTCCCCAGTGCTCTGCAAGCTCTCCAGGACAACAGCAAATCTGGGGCTCTGTGCTTTCTTTCGTTCTGAACCAGTCTTACTGTTTTCTGCACAAAAGCGATTCTGCGAAGCAATGTGAACACTTCTGCTTCCCAGGCACAGAGAAGGTGCTAGCAGGGAATTCTCTGCCTGCCTTTCCCCAGTGCTCTGCAAGCTCTCCAGGAAAACAGCAAATCTGGCGCTCTGTGCTTTCTTTCGTTCTGAACCAGTCTTACTGTTTTCTGCACAAAAGCGATTCTGCGAAGCAATGTGAACAGGCACAGAGAAGGTGCTAGCAGGGAATTCTCTGCCTGCCTTTCCCCAGTGCTCTGCAAGCTCTCCAGGACAACAGCAAATCTGGGGCTCTGTGCTTTCTTTCGTTCTGAACAAGTGTTACTGTTTTCTGCACAAAAGCGATTCTGCGAAGCAAGGTGAACACTTCTGCTTCCCAGGCACAGAGAAGGTGCTAGCAGGGAATTCTCTGCCTGCCTTTCCCCAGTGCTCTGCAAGCTCTCCAGGACAACAGCAAATCTGGGGCTCTGTGCTTTCTTTCGTTCTGAACAAGTGTTACTGTTTTCTGCACAAAAGCGATTCTGCGAAGCAATGTGAACACTTCTGCTTCCCAGGCACAGAGAAGGTGCTAGCAGGGAATTCTCTGCCTGCCTTTCCCCAGTGCTCTGCAAGCTCTCCAGGACAACATAAAATCTGGGGCTCTGTGCTTTCTTTCGTTCTGAACAAGTGTTACTGTTTTCTGCACAAAAGCGATTCTGCGAAGCAATGTGAACACTTCTGCTTCCCAGGCACAGAGAAGGTGCTAGCAGGGAATTCTCTGCCTGCCTTTCCCCAGTGCTCTGCAAGCTCTCCAGGACAACAGCAAATCTGGGGCTCTGTGCTTTCTTTCGTTCTGAACCAGTGTTACTGTTTTCTGCACAAAAGCGATTCTGCGAAGCAATGTGAACAGGCACAGAGAAGGTGCTAGCAGGGAATTCTCTGCCTGCCTTTCCCCAGTGCTCTGCAAGCTCTCCAGGACAACATAAAATCTGGGGCTCTGTGCTTTCTTTCGTTCTGAACCAGTATTACTGTTTTCTGCACAAAAGCGATTCTGCGAAGCAATGTGAACACTTCTGCTTCCCAGGCACAGAGAAGGTGCTAGCAGGGAATTCTCTGCCTGCCTTTCCCCAGTGCTCTGCAAGCTCTCCAGGACAACAGCAAATCTGGGGCTCTGTGCTTTCTTTCGTTCTGAACAAGTGTTACTGTTTTCTGCACAAAAGCGATTCTGCGAAGCAATGTGAACACTTCTGCTTCCCAGGAACAGAGAAGGTGCTAGCAGGGAATTCTCTGCCTGCCTTTCCCCAGTGCTCTGCAAGCTCTCCAGGACAACAGCAAATCTGGGGCTCTGTGCTTTCTTTCGTTCTGAACTAGTATTACTGTTTTCTGCACAAAAGCGATTCTGCGAACCAATGTGAACAGGCACAGAGAAGGTTCTAGCAGGGAATTCTCTGCCTGCCTTTCCCCAGTGCTCTGCAAGCTCTCCAGGACAACATAAAATCTGGGGCTCTGTGCTTTCTTTCGTTCTGAACAAGTGTTACTGTTTTCTGCACAAAAGCGATTCTGCGAAGCAATGTGAACAGGCACAGAGAAGGTGCTAGCAGGGAATTCTCTGCCTGCCTTTCCCCAGTGCTCTGCAAGCTCTCCAGGACAACTGCAATTCTGGGGCTCTGTGCTTTCTTTCGTTCTGAACAAGTGTTACTGTTTTCTGCACAAAAGCGATTCTGCGAAGCAATGTGAACACTTCTGCTTCCCAGGCACAGAGAAGGTGCTAGCAGGGAATTCTCTGCCTGCCTTTCCCCAGTGCTCTGCAAGCTCTCCAGGACAACAGCAAATCTGGGGCTCTGTGCTTTCTTTCGTTCTGAACCAGTATTACTGTTTTCTGCACAAAAGCGATTCTGCGAAGCAATGTGAACACTTCTGCTTCCCAGGCACAGAGAAGGTGCTAGCAGGGAATTCTCTGCCTGCCTTTCCCCAGTGCTCTGCAAGCTCTCCAGGACAACAGCAAATCTGGGGCTCTGTGCTTTCTTTCGTTCTGAACCAGTATTACTGTTTTCTGCACAAAAGCGATTCTGCGAAGCAATGTGAACACTTCTGCTTTCCAGGCACAGAGAAGGTGCTAGCAGGGAATTCTCTGCCTGCCTTTCCCCAGTGCTCTGCAAGCTCTCCAGGAAAACAGCAAATCTGGGGCTCTGTGCTTTCTTTCGTTCTGAACCAGTCTTACTGTTTTCTGCACAAAAGCGATTCTGCGAAGCAATGTGAACAGGCACAGAGAAGGTGCTAGCAGGGAATTCTCTGCCTGCCTTTCCCCAGTGCTCTGCAAGCTCTCCAGGACAACAGCAAATCTGGGGCTCTGTGCTTTCTTTCGTTCTGAACCAGTGTTACTGTTTTCTGCACAAAAGCGATTCTGCGAAGCAATGTGAACAGGCACAGAGAAGGTGCTAGCAGGGAATTCTCTGCCTGCCTTTCCCCAGTGCTCTGCAAGCTCTCCAGGACAACATAAAATCTGGGGCTCTGTGCTTTCTTTCGTTCTGAACCAGTATTACTGTTTTCTGCACAAAAGCGATTCTGCGAAGCAATGTGAACACTTCTGCTTCCCAGGCACAGAGAAGGTGCTAGCAGGGAATTCTCTGCCTGCCTTTCCCCAGTGCTCTGCAAGCTCTCCAGGACAACAGCAAATCTGGGGCTCTGTGCTTTCTTTCGTTCTGAACCAGTATTACTGTTTTCTGCACAAAAGCGATTCTGCGAAGCAATGTGAACACTTCTGCTTCCCAGGCACAGAGAAGGTGCTAGCAGGGAATTCTCTGCCTGCCTTTCCCCAGTGCTCTGCAAGCTCTCCAGGAAAACAGCAAATCTGGGGCTCTGTGCTTTCTTTCGTTCTGAACCAGTCTTACTGTTTTCTGCACAAAAGCGATTCTGCGAAGCAATGTGAACAGGCACAGAGAAGGTGCTAGCAGGGAATTCTCTGCCTGCCTTTCCCCAGTGCTCTGCAAGCTCTCCAGGACAACAGCAATTCTGGGGCTCTGTGCTTTCTTTCGTTCTGAGCCAGTGTTACTGTTTTCTGCACAAAAGCGATTCTGCGAAGCAATGTGAACACTTCTGCTTCCCAGGCACAGAGAAGGTGCTAGCAGGGAATTCTCTGCCTGCCTTTCCCCAGTGCTCTGCAAGCTCTCCAGGACAACAGCAAATCTGGGGCTCTGTGCTTTCTTTCGTTCTGAACAAGTGTTACTGTTTTCTGCACAAAAGCGATTCTGCGAAGCAAGGTGAACACTTCTGCTTCCCAGGCACAGAGAAGGTGCTAGCAGGGAATTCTCTGCCTGCCTTTCCCCAGTGCTCTGCAAGCTCTCCAGGACAACAGCAATTCTGGGGCTCTGTGCTTTCTTTCGTTCTGAACAAGTGTTACTGTTTTCTGCACAAAAGCGATTCTGCGAAGCAATGTGAACACTTCTGCTTCCCAGGCACAGAGAAGGTGCTAGCAGGGAATTCTCTGCCTGCCTTTCCCCAGTGCTCTGCAAGCTCTCCAGGACAACATAAAATCTGGGGCTCTGTGCTTTCTTTCGTTCTGAACAAGTGTTACTGTTTTCTGCACAAAAGCGATTCTGCGAAGCAACGTGAACACTTCTGCTTCCCAGGCACAGAGAAGGTGCTAGCAGGGAATTCTCTGCCTGCCTTTCCCCAGTGCTCTGCAAGCTCTCCAGGACAACATAAAATCTGGGGCTCTGTGCTTTCTTTCGTTCTGAACAAGTGTTACTGTTTTCTGCACAAAAGCGATTCTGCGAAGCAATGTGAACAGGCACAGAGAAGGTGCTAGCAGGGAATTCTCTGCCTGCCTTTCCCCAGTGCTCTGCAAGCTCTCCAGGACAACAGCAAATCTGGGGCTCTGTGCTTTCTTTCGTTCTGAACAAGTGTTACTGTTTTCTGCACAAAAGCGATTCTGCGAAGCAATGTGAACACTTCTGCTTCCCAGGCACAGAGAAGGTGCTAGCAGGGAATTCTCTGCCTGCCTTTCCCCAGTGCTCTGCAAGCTCTCCAGGACAACATAAAATCTGGGGCTCTGTGCTTTCTTTCGTTCTGAACAAGTGTTACTGTTTTCTGCACAAAAGCGATTCTGCGAAGCAATGTGAACACTTCTGCTTCCCAGGCACAGAGAAGGTGCTAGCAGGGAATTCTCTGCCTGCCTTTCCCCAGTGCTCTGCAAGCTCTCCAGGACAACAGCAAATCTGGGGCTCTGTGCTTTCTTTCGTTCTGAACCAGTGTTACTGTTTTCTGCACAAAAGCGATTCTGCAAAGCAATGTGAACACTTCTGCTTCCCAGTTACAGAGAAGGTGCTAGCAGGGAATTCTCTGCCTGCCTTTCCCCAGTGCTCTGCAAGCTCTTCAGGACAACATAAAATCTGGGGCTCTGTGCTTTCTTTCGTTCTGAACAAGTGTTACTGTTTTCTGCACAAAAGCGATTCTGCGAAGCAATGTGAACACTTCTGCTTCCCAGGCACAGAGAAGGTGCTAGCAGGGAATTCTCTGCCTGCCTTTCCCCAGTGCTCTGCAAGCTCTCCAGGACAACAGCAAATCTGGGGCTCTGTGCTTTCTTTCGTTCTGAACCAGTGTTACTGTTTTCTGAACAAAAGCGATTCTGCGAAGCAAGGTGAACACTTCTGCTTCCCAGGCACAGAGAAGGTGCTAGCAGGGAATTCTCTGCCTGCCTTTCCCCAGTGCTCTGCAAGCTCTCCAGGACAACAGCAAATCTGGGGCTCTGTGCTTTCTTTCGTTCTGAACAAGTGTTACTGTTTTCTGCACAAAAGCGATTCTGCGAAGCAATGTGAACACTTCTGCTTCCCAGGCACAGAGAAGGTGCTAGCAGGGAATTCTCTGCCTGCCTTTCCCCAGTGCTCTGCAAGCTCTCCAGGACAACATAAAATCTGGGGCTCTGTGCTTTCTTTCGTTCTGAACAAGTGTTACTGTTTTCTGCACAAAAGCGATTCTGCGAAGCAATGTGAACACTTCTGCTTCCCAGGCACAGAGAAGGTGCTAGCAGGGAATTCTCTGCCTGCCTTTCCCCAGTGCTCTGCAAGCTCTCCAGGACAACAGCAAATCTGGGGCTCTGTGCTTTCTTTCGTTCTGAACCAGTGTTACTGTTTTCTGCACAAAAGCGATTCTGCGAAGCAATGTGAACAGGCACAGAGAAGGTGCTAGCAGGGAATTCTCTGCCTGCCTTTCCCCAGTGCTCTGCAAGCTCTCCAGGACAAAAGCAAATCTGGGGCTCTGTGCTTTCTTTCGTTCTGAACAAGTGTTACTGTTTTCTGCACAAAAGCGATTCTGCGAAGCAATGTGAACACTTCTGCTTCCCAGGCACAGAGAAGGTGCTAGCAGGGAATTCTCTGCCTGCCTTTCCCCAGTGCTCTGCAAGCTCTCCAGGACAACAGCAAATCTGGGGCTCTGTGCTTTCTTTCGTTCTGAACAAGTGTTACTGTTTTCTGCACAAAAGCGATTCTGCGAAGCAATGTGAACACTTCTGCTTCCCAGGAACAGAGAAGGTGCTAGCAGGGAATTCTCTGCCTGCCTTTCCCCAGTGCTCTGCAAGCTCTCCAGGACAACAGCAAATCTGGGGCTCTGTGCTTTCTTTCGTTCTGAACTAGTATTACTGTTTTCTGCACAAAAGCGATTCTGCGAACCAATGTGAACAGGCACAGAGAAGGTTCTAGCAGGGAATTCTCTGCCTGCCTTTCCCCAGTGCTCTGCAAGCTCTCCAGGACAACATAAAATCTGGGGCTCTGTGCTTTCTTTCGTTCTGAACAAGTGTTACTGTTTTCTGCACAAAAGCGATTCTGCGAAGCAATGTGAACAGGCACAGAGAAGGTGCTAGCAGGGAATTCTCTGCCTGCCTTTCCCCAGTGCTCTGCAAGCTCTCCAGGACAACATAAAATCTGGGGCTCTGTGCTTTCTTTCGTTCTGAACCAGTATTACTGTTTTCTGCACAAAAGCGATTCTGCGAAGCAATGTGAACACTTCTGCTTCCCAGGCACAGAGAAGGTGCTAGCAGGGAATTCTCTGCCTGCCTTTCCCCAGTGCTCTGCAAGCTCTCCAGGACAACAGCAAATCTGGGGCTCTGTGCTTTCTTTCGTTCTGAACAAGTGTTACTGTTTTCTGCACAAAAGCGATTCTGCGAAGCAATGTGAACACTTCTGCTTCCCAGGCACAGAGAAGGTGCTAGCAGGGAATTCTCTGCCTGCCTTTCCCCAGTGCTCTGCAAGCTCTCCAGGAAAACAGCAAATCTGGGGCTCTGTGCTTTCTTTCGTTCTGAACCAGTCTTAATGTTTTCTGCACAAAAGCGATTCTGCGAAGCAATGTGAACAGGCACAGAGAAGGTGCTAGCAGGGAATTCTCTGCCTGCCTTTCCCCAGTGCTCTGCAAGCTCTCCAGGACAACAGCAAATCTGGGGCTCTGTGCTTTCTTTCGTTCTGAACCAGTGTTACTGTTTTCTGCACAAAAGCGATTCTGCGAAGCAATGTGAACAGGCACAGAGAAGGTGCTAGCAGGGAATTCTCTGCCTGCCTTTCCCCAGTGCTCTGCAAGCTCTCCAGGACAACATAAAATCTGGGGCTCTGTGCTTTCTTTCGTTCTGAACCAGTATTACTGTTTTCTGCACAAAAGCGATTCTGCGAAGCAATGTGAACACTTCTGCTTCCCAGGCACAGAGAAGGTGCTAGCAGGGAATTCTCTGCCTGCCTTTCCCCAGTGCTCTGCAAGCTCTCCAGGACAACAGCAAATCTGGGGCTCTGTGCTTTCTTTCGTTCTGAACCAGTATTACTGTTTTCTGCACAAAAGCGATTCTGCGAAGCAATGTGAACACTTCTGCTTCCCAGGCACAGAGAAGGTGCTAGCAGGGAATTCTCTGCCTGCCTTTCCCCAGTGCTCTGCAAGCTCTCCAGGAAAACAGCAAATCTGGGGCTCTGTGCTTTCTTTCGTTCTGAACCAGTCTTACTGTTTTCTGCACAAAAGCGATTCTGCGAAGCAATGTGAACAGGCACAGAGAAGGTGCTAGCAGGGAATTCTCTGCCTGCCTTTCCCCAGTGCTCTGCAAGCTCTCCAGGACAACAGCAATTCTGGGGCTCTGTGCTTTCTTTCGTTCTGAGCCAGTGTTACTGTTTTCTGCACAAAAGCGATTCTGCGAAGCAATGTGAACACTTCTGCTTCCCAGGCACAGAGAAGGTGCTAGCAGGGAATTCTCTGCCTGCCTTTCCCCAGTGCTCTGCAAGCTCTCCAGGACAACAGCAAATCTGGGGCTCTCTGCTTTCTTTCGTTCTGAACAAGTGTTACTGTTTTCTGCACAAAAGCGATTCTGCGAAGCAAGGTGAACACTTCTGCTTCCCAGGCACAGAGAAGGTGCTAGCAGGGAATTCTCTGCCTGCCTTTCCCCAGTGCTCTGCAAGCTCTCCAGGACAACAGCAATTCTGGGGCTCTGTGCTTTCTTTCGTTCTGAACAAGTGTTACTGTTTTCTGCACAAAAGCGATTCTGCGAAGCAATGTGAACACTTCTGCTTCCCAGGCACAGAGAAGGTGCTAGCAGGGAATTCTCTGCCTGCCTT
Source organism: Strix uralensis (assembly GCF_047716275.1). Taxonomy (NCBI): domain Eukaryota; kingdom Metazoa; phylum Chordata; class Aves; order Strigiformes; family Strigidae; genus Strix; species Strix uralensis. The sequence continues at coordinate 2,874,800 of NC_134001.1, read as the reverse complement.
TCCCCAGTGCTCTGCAAGCTCTCCAGGACAACAGCAATTCTAGGGCTCTGTGCTTTCTTTCGTTCTGAACAAGTGTTACTGTTTTCTGCACAAAAGCGATTCTGCGAAGCAACGTGAACACTTCTGCTTCCCAGGCACAGAGAAGGTGCTAGCAGGGAATTCTCTGCCTGCCTTTCCCCAGTGCTCTGCAAGCTCTCCAGGACAACAGCAAATCTGGGGCTCTGTGCTTTCTTTCGTTCTGAACTAGTATTACTGTTTTCTGCACAAAAGCGATTCTGCGAACCAATGTGAACAGGCACAGAGAAGGTTCTAGCAGGGAATTCTCTGCCTGCCTTTCCCCAGTGCTCTGCAAGCTCTCCAGGACAACAGCAATTCTGGGGCTCTGTGCTTTCTTTCGTTCTGAACAAGTGTTACTGTTTTCTGCACAAAAGCGATTCTGCGAAGCAATGTGAACAGGCACAGAGAAGGTGCTAGCAGGGAATTCTCTGCCTGCCTTTCCCCAGTGCTCTGCAAGCTCTCCAGGACAACAGCAAATCTGGGGCTCTGTGCTTTCTTTCGTTCTGAACAAGTGTTACTGTTTTCTGCACAAAAGCGATTCTGCGAAGCAATGTGAACACTTCTGCTTCCCAGTTACAGAGAAGGTGCTAGCAGGGAATTCTCTGCCTGCCTTTCCCCAGTGCTCTGCAAGCTCTCCAGGACAACAGCAAATCTGGGGCTCTGTGCTTTCTTTCGTTCTGAACAAGTGTTACTGTTTTCTGCACAAAAGCGATTCTGCGAAGCAATGTGAACACTTCTGCTTCCCAGGCACAGAGAAGGTGCTAGCAGGGAATTCTCTGCCTGCCTTTCCCCAGTGCTCTGCAAGCTCTCCAGGACAACAGCAAATCTGGGGCTCTGTGCTTTCTTTCGTTCTGAACCAGTGTTACTGTTTTCTGCACAAAAGCGATTCTGCGAAGCAATGTGAACACTTCTGCTTCCCAGGCACAGAGAAGGTGCTAGCAGGGAATTCTCTGCCTGCCTTTCCCCAGTGCTCTGCAAGCTCTCCAGGACAACAGCAAATCTGGGGCTCTGTGCTTTCTTTCGTTCTGAACCAGTGTTACTGTTTTCTGAACAAAAGCGATTCTGCGAAGCAAGGTGAACACTTCTGCTTCCCAGGCACAGAGAAGGTGCTAGCAGGGAATTCTCTGCCTGCCTTTCCCCAGTGCTCTGCAAGCTCTCCAGGACAACAGCAAATCTGGGGCTCTGTGCTTTCTTTCGTTCTGAACAAGTGTTACTGTTTTCTGCACAAAAGCGATTCTGCGAAGCAATGTGAACACTTGTGCTTCCCAGGCACAGAGAAGGTGCTAGCAGGGAATTCTCTGCCTGCCTTTCCCCAGTGCTCTGCAAGCTCTCCAGGACAACATAAAATCTGGGGCTCTGTGCTTTCTTTCGTTCTGAACCAGTCTTACTGTTTTCTGCACAAAAGCGATTCTGCGAAGCAATGTGAACACTTCTGCTTCCCAGGCACAGAGAAGGTGCTAGCAGGGAATTCTCTGCCTGCCTTTCCCCAGTGCTCTGCAAGCTCTCCAGGACAACAGCAAATCTGGGGCTCTGTGCTTTCTTTCGTTCTGAACCAGTGTTACTGTTTTCTGCACAAAAGCGATTCTGCGAAGCAATGTGAACAGGCACAGAGAAGGTGCTAGCAGGGAATTCTCTGCCTGCCTTTCCCCAGTGCTCTGCAAGCTCTCCAGGACAACAGCAATTCTGGGGCTCTGTGCTTTCTTTCGTTCTGAACCAGTCTTACTGTTTTCTGCACAAAAGCGATTCTGCGAAGCAATGTGAACAGGCACAGAGAAGGTGCTAGCAGGGAATTCTCTGCCTGCCTTTCCCCAGTGCTCTGCAAGCTCTCCAGGACAACAGCAATTCTGGGGCTCTGTGCTTTCTTTCGTTCTGAGCCAGTGTTACTGTTTTCTGCACAAAAGCGATTCTGCGAAGCAATGTGAACACTTCTGCTTCCCAGGCACAGAGAAGGTGCTAGCAGGGAATTCTCTGCCTGCCTTTCCCCAGTGCTCTGCAAGCTCTCCAGGACAACAGCAAATCTGGGGCTCTGTGCTTTCTTTCGTTCTGAACAAGTGTTACTGTTTTCTGCACAAAAGCGATTCTGCGAAGCAAGGTGAACACTTCTGCTTCCCAGGCACAGAGAAGGTGCTAGCAGGGAATTCTCTGCCTGCCTTTCCCCAGTGCTGTGCAAGCTCTCCAGGACAACAGCAATTCTGGGGCTCTGTGCTTTCTTTCGTTCTGAACAAGTGTTACTGTTTTCTGCACAAAAGCGATTCTGCGAAGCAATGTGAACACTTCTGCTTCCCAGGCACAGAGAAGGTGCTAGCAGGGAATTCTCTGCCTGCCTTTCCCCAGTGCTCTGCAAGCTCTCCAGGACAACAGCAAATCTGGGGCTCTGTGCTTTCTTTCGTTCTGAACTAGTATTACTGTTTTCTGCACAAAAGCGATTCTGCGAACCAATGTGAACAGGCACAGAGAAGGTTCTAGCAGGGAATTCTCTGCCTGCCTTTCCCCAGTGCTCTGCAAGCTCTCCAGGACAACATAAAATCTGGGGCTCTGTGCTTTCTTTCGTTCTGAACAAGTGTTACTGTTTTCTGCACAAAAGCGATTCTGCGAAGCAATGTGAACAGGCACAGAGAAGGTGCTAGCAGGGAATTCTCTGCCTGCCTTTCCCCAGTGCTCTGCAAGCTCTCCAGGACAACAGCAATTCTGGGGCTCTGTGCTTTCTTTCGTTCTGAACAAGTGTTACTGTTTTCTGCACAAAAGCGATTCTGCGAAGCAATGTGAACACTTCTGCTTCCCAGGCACAGAGAAGGTGCTAGCAGGGAATTCTCTGCCTGCCTTTCCCCAGTGCTCTGCAAGCTCTCCAGGACAACATAAAATCTGGGGCTCTGTGCTTTCTTTCGTTCTGAACAAGTGTTACTGTTTTCTGCACAAAAGCGATTCTGCGAAGCAATGTGAACACTTCTGCTTCCCAGGCACAGAGAAGGTGCTAGCAGGGAATTCTCTGCCTGCCTTTCCCCAGTGCTCTGCAAGCTCTCCAGGACAACAGCAATTCTAGGGCTCTGTGCTTTCTTTCGTTCTGAACAAGTGTTACTGTTTTCTGCACAAAAGCGATTCTGCGAAGCAATGTGAACACTTCTGCTTCCCAGGCACAGAGAAGGTGCTAGCAGGGAATTCTCTGCCTGCCTTTCCCCAGTGCTCTGCAAGCTCTCCAGGACAACAGCAATTCTGGGGCTCTGTGCTTTCTTTCGTTCTGAACCAGTCTTACTGTTTTCTGCACAAAAGCGATTCTGCGAAGCAATGTGAACAGGCACAGAGAAGGTGCTAGCAGGGAATTCTCTGCCTGCCTTTCCCCAGTGCTCTGCAAGCTCTCCAGGACAACAGCAATTCTGGGGCTCTGTGCTTTCTTTCGTTCTGAGCCAGTGTTACTGTTTTCTGCACAAAAGCGATTCTGCGAAGCAATGTGAACACTTCTGCTTCCCAGGCACAGAGAAGGTGCTAGCAGGGAATTCTCTGCCTGCCTTTCCCCAGTGCTCTGCAAGCTCTCCAGGACAACAGCAAATCTGGGGCTCTGTGCTTTCTTTCGTTCTGAACAAGTGTTACTGTTTTCTGCACAAAAGCGATTCTGCGAAGCAAGGTGAACACTTCTGCTTCCCAGGCACAGAGAAGGTGCTAGCAGGGAATTCTCTGCCTGCCTTTCCCCAGTGCTCTGCAAGCTCTCCAGGACAACAGCAATTCTGGGGCTCTGTGCTTTCTTTCGTTCTGAACAAGTGTTACTGTTTTCTGCACAAAAGCGATTCTGCGAAGCAATGTGAACACTTCTGCTTCCCAGGCACAGAGAAGGTGCTAGCAGGGAATTCTCTGCCTGCCTTTCCCCAGTGCTCTGCAAGCTCTCCAGGACAACAGCAAATCTGGGGCTCTGTGCTTTCTTTCGTTCTGAACTAGTATTACTGTTTTCTGCACAAAAGCGATTCTGCGAACCAATGTGAACAGGCACAGAGAAGGTTCTAGCAGGGAATTCTCTGCCTGCCTTTCCCCAGTGCTCTGCAAGCTCTCCAGGACAACATAAAATCTGGGGCTCTGTGCTTTCTTTCGTTCTGAACAAGTGTTACTGTTTTCTGCACAAAAGCGATTCTGCGAAGCAATGTGAACAGGCACAGAGAAGGTGCTAGCAGGGAATTCTCTGCCTGCCTTTCCCCAGTGCTCTGCAAGCTCTCCAGGACAACAGCAATTCTGGGGCTCTGTGCTTTCTTTCGTTCTGAACAAGTGTTACTGTTTTCTGCACAAAAGCGATTCTGCGAAGCAATGTGAACACTTCTGCTTCCCAGGCACAGAGAAGGTGCTAGCAGGGAATTCTCTGCCTGCCTTTCCCCAGTGCTCTGCAAGCTCTCCAGGACAACATAAAATCTGGGGCTCTGTGCTTTCTTTCGTTCTGAACAAGTGTTACTGTTTTCTGCACAAAAGCGATTCTGCGAAGCAATGTGAACACTTCTGCTTCCCAGGCACAGAGAAGGTGCTAGCAGGGAATTCTCTGCCTGCCTTTCCCCAGTGCTCTGCAAGCTCTCCAGGACAACAGCAATTCTAGGGCTCTGTGCTTTCTTTCGTTCTGAACAAGTGTTACTGTTTTCTGCACAAAAGCGATTCTGCGAAGCAACGTGAACACTTCTGCTTCCCAGGCACAGAGAAGGTGCTAGCAGGGAATTCTCTGCCTGCCTTTCCCCAGTGCTCTGCAAGCTCTCCAGGACAACAGCAAATCTGGGGCTCTGTGCTTTCTTTCGTTCTGAACTAGTATTACTGTTTTCTGCACAAAAGCGATTCTGCGAACCAATGTGAACAGGCACAGAGAAGGTTCTAGCAGGGAATTCTCTGCCTGCCTTTCCCCAGTGCTCTGCAAGCTCTCCAGGACAACAGCAATTCTGGGGCTCTGTGCTTTCTTTCGTTCTGAACAAGTGTTACTGTTTTCTGCACAAAAGCGATTCTGCGAAGCAATGTGAACAGGCACAGAGAAGGTGCTAGCAGGGAATTCTCTGCCTGCCTTTCCCCAGTGCTCTGCAAGCTCTCCAGGACAACAGCAAATCTGGGGCTCTGTGCTTTCTTTCGTTCTGAACAAGTGTTACTGTTTTCTGCACAAAAGCGATTCTGCGAAGCAATGTGAACACTTCTGCTTCCCAGGCACAGAGAAGGTGCTAGCAGGGAATTCTCTGCCTGCCTTTCCCCAGTGCTCTGCAAGCTCTCCAGGACAACATAAAATCTGGGGCTCTGTGCTTTCTTTCGTTCTGAACAAGTGTTACTGTTTTCTGCACAAAAGCGATTCTGCGAAGCAATGTGAACACTTCTGCTTCCCAGGCACAGAGAAGGTGCTAGCAGGGAATTCTCTGCCTGCCTTTCCCCAGTGCTCTGCAAGCTCTCCAGGACAACAGCAAATCTGGGGCTCTGTGCTTTCTTTCGTTCTGAACCAGTGTTACTGTTTTCTGCACAAAAGCGATTCTGCGAAGCAATGTGAACACTTCTGCTTCCCAGGCACAGAGAAGGTGCTAGCAGGGAATTCTCTGCCTGCCTTTCCCCAGTGCTCTGCAAGCTCTCCAGGACAACAGCAAATCTGGGGCTCTGTGCTTTCTTTCGTTCTGAACCAGTGTTACTGTTTTCTGAACAAAAGCGATTCTGCGAAGCAAGGTGAACACTTCTGCTTCCCAGGCACAGAGAAGGTGCTAGCAGGGAATTCTCTGCCTGCCTTTCCCCAGTGCTCTGCAAGCTCTCCAGGACAACAGCAAATCTGGGGCTCTGTGCTTTCTTTCGTTCTGAACAAGTGTTACTGTTTTCTGCACAAAAGCGATTCTGCGAAGCAATGTGAACACTTGTGCTTCCCAGGCACAGAGAAGGTGCTAGCAGGGAATTCTCTGCCTGCCTTTCCCCAGTGCTCTGCAAGCTCTCCAGGACAACATAAAATCTGGGGCTCTGTGCTTTCTTTCGTTCTGAACCAGTCTTACTGTTTTCTGCACAAAAGCGATTCTGCGAAGCAATGTGAACACTTCTGCTTCCCAGGCACAGAGAAGGTGCTAGCAGGGAATTCTCTGCCTGCCTTTCCCCAGTGCTCTGCAAGCTCTCCAGGACAACAGCAAATCTGGGGCTCTGTGCTTTCTTTCGTTCTGAACCAGTGTTACTGTTTTCTGCACAAAAGCGATTCTGCGAAGCAATGTGAACAGGCACAGAGAAGGTGCTAGCAGGGAATTCTCTGCCTGCCTTTCCCCAGTGCTCTGCAAGCTCTCCAGGACAAAAGCAAATCTGGGGCTCTGTGCTTTCTTTCGTTCTGAACAAGTGTTACTGTTTTCTGCACAAAAGCGATTCTGCGAAGCAATGTGAACACTTCTGCTTCCCAGGCACAGAGAAGGTGCTAGCAGGGAATTCTCTGCCTGCCTTTCCCCAGTGCTCTGCAAGCTCTCCAGGACAACAGCAATTCTGGGGCTCTGTGCTTTCTTTCGTTCTGAACCAGTCTTACTGTTTTCTGCACAAAAGCGATTCTGCGAAGCAATGTGAACAGGCACAGAGAAGGTGCTAGCAGGGAATTCTCTGCCTGCCTTTCCCCAGTGCTCTGCAAGCTCTCCAGGACAACAGCAATTCTGGGGCTCTGTGCTTTCTTTCGTTCTGAGCCAGTGTTACTGTTTTCTGCACAAAAGCGATTCTGCGAAGCAATGTGAACACTTCTGCTTCCCAGGCACAGAGAAGGTGCTAGCAGGGAATTCTCTGCCTGCCTTTCCCCAGTGCTCTGCAAGCTCTCCAGGACAACAGCAAATCTGGGGCTCTGTGCTTTCTTTCGTTCTGAACAAGTGTTACTGTTTTCTGCACAAAAGCGATTCTGCGAAGCAAGGTGAACACTTCTGCTTCCCAGGCACAGAGAAGGTGCTAGCAGGGAATTCTCTGCCTGCCTTTCCCCAGTGCTCTGCAAGCTCTCCAGGACAACAGCAATTCTGGGGCTCTGTGCTTTCTTTCGTTCTGAACAAGTGTTACTGTTTTCTGCACAAAAGCGATTCTGCGAAGCAATGTGAACACTTCTGCTTCCCAGGCACAGAGAAGGTGCTAGCAGGGAATTCTCTGCCTGCCTTTCCCCAGTGCTCTGCAAGCTCTCCAGGACAACAGCAAATCTGGGGCTCTGTGCTTTCTTTCGTTCTGAACTAGTATTACTGTTTTCTGCACAAAAGCGATTCTGCGAACCAATGTGAACAGGCACAGAGAAGGTTCTAGCAGGGAATTCTCTGCCTGCCTTTCCCCAGTGCTCTGCAAGCTCTCCAGGACAACATAAAATCTGGGGCTCTGTGCTTTCTTTCGTTCTGAACAAGTGTTACTGTTTTCTGCACAAAAGCGATTCTGCGAAGCAATGTGAACAGGCACAGAGAAGGTGCTAGCAGGGAATTCTCTGCCTGCCTTTCCCCAGTGCTCTGCAAGCTCTCCAGGACAACAGCAATTCTGGGGCTCTGTGCTTTCTTTCGTTCTGAACAAGTGTTACTGTTTTCTGCACAAAAGCGATTCTGCGAAGCAATGTGAACACTTCTGCTTCCCAGGCACAGAGAAGGTGCTAGCAGGGAATTCTCTGCCTGCCTTTCCCCAGTGCTCTGCAAGCTCTCCAGGACAACATAAAATCTGGGGCTCTGTGCTTTCTTTCGTTCTGAACAAGTGTTACTGTTTTCTGCACAAAAGCGATTCTGCGAAGCAATGTGAACACTTCTGCTTCCCAGGCACAGAGAAGGTGCTAGCAGGGAATTCTCTGCCTGCCTTTCCCCAGTGCTCTGCAAGCTCTCCAGGACAACAGCAAATCTGGGGCTCTGTGCTTTCTTTCGTTCTGAACCAGTGTTACTGTTTTCTGCACAAAAGCGATTCTGCAAAGCAATGTGAACACTTCTGCTTCCCAGTTACAGAGAAGGTGCTAGCAGGGAATTCTCTGCCTGCCTTTCCCCAGTGCTCTGCAAGCTCTTCAGGACAACATAAAATCTGGGGCTCTGTGCTTTCTTTCGTTCTGAACAAGTGTTACTGTTTTCTGCACAAAAGCGATTCTGCGAAGCAATGTGAACACTTCTGCTTCCCAGGCACAGAGAAGGTGCTAGCAGGGAATTCTCTGCCTGCCTTTCCCCAGTGCTCTGCATGCTCTCCAGGAAAACAGCAAATCTGGGGCTCTGTGCTTTCTTTCGTTCTGAACCAGTCTTACTGTTTTCTGCACAAAAGCGATTCTGCGAAGCAATGTGAACAGGCACAGAGAAGGTGCTAGCAGGGAATTCTCTGCCTGCCTTTCCCCAGTGCTCTGCAAGCTCTCCAGGACAACAGCAATTCTGGGGCTCTGTGCTTTCTTTCGTTCTGAGCCAGTGTTACTGTTTTCTGCACAAAAGCGATTCTGCGAAGCAATGTGAACACTTCTGCTTCCCAGGCACAGAGAAGGTGCTAGCAGGGAATTCTCTGCCTGCCTTTCCCCAGTGCTCTGCAAGCTCTCCAGGACAACAGCAAATCTGGGGCTCTGTGCTTTCTTTCGTTCTGAACAAGTGTTACTGTTTTCTGCACAAAAGCGATTCTGCGAAGCAAGGTGAACACTTCTGCTTCCCAGGCACAGAGAAGGTGCTAGCAGGGAATTCTCTGCCTGCCTTTCCCCAGTGCTCTGCAAGCTCTCCAGGACAACAGCAATTCTGGGGCTCTGTGCTTTCTTTCGTTCTGAACAAGTGTTACTGTTTTCTGCACAAAAGCGATTCTGCGAAGCAATGTGAACACTTCTGCTTCCCAGGCACAGAGAAGGTGCTAGCAGGGAATTCTCTGCCTGCCTTTCCCCAGTGCTCTGCAAGCTCTCCAGGACAACAGCAAATCTGGGGCTCTGTGCTTTCTTTCGTTCTGAACCAGTGTTACTGTTTTCTGCACAAAAGCGATTCTGCGAAGCAATGTGAACAGGCACAGAGAAGGTGCTAGCAGGGAATTCTCTGCCTGCCTTTCCCCAGTGCTCTGCAAGCTCTCCAGGACAACATAAAATCTGGGGCTCTGTGCTTTCTTTCGTTCTGAACAAGTGTTACTGTTTTCTGCACAAAAGCGATTCTGCGAAGCAATGTGAACAGGCACAGAGAAGGTGCTAGCAGGGAATTCTCTGCCTGCCTTTCCCCAGTGCTCTGCAAGCTCTCCAGGACAACAGCAATTCTGGGGCTCTGTGCTTTCTTTCGTTCTGAACAAGTGTTACTGTTTTCTGCACAAAAGCGATTCTGCGAAGCAATGTGAACACTTCTGCTTCCCAGGCACAGAGAAGGTGCTAGCAGGGAATTCTCTGCCTGCCTTTCCCCAGTGCTCTGCAAGCTCTCCAGGACAACATAAAATCTGGGGCTCTGTGCTTTCTTTCGTTCTGAACAAGTGTTACTGTTTTCTGCACAAAAGCGATTCTGCGAAGCAATGTGAACACTTCTGCTTCCCAGGCACAGAGAAGGTGCTAGCAGGGAATTCTCTGCCTGCCTTTCCCCAGTGCTCTGCAAGCTCTCCAGGACAACAGCAAATCTGGGGCTCTGTGCTTTCTTTCGTTCTGAACCAGTGTTACTGTTTTCTGCACAAAAGCGATTCTGCAAAGCAATGTGAACACTTCTGCTTCCCAGGCACAGAGAAGGTGCTAGCAGGGAATTCTCTGCCTGCCTTTCCCCAGTGCTCTGCAAGCTCTCCAGGACAACAGCAAATCTGGGGCTCTGTGCTTTCTTTCGTTCTGAACCAGTGTTACTGTTTTCTGAACAAAAGCGATTCTGCGAAGCAAGGTGAACACTTCTGCTTCCCAGGCACAGAGAAGGTGCTAGCAGGGAATTCTCTGCCTGCCTTTCCCCAGTGCTCTGCAAGCTCTCCAGGACAACAGCAAATCTGGGGCTCTGTGCTTTCTTTCGTTCTGAACAAGTGTTACTGTTTTCTGCACAAAAGCGATTCTGCGAAGCAATGTGAACACTTCTGCTTCCCAGGCACAGAGAAGGTGCTAGCAGGGAATTCTCTGCCTGCCTTTCCCCAGTGCTCTGCAAGCTCTCCAGGACAACATAAAATCTGGGGCTCTGTGCTTTCTTTCGTTCTGAACAAGTGTTACTGTTTTCTGCACAAAAGCGATTCTGCGAAGCAATGTGAACACTTCTGCTTCCCAGGCACAGAGAAGGTGCTAGCAGGGAATTCTCTGCCTGCCTTTCCCCAGTGCTCTGCAAGCTCTCCAGGACAACAGCAAATCTGGGGCTCTGTGCTTTCTTTCGTTCTGAACCAGTGTTACTGTTTTCTGCACAAAAGCGATTCTGCGAAGCAATGTGAACAGGCACAGAGAAGGTGCTAGCAGGGAATTCTCTGCCTGCCTTTCCCCAGTGCTCTGCAAGCTCTCCAGGAAAACAGCAAATCTGGGGCTCTGTGCTTTCTTTCGTTCTGAACAAGTGTTACTGTTTTCTGCACAAAAGCGATTCTGCGAAGCAATGTGAACACTTCTGCTTCCCAGGCACAGAGAAGGTGCTACCAGGGAATTCTCTGCCTGCCTTTCCCCAGTGCTCTGCAAGCTCTCCAGGACAACAGCAAATCTGGGGCTCTGTGCTTTCTTTCGTTCTGAACAAGTGTTACTGTTTTCTGCACAAAAGCGATTCTGCGAAGCAATGTGAACACTTCTGCTTCCCAGGCACAGAGAAGGTGCTAGCAGGGAATTCTCTGCCTGCCTTTCCCCAGTGCTCTGCAAGCTCTCCAGGACAACAGCAAATCTGGGGCTCTGTGCTTTCTTTCGTTCTGAACCAGTGTTACTGTTTTCTGCACAAAAGCGATTCTGCGAAGCAATGTGAACAGGCACAGAGAAGGTGCTAGCAGGGAATTCTCTGCCTGCCTTTCCCCAGTGCTCTGCAAGCTCTCCAGGAAAACAGCAAATCTGGGGCTCTGTGCTTTCTTTCGTTCTGAACAAGTGTTACTGTTTTCTGCACAAAAGCGATTCTGCGAAGCAATGTGAACACTTCTGCTTCCCAGGCACAGAGAAGGTGCTAGCAGGGAATTCTCTGCCTGCCTTTCCCCAGTGCTCTGCAAGCTCTCCAGGACAACAGCAAATCTGGGGCTCTGTGCTTTCTTTCGTTCTGAACAAGTGTTACTGTTTTCTGCACAAAAGCGATTCTGCGAAGCAATGTGAACACTTCTGCTTCCCAGGCACAGAGAAGGTGCTAGCAGGGAATTCTCTGCCTGCCTTTCCCCAGTGCTCTGCAAGCTCTCCAGGACAACAGCAAATCTGGGGCTCTGTGCTTTCTTTCGTTCTGAACCAGTGTTACTGTTTTCTGCACAAAAGCAATTCTGCGAACCAATGTGAACAGGCACAGAGAAGGTGCTAGCAGGGAATTCTCTGCCTGCCTTTCCCCAGTGCTCTGCAAGCTCTCCAGGACAACAGCAAATCTGGCACTCTGTGCTTTCTTTCGTTCTGAACCAGTGTTACTGTTTTCTGCACAAAAGCGATTCTGCGAAGCAATGTGAACAGGCACAGAGAAGGTGCTAGCAGGGAATTCTCTGCCTGCCTTTCCCCAGTGCTCTGCAAGCTCTCCAGGACAACATAAAATCTGGGGCTCTGTGCTTTCTTTCGTTCTGAACAAGTGTTACTGTTTTCTGCACAAAAGCGATTCTGCGAAGCAATGTGAACACTTCTGCTTCCCAGGCACAGAGAAGGTGCTAGCAGGGAATTCTCTGCCTGCCTTTCCCCAGTGCTCTGCAAGCTCTCCAGGACAACAGCAAATCTGGCACTCTGTGCTTTCTTTCGTTCTGAACAAGTGTTACTGTTTTCTGCACAAAAGCGATTCTGCGAAGCAATGTGAACAGGCACAGAGAAGGTGCTAGCAGGGAATTCTCTGCCTGCCTTTCCCCAGTGCTCTGCAAGCTCTCCAGGACAACATAAAATCTGGGGCTCTGTGCTTTCTTTCGTTCTGAACCAGTATTACTGTTTTCTGCACAAAAGCGATTCTGCGAAGCAATGTGAACACTTCTGCTTCCCAGTTACAGAGAAGGTGCTAGCAGGGAATTCTCTGCCTGCCTTTCCCCAGTGCTCTGCAAGCTCTTCAGGACAACATAAAATCTGGGGCTCTGTGCTTTCTTTCGTTCTGAACCAGTCTTACTGTTTTCTGCACAAAAGCGATTCTGCGAAGCAATGTGAACACTTCTGCTTCCCAGGCACAGAGAAGGTGCTAGCAGGGAATTCTCTGCCTGCCTTTCCCCAGTGCTCTGCAAGCTCTCCAGGACAATATAAAATCTGGCGCTCTGTGCTTTCTTTCGTTCTGAACAAGTGTTACTGTTTTCTGCACAAAAGCGATTCTGCGAAGCAATGTGAACACTTCTGCTTCCCAGGCACAGAGAAGGTGCTAGCAGGGAATTCTCTGCCTGCCTTTCCCCAGTGCTCTGCAAGCTCTCCAGGACAACAGCAAATCTGGGGCTCTGTGCTTTCTTTCGTTCTGAACCAGTATTACTGTTTTCTGCACAAAAGCGATTCTGCGAAGCAAGGTGAACACTTCTGCTTCCCAGGCACAGAGAAGGTGCTAGCAGGGAATTCTCTGCCTGCCTTTCCCCAGTGCTCTGCAAGCTCTCCAGGACAATATAAAATCTGGCGCTCTGTGCTTTCTTTCGTTCTGAACAAGTGTTACTGTTTTCTGCACAAAAGCGATTCTGCGAAGCAATGTGAACACTTCTGCTTCCCAGGCACAGAGAAGGTGCTAGCAGGGAATTCTCTGCCTGCCTTTCCCCAGTGCTCTGCAAGCTCTCCAGGACAACATAAAATCTGGGGCTCTGTGCTTTCTTTCGTTCTGAACAAGTGTTACTGTTTTCTGCACAAAAGCGATTCTGCGAAGCAATGTGAACACTTCTGCTTCCCAGGCACAGAGAAGGTGCTAGCAGGGAATTCTCTGCCTGCCTTTCCCCAGTGCTCTGCAAGCTCTCCAGGAAAACAGCAAATCTGGGGCTCTGTGCTTTCTTTCGTTCTGAACTAGTCTTACTGTTTTCTGCACAAAAGCGATTCTGCGAAGCAATGTGAACAGGCACAGAGAAGGTGCTAGCAGGGAATTCTCTGCCTGCCTTTCCCCAGTGCTCTGCAAGCTCTCCAGGACAACAGCAAATCTGGGGCTCTGTGCTTTCTTTCGTTCTGAACAAGTGTTACTGTTTTCTGCACAAAAGCGATTCTGCGAAGCAATGTGAACACTTCTGCTTCCCAGGCACAGAGAAGGTGCTAGCAGGGAATTCTCTGCCTGCCTTTCCCCAGTGCTCTGCAAGCTCTCCAGGACAACATAAAATCTGGGGCTCTGTGCTTTCTTTCGTTCTGAACCAGTATTACTGTTTTCTGCACAAAAGCGATTCTGCGAAGCAATGTGAACACTTGTGCTTCCCAGGCACAGAGAAGGTGCTAGCAGGGAATTCTCTGCCTGCCTTTCCCCAGTGCTCTGCAAGCTCTCCAGGACAACAGCAAATCTGGCGCTCTGTGCTTTCTTTCGTTCTGAACCAGTGTTACTGTTTTCTGCACAAAAGCGATTCTGCGAAGCAATGTGAACAGGCACAGAGAAGGTGCTAGCAGGGAATTCTCTGCCTGCCTTTCCCCAGTGCTCTGCAAGCTCTCCAGGACAACATAAAATCTGGGGCTCTGTGCTTTCTTTCGTTCTGAACCAGTATTACTGTTTTCTGCACAAAAGCGATTCTGCGAAGCAATGTGAACACTTCTGCTTCCCAGTTACAGAGAAGGTGCTAGCAGGGAATTCTCTGCCTGCCTTTCCCCAGTGCTCTGCAAGCTCTCCAGGACAACAGCAAATCTGGGGCTCTGTGCTTTCTTTCGTTCTGAACAAGTGTTACTGTTTTCTGCACAAAAGCGATTCTGCGAAGCAATGTGAACACTTCTGCTTCCCAGGCACAGAGAAGGTGCTAGCAGGGAATTCTCTGCCTGCCTTTCCCCAGTGCTCTGCAAGCTCTCCAGGACAACAGCAAATCTGGGGCTCTGTGCTTTCTTTCGTTCTGAACCAGTATTACTGTTTTCTGCACAAAAGCGATTCTGCGAAGCAATGTGAACACTTCTGCTTCCCAGGCACAGAGAAGGTGCTAGCAGGGAATTCTCTGCCTGCCTTTCCCCAGTGCTCTGCAAGCTCTCCAGGACAATATAAAATCTGGCGCTCTGTGCTTTCTTTCGTTCTGAACAAGTGTTACTGTTTTCTGCACAAAAGCGATTCTGCGAAGCAAGGTGAACAGGCACAGAGAAGGTGCTAGCAGGGAATTCTCTGCCTGCCTTTCCCCAGTGCTCTGCAAGCTCTCCAGGACAACAGCAAATCTGGGGCTCTGTGCTTTCTTTCGTTCTGAACAAGTGTTACTGTTTTCTGCACAAAAGCGATTCTGCGAAGCAATGTGAACACTTCTGCTTCCCAGGCACAGAGAAGGTGCTAGCAGGGAATTCTCTGCCTGCCTTTCCCCAGTGCTCTGCAAGCTCTCCAGGACAACATAAAATCTGGGGCTCTGTGCTTTCTTTCGTTCTGAACCAGTGTTACTGTTTTCTGCACAAAAGCAATTCTGCGAACCAATGTGAACAGGCACAGAGAAGGTGCTAGCAGGGAATTCTCTGCCTGCCTTTCCCCAGTGCTCTGCAAGCTCTCCAGGACAACATAAAATCTGGGGCTCTGTGCTTTCTTTCGTTCTGAACAAGTGTTACTGTTTTCTGCACAAAAGCGATTCTGCGAAGCAATGTGAACAGGCACAGAGAAGGTGCTAGCAGGGAATTCTCTGCCTGCCTTTCCCCAGTGCTCTGCAAGCTCTCCAGGACAACATAAAATCTGGGGCTCTGTGCTTTCTTTCGTTCTGAACAAGTGTTACTGTTTTCTGCACAAAAGCGATTCTGCGAAGCAATGTGAACACTTCTGCTTCCCAGGCACAGAGAAGGTGCTAGCAGGGAATTCTCTGCCTGCCTTTCCCCAGTGCTCTGCAAGCTCTCCAGGACAACAGCAAATCTGGCACTCTGTGCTTTCTTTCGTTCTGAACAAGTGTTACTGTTTTCTGCACAAAAGCGATTCTGCGAAGCAATGTGAACAGGCACAGAGAAGGTGCTAGCAGGGAATTCTCTGCCTGCCTTTCCCCAGTGCTCTGCAAGCTCTCCAGGACAACATAAAATCTGGGGCTCTGTGCTTTCTTTCGTTCTGAACCAGTATTACTGTTTTCTGCACAAAAGCGATTCTGCGAAGCAATGTGAACACTTCTGCTTCCCAGTTACAGAGAAGGTGCTAGCAGGGAATTCTCTGCCTGCCTTTCCCCAGTGCTCTGCAAGCTCTTCAGGACAACATAAAATCTGGGGCTCTGTGCTTTCTTTCGTTCTGAACCAGTCTTACTGTTTTCTGCACAAAAGCGATTCTGCGAAGCAATGTGAACACTTCTGCTTCCCAGGCACAGAGAAGGTGCTAGCAGGGAATTCTCTGCCTGCCTTTCCCCAGTGCTCTGCAAGCTCTCCAGGACAATATAAAATCTGGCGCTCTGTGCTTTCTTTCGTTCTGAACAAGTGTTACTGTTTTCTGCACAAAAGCGATTCTGCGAAGCAATGTGAACACTTCTGCTTCCCAGGCACAGAGAAGGTGCTAGCAGGGAATTCTCTGCCTGCCTTTCCCCAGTGCTCTGCAAGCTCTCCAGGACAACAGCAAATCTGGGGCTCTGTGCTTTCTTTCGTTCTGAACCAGTATTACTGTTTTCTGCACAAAAGCGATTCTGCGAAGCAAGGTGAACACTTCTGCTTCCCAGGCACAGAGAAGGTGCTAGCAGGGAATTCTCTGCCTGCCTTTCCCCAGTGCTCTGCAAGCTCTCCAGGACAACAGCAATTCTGGGGCTCTGTGCTTTCTTTCGTTCTGAACCAGTGTTACTGTTTTCTGCACAAAAGCGATTCTGCGAAGCAATGTGAACACTTCTGCTTCCCAGGCACAGAGAAGGTGCTAGCAGGGAATTCTCTGCCTGCCTTTCCCCACTGCTCTGCAAGCTCTCCAGGACAACATAAAATCTGGGGCTCTGTGCTTTCTTTCGTTCTGAACAAGTGTTACTGTTTTCTGCACAAAAGCGATTCTGCGAAGCAATGTGAACACTTCTGCTTCCCAGGCACAGAGAAGGTGCTAGCAGGGAATTCTCTGCCTGCCTTTCCCCAGTGCTCTGCAAGCTCTCCAGGAAAACAGCAAATCTGGGGCTCTGTGCTTTCTTTCGTTCTGAACTAGTCTTACTGTTTTCTGCACAAAAGCGATTCTGCGAAGCAATGTGAACAGGCACAGAGAAGGTGCTAGCAGGGAATTCTCTGCCTGCCTTTCCCCAGTGCTCTGCAAGCTCTCCAGGACAACATAAAATCTGGGGCTCTGTGCTTTCTTTCGTTCTGAACAAGTGTTACTGTTTTCTGCACAAAAGCGATTCTGCGAAGCAATGTGAACACTTCTGCTTCCCAGGCACAGAGAAGGTGCTAGCAGGGAATTCTCTGCCTGCCTTTCCCCAGTGCTCTGCAAGCTCTCCAGGACAACAGCAAATCTGGCACTCTGTGCTTTCTTTCGTTCTGAACAAGTGTTACTGTTTTCTGCACAAAAGCGATTCTGCGAAGCAATGTGAACAGGCACAGAGAAGGTGCTAGCAGGGAATTCTCTGCCTGCCTTTCCCCAGTGCTCTGCAAGCTCTCCAGGACAACATAAAATCTGGGGCTCTGTGCTTTCTTTCGTTCTGAACCAGTATTACTGTTTTCTGCACAAAAGCGATTCTGCGAAGCAATGTGAACACTTCTGCTTCCCAGTTACAGAGAAGGTGCTAGCAGGGAATTCTCTGCCTGCCTTTCCCCAGTGCTCTGCAAGCTCTTCAGGACAACATAAAATCTGGGGCTCTGTGCTTTCTTTCGTTCTGAACCAGTCTTACTGTTTTCTGCACAAAAGCGATTCTGCGAAGCAATGTGAACACTTCTGCTTCCCAGGCACAGAGAAGGTGCTAGCAGGGAATTCTCTGCCTGCCTTTCCCCAGTGCTCTGCAAGCTCTCCAGGACAATATAAAATCTGGCGCTCTGTGCTTTCTTTCGTTCTGAACAAGTGTTACTGTTTTCTGCACAAAAGCGATTCTGCGAAGCAATGTGAACACTTCTGCTTCCCAGGCACAGAGAAGGTGCTAGCAGGGAATTCTCTGCCTGCCTTTCCCCAGTGCTCTGCAAGCTCTCCAGGACAACAGCAAATCTGGGGCTCTGTGCTTTCTTTCGTTCTGAACAAGTGTTACTGTTTTCTGCACAAAAGCGATTCTGCGAAGCAATGTGAACACTTCTGCTTCCCAGGCACAGAGAAGGTGCTAGCAGGGAATTCTCTGCCTGCCTTTCCCCAGTGCTCTGCAAGCTCTCCAGGACAACATAAAATCTGGGGCTCTGTGCTTTCTTTCGTTCTGAACCAGTATTACTGTTTTCTGCACAAAAGCGATTCTGCGAAGCAATGTGAACACTTGTGCTTCCCAGGCACAGAGAAGGTGCTAGCAGGGAATTCTCTGCCTGCCTTTCCCCAGTGCTCTGCAAGCTCTCCAGGACAACAGCAAATCTGGCGCTCTGTGCTTTCTTTCGTTCTGAACCAGTGTTACTGTTTTCTGCACAAAAGCGATTCTGCGAAGCAATGTGAACAGGCACAGAGAAGGTGCTAGCAGGGAATTCTCTGCCTGCCTTTCCCCAGTGCTCTGCAAGCTCTCCAGGACAACATAAAATCTGGGGCTCTGTGCTTTCTTTCGTTCTGAACCAGTATTACTGTTTTCTGCACAAAAGCGATTCTGCGAAGCAATGTGAACACTTCTGCTTCCCAGTTACAGAGAAGGTGCTAGCAGGGAATTCTCTGCCTGCCTTTCCCCAGTGCTCTGCAAGCTCTCCAGGACAACAGCAAATCTGGGGCTCTGTGCTTTCTTTCGTTCTGAACAAGTGTTACTGTTTTCTGCACAAAAGCGATTCTGCGAAGCAATGTGAACACTTCTGCTTCCCAGGCACAGAGAAGGTGCTAGCAGGGAATTCTCTGCCTGCCTTTCCCCAGTGCTCTGCAAGCTCTCCAGGACAACAGCAAATCTGGGGCTCTGTGCTTTCTTTCGTTCTGAACCAGTATTACTGTTTTCTGCACAAAAGCGATTCTGCGAAGCAATGTGAACACTTCTGCTTCCCAGGCACAGAGAAGGTGCTAGCAGGGAATTCTCTGCCTGCCTTTCCCCAGTGCTCTGCAAGCTCTCCAGGACAATATAAAATCTGGCGCTCTGTGCTTTCTTTCGTTCTGAACAAGTGTTACTGTTTTCTGCACAAAAGCGATTCTGCGAAGCAATGTGAACACTTCTGCTTCCCAGGCACAGAGAAGGTGCTAGCAGGGAATTCTCTGCCTGCCTTTCCCCAGTGCTCTGCAAGCTCTCCAGGACAACAGCAAATCTGGGGCTCTGTGCTTTCTTTCGTTCTGAACCAGTATTACTGTTTTCTGCACAAAAGCGATTCTGCGAAGCAAGGTGAACACTTCTGCTTCCCAGGCACAGAGAAGGTGCTAGCAGGGAATTCTCTGCCTGCCTTTCCCCAGTGCTCTGCAAGCTCTCCAGGACAACAGCAATTCTGGGGCTCTGTGCTTTCTTTCGTTCTGAACCAGTGTTACTGTTTTCTGCACAAAAGCGATTCTGCGAAGCAATGTGAACACTTCTGCTTCCCAGGCACAGAGAAGGTGCTAGCAGGGAATTCTCTGCCTGCCTTTCCCCACTGCTCTGCAAGCTCTCCAGGACAACATAAAATCTGGGGCTCTGTGCTTTCTTTCGTTCTGAACAAGTGTTACTGTTTTCTGCACAAAAGCGATTCTGCGAAGCAATGTGAACACTTCTGCTTCCCAGGCACAGAGAAGGTGCTAGCAGGGAATTCTCTGCCTGCCTTTCCCCAGTGCTCTGCAAGCTCTCCAGGAAAACAGCAAATCTGGGGCTCTGTGCTTTCTTTCGTTCTGAACTAGTCTTACTGTTTTCTGCACAAAAGCGATTCTGCGAAGCAATGTGAACAGGCACAGAGAAGGTGCTAGCAGGGAATTCTCTGCCTGCCTTTCCCCAGTGCTCTGCAAGCTCTCCAGGACAACATAAAATCTGGGGCTCTGTGCTTTCTTTCGTTCTGAACAAGTGTTACTGTTTTCTGCACAAAAGCGATTCTGCGAAGCAATGTGAACACTTCTGCTTCCCAGGCACAGAGAAGGTGCTAGCAGGGAATTCTCTGCCTGCCTTTCCCCAGTGCTCTGCAAGCTCTCCAGGACAACAGCAAATCTGGCACTCTGTGCTTTCTTTCGTTCTGAACAAGTGTTACTGTTTTCTGCACAAAAGCGATTCTGCGAAGCAATGTGAACAGGCACAGAGAAGGTGCTAGCAGGGAATTCTCTGCCTGCCTTTCCCCAGTGCTCTGCAAGCTCTCCAGGACAACATAAAATCTGGGGCTCTGTGCTTTCTTTCGTTCTGAACCAGTATTACTGTTTTCTGCACAAAAGCGATTCTGCGAAGCAATGTGAACACTTCTGCTTCCCAGTTACAGAGAAGGTGCTAGCAGGGAATTCTCTGCCTGCCTTTCCCCAGTGCTCTGCAAGCTCTTCAGGACAACATAAAATCTGGGGCTCTGTGCTTTCTTTCGTTCTGAACCAGTCTTACTGTTTTCTGCACAAAAGCGATTCTGCGAAGCAATGTGAACACTTCTGCTTCCCAGGCACAGAGAAGGTGCTAGCAGGGAATTCTCTGCCTGCCTTTCCCCAGTGCTCTGCAAGCTCTCCAGGACAATATAAAATCTGGCGCTCTGTGCTTTCTTTCGTTCTGAACAAGTGTTACTGTTTTCTGCACAAAAGCGATTCTGCGAAGCAATGTGAACACTTCTGCTTCCCAGGCACAGAGAAGGTGCTAGCAGGGAATTCTCTGCCTGCCTTTCCCCAGTGCTCTGCAAGCTCTCCAGGACAACAGCAAATCTGGGGCTCTGTGCTTTCTTTCGTTCTGAACAAGTGTTACTGTTTTCTGCACAAAAGCGATTCTGCGAAGCAATGTGAACACTTCTGCTTCCCAGGCACAGAGAAGGTGCTAGCAGGGAATTCTCTGCCTGCCTTTCCCCAGTGCTCTGCAAGCTCTCCAGGACAACATAAAATCTGGGGCTCTGTGCTTTCTTTCGTTCTGAACCAGTATTACTGTTTTCTGCACAAAAGCGATTCTGCGAAGCAATGTGAACACTTGTGCTTCCCAGGCACAGAGAAGGTGCTAGCAGGGAATTCTCTGCCTGCCTTTCCCCAGTGCTCTGCAAGCTCTCCAGGACAACAGCAAATCTGGCGCTCTGTGCTTTCTTTCGTTCTGAACCAGTGTTACTGTTTTCTGCACAAAAGCGATTCTGCGAAGCAATGTGAACAGGCACAGAGAAGGTGCTAGCAGGGAATTCTCTGCCTGCCTTTCCCCAGTGCTCTGCAAGCTCTCCAGGACAACATAAAATCTGGGGCTCTGTGCTTTCTTTCGTTCTGAACCAGTATTACTGTTTTCTGCACAAAAGCGATTCTGCGAAGCAATGTGAACACTTCTGCTTCCCAGTTACAGAGAAGGTGCTAGCAGGGAATTCTCTGCCTGCCTTTCCCCAGTGCTCTGCAAGCTCTCCAGGACAACAGCAAATCTGGGGCTCTGTGCTTTCTTTCGTTCTGAACAAGTGTTACTGTTTTCTGCACAAAAGCGATTCTGCGAAGCAATGTGAACACTTCTGCTTCCCAGGCACAGAGAAGGTGCTAGCAGGGAATTCTCTGCCTGCCTTTCCCCAGTGCTCTGCAAGCTCTCCAGGACAACAGCAAATCTGGGGCTCTGTGCTTTCTTTCGTTCTGAACCAGTATTACTGTTTTCTGCACAAAAGCGATTCTGCGAAGCAATGTGAACACTTCTGCTTCCCAGGCACAGAGAAGGTGCTAGCAGGGAATTCTCTGCCTGCCTTTCCCCAGTGCTCTGCAAGCTCTCCAGGACAATATAAAATCTGGCGCTCTGTGCTTTCTTTCGTTCTGAACAAGTGTTACTGTTTTCTGCACAAAAGCGATTCTGCGAAGCAAGGTGAACAGGCACAGAGAAGGTGCTAGCAGGGAATTCTCTGCCTGCCTTTCCCCAGTGCTCTGCAAGCTCTCCAGGACAACAGCAAATCTGGGGCTCTGTGCTTTCTTTCGTTCTGAACAAGTGTTACTGTTTTCTGCACAAAAGCGATTCTGCGAAGCAATGTGAACACTTCTGCTTCCCAGGCACAGAGAAGGTGCTAGCAGGGAATTCTCTGCCTGCCTTTCCCCAGTGCTCTGCAAGCTCTCCAGGACAACATAAAATCTGGGGCTCTGTGCTTTCTTTCGTTCTGAACCAGTGTTACTGTTTTCTGCACAAAAGCAATTCTGCGAACCAATGTGAACAGGCACAGAGAAGGTGCTAGCAGGGAATTCTCTGCCTGCCTTTCCCCAGTGCTCTGCAAGCTCTCCAGGACAACATAAAATCTGGGGCTCTGTGCTTTCTTTCGTTCTGAACAAGTGTTACTGTTTTCTGCACAAAAGCGATTCTGCGAAGCAATGTGAACAGGCACAGAGAAGGTGCTAGCAGGGAATTCTCTGCCTGCCTTTCCCCAGTGCTCTGCAAGCTCTCCAGGACAACATAAAATCTGGGGCTCTGTGCTTTCTTTCGTTCTGAACAAGTGTTACTGTTTTCTGCACAAAAGCGATTCTGCGAAGCAATGTGAACACTTCTGCTTCCCAGGCACAGAGAAGGTGCTAGCAGGGAATTCTCTGCCTGCCTTTCCCCAGTGCTCTGCAAGCTCTCCAGGACAACAGCAAATCTGGCACTCTGTGCTTTCTTTCGTTCTGAACAAGTGTTACTGTTTTCTGCACAAAAGCGATTCTGCGAAGCAATGTGAACAGGCACAGAGAAGGTGCTAGCAGGGAATTCTCTGCCTGCCTTTCCCCAGTGCTCTGCAAGCTCTCCAGGACAACATAAAATCTGGGGCTCTGTGCTTTCTTTCGTTCTGAACCAGTATTACTGTTTTCTGCACAAAAGCGATTCTGCGAAGCAATGTGAACACTTCTGCTTCCCAGGCACAGAGAAGGTGCTAGCAGGGAATTCTCTGCCTGCCTTTCCCCAGTGCTCTGCAAGCTCTTCAGGACAACATAAAATCTGGGGCTCTGTGCTTTCTTTCGTTCTGAACCAGTCTTACTGTTTTCTGCACAAAAGCGATTCTGCGAAGCAATGTGAACACTTCTGCTTCCCAGGCACAGAGAAGGTGCTAGCAGGGAATTCTCTGCCTGCCTTTCCCCAGTGCTCTGCAAGCTCTCCAGGACAATATAAAATCTGGCGCTCTGTGCTTTCTTTCGTTCTGAACAAGTGTTACTGTTTTCTGCACAAAAGCGATTCTGCGAAGCAATGTGAACACTTCTGCTTCCCAGGCACAGAGAAGGTGCTAGCAGGGAATTCTCTGCCTGCCTTTCCCCAGTGCTCTGCAAGCTCTCCAGGACAACAGCAAATCTGGGGCTCTGTGCTTTCTTTCGTTCTGAACCAGTATTACTGTTTTCTGCACAAAAGCGATTCTGCGAAGCAATGTGAACACTTCTGCTTCCCAGTTACAGAGAAGGTGCTAGCAGGGAATTCTCTGCCTGCCTTTCCCCAGTGCTCTGCAAGCTCTTCAGGACAACATAAAATCTGGGGCTCTGTGCTTTCTTTCGTTCTGAACCAGTCTTACTGTTTTCTGCACAAAAGCGATTCTGCGAAGCAATGTGAACACTTCTGCTTCCCAGGCACAGAGAAGGTGCTAGCAGGGAATTCTCTGCCTGCCTTTCCCCAGTGCTCTGCAAGCTCTCCAGGACAATATAAAATCTGGCGCTCTGTGCTTTCTTTCGTTCTGAACAAGTGTTACTGTTTTCTGCACAAAAGCGATTCTGCGAAGCAATGTGAACACTTCTGCTTCCCAGGCACAGAGAAGGTGCTAGCAGGGAATTCTCTGCCTGCCTTTCCCCAGTGCTCTGCAAGCTCTCCAGGACAACAGCAAATCTGGGGCTCTGTGCTTTCTTTCGTTCTGAACCAGTATTACTGTTTTCTGCACAAAAGCGATTCTGCGAAGCAAGGTGAACACTTCTGCTTCCCAGGCACAGAGAAGGTGCTAGCAGGGAATTCTCTGCCTGCCTTTCCCCAGTGCTCTGCAAGCTCTCCAGGACAATATAAAATCTGGCGCTCTGTGCTTTCTTTCGTTCTGAACAAGTGTTACTGTTTTCTGCACAAAAGCGATTCTGCGAAGCAATGTGAACACTTCTGCTTCCCAGGCACAGAGAAGGTGCTAGCAGGGAATTCTCTGCCTGCCTTTCCCCAGTGCTCTGCAAGCTCTCCAGGACAACATAAAATCTGGGGCTCTGTGCTTTCTTTCGTTCTGAACAAGTGTTACTGTTTTCTGCACAAAAGCGATTCTGCGAAGCAATGTGAACACTTCTGCTTCCCAGGCACAGAGAAGGTGCTAGCAGGGAATTCTCTGCCTGCCTTTCCCCAGTGCTCTGCAAGCTCTCCAGGAAAACAGCAAATCTGGGGCTCTGTGCTTTCTTTCGTTCTGAACTAGTCTTACTGTTTTCTGCACAAAAGCGATTCTGCGAAGCAATGTGAACAGGCACAGAGAAGGTGCTAGCAGGGAATTCTCTGCCTGCCTTTCCCCAGTGCTCTGCAAGCTCTCCAGGACAACAGCAAATCTGGGGCTCTGTGCTTTCTTTCGTTCTGAACAAGTGTTACTGTTTTCTGCACAAAAGCGATTCTGCGAAGCAATGTGAACACTTCTGCTTCCCAGGCACAGAGAAGGTGCTAGCAGGGAATTCTCTGCCTGCCTTTCCCCAGTGCTCTGCAAGCTCTCCAGGACAACATAAAATCTGGGGCTCTGTGCTTTCTTTCGTTCTGAACCAGTATTACTGTTTTCTGCACAAAAGCGATTCTGCGAAGCAATGTGAACACTTGTGCTTCCCAGGCACAGAGAAGGTGCTAGCAGGGAATTCTCTGCCTGCCTTTCCCCAGTGCTCTGCAAGCTCTCCAGGACAACAGCAAATCTGGCGCTCTGTGCTTTCTTTCGTTCTGAACCAGTGTTACTGTTTTCTGCACAAAAGCGATTCTGCGAAGCAATGTGAACAGGCACAGAGAAGGTGCTAGCAGGGAATTCTCTGCCTGCCTTTCCCCAGTGCTCTGCAAGCTCTCCAGGACAACATAAAATCTGGGGCTCTGTGCTTTCTTTCGTTCTGAACCAGTATTACTGTTTTCTGCACAAAAGCGATTCTGCGAAGCAATGTGAACACTTCTGCTTCCCAGTTACAGAGAAGGTGCTAGCAGGGAATTCTCTGCCTGCCTTTCCCCAGTGCTCTGCAAGCTCTCCAGGACAACAGCAAATCTGGGGCTCTGTGCTTTCTTTCGTTCTGAACAAGTGTTACTGTTTTCTGCACAAAAGCGATTCTGCGAAGCAATGTGAACACTTCTGCTTCCCAGGCACAGAGAAGGTGCTAGCAGGGAATTCTCTGCCTGCCTTTCCCCAGTGCTCTGCAAGCTCTCCAGGACAACAGCAAATCTGGGGCTCTGTGCTTTCTTTCGTTCTGAACCAGTATTACTGTTTTCTGCACAAAAGCGATTCTGCGAAGCAATGTGAACACTTCTGCTTCCCAGGCACAGAGAAGGTGCTAGCAGGGAATTCTCTGCCTGCCTTTCCCCACTGCTCTGCAAGCTCTCCAGGACAATATAAAATCTGGCGCTCTGTGCTTTCTTTCGTTCTGAACAAGTGTTACTGTTTTCTGCACAAAAGCGATTCTGCGAAGCAAGGTGAACAGGCACAGAGAAGGTGCTAGCAGGGAATTCTCTGCCTGCCTTTCCCCAGTGCTCTGCAAGCTCTCCAGGACAACAGCAAATCTGGGGCTCTGTGCTTTCTTTCGTTCTGAACAAGTGTTACTGTTTTCTGCACAAAAGCGATTCTGCGAAGCAATGTGAACACTTCTGCTTCCCAGGCACAGAGAAGGTGCTAGCAGGGAATTCTCTGCCTGCCTTTCCCCAGTGCTCTGCAAGCTCTCCAGGACAACATAAAATCTGGGGCTCTGTGCTTTCTTTCGTTCTGAACCAGTGTTACTGTTTTCTGCACAAAAGCAATTCTGCGAACCAATGTGAACAGGCACAGAGAAGGTGCTAGCAGGGAATTCTCTGCCTGCCTTTCCCCAGTGCTCTGCAAGCTCTCCAGGACAACATAAAATCTGGGGCTCTGTGCTTTCTTTCGTTCTGAACAAGTGTTACTGTTTTCTGCACAAAAGCGATTCTGCGAAGCAATGTGAACAGGCACAGAGAAGGTGCTAGCAGGGAATTCTCTGCCTGCCTTTCCCCAGTGCTCTGCAAGCTCTCCAGGACAACATAAAATCTGGGGCTCTGTGCTTTCTTTCGTTCTGAACAAGTGTTACTGTTTTCTGCACAAAAGCGATTCTGCGAAGCAATGTGAACACTTCTGCTTCCCAGGCACAGAGAAGGTGCTAGCAGGGAATTCTCTGCCTGCCTTTCCCCAGTGCTCTGCAAGCTCTCCAGGACAACAGCAAATCTGGCACTCTGTGCTTTCTTTCGTTCTGAACAAGTGTTACTGTTTTCTGCACAAAAGTGATTCTGCGAAGCAATGTGAACAGGCACAGAGAAGGTGCTAGCAGGGAATTCTCTGCCTGCCTTTCCCCAGTGCTCTGCAAGCTCTCCAGGACAACATAAAATCTGGGGCTCTGTGCTTTCTTTCGTTCTGAACCAGTATTACTGTTTTCTGCACAAAAGCGATTCTGCGAAGCAATGTGAACACTTCTGCTTCCCAGTTACAGAGAAGGTGCTAGCAGGGAATTCTCTGCCTGCCTTTCCCCAGTGCTCTGCAAGCTCTTCAGGACAACATAAAATCTGGGGCTCTGTGCTTTCTTTCGTTCTGAACCAGTCTTACTGTTTTCTGCACAAAAGCGATTCTGCGAAGCAATGTGAACACTTCTGCTTCCCAGGCACAGAGAAGGTGCTAGCAGGGAATTCTCTGCCTGCCTTTCCCCAGTGCTCTGCAAGCTCTCCAGGACAATATAAAATCTGGCGCTCTGTGCTTTCTTTCGTTCTGAACAAGTGTTACTGTTTTCTGCACAAAAGCGATTCTGCGAAGCAATGTGAACACTTCTGCTTCCCAGGCACAGAGAAGGTGCTAGCAGGGAATTCTCTGCCTGCCTTTCCCCAGTGCTCTGCAAGCTCTCCAGGACAACAGCAAATCTGGGGCTCTGTGCTTTCTTTCGTTCTGAACCAGTATTACTGTTTTCTGCACAAAAGCGATTCTGCGAAGCAAGGTGAACACTTCTGCTTCCCAGGCACAGAGAAGGTGCTAGCAGGGAATTCTCTGCCTGCCTTTCCCCAGTGCTCTGCAAGCTCTCCAGGACAACAGCAAATCTGGGGCTCTGTGCTTTCTTTCGTTCTGAACCAGTGTTACTGTTTTCTGCACAAAAGCGATTCTGCGAAGCAATGTGAACACTTCTGCTTCCCAGGCACAGAGAAGGTGCTAGCAGGGAATTCTCTGCCTGCCTTTCCCCACTGCTCTGCAAGCTCTCCAGGACAACATAAAATCTGGGGCTCTGTGCTTTCTTTCGTTCTGAACAAGTGTTACTGTTTTCTGCACAAAAGCGATTCTGCGAAGCAATGTGAACACTTCTGCTTCCCAGGCACAGAGAAGGTGCTAGCAGGGAATTCTCTGCCTGCCTTTCCCCAGTGCTCTGCAAGCTCTCCAGGAAAACAGCAAATCTGGGGCTCTGTGCTTTCTTTCGTTCTGAACTAGTCTTACTGTTTTCTGCACAAAAGCGATTCTGCGAAGCAATGTGAACAGGCACAGAGAAGGTGCTAGCAGGGAATTCTCTGCCTGCCTTTCCCCAGTGCTCTGCAAGCTCTCCAGGACAACATAAAATCTGGGGCTCTGTGCTTTCTTTCGTTCTGAACAAGTGTTACTGTTTTCTGCACAAAAGCGATTCTGCGAAGCAATGTGAACACTTCTGCTTCCCAGGCACAGAGAAGGTGCTAGCAGGGAATTCTCTGCCTGCCTTTCCCCAGTGCTCTGCAAGCTCTCCAGGACAACAGCAAATCTGGCACTCTGTGCTTTCTTTCGTTCTGAACAAGTGTTACTGTTTTCTGCACAAAAGCGATTCTGCGAAGCAATGTGAACAGGCACAGAGAAGGTGCTAGCAGGGAATTCTCTGCCTGCCTTTCCCCAGTGCTCTGCAAGCTCTCCAGGACAACATAAAATCTGGGGCTCTGTGCTTTCTTTCGTTCTGAACCAGTCTTACTGTTTTCTGCACAAAAGCGATTCTGCGAAGCAATGTGAACACTTCTGCTTCCCAGGCACAGAGAAGGTGCTAGCAGGGAATTCTCTGCCTGCCTTTCCCCAGTGCTCTGCAAGCTCTCCAGGACAATATAAAATCTGGCGCTCTGTGCTTTCTTTCGTTCTGAACAAGTGTTACTGTTTTCTGCACAAAAGCGATTCTGCGAAGCAATGTGAACACTTCTGCTTCCCAGGCACAGAGAAGGTGCTAGCAGGGAATTCTCTGCCTGCCTTTCCCCAGTGCTCTGCAAGCTCTCCAGGACAACAGCAAATCTGGGGCTCTGTGCTTTCTTTCGTTCTGAACCAGTATTACTGTTTTCTGCACAAAAGCGATTCTGCGAAGCAAGGTGAACACTTCTGCTTCCCAGGCACAGAGAAGGTGCTAGCAGGGAATTCTCTGCCTGCCTTTCCCCAGTGCTCTGCAAGCTCTCCAGGACAATATAAAATCTGGGGCTCTGTGCTTTCTTTCGTTCTGAACAAGTGTTACTGTTTTCTGCACAAAAGCGATTCTGCGAAGCAATGTGAACACTTCTGCTTCCCAGGCACAGAGAAGGTGCTAGCAGGGAATTCTCTGCCTGCCTTTCCCCAGTGCTCTGCAAGCTCTCCAGGACAACATAAAATCTGGGGCTCTGTGCTTTCTTTCGTTCTGAACAAGTGTTACTGTTTTCTGCACAAAAGCGATTCTGCGAAGCAATGTGAACACTTCTGCTTCCCAGGCACAGAGAAGGTGCTAGCAGGGAATTCTCTGCCTGCCTTTCCCCAGTGCTCTGCAAGCTCTCCAGGAAAACAGCAAATCTGGGGCTCTGTGCTTTCTTTCGTTCTGAACTAGTCTTACTGTTTTCTGCACAAAAGCGATTCTGCGAAGCAATGTGAACAGGCACAGAGAAGGTGCTAGCAGGGAATTCTCTGCCTGCCTTTCCCCAGTGCTCTGCAAGCTCTCCAGGACAACAGCAAATCTGGGGCTCTGTGCTTTCTTTCGTTCTGAACAAGTGTTACTGTTTTCTGCACAAAAGCGATTCTGCGAAGCAATGTGAACACTTCTGCTTCCCAGGCACAGAGAAGGTGCTAGCAGGGAATTCTCTGCCTGCCTTTCCCCAGTGCTCTGCAAGCTCTCCAGGACAACATAAAATCTGGGGCTCTGTGCTTTCTTTCGTTCTGAACCAGTATTACTGTTTTCTGCACAAAAGCGATTCTGCGAAGCAATGTGAACACTTGTGCTTCCCAGGCACAGAGAAGGTGCTAGCAGGGAATTCTCTGCCTGCCTTTCCCCAGTGCTCTGCAAGCTCTCCAGGACAACAGCAAATCTGGCGCTCTGTGCTTTCTTTCGTTCTGAACCAGTCTTACTGTTTTCTGCACAAAAGCGATTCTGCGAAGCAATGTGAACAGGCACAGAGAAGGTGCTAGCAGGGAATTCTCTGCCTGCCTTTCCCCAGTGCTCTGCAAGCTCTCCAGGACAACATAAAATCTGGGGCTCTGTGCTTTCTTTCGTTCTGAACCAGTATTACTGTTTTCTGCACAAAAGCGATTCTGCGAAGCAATGTGAACACTTCTGCTTCCCAGTTACAGAGAAGGTGCTAGCAGGGAATTCTCTGCCTGCCTTTCCCCAGTGCTCTGCAAGC
This sequence comes from Strix uralensis, assembly GCF_047716275.1. Lineage (NCBI taxonomy): Eukaryota > Metazoa > Chordata > Aves > Strigiformes > Strigidae > Strix > Strix uralensis. Next base: position 2,845,838 of record NC_134001.1, on the reverse strand, counting down.
TCTCCAGGACAACAGCAAATCTGGGGCTCTGTGCTTTCTTTCGTTCTGAACAAGTGTTACTGTTTTCTGCACAAAAGCGATTCTGCGAAGCAATGTGAACACTTCTGCTTCCCAGGCACAGAGAAGGTGCTAGCAGGGAATTCTCTGCCTGCCTTTCCCCAGTGCTCTGCAAGCTCTCCAGGACAACAGCAAATCTGGGGCTCTGTGCTTTCTTTCGTTCTGAACCAGTATTACTGTTTTCTGCACAAAAGCGATTCTGCGAAGCAATGTGAACACTTCTGCTTCCCAGGCACAGAGAAGGTGCTAGCAGGGAATTCTCTGCCTGCCTTTCCCCAGTGCTCTGCAAGCTCTCCAGGACAATATAAAATCTGGCGCTCTGTGCTTTCTTTCGTTCTGAACAAGTGTTACTGTTTTCTGCACAAAAGCGATTCTGCGAAGCAAGGTGAACAGGCACAGAGAAGGTGCTAGCAGGGAATTCTCTGCCTGCCTTTCCCCAGTGCTCTGCAAGCTCTCCAGGACAACATAAAATCTGGGGCTCTGTGCTTTCTTTCGTTCTGAACCAGTGTTACTGTTTTCTGCACAAAAGCAATTCTGCGAACCAATGTGAACAGGCACAGAGAAGGTGCTAGCAGGGAATTCTCTGCCTGCCTTTCCCCAGTGCTCTGCAAGCTCTCCAGGACAACATAAAATCTGGGGCTCTGTGCTTTCTTTCGTTCTGAACAAGTGTTACTGTTTTCTGCACAAAAGCGATTCTGCGAAGCAATGTGAACAGGCACAGAGAAGGTGCTAGCAGGGAATTCTCTGCCTGCCTTTCCCCAGTGCTCTGCAAGCTCTCCAGGACAACATAAAATCTGGGGCTCTGTGCTTTCTTTCGTTCTGAACAAGTGTTACTGTTTTCTGCACAAAAGCGATTCTGCGAAGCAATGTGAACACTTCTGCTTCCCAGGCACAGAGAAGGTGCTAGCAGGGAATTCTCTGCCTGCCTTTCCCCAGTGCTCTGCAAGCTCTCCAGGACAACATAAAATCTGGGGCTCTGTGCTTTCTTTCGTTCTGAACCAGTATTACTGTTTTCTGCACAAAAGCGATTCTGCGAAGCAATGTGAACACTTGTGCTTCCCAGGCACAGAGAAGGTGCTAGCAGGGAATTCTCTGCCTGCCTTTCCCCAGTGCTCTGCAAGCTCTCCAGGACAACAGCAAATCTGGCGCTCTGTGCTTTCTTTCGTTCTGAACCAGTGTTACTGTTTTCTGCACAAAAGCGATTCTGCGAAGCAATGTGAACAGGCACAGAGAAGGTGCTAGCAGGGAATTCTCTGCCTGCCTTTCCCCAGTGCTCTGCAAGCTCTCCAGGACAACATAAAATCTGGGGCTCTGTGCTTTCTTTCGTTCTGAACCAGTATTACTGTTTTCTGCACAAAAGCGATTCTGCGAAGCAATGTGAACACTTCTGCTTCCCAGTTACAGAGAAGGTGCTAGCAGGGAATTCTCTGCCTGCCTTTCCCCAGTGCTCTGCAAGCTCTCCAGGACAACAGCAAATCTGGGGCTCTGTGCTTTCTTTCGTTCTGAACAAGTGTTACTGTTTTCTGCACAAAAGCGATTCTGCGAAGCAATGTGAACACTTCTGCTTCCCAGGCACAGAGAAGGTGCTAGCAGGGAATTCTCTGCCTGCCTTTCCCCAGTGCTCTGCAAGCTCTCCAGGACAACAGCAAATCTGGGGCTCTGTGCTTTCTTTCGTTCTGAACCAGTATTACTGTTTTCTGCACAAAAGCGATTCTGCGAAGCAATGTGAACACTTCTGCTTCCCAGGCACAGAGAAGGTGCTAGCAGGGAATTCTCTGCCTGCCTTTCCCCAGTGCTCTGCAAGCTCTCCAGGACAATATAAAATCTGGCGCTCTGTGCTTTCTTTCGTTCTGAACAAGTGTTACTGTTTTCTGCACAAAAGCGATTCTGCGAAGCAAGGTGAACAGGCACAGAGAAGGTGCTAGCAGGGAATTCTCTGCCTGCCTTTCCCCAGTGCTCTGCAAGCTCTCCAGGACAACAGCAAATCTGGGGCTCTGTGCTTTCTTTCGTTCTGAACAAGTGTTACTGTTTTCTGCACAAAAGCGATTCTGCGAAGCAATGTGAACACTTCTGCTTCCCAGGCACAGAGAAGGTGCTAGCAGGGAATTCTCTGCCTGCCTTTCCCCAGTGCTCTGCAAGCTCTCCAGGACAACATAAAATCTGGGGCTCTGTGCTTTCTTTCGTTCTGAACCAGTGTTACTGTTTTCTGCACAAAAGCAATTCTGCGAACCAATGTGAACAGGCACAGAGAAGGTGCTAGCAGGGAATTCTCTGCCTGCCTTTCCCCAGTGCTCTGCAAGCTCTCCAGGACAACATAAAATCTGGGGCTCTGTGCTTTCTTTCGTTCTGAACAAGTGTTACTGTTTTCTGCACAAAAGCGATTCTGCGAAGCAATGTGAACAGGCACAGAGAAGGTGCTAGCAGGGAATTCTCTGCCTGCCTTTCCCCAGTGCTCTGCAAGCTCTCCAGGACAACATAAAATCTGGGGCTCTGTGCTTTCTTTCGTTCTGAACAAGTGTTACTGTTTTCTGCACAAAAGCGATTCTGCGAAGCAATGTGAACACTTCTGCTTCCCAGGCACAGAGAAGGTGCTAGCAGGGAATTCTCTGCCTGCCTTTCCCCAGTGCTCTGCAAGCTCTCCAGGACAACAGCAAATCTGGCACTCTGTGCTTTCTTTCGTTCTGAACAAGTGTTACTGTTTTCTGCACAAAAGCGATTCTGCGAAGCAATGTGAACAGGCACAGAGAAGGTGCTAGCAGGGAATTCTCTGCCTGCCTTTCCCCAGTGCTCTGCAAGCTCTCCAGGACAACATAAAATCTGGGGCTCTGTGCTTTCTTTCGTTCTGAACCAGTATTACTGTTTTCTGCACAAAAGCGATTCTGCGAAGCAATGTGAACACTTCTGCTTCCCAGTTACAGAGAAGGTGCTAGCAGGGAATTCTCTGCCTGCCTTTCCCCAGTGCTCTGCAAGCTCTTCAGGACAACATAAAATCTGGGGCTCTGTGCTTTCTTTCGTTCTGAACCAGTCTTACTGTTTTCTGCACAAAAGCGATTCTGCGAAGCAATGTGAACACTTCTGCTTCCCAGGCACAGAGAAGGTGCTAGCAGGGAATTCTCTGCCTGCCTTTCCCCAGTGCTCTGCAAGCTCTCCAGGACAATATAAAATCTGGCGCTCTGTGCTTTCTTTCGTTCTGAACAAGTGTTACTGTTTTCTGCACAAAAGCGATTCTGCGAAGCAATGTGAACACTTCTGCTTCCCAGGCACAGAGAAGGTGCTAGCAGGGAATTCTCTGCCTGCCTTTCCCCAGTGCTCTGCAAGCTCTCCAGGACAACAGCAAATCTGGGGCTCTGTGCTTTCTTTCGTTCTGAACCAGTATTACTGTTTTCTGCACAAAAGCGATTCTGCGAAGCAAGGTGAACACTTCTGCTTCCCAGGCACAGAGAAGGTGCTAGCAGGGAATTCTCTGCCTGCCTTTCCCCAGTGCTCTGCAAGCTCTCCAGGACAACAGCAAATCTGGGGCTCTGTGCTTTCTTTCGTTCTGAACCAGTGTTACTGTTTTCTGCACAAAAGCGATTCTGCGAAGCAATGTGAACACTTCTGCTTCCCAGGCACAGAGAAGGTGCTAGCAGGGAATTCTCTGCCTGCCTTTCCCCAGTGCTCTGCAAGCTCTCCAGGAAAACAGCAAATCTGGGGCTCTGTGCTTTCTTTCGTTCTGAACTAGTCTTACTGTTTTCTGCACAAAAGCGATTCTGCGAAGCAATGTGAACAGGCACAGAGAAGGTGCTAGCAGGGAATTCTCTGCCTGCCTTTCCCCAGTGCTCTGCAAGCTCTCCAGGACAACATAAAATCTGGGGCTCTGTGCTTTCTTTCGTTCTGAACAAGTGTTACTGTTTTCTGCACAAAAGCGATTCTGCGAAGCAATGTGAACACTTCTGCTTCCCAGGCACAGAGAAGGTGCTAGCAGGGAATTCTCTGCCTGCCTTTCCCCAGTGCTCTGCAAGCTCTCCAGGACAACAGCAAATCTGGCACTCTGTGCTTTCTTTCGTTCTGAACAAGTGTTACTGTTTTCTGCACAAAAGCGATTCTGCGAAGCAATGTGAACAGGCACAGAGAAGGTGCTAGCAGGGAATTCTCTGCCTGCCTTTCCCCAGTGCTCTGCAAGCTCTCCAGGACAACATAAAATCTGGGGCTCTGTGCTTTCTTTCGTTCTGAACCAGTATTACTGTTTTCTGCACAAAAGCGATTCTGCGAAGCAATGTGAACACTTCTGCTTCCCAGGCACAGAGAAGGTGCTAGCAGGGAATTCTCTGCCTGCCTTTCCCCAGTGCTCTGCAAGCTCTCCAGGACAATATAAAATCTGGCGCTCTGTGCTTTCTTTCGTTCTGAACAAGTGTTACTGTTTTCTGCACAAAAGCGATTCTGCGAAGCAATGTGAACACTTCTGCTTCCCAGGCACAGAGAAGGTGCTAGCAGGGAATTCTCTGCCTGCCTTTCCCCAGTGCTCTGCAAGCTCTCCAGGACAACAGCAAATCTGGGGCTCTGTGCTTTCTTTCGTTCTGAACCAGTATTACTGTTTTCTGCACAAAAGCGATTCTGCGAAGCAAGGTGAACACTTCTGCTTCCCAGGCACAGAGAAGGTGCTAGCAGGGAATTCTCTGCCTGCCTTTCCCCAGTGCTCTGCAAGCTCTCCAGGACAATATAAAATCTGGCGCTCTGTGCTTTCTTTCGTTCTGAACAAGTGTTACTGTTTTCTGCACAAAAGCGATTCTGCGAAGCAATGTGAACACTTCTGCTTCCCAGGCACAGAGAAGGTGCTAGCAGGGAATTCTCTGCCTGCCTTTCCCCAGTGCTCTGCAAGCTCTCCAGGACAACATAAAATCTGGGGCTCTGTGCTTTCTTTCGTTCTGAACAAGTGTTACTGTTTTCTGCACAAAAGCGATTCTGCGAAGCAATGTGAACACTTCTGCTTCCCAGGCACAGAGAAGGTGCTAGCAGGGAATTCTCTGCCTGCCTTTCCCCAGTGCTCTGCAAGCTCTCCAGGAAAACAGCAAATCTGGGGCTCTGTGCTTTCTTTCGTTCTGAACTAGTCTTACTGTTTTCTGCACAAAAGCGATTCTGCGAAGCAATGTGAACAGGCACAGAGAAGGTGCTAGCAGGGAATTCTCTGCCTGCCTTTCCCCAGTGCTCTGCAAGCTCTCCAGGACAACAGCAAATCTGGGGCTCTGTGCTTTCTTTCGTTCTGAACAAGTGTTACTGTTTTCTGCACAAAAGCGATTCTGCGAAGCAATGTGAACACTTCTGCTTCCCAGGCACAGAGAAGGTGCTAGCAGGGAATTCTCTGCCTGCCTTTCCCCAGTGCTCTGCAAGCTCTCCAGGACAACATAAAATCTGGGGCTCTGTGCTTTCTTTCGTTCTGAACCAGTATTACTGTTTTCTGCACAAAAGCGATTCTGCGAAGCAATGTGAACACTTGTGCTTCCCAGGCACAGAGAAGGTGCTAGCAGGGAATTCTCTGCCTGCCTTTCCCCAGTGCTCTGCAAGCTCTCCAGGACAACAGCAAATCTGGCGCTCTGTGCTTTCTTTCGTTCTGAACCAGTGTTACTGTTTTCTGCACAAAAGCGATTCTGCGAAGCAATGTGAACAGGCACAGAGAAGGTGCTAGCAGGGAATTCTCTGCCTGCCTTTCCCCAGTGCTCTGCAAGCTCTCCAGGACAACATAAAATCTGGGGCTCTGTGCTTTCTTTCGTTCTGAACCAGTATTACTGTTTTCTGCACAAAAGCGATTCTGCGAAGCAATGTGAACACTTCTGCTTCCCAGTTACAGAGAAGGTGCTAGCAGGGAATTCTCTGCCTGCCTTTCCCCAGTGCTCTGCAAGCTCTCCAGGACAACAGCAAATCTGGGGCTCTGTGCTTTCTTTCGTTCTGAACAAGTGTTACTGTTTTCTGCACAAAAGCGATTCTGCGAAGCAATGTGAACACTTCTGCTTCCCAGGCACAGAGAAGGTGCTAGCAGGGAATTCTCTGCCTGCCTTTCCCCAGTGCTCTGCAAGCTCTCCAGGACAAGAGCAAATCTGGGGCTCTGTGCTTTCTTTCGTTCTGAACCAGTATTACTGTTTTCTGCACAAAAGCGATTCTGCGAAGCAATGTGAACACTTCTGCTTCCCAGGCACAGAGAAGGTGCTAGCAGGGAATTCTCTGCCTGCCTTTCCCCAGTGCTCTGCAAGCTCTCCAGGACAATATAAAATCTGGCGCTCTGTGCTTTCTTTCGTTCTGAACAAGTGTTACTGTTTTCTGCACAAAAGCGATTCTGCGAAGCAAGGTGAACAGGCACAGAGAAGGTGCTAGCAGGGAATTCTCTGCCTGCCTTTCCCCAGTGCTCTGCAAGCTCTCCAGGACAACAGCAAATCTGGGGCTCTGTGCTTTCTTTCGTTCTGAACAAGTGTTACTGTTTTCTGCACAAAAGCGATTCTGCGAAGCAATGTGAACACTTCTGCTTCCCAGGCACAGAGAAGGTGCTAGCAGGGAATTCTCTGCCTGCCTTTCCCCAGTGCTCTGCAAGCTCTCCAGGACAACATAAAATCTGGGGCTCTGTGCTTTCTTTCGTTCTGAACCAGTGTTACTGTTTTCTGCACAAAAGCAATTCTGCGAACCAATGTGAACAGGCACAGAGAAGGTGCTAGCAGGGAATTCTCTGCCTGCCTTTCCCCAGTGCTCTGCAAGCTCTCCAGGACAACATAAAATCTGGGGCTCTGTGCTTTCTTTCGTTCTGAACAAGTGTTACTGTTTTCTGCACAAAAGCGATTCTGCGAAGCAATGTGAACAGGCACAGAGAAGGTGCTAGCAGGGAATTCTCTGCCTGCCTTTCCCCAGTGCTCTGCAAGCTCTCCAGGACAACATAAAATCTGGGGCTCTGTGCTTTCTTTCGTTCTGAACAAGTGTTACTGTTTTCTGCACAAAAGCGATTCTGCGAAGCAATGTGAACACTTCTGCTTCCCAGGCACAGAGAAGGTGCTAGCAGGGAATTCTCTGCCTGCCTTTCCCCAGTGCTCTGCAAGCTCTCCAGGACAACAGCAAATCTGGCACTCTGTGCTTTCTTTCGTTCTGAACAAGTGTTACTGTTTTCTGCACAAAAGCGATTCTGCGAAGCAATGTGAACAGGCACAGAGAAGGTGCTAGCAGGGAATTCTCTGCCTGCCTTTCCCCAGTGCTCTGCAAGCTCTCCAGGACAACATAAAATCTGGGGCTCTGTGCTTTCTTTCGTTCTGAACCAGTATTACTGTTTTCTGCACAAAAGCGATTCTGCGAAGCAATGTGAACACTTCTGCTTCCCAGTTACAGAGAAGGTGCTAGCAGGGAATTCTCTGCCTGCCTTTCCCCAGTGCTCTGCAAGCTCTTCAGGACAACATAAAATCTGGGGCTCTGTGCTTTCTTTCGTTCTGAACCAGTCTTACTGTTTTCTGCACAAAAGCGATTCTGCGAAGCAATGTGAACACTTCTGCTTCCCAGGCACAGAGAAGGTGCTAGCAGGGAATTCTCTGCCTGCCTTTCCCCAGTGCTCTGCAAGCTCTCCAGGACAATATAAAATCTGGCGCTCTGTGCTTTCTTTCGTTCTGAACAAGTGTTACTGTTTTCTGCACAAAAGCGATTCTGCGAAGCAATGTGAACACTTCTGCTTCCCAGGCACAGAGAAGGTGCTAGCAGGGAATTCTCTGCCTGCCTTTCCCCAGTGCTCTGCAAGCTCTCCAGGACAACAGCAAATCTGGGGCTCTGTGCTTTCTTTCGTTCTGAACCAGTATTACTGTTTTCTGCACAAAAGCGATTCTGCGAAGCAAGGTGAACACTTCTGCTTCCCAGGCACAGAGAAGGTGCTAGCAGGGAATTCTCTGCCTGCCTTTCCCCAGTGCTCTGCAAGCTCTCCAGGACAACAGCAAATCTGGGGCTCTGTGCTTTCTTTCGTTCTGAACCAGTGTTACTGTTTTCTGCACAAAAGCGATTCTGCGAAGCAATGTGAACACTTCTGCTTCCCAGGCACAGAGAAGGTGCTAGCAGGGAATTCTCTGCCTGCCTTTCCCCACTGCTCTGCAAGCTCTCCAGGACAACATAAAATCTGGGGCTCTGTGCTTTCTTTCGTTCTGAACAAGTGTTACTGTTTTCTGCACAAAAGCGATTCTGCGAAGCAATGTGAACACTTCTGCTTCCCAGGCACAGAGAAGGTGCTAGCAGGGAATTCTCTGCCTGCCTTTCCCCAGTGCTCTGCAAGCTCTCCAGGAAAACAGCAAATCTGGGGCTCTGTGCTTTCTTTCGTTCTGAACTAGTCTTACTGTTTTCTGCACAAAAGCGATTCTGCGAAGCAATGTGAACAGGCACAGAGAAGGTGCTAGCAGGGAATTCTCTGCCTGCCTTTCCCCAGTGCTCTGCAAGCTCTCCAGGACAACAGCAAATCTGGGGCTCTGTGCTTTCTTTCGTTCTGAACAAGTGTTACTGTTTTCTGCACAAAAGCGATTCTGCGAAGCAATGTGAACACTTCTGCTTCCCAGGCACAGAGAAGGTGCTAGCAGGGAATTCTCTGCCTGCCTTTCCCCAGTGCTCTGCAAGCTCTCCAGGACAACATAAAATCTGGGGCTCTGTGCTTTCTTTCGTTCTGAACCAGTATTACTGTTTTCTGCACAAAAGCGATTCTGCGAAGCAATGTGAACCCTTGTGCTTCCCAGGCACAGAGAAGGTGCTAGCAGGGAATTCTCTGCCTGCCTTTCCCCAGTGCTCTGCAAGCTCTCCAGGACAACAGCAAATCTGGCGCTCTGTGCTTTCTTTCGTTCTGAACCAGTGTTACTGTTTTCTGCACAAAAGCGATTCTGCGAAGCAATGTGAACAGGCACAGAGAAGGTGCTAGCAGGGAATTCTCTGCCTGCCTTTCCCCAGTGCTCTGCAAGCTCTCCAGGACAACATAAAATCTGGGGCTCTGTGCTTTCTTTCGTTCTGAACCAGTCTTACTGTTTTCTGCACAAAAGCGATTCTGCGAAGCAATGTGAACACTTCTGCTTCCCAGTTACAGAGAAGGTGCTAGCAGGGAATTCTCTGCCTGCCTTTCCCCAGTGCTCTGCAAGCTCTCCAGGACAACAGCAAATCTGGGGCTCTGTGCTTTCTTTCGTTCTGAACAAGTGTTACTGTTTTCTGCACAAAAGCGATTCTGCGAAGCAATGTGAACACTTCTGCTTCCCAGGCACAGAGAAGGTGCTAGCAGGGAATTCTCTGCCTGCCTTTCCCCAGTGCTCTGCAAGCTCTCCAGGACAATATAAAATCTGGCGCTCTGTGCTTTCTTTCGTTCTGAACAAGTGTTACTGTTTTCTGCACAAAAGCGATTCTGCGAAGCAATGTGAACACTTCTGCTTCCCAGGCACAGAGAAGGTGCTAGCAGGGAATTCTCTGCCTGCCTTTCCCCAGTGCTCTGCAAGCTCTCCAGGACAACAGCAAATCTGGGGCTCTGTGCTTTCTTTCGTTCTGAACCAGTATTACTGTTTTCTGCACAAAAGCGATTCTGCGAAGCAATGTGAACACTTCTGCTTCCCAGGCACAGAGAAGGTGCTAGCAGGGAATTCTCTGCCTGCCTTTCCCCAGTGCTCTGCAAGCTCTCCAGGACAATATAAAATCTGGCGCTCTGTGCTTTCTTTCGTTCTGAACAAGTGTTACTGTTTTCTGCACAAAAGCGATTCTGCGAAGCAAGGTGAACAGGCACAGAGAAGGTGCTAGCAGGGAATTCTCTGCCTGCCTTTCCCCAGTGCTCTGCAAGCTCTCCAGGACAACAGCAAATCTGGGGCTCTGTGCTTTCTTTCGTTCTGAACAAGTGTTACTGTTTTCTGCACAAAAGCGATTCTGCGAAGCAATGTGAACACTTCTGCTTCCCAGGCACAGAGAAGGTGCTAGCAGGGAATTCTCTGCCTGCCTTTCCCCAGTGCTCTGCAAGCTCTCCAGGACAACATAAAATCTGGGGCTCTGTGCTTTCTTTCGTTCTGAACCAGTATTACTGTTTTCTGCACAAAAGCGATTCTGCGAAGCAATGTGAACACTTCTGCTTCCCAGTTACAGAGAAGGTGCTAGCAGGGAATTCTCTGCCTGCCTTTCCCCAGTGCTCTGCAAGCTCTCCAGGACAACAGCAAATCTGGGGCTCTGTGCTTTCTTTCGTTCTGAACAAGTGTTACTGTTTTCTGCACAAAAGCGATTCTGCGAAGCAATGTGAACACTTCTGCTTCCCAGGCACAGAGAAGGTGCTAGCAGGGAATTCTCTGCCTGCCTTTCCCCAGTGCTCTGCAAGCTCTCCAGGACAACAGCAAATCTGGGGCTCTGTGCTTTCTTTCGTTCTGAACCAGTGTTACTGTTTTCTGAACAAAAGCGATTCTGCGAAGCAAGGTGAACACTTCTGCTTCCCAGGCACAGAGAAGGTGCTAGCAGGGAATTCTCTGCCTGCCTTTCCCCAGTGCTCTGCAAGCTCTCCAGGACAACAGCAAATCTGGGGCTCTGTGCTTTCTTTCGTTCTGAACAAGTGTTACTGTTTTCTGCACAAAAGCGATTCTGCGAAGCAATGTGAACACTTCTGCTTCCCAGGCACAGAGAAGGTGCTAGCAGGGAATTCTCTGCCTGCCTTTCCCCAGTGCTCTGCAAGCTCTCCAGGACAACAGCAAATCTGGGGCTCTGTGCTTTCTTTCGTTCTGAACTAGTATTACTGTTTTCTGCACAAAAGCGATTCTGCGAACCAATGTGAACAGGCACAGAGAAGGTTCTAGCAGGGAATTCTCTGCCTGCCTTTCCCCAGTGCTCTGCAAGCTCTCCAGGACAACATAAAATCTGGGGCTCTGTGCTTTCTTTCGTTCTGAACAAGTGTTACTGTTTTCTGCACAAAAGCGATTCTGCGAAGCAATGTGAACAGGCACAGAGAAGGTGCTAGCAGGGAATTCTCTGCCTGCCTTTCCCCAGTGCTCTGCAAGCTCTCCAGGACAACAGCAATTCTGGGGCTCTGTGCTTTCTTTCGTTCTGAACAAGTGTTACTGTTTTCTGCACAAAAGCGATTCTGCGAAGCAATGTGAACACTTCTGCTTCCCAGGCACAGAGAAGGTGCTAGCAGGGAATTCTCTGCCTGCCTTTCCCCAGTGCTCTGCAAGCTCTTCAGGACAACATAAAATCTGGGGCTCTGTGCTTTCTTTCGTTCTGAACCAGTCTTACTGTTTTCTGCACAAAAGCGATTCTGCGAAGCAATGTGAACACTTCTGCTTCCCAGGCACAGAGAAGGTGCTAGCAGGGAATTCTCTGCCTGCCTTTCCCCAGTGCTCTGCAAGCTCTCCAGGACAACATAAAATCTGGGGCTCTGTGCTTTCTTTCGTTCTGAACAAGTGTTACTGTTTTCTGCACAAAAGCGATTCTGCGAAGCAAGGTGAACACTTCTGCTTCCCAGGCACAGAGAAGGTGCTAGCAGGGAATTCTCTGCCTGCCTTTCCCCAGTGCTCTGCAAGCTCTCCAGGACAACAGCAAATCTGGGGCTCTGTGCTTTCTTTCGTTCTGAACAAGTGTTACTGTTTTCTGCACAAAAGCGATTCTGCGAAGCAATGTGAACACTTCTGCTTCCCAGGCACAGAGAAGGTGCTAGCAGGGAATTCTCTGCCTGCCTTTCCCCAGTGCTCTGCAAGCTCTCCAGGACAACATAAAATCTGGGGCTCTGTGCTTTCTTTCGTTCTGAACAAGTGTTACTGTTTTCTGCACAAAAGCGATTCTGCGAAGCAATGTGAACAGGCACAGAGAAGGTGCTAGCAGGGAATTCTCTGCCTGCCTTTCCCCAGTGCTCTGCAAGCTCTCCAGGACAACAGCAATTCTGGGGCTCTGTGCTTTCTTTCGTTCTGAACAAGTGTTACTGTTTTCTGCACAAAAGCGATTCTGCGAAGCAATGTGAACACTTCTGCTTCCCAGGCACAGAGAAGGTGCTAGCAGGGAATTCTCTGCCTGCCTTTCCCCAGTGCTCTGCAAGCTCTCCAGGACAACAGCAAATCTGGGGCTCTGTGCTTTCTTTCGTTCTGAACCAGTGTTACTGTTTTCTGCACAAAAGCGATTCTGCGAAGCAATGTGAACAGGCACAGAGAAGGTGCTAGCAGGGAATTCTCTGCCTGCCTTTCCCCAGTGCTCTGCAAGCTCTCCAGGACAACATAAAATCTGGGGCTCTGTGCTTTCTTTCGTTCTGAACAAGTGTTACTGTTTTCTGCACAAAAGCGATTCTGCGAAGCAATGTGAACAGGCACAGAGAAGGTGCTAGCAGGGAATTCTCTGCCTGCCTTTCCCCAGTGCTCTGCAAGCTCTCCAGGACAACAGCAAATCTGGCGCTCTGTGCTTTCTTTCGTTCTGAACAAGTGTTACTGTTTTCTGCACAAAAGCGATTCTGCGAAGCAATGTGAACACTTCTGCTTCCCAGGCACAGAGAAGGTGCTAGCAGGGAATTCTCTGCCTGCCTTTCCCCAGTGCTCTGCAAGCTCTCCAGGACAACATAAAATCTGGGGCTCTGTGCTTTCTTTCGTTCTGAACAAGTGTTACTGTTTTCTGCACAAAAGCGATTCTGCGAAGCAATGTGAACACTTCTGCTTCCCAGGCACAGAGAAGGTGCTAGCAGGGAATTCTCTGCCTGCCTTTCCCCAGTGCTCTGCAAGCTCTCCAGGACAACAGCAAATCTGGGGCTCTGTGCTTTCTTTCGTTCTGAACCAGTGTTACTGTTTTCTGCACAAAAGCGATTCTGCGAAGCAATGTGAACACTTCTGCTTCCCAGTTACAGAGAAGGTGCTAGCAGGGAATTCTCTGCCTGCCTTTCCCCAGTGCTCTGCAAGCTCTCCAGGACAACAGCAAATCTGGGGCTCTGTGCTTTCTTTCGTTCTGAACAAGTGTTACTGTTTTCTGCACAAAAGCGATTCTGCGAAGCAATGTGAACACTTCTGCTTCCCAGGCACAGAGAAGGTGCTAGCAGGGAATTCTCTGCCTGCCTTTCCCCAGTGCTCTGCAAGCTCTCCAGGACAACAGCAAATCTGGGGCTCTGTGCTTTCTTTCGTTCTGAACCAGTGTTACTGTTTTCTGAACAAAAGCGATTCTGCGAAGCAAGGTGAACACTTCTGCTTCCCAGGCACAGAGAAGGTGCTAGCAGGGAATTCTCTGCCTGCCTTTCCCCAGTGCTCTGCAAGCTCTCCAGGACAACAGCAAATCTGGGGCTCTGTGCTTTCTTTCGTTCTGAACCAGTGTTACTGTTTTCTGCACAAAAGCGATTCTGCGAAGCAATGTGAACAGGCACAGAGAAGGTGCTAGCAGGGAATTCTCTGCCTGCCTTTCCCCAGTGCTCTGCAAGCTCTCCAGGACAACATAAAATCTGGGGCTCTGTGCTTTCTTTCGTTCTGAACCAGTATTACTGTTTTCTGCACAAAAGCGATTCTGCGAAGCAATGTGAACACTTCTGCTTCCCAGTTACAGAGAAGGTGCTAGCAGGGAATTCTCTGCCTGCCTTTCCCCAGTGCTCTGCAAGCTCTTCAGGACAACATAAAATCTGGGGCTCTGTGCTTTCTTTCGTTCTGAACCAGTCTTACTGTTTTCTGCACAAAAGCGATTCTGCGAAGCAATGTGAACACTTCTGCTTCCCAGGCACAGAGAAGGTGCTAGCAGGGAATTCTCTGCCTGCCTTTCCCCAGTGCTCTGCAAGCCCTCCAGGACAACAGCAAATCTGGGGCTCTGTGCTTTCTTTCGTTCTGAACAAGTGTTACTGTTTTCTGCACAAAAGCGATTCTGCGAAGCAATGTGAACACTTCTGCTTCCCAGGCACAGAGAAGGTGCTAGCAGGGAATTCTCTGCCTGCCTTTCCCCAGTGCTCTGCAAGCTCTCCAGGACAACATAAAATCTGGGGCTCTGTGCTTTCTTTCGTTCTGAACAAGTGTTACTGTTTTCTGCACAAAAGCGATTCTGCGAAGCAAGGTGAACACTTCTGCTTCCCAGGCACAGAGAAGGTGCTAGCAGGGAATTCTCTGCCTGCCTTTCCCCAGTGCTCTGCAAGCTCTCCAGGACAACAGCAAATCTGGGGCTCTGTGCTTTCTTTCGTTCTGAACAAGTGTTACTGTTTTCTGCACAAAAGCGATTCTACGAAGCAAGGTGAACACTTCTGCTTCCCAGGCACAGAGAAGGTGCTAGCAGGGAATTCTCTGCCTGCCTTTCCCCAGTGCTCTGCAAGCTCTCCAGGACAACATAAAATCTGGGGCTCTGTGCTTTCTTTCGTTCTGAACAAGTGTTACTGTTTTCTGCACAAAAGAGATTCTGCGAAGTAATGTGAACACGTCTGCTTCCCAGGCACAGAGAAGGTGCTAGCAGGGAATTCTCTGCCTGCCTTTCCCCAGTGCTCTGCAAGCTCTCCAGGACAACAGCAAATCTGGGGCTCTGTGCTTTCTTTCGTTCTGAACAAGTGTTACTGTTTTCTGCACAAAAGCGATTCTGCGAAGCAAGGTGAACACTTCTGCTTCCCAGGCACAGAGAAGGTGCTAGCAGGGAATTCTCTGCCTGCCTTTCCCCAGTGCTCTGCAAGCTCTCCAGGACAACAGCAATTCTGGGGCTCTGTGCTTTCTTTCGTTCTGAACAAGTGTTACTGTTTTCTGCACAAAAGCGATTCTGCGAAGCAATGTGAACACTTCTGCTTCCCAGGCACAGAGAAGGTGCTAGCAGGGAATTCTCTGGCTGCCTTTCCCCAGTGCTCTGCAAGCTCTCCAGGACAACATAAAATCTGGGGCTCTGTGCTTTCTTTCGTTCTGAACAAGTGTTACTGTTTTCTGCACAAAAGCGATTCTGCGAACCAATGTGAACAGGCACAGAGAAGGTTCTAGCAGGGAATTCTCTGCCTGCCTTTCCCCAGTGCTCTGCAAGCTCTCCAGGACAACATAAAATCTGGGGCTCTGTGCTTTCTTTCGTTCTGAACAAGTGTTACTGTTTTCTGCACAAAAGCGATTCTGCGAAGCAATGTGAACACTTCTGCTTCCCAGGCACAGAGAAGGTGCTAGCAGGGAATTCTCTGCCTGCCTTTCCCCAGTGCTCTGCAAGCTCTCCAGGACAACAGCAAATCTGGGGCTCTGTGCTTTCTTTCGTTCTGAACAAGTGTTACTGTTTTCTGCACAAAAGCGATTCTGCGAAGCAATGTGAACACTTCTGCTTCCCAGGCACAGAGAAGGTGCTAGCAGGGAATTCTCTGCCTGCCTTTCCCCAGTGCTCTGCAAGCTCTCCAGGACAACAGCAAATCTGGGGCTCTGTGCTTTCTTTCGTTCTGAACCAGTATTACTGTTTTCTGCACAAAAGCGATTCTGCGAAGCAATGTGAACACTTCTGCTTCCCAGGCACAGAGAAGGTGCTAGCAGGGAATTCTCTGCCTGCCTTTCCCCAGTGCTCTGCAAGCTCTCCAGGACAACAGCAAATCTGGCACTCTGTGCTTTCTTTCGTTCTGAACCAGTGTTACTGTTTTCTGCACAAAAGCGATTCTGCGAAGCAATGTGAACAGGCACAGAGAAGGTGCTAGCAAGGAATTCTCTGCCTGCCTTTCCCCAGTGCTCTGCAAGCTCTCCAGGACAATATAAAATCTGGCGCTCTGGGCTTTCTTTCGTTCTGAACAAGTGTTACTGTTTTCTGCACAAAAGCGATTCTGCGAAGCAATGTGAACACTTCTGCTTCCCAGGCACAGAGAAGGTGCTAGCAGGGAATTCTCTGCCTGCCTTTCCCCAGTGCTCTGCAAGCTCTCCAGGACAATATAAAATCTGGCGCTCTGTGCTTTCTTTCGTTCTGAACAAGTGTTACTGTTTTCTGCACAAAAGCGATTCTGCGAAGCAATGTGAACACTTCTGCTTCCCAGGCACAGAGAAGGTGCTAGCAGGGAATTCTCTGCCTGCCTTTCCCCAGTGCTCTGCAAGCTCTCCAGGACAACAGCAAATCTGGGGCTCTGTGCTTTCTTTCGTTCTGAACAAGTGTTACTGTTTTCTGCACAAAAGCGATTCTGCGAAGCAATGTGAACACTTCTGCTTCCCAGGCACAGAGAAGGTGCTAGCAGGGAATTCTCTGCCTGCCTTTCCCCAGTGCTCTGCAAGCTCTCCAGGACAATATAAAATCTGGCGCTCTGTGCTTTCTTTCGTTCTGAACAAGTGTTACTGTTTTCTGCACAAAAGCGATTCTGCGAAGCAATGTGAACACTTCTGCTTCCCAGGCACAGAGAAGGTGCTAGCAGGGAATTCTCTGCCTGCCTTTCCCCAGTGCTCTGCAAGCTCTCCAGGACAACATAAAATCTGGGGCTCTGTGCTTTCTTTCGTTCTGAACAAGTGTTACTGTTTTCTGCACAAAAGCGATTCTGCGAAGCAATGTGAACAGGCACAGAGAAGGTGCTAGCAGGGAATTCTCTGCCTGCCTTTCCCCAGTGCTCTGCAAGCTCTCCAGGACAACAGCAAATCTGGGGCTCTGTGCTTTCTTTCGTTCTGAACAAGTGTTACTGTTTTCTGCACAAAAGCGATTCTGCGAAGCAATGTGAACACTTCTGCTTCCCAGGCACAGAGAAGGTGCTAGCAGGGAATTCTCTGCCTGCCTTTCCCCAGTGCTCTGCAAGCTCTCCAGGACAACATAAAATCTGGGGCTCTGTGCTTTCTTTCGTTCTGAACCAGTATTACTGTTTTCTGCACAAAAGCGATTCTGCGAAGCAATGTGAACACTTGTGCTTCCCAGGCACAGAGAAGGTGCTAGCAGGGAATTCTCTGCCTGCCTTTCCCCAGTGCTCTGCAAGCTCTCCAGGACAACATAAAATCTGGGGCTCTGTGCTTTCTTTCGTTCTGAACCAGTGTTACTGTTTTCTGCACAAAAGCGATTCTGCGAAGCAATGTGAACAGGCACAGAGAAGGTGCTAGCAGGGAATTCTCTGCCTGCCTTTCCCCAGTGCTCTGCAAGCTCTCCAGGACAACATAAAATCTGGGGCTCTGTGCTTTCTTTCGTTCTGAACCAGTATTACTGTTTTCTGCACAAAAGCGATTCTGCGAAGCAATGTGAACACTTCTGCTTCCCAGTTACAGAGAAGGTGCTAGCAGGGAATTCTCTGCCTGCCTTTCCCCAGTGCTCTGCAAGCTCTCCAGGACAACATAAAATCTGGGGCTCTGTGCTTTCTTTCGTTCTGAACTAGTATTACTGTTTTCTGCACAAAAGCGATTCTGCGAACCAATGTGAACAGGCACAGAGAAGGTTCTAGCAGGGAATTCTCTGCCTGCCTTTCCCCAGTGCTCTGCAAGCTCTCCAGGACAACATAAAATCTGGGGCTCTGTGCTTTCTTTCGTTCTGAACAAGTGTTACTGTTTTCTGCACAAAAGCGATTCTGCGAAGCAATGTGAACAGGCACAGAGAAGGTGCTAGCAGGGAATTCTCTGCCTGCCTTTCCCCAGTGCTCTGCAAGCTCTCCAGGACAACAGCAATTCTGGGGCTCTGTGCTTTCTTTCGTTCTGAACAAGTGTTACTGTTTTCTGCACAAAAGCGATTCTGCGAAGCAATGTGAACACTTCTGCTTCCCAGGCACAGAGAAGGTGCTAGCAGGGAATTCTCTGCCTGCCTTTCCCCAGTGCTCTGCAAGCTCTCCAGGACAACATAAAATCTGGGGCTCTGTGCTTTCTTTCGTTCTGAACCAGTATTACTGTTTTCTGCACAAAAGCGATTCTGCGAAGCAATGTGAACACTTCTGCTTCCCAGGCACAGAGAAGGTGCTAGCAGGGAATTCTCTGCCTGCCTTTCCCCAGTGCTCTGCAAGCTCTCCAGGACAACAGCAAATCTGGGGCTCTGTGCTTTCTTTCGTTCTGAACCAGTATTACTGTTTTCTGCACAAAAGCGATTCTGCGAAGCAATGTGAACACTTCTGCTTCCCAGGCACAGAGAAGGTGCTAGCAGGGAATTCTCTGCCTGCCTTTCCCCAGTGCTCTGCAAGCTCTCCAGGACAACAGCAATTCTGGGGCTCTGTGCTTTCTTTCGTTCTGAACAAGTGTTACTGTTTTCTGCACAAAAGCGATTCTGCGAAGCAATGTGAACACTTCTGCTTCCCAGGCACAGAGAAGGTGCTAGCAGGGAATTCTCTGCCTGCCTTTCCCCAGTGCTCTGCAAGCTCTCCAGGACAACATAAAATCTGGGGCTCTGTGCTTTCTTTCGTTCTGAACAAGTGTTACTGTTTTCTGCACAAAAGAGATTCTGCGAAGTAATGTGAACACGTCTGCTTCCCAGGCACAGAGAAGGTGCTAGCAGGGAATTCTCTGCCTGCCTTTCCCCAGTGCTCTGCAAGCTCTCCAGGACAACAGCAAATCTGGGGCTCTGTGCTTTCTTTCGTTCTGAACAAGTGTTACTGTTTTCTGCACAAAAGCGATTCTGCGAAGCAAGGTGAACACTTCTGCTTCCCAGGCACAGAGAAGGTGCTAGCAGGGAATTCTCTGCCTGCCTTTCCCCAGTGCTCTGCAAGCTCTCCAGGACAACAGCAATTCTGGGGCTCTGTGCTTTCTTTCGTTCTGAACAAGTGTTACTGTTTTCTGCACAAAAGCGATTCTGCGAAGCAATGTGAACACTTCTGCTTCCCAGGCACAGAGAAGGTGCTAGCAGGGAATTCTCTGGCTGCCTTTCCCCAGTGCTCTGCAAGCTCTCCAGGACAACATAAAATCTGGGGCTCTGTGCTTTCTTTCGTTCTGAACAAGTGTTACTGTTTTCTGCACAAAAGCGATTCTGCGAAGCAATGTGAACACTTCTGCTTCCCAGTTACAGAGAAGGTGCTAGCAGGGAATTCTCTGCCTGCCTTTCCCCAGTGCTCTGCAAGCTCTCCAGGACAACAGCAAAACTGGGGCTCTGTGCTTTCTTTCGTTCTGAACTAGTATTACTGTTTTCTGCACAAAAGCGATTCTGCGAACCAATGTGAACAGGCACAGAGAAGGTTCTAGCAGGGAATTCTCTGCCTGCCTTTCCCCAGTGCTCTGCAAGCTCTCCAGGACAACATAAAATCTGGGGCTCTGTGCTTTCTTTCGTTCTGAACAAGTGTTACTGTTTTCTGCACAAAAGCGATTCTGCGAAGCAATGTGAACACTTCTGCTTCCCAGGCACAGAGAAGGTGCTAGCAGGGAATTCTCTGCCTGCCTTTCCCCAGTGCTCTGCAAGCTCTCCAGGACAACATAAAATCTGGGGCTCTGTGCTTTCTTTCGTTCTGAACCAGTATTACTGTTTTCTGCACAAAAGCGATTCTGCGAAGCAATGTGAACACTTCTGCTTCCCAGGCACAGAGAAGGTGCTAGCAGGGAATTCTCTGCCTGCCTTTCCCCAGTGCTCTGCAAGCTCTCCAGGACAACAGCAAATCTGGCGCTCTGTGCTTTCTTTCGTTCTGAACCAGTGTTACTGTTTTCTGCACAAAAGCGATTCTGCGAAGCAATGTGAACAGGCACAGAGAAGGTGCTAGCAGGGAATTCTCTGCCTGCCTTTCCCCAGTGCTCTGCAAGCTCTCCAGGACAATATAAAATCTGGCGCTCTGTGCTTTCTTTCGTTCTGAACAAGTGTTACTGTTTTCTGCACAAAAGCGATTCTGCGAAGCAATGTGAACACTTCTGCTTCCCAGGCACAGAGAAGGTGCTAGCAGGGAATTCTCTGCCTGCCTTTCCCCAGTGCTCTGCAAGCTCTCCAGGACAATATAAAATCTGGCGCTCTGTGCTTTCTTTCGTTCTGAACAAGTGTTACTGTTTTCTGCACAAAAGCGATTCTGCGAAGCAATGTGAACACTTCTGCTTCCCAGGCACAGAGAAGGTGCTAGCAGGGAATTCTCTGCCTGCCTTTCCCCAGTGCTCTGCAAGCTCTCCAGGACAACAGCAAATCTGGGGCTCTGTGCTTTCTTTCGTTCTGAACAAGTGTTACTGTTTTCTGCACAAAAGCGATTCTGCGAAGCAATGTGAACACTTCTGCTTCCCAGGCACAGAGAAGGTGCTAGCAGGGAATTCTCTGCCTGCCTTTCCCCAGTGCTCTGCAAGCTCTCCAGGACAATATAAAATCTGGCGCTCTGTGCTTTCTTTCGTTCTGAACAAGTGTTACTGTTTTCTGCACAAAAGCCATTCTGCGAAGCAATGTGAACACTTCTGCTTCCCAGGCACAGAGAAGGTGCTAGCAGGGAATTCTCTGCCTGCCTTTCCCCAGTGCTCTGCAAGCTCTCCAGGACAACATAAAATCTGGGGCTCTGTGCTTTCTTTCGTTCTGAACAAGTTTTACTGTTTTCTGCACAAAAGCGATTCTGCGAAGCAATGTGAACACTTCTGCTTCCCAGGCACAGAGAAGGTGCTAGCAGGGAATTCTCTGCCTGCCTTTCCCCAGTGCTCTGCAAGCTCTCCAGGACAACAGCAAATCTGGCGCTCTGTGCTTTCTTTCGTTCTGAACCAGTGTTACTGTTTTCTGCACAAAAGCGATTCTGCGAAGCAATGTGAACAGGCACAGAGAAGGTGCTAGCAGGGAATTCTCTGCCTGCCTTTCCCCAGTGCTCTGCAAGCTCTCCAGGACAACATAAAATCTGGGGCTCTGTGCTTTCTTTCGTTCTGAACCAGTATTACTGTTTTCTGCACAAAAGCGATTCTGCGAAGCAATGTGAACACTTCTGCTTCCCAGGCACAGAGAAGGTGCTAGCAGGGAATTCTCTGCCTGCCTTTCCCCAGTGCTCTGCAAGCTCTTCAGGACAACATAAAATCTGGGGCTCTGTGCTTTCTTTCGTTCTGAACCAGTCTTACTGTTTTCTGCACAAAAGCGATTCTGCGAAGCAATGTGAACACTTCTGCTTCCCAGGCACAGAGAAGGTGCTAGCAGGGAATTCTCTGCCTGCCTTTCCCCAGTGCTCTGCAAGCTCTCCAGGACAATATAAAATCTGGCGCTCTGTGCTTTCTTTCGTTCTGAACAAGTGTTACTGTTTTCTGCACAAAAGCGATTCTGCGAAGCAAGGTGAACACTTCTGCTTCCCAGGCACAGAGAAGGTGCTAGCAGGGAATTCTCTGCCTGCCTTTCCCCAGTGCTCTGCAAGCTCTCCAGGACAACATAAAATCTGGGGCTCTGTGCTTTCTTTCGTTCTGAACAAGTGTTACTGTTTTCTGCACAAAAGCGATTCTGCGAAGCAATGTGAACAGGCACAGAGAAGGTGCTAGCAGGGAATTCTCTGCCTGCCTTTCCCCAGTGCTCTGCAAGCTCTCCAGGACAACAGCAAATCTGGGGCTCTGTGCTTTCTTTCGTTCTGAACAAGTGTTACTGTTTTCTGCACAAAAGCGATTCTGCGAAGCAATGTGAACACTTCTGCTTCCCAGGCACAGAGAAGGTGCTAGCAGGGAATTCTCTGCCTGCCTTTCCCCAGTGCTCTGCAAGCTCTCCAGGACAACATAAAATCTGGGGCTCTGTGCTTTCTTTCGTTCTGAACAAGTGTTACTGTTTTCTGCACAAAAGCGATTCTGCGAAGCAATGTGAACAGGCACAGAGAAGGTGCTAGCAGGGAATTCTCTGCCTGCCTTTCCCCAGTGCTCTGCAAGCTCTCCAGGACAACAGCAAATCTGGGGCTCTGTGCTTTCTTTCGTTCTGAACAAGTGTTACTGTTTTCTGCACAAAAGCGATTCTGCGAAGCAATGTGAACACTTCTGCTTCCCAGGCACAGAGAAGGTGCTAGCAGGGAATTCTCTGCCTGCCTTTCCCCAGTGCTCTGCAAGCTCTCCAGGACAACATAAAATCTGGGGCTCTGTGCTTTCTTTCGTTCTGAACCAGTATTACTGTTTTCTGCACAAAAGCGATTCTGCGAAGCAATGTGAACACTTCTGCTTCCCAGGCACAGAGAAGGTGCTAGCAGGGAATTCTCTGCCTGCCTTTCCCCAGTGCTCTGCAAGCTCTCCAGGACAACATAAAATCTGGGGCTCTGTGCTTTCTTTCGTTCTGAACCAGTGTTACTGTTTTCTGCACAAAAGCGATTCTGCGAAGCAATGTGAACAGGCACAGAGAAGGTGCTAGCAGGGAATTCTCTGCCTGCCTTTCCCCAGTGCTCTGCAAGCTCTCCAGGACAACATAAAATCTGGGGCTCTGTGCTTTCTTTCGTTCTGAACCAGTATTACTGTTTTCTGCACAAAAGCGATTCTGCGAAGCAATGTGAACACTTCTGCTTCCCAGTTACAGAGAAGGTGCTAGCAGGGAATTCTCTGCCTGCCTTTCCCCAGTGCTCTGCAAGCTCTTCAGGACAACAGCAAATCTGGGGCTCTGTGCTTTCTTTCGTTCTGAACAAGTGTTACTGTTTTCTGCACAAAAGCGATTCTGCGAAGCAATGTGAACACTTCTGCTTCCCAGGCACAGAGAAGGTGCTAGCAGGGAATTCTCTGCCTGCCTTTCCCCAGTGCTCTGCAAGCTCTCCAGGACAACAGCAAATCTGGGGCTCTGTGCTTTCTTTCGTTCTGAACCAGTGTTACTGTTTTCTGAACAAAAGCGATTCTGCGAAGCAAGGTGAACACTTCTGCTTCCCAGGCACAGAGAAGGTGCTAGCAGGGAATTCTCTGCCTGCCTTTCCCCAGTGCTCTGCAAGCTCTCCAGGACAATATAAAATCTGGCGCTCTGTGCTTTCTTTCGTTCTGAACAAGTGTTACTGTTTTCTGCACAAAAGCGATTCTGCGAAGCAATGTGAACACTTCTGCTTCCCAGGCACAGAGAAGGTGCTAGCAGGGAATTCTCTGCCTGCCTTTCCCCAGTGCTCTGCAAGCTCTCCAGGACAACAGCAAATCTGGGGCTCTGTGCTTTCTTTCGTTCTGAACTAGTATTACTGTTTTCTGCACAAAAGCGATTCTGCGAACCAATGTGAACAGGCACAGAGAAGGTTCTAGAAGGGAATTCTCTGCCTGCCTTTCCCCAGTGCTCTGCAAGCTCTCCAGGACAACATAAAATCTGGGGCTCTGTGCTTTCTTTCGTTCTGAACAAGTGTTACTGTTTTCTGCACAAAAGCGATTCTGCGAAGCAATGTGAACAGGCACAGAGAAGGTGCTAGCAGGGAATTCTCTGCCTGCCTTTCCCCAGTGCTCTGCAAGCTCTCCAGGACAACAGCAATTCTGGGGCTCTGTGCTTTCTTTCGTTCTGAACAAGTGTTACTGTTTTCTGCACAAAAGCGATTCTGCGAAGCAATGTGAACACTTCTGCTTCCCAGGCACAGAGAAGGTGCTAGCAGGGAATTCTCTGCCTGCCTTTCCCCAGTGCTCTGCAAGCTCTCCAGGACAACATAAAATCTGGGGCTCTGTGCTTTCTTTCGTTCTGAACAAGTGTTACTGTTTTCTGCACAAAAGCGATTCTGCGAAGCAATGTGAACACTTCTGCTTCCCAGGCACAGAGAAGGTGCTAGCAGGGAATTCTCTGCCTGCCTTTCCCCAGTGCTCTGCAAGCTCTCCAGGACAACAGCAAATCTGGGGCTCTGTGCTTTCTTTCGTTCTGAACAAGTGTTACTGTTTTCTGCACAAAAGCGATTCTGCGAAGCAATGTGAACACTTCTGCTTCCCAGGCACAGAGAAGGTGCTAGCAGGGAATTCTCTGCCTGCCTTTCCCCAGTGCTCTGCAAGCTCTCCAGGACAACATAAAATCTGGGGCTCTGTGCTTTCTTTCGTTCTGAACAAGTGTTACTGTTTTCTGCACAAAAGCGATTCTGCGAAGCAATGTGAACAGGCACAGAGAAGGTGCTAGCAGGGAATTCTCTGCCTGCCTTTCCCCAGTGCTCTGCAAGCTCTCCAGGACAACATAAAATCTGGGGCTCTGTGCTTTCTTTCGTTCTGAACCAGTATTACTGTTTTCTGCACAAAAGCGATTCTGCGAAGCAATGTGAACACTTCTGCTTCCCAGGCACAGAGAAGGTGCTAGCAGGGAATTCTCTGCCTGCCTTTCCCCAGTGCTCTGCAAGCTCTCCAGGACAACAGCAAATCTGGGGCTCTGTGCTTTCTTTCGTTCTGAACCAGTATTACTGTTTTCTGCACAAAAGCGATTCTGCGAAGCAATGTGAACACTTCTGCTTCCCAGGCACAGAGAAGGTGCTAGCAGGGAATTCTCTGCCTGCCTTTCCCCAGTGCTCTGCAAGCTCTCCAGGACAACAGCAAATCTGGGGCTCTGTGCTTTCTTTCGTTCTGAACAAGTGTTACTGTTTTCTGCACAAAAGCGATTCTGCGAAGCAATGTGAACACTTCTGCTTCCCAGGCACAGAGAAGGTGCTAGCAGGGAATTCTCTGCCTGCCTTTCCCCAGTGCTCTGCAAGCTCTCCAGGACAACAGCAAATCTGGGGCTCTGTGCTTTCTTTCGTTCTGAACCAGTGTTACTGTTTTCTGCACAAAAGCGATTCTGCGAAGCAATGTGAACAGGCACAGAGAAGGTGCTAGCAGGGAATTCTCTGCCTGCCTTTCCCCAGTGCTCTGCAAGCTCTCCAGGACAACATAAAATCTGGGGCTCTGTGCTTTCTTTCGTTCTGAACCAGTATTACTGTTTTCTGAACAAAAGCGATTCTGCGAAGCAAGGTGAACACTTCTGCTTCCCAGTTACAGAGAAGGTGCTAGCAGGGAATTCTCTGCCTGCCTTTCCCCAGTGCTCTGCAAGATCTTCAGGACAACATAAAATCTGGGGCTCTGTGCTTTCTTTCGTTCTGAACCAGTCTTACTGTTTTCTGCACAAAAGCGATTCTGCGAAGCAATGTGAACACTTCTGCTTCCCAGGCACAGAGAAGGTGCTAGCAGGGAATTCTCTGCCTGCCTTTCCCCAGTGCTCTGCAAGCTCTCCAGGACAACAGCAAATCTGGGGCTCTGTGCTTTCTTTCGTTCTGAACAAGTGTTACTGTTTTCTGCACAAAAGCGATTCTGCGAAGCAATGTGAACACTTCTGCTTCCCAGGCACAGAGAAGGTGCTAGCAGGGAATTCTCTGCCTGCCTTTCCCCAGTGCTCTGCAAGCTCTCCAGGACAATATAAAATCTGGCGCTCTGTGCTTTCTTTCGTTCTGAACAAGTGTTACTGTTTTCTGCACAAAAGCGATTCTGCGAAGCAATGTGAACACTTCTGCTTCCCAGGCACAGAGAAGGTGCTAGCAGGGAATTCTCTGCCTGCCTTTCCCCAGTGCTCTGCAAGCTCTCCAGGACAACATAAAATCTGGGGCTCTGTGCTTTCTTTCGTTCTGAACAAGTGTTACTGTTTTCTGCACAAAAGCGATTCTGCGAAGCAAGGTGAACACTTCTGCTTCCCAGGCACAGAGAAGGTGCTAGCAGGGAATTCTCTGCCTGCCTTTCCCCAGTGCTCTGCAAGCTCTCCAGGACAACATAAAATCTGGGGCTCTGTGCTTTCTTTCGTTCTGAACAAGTGTTACTGTTTTCTGCACAAAAGCGATTCTGCGAAGCAATGTGAACAGGCACAGAGAAGGTGCTAGCAGGGAATTCTCTGCCTGCCTTTCCCCAGTGCTCTGCAAGCTCTCCAGGACAACATAAAATCTGGGGCTCTGTGCTTTCTTTCGTTCTGAACCAGTATTACTGTTTTCTGCACAAAAGCGATTCTGCGAAGCAATGTGAACACTTCTGCTTCCCAGGCACAGAGAAGGTGCTAGCAGGGAATTCTCTGCCTGCCTTTCCCCAGTGCTCTGCAAGCTCTCCAGGACAACAGCAAATCTGGGGCTCTGTGCTTTCTTTCGTTCTGAACCAGTATTACTGTTTTCTGCACAAAAGCGATTCTGCGAAGCAATGTGAACACTTCTGCTTCCCAGGCACAGAGAAGGTGCTAGCAGGGAATTCTCTGCCTGCCTTTCCCCAGTGCTCTGCAAGCTCTCCAGGACAACAGCAAATCTGGGGCTCTGTGCTTTCTTTCGTTCTGAACCAGTGTTACTGTTTTCTGCACAAAAGCGATTCTGCGAAGCAATGTGAACAGGCACAGAGAAGGTGCTAGCAGGGAATTCTCTGCCTGCCTTTCCCCAGTGCTCTGCAAGCTCTCCAGGACAACAGCAAATCTGGGGCTCTGTGCTTTCTTTCGTTCTGAGCCAGTGTTACTGTTTTCTGCACAAAAGCGATTCTGCGAAGCAAGGTGAACACTTCTGCTTCCCAGGCACAGAGAAGGTGCTAGCAGGGAATTCTCTGCCTGCCTTTCCCCAGTGCTCTGCAAGCTCTCCAGGACAACAGCAATTCTGGGGCTCTGTGCTTTCTTTCGTTCTGAACAAGTGTTACTGTTTTCTGCACAAAAGCGATTCTGCGAAGCAATGTGAACACTTCTGCTTCCCAGGCACAGAGAAGGTGCTAGCAGGGAATTCTCTGCCTGCCTTTCCCCAGTGCTCTGCAAGCTCTCCAGGACAACATAAAATCTGGGGCTCTGTGCTTTCTTTCGTTCTGAACCAGTGTTACTGTTTTCTGCACAAAAGCGATTCTGCGAAGCAATGTGAACACTTCTGCTTCCCAGGCACAGAGAAGGTGCTAGCAGGGAATTCTCTGCCTGCCTTTCCCCAGTGCTCTGCAAGCTCTCCAGGACAACAGCAAATCTGGGGCTCTGTGCTTTCTTTCGTTCTGAACCAGTGTTACTGTTTTCTGAACAAAAGCGATTCTGCGAAGCAAGGTGAACACTTCTGCTTCCCAGGCACAGAGAAGGTGCTAGCAGGGAATTCTCTGCCTGCCTTTCCCCAGTGCT
The DNA here is from genome assembly GCF_047716275.1 of Strix uralensis. Classification (NCBI taxonomy): domain Eukaryota; kingdom Metazoa; phylum Chordata; class Aves; order Strigiformes; family Strigidae; genus Strix; species Strix uralensis. The sequence continues at coordinate 2,819,087 of NC_134001.1, read as the reverse complement.
CTGCAAGCTCTCCAGGACAACATAAAATCTGGGGCTCTGTGCTTTCTTTCGTTCTGAACCAGTATTACTGTTTTCTGCACAAAAGCGATTCTGCGAAGCAATGTGAACACTTCTGCTTCCCAGTTACAGAGAAGGTGCTAGCAGGGAATTCTCTGCCTGCCTTTCCCCAGTGCTCTGCAAGCTCTTCAGGACAACATAAAATCTGGGGCTCTGTGCTTTCTTTCGTTCTGAACCAGTCTTATTGTTTTCTGCACAAAAGCGATTCTGCGAAGCAATGTGAACACTTCTGCTTCCCAGGCACAGAGAAGGTGCTAGCAGGGAATTCTCTGCCTGCCTTTCCCCAGTGCTCTGCAAGCTCTCCAGGACAACAGCAAATCTGGGGCTCTGTGCTTTCTTTCGTTCTGAACAAGTGTTACTGTTTTCTGCACAAAAGCGATTCTGCGAAGCAATGTGAACACTTCTGCTTCCCAGGCACAGAGAAGGTGCTAGCAGGGAATTCTCTGCCTGCCTTTCCCCAGTGCTCTGCAAGCTCTCCAGGACAATATAAAATCTGGCGCTCTGTGCTTTCTTTCGTTCTGAACAAGTGTTACTGTTTTCTGCACAAAAGCGATTCTGCGAAGCAATGTGAACACTTCTGCTTCCCAGGCACAGAGAAGGTGCTAGCAGGGAATTCTCTGCCTGCCTTTCCCCAGTGCTCTGCAAGCTCTTCAGGACAACATAAAATCTGGGGCTCTGTGCTTTCTTTCGTTCTGAACAAGTGTTACTGTTTTCTGCACAAAAGCGATTCTGCGAAGCAAGGTGAACACTTCTGCTTCCCAGGCACAGAGAAGGTGCTAGCAGGGAATTCTCTGCCTGCCTTTCCCCAGTGCTCTGCAAGCTCTCCAGGACAACAGCAAATCTGGGGCTCTGTGCTTTCTTTCGTTCTGAACAAGTGTTACTGTTTTCTGCACAAAAGCGATTCTGCGAAGCAATGTGAACAGGCACAGAGAAGGTGCTAGCAGGGAATTCTCTGCCTGCCTTTCCCCAGTGCTCTGCAAGCTCTCCAGGACAACATAAAATCTGGGGCTCTGTGCTTTCTTTCGTTCTGAACCAGTATTACTGTTTTCTGCACAAAAGCGATTCTGCGAAGCAATGTGAACACTTCTGCTTCCCAGGCACAGAGAAGGTGCTAGCAGGGAATTTTCTGCCTGCCTTTCCCCAGTGCTCTGCAAGCTCTCCAGGACAACAGCAAATCTGGGGCTCTGTGCTTTCTTTCGTTCTGAACCAGTATTACTGTTTTCTGCACAAAAGCGATTCTGCGAAGCAATGTGAACACTTCTGCTTCCCAGGCACAGAGAAGGTGCTAGCAGGGAATTCTCTGCCTGCCTTTCCCCAGTGCTCTGCAAGCTCTCCAGGACAACAGCAAATCTGGGGCTCTGTGCTTTCTTTCGTTCTGAACCAGTGTTACTGTTTTCTGCACAAAAGCGATTCTGCGAAGCAATGTGAACAGGCACAGAGAAGGTGCTAGCAGGGAATTCTCTGCCTGCCTTTCCCCAGTGCTCTGCAAGCTCTCCAGGACAACAGCAAATCTGGGGCTCTGTGCTTTCTTTCGTTCTGAACAAGTGTTACTGTTTTCTGCACAAAAGCGATTCTGCGAAGCAATGTGAACACTTCTGCTTCCCAGGCACAGAGAAGGTGCTAGCAGGGAATTCTCTGCCTGCCTTTCCCCAGTGCTCTGCAAGCTCTCCAGGACAACATAAAATCTGGGGCTCTGTGCTTTCTTTCGTTCTGAACCAGTGTTACTGTTTTCTGCACAAAAGCGATTCTGCGAAGCAATGTGAACACTTCTGCTTCCCAGGCACAGAGAAGGTGCTAGCAGGGAATTCTCTGCCTGCCTTTCCCCAGTGCTCTGCAAGCTCTCCAGGACAACAGCAAATCTGGGGCTCTGTGCTTTCTTTCGTTCTGAACTAGTATTACTGTTTTCTGCACAAAAGCGATTCTGCGAAGCAATGTGAACAGGCACAGAGAAGGTTCTAGCAGGGAATTCTCTGCCTGCCTTTCCCCAGTGCTCTGCAAGCTCTCCAGGACAACATAAAATCTGGGGCTCTGTGCTTTCTTTCGTTCTGAACAAGTGTTACTGTTTTCTGCACAAAAGCGATTCTGCGAAGCAATGTGAACAGGCACAGAGAAGGTGCTAGCAGGGAATTCTCTGCCTGCCTTTCCCCAGTGCTCTGCAAGATCTTCAGGACAACATAAAATCTGGGGCTCTGTGCTTTCTTTCGTTCTGAACCAGTCTTACTGTTTTCTGCACAAAAGCGATTCTGCGAAGCAATGTGAACACTTCTGCTTCCCAGGCACAGAGAAGGTGCTAGCAGGGAATTCTCTGCCTGCCTTTCCCCAGTGCTCTGCAAGCTCTCCAGGACAACAGCAAATCTGGGGCTCTGTGCTTTCTTTCGTTCTGAACAAGTGTTACTGTTTTCTGCACAAAAGCGATTCTGCGAAGCAATGTGAACACTTCTGCTTCCCAGGCACAGAGAAGGTGCTAGCAGGGAATTCTCTGCCTGCCTTTCCCCAGTGCTCTGCAAGCTCTCCAGGACAATATAAAATCTGGCGCTCTGTGCTTTCTTTCGTTCTGAACAAGTGTTACTGTTTTCTGCACAAAAGCGATTCTGCGAAGCAATGTGAACACTTCTGCTTCCCAGGCACAGAGAAGGTGCTAGCAGGGAATTCTCTGCCTGCCTTTCCCCAGTGCTCTGCAAGCTCTCCAGGACAACATAAAATCTGGGGCTCTGTGCTTTCTTTCGTTCTGAACAAGTGTTACTGTTTTCTGCACAAAAGCGATTCTGCGAAGCAAGGTGAACACTTCTGCTTCCCAGGCACAGAGAAGGTGCTAGCAGGGAATTCTCTGCCTGCCTTTCCCCAGTGCTCTGCAAGCTCTCCAGGACAACATAAAATCTGGGGCTCTGTGCTTTCTTTCGTTCTGAACAAGTGTTACTGTTTTCTGCACAAAAGCGATTCTGCGAAGCAATGTGAACAGGCACAGAGAAGGTGCTAGCAGGGAATTCTCTGCCTGCCTTTCCCCAGTGCTCTGCAAGCTCTCCAGGACAACATAAAATCTGGGGCTCTGTGCTTTCTTTCGTTCTGAACCAGTATTACTGTTTTCTGCACAAAAGCGATTCTGCGAAGCAATGTGAACACTTCTGCTTCCCAGGCACAGAGAAGGTGCTAGCAGGGAATTCTCTGCCTGCCTTTCCCCAGTGCTCTGCAAGCTCTCCAGGACAACAGCAAATCTGGGGCTCTGTGCTTTCTTTCGTTCTGAACCAGTATTACTGTTTTCTGCACAAAAGCGATTCTGCGAAGCAATGTGAACACTTCTGCTTCCCAGGCACAGAGAAGGTGCTAGCAGGGAATTCTCTGCCTGCCTTTCCCCAGTGCTCTGCAAGCTCTCCAGGACAACAGCAAATCTGGGGCTCTGTGCTTTCTTTCGTTCTGAACCAGTGTTACTGTTTTCTGCACAAAAGCGATTCTGCGAAGCAATGTGAACAGGCACAGAGAAGGTGCTAGCAGGGAATTCTCTGCCTGCCTTTCCCCAGTGCTCTGCAAGCTCTCCAGGACAACAGCAAATCTGGGGCTCTGTGCTTTCTTTCGTTCTGAGCCAGTGTTACTGTTTTCTGCACAAAAGCGATTCTGCGAAGCAAGGTGAACACTTCTGCTTCCCAGGCACAGAGAAGGTGCTAGCAGGGAATTCTCTGCCTGCCTTTCCCCAGTGCTCTGCAAGCTCTCCAGGACAACAGCAATTCTGGGGCTCTGTGCTTTCTTTCGTTCTGAACAAGTGTTACTGTTTTCTGCACAAAAGCGATTCTGCGAAGCAATGTGAACACTTCTGCTTCCCAGGCACAGAGAAGGTGCTAGCAGGGAATTCTCTGCCTGCCTTTCCCCAGTGCTCTGCAAGCTCTCCAGGACAACATAAAATCTGGGGCTCTGTGCTTTCTTTCGTTCTGAACCAGTGTTACTGTTTTCTGCACAAAAGCGATTCTGCGAAGCAATGTGAACACTTCTGCTTCCCAGGCACAGAGAAGGTGCTAGCAGGGAATTCTCTGCCTGCCTTTCCCCAGTGCTCTGCAAGCTCTCCAGGACAACAGCAAATCTGGGGCTCTGTGCTTTCTTTCGTTCTGAACCAGTGTTACTGTTTTCTGAACAAAAGCGATTCTGCGAAGCAAGGTGAACACTTCTGCTTCCCAGGCACAGAGAAGGTGCTAGCAGGGAATTCTCTGCCTGCCTTTCCCCAGTGCTCTGCAAGCTCTCCAGGACAACATAAAATCTGGGGCTCTGTGCTTTCTTTCGTTCTGAACCAGTATTACTGTTTTCTGCACAAAAGCGATTCTGCGAAGCAATGTGAACACTTCTGCTTCCCAGTTACAGAGAAGGTGCTAGCAGGGAATTCTCTGCCTGCCTTTCCCCAGTGCTCTGCAAGCTCTTCAGGACAACATAAAATCTGGGGCTCTGTGCTTTCTTTCGTTCTGAACCAGTCTTATTGTTTTCTGCACAAAAGCGATTCTGCGAAGCAATGTGAACACTTCTGCTTCCCAGGCACAGAGAAGGTGCTAGCAGGGAATTCTCTGCCTGCCTTTCCCCAGTGCTCTGCAAGCTCTCCAGGACAACAGCAAATCTGGGGCTCTGTGCTTTCTTTCGTTCTGAACAAGTGTTACTGTTTTCTGCACAAAAGCGATTCTGCGAAGCAATGTGAACACTTCTGCTTCCCAGGCACAGAGAAGGTGCTAGCAGGGAATTCTCTGCCTGCCTTTCCCCAGTGCTCTGCAAGCTCTCCAGGACAATATAAAATCTGGCGCTCTGTGCTTTCTTTCGTTCTGAACAAGTGTTACTGTTTTCTGCACAAAAGCGATTCTGCGAAGCAATGTGAACACTTCTGCTTCCCAGGCACAGAGAAGGTGCTAGCAGGGAATTCTCTGCCTGCCTTTCCCCAGTGCTCTGCAAGCTCTTCAGGACAACATAAAATCTGGGGCTCTGTGCTTTCTTTCGTTCTGAACAAGTGTTACTGTTTTCTGCACAAAAGCGATTCTGCGAAGCAAGGTGAACACTTCTGCTTCCCAGGCACAGAGAAGGTGCTAGCAGGGAATTCTCTGCCTGCCTTTCCCCAGTGCTCTGCAAGCTCTCCAGGACAACATAAAATCTGGGGCTCTGTGCTTTCTTTCGTTCTGAACAAGTGTTACTGTTTTCTGCACAAAAGCGATTCTGCGAAGCAATGTGAACAGGCACAGAGAAGGTGCTAGCAGGGAATTCTCTGCCTGCCTTTCCCCAGTGCTCTGCAAGCTCTCCAGGACAACATAAAATCTGGGGCTCTGTGCTTTCTTTCGTTCTGAACCAGTATTACTGTTTTCTGCACAAAAGCGATTCTGCGAAGCAATGTGAACACTTCTGCTTCCCAGGCACAGAGAAGGTGCTAGCAGGGAATTTTCTGCCTGCCTTTCCCCAGTGCTCTGCAAGCTCTCCAGGACAACAGCAAATCTGGGGCTCTGTGCTTTCTTTCGTTCTGAACCAGTATTACTGTTTTCTGCACAAAAGCGATTCTGCGAAGCAATGTGAACAGGCACAGAGAAGGTTCTAGCAGGGAATTCTCTGCCTGCCTTTCCCCAGTGCTCTGCAAGCTCTCCAGGACAACATAAAATCTGGGGCTCTGTGCTTTCTTTCGTTCTGAACAAGTGTTACTGTTTTCTGCACAAAAGCGATTCTGCGAAGCAATGTGAACAGGCACAGAGAAGGTGCTAGCAGGGAATTCTCTGCCTGCCTTTCCCCAGTGCTCTGCAAGCTCTCCAGGACAATATAAAATCTGGGGCTCTGTGCTTTCTTTCGTTCTGAGCCAGTGTTACTGTTTTCTGCACAAAAGCGATTCTGCGAAGCAAGGTGAACACTTCTGCTTCCCAGGCACAGAGAAGGTGCTAGCAGGGAATTCTCTGCCTGCCTTTCCCCAGTGCTCTGCAAGCTCTCCAGGACAACATAAAATCTGGGGCTCTGTGCTTTCTTTCGTTCTGAACAAGTGTTACTGTTTTCTGCACAAAAGCGATTCTGCGAAGCAATGTGAACACTTCTGCTTCCCAGGCACAGAGAAGGTGCTAGCAGGGAATTCTCTGCCTGCCTTTCCCCAGTGCTCTGCAAGCTCTCCAGGACAACATAAAATCTGGGGCTCTGTGCTTTCTTTCGTTCTGAACCAGTGTTACTGTTTTCTGCACAAAAGCGATTCTGCGAAGCAATGTGAACACTTCTGCTTCCCAGGCACAGAGAAGGTGCTAGCAGGGAATTCTCTGCCTGCCTTTCCCCAGTGCTCTGCAAGCTCTCCAGGACAACAGCAAATCTGGGGCTCTGTGCTTTCTTTCGTTCTGAACAAGTGTTACTGTTTTCTGCACAAAAGCGATTCTGCGAAGCAATGTGAACACTTCTGCTTCCCAGGCACAGAGAAGGTGCTAGCAGGGAATTCTCTGCCTGCCTTTCCCCAGTGCTCTGCAAGCTCTCCAGGACAACATAAAATCTGGGGCTCTGTGCTTTCTTTCGTTCTGAACAAGTGTTACTGTTTTCTGCACAAAAGCGATTCTGCGAAGCAATGTGAACAGGCACAGAGAAGGTGCTAGCAGGGAATTCTCTGCCTGCCTTTCCCCAGTGCTCTGCAAGCTCTCCAGGACAACATAAAATCTGGGGCTCTGTGCTTTCTTTCGTTCTGAACCAGTATTACTGTTTTCTGCACAAAAGCGATTCTGCGAAGCAATGTGAACACTTCTGCTTCCCAGGCACAGAGAAGGTGCTAGCAGGGAATTCTCTGCCTGCCTTTCCCCAGTGCTCTGCAAGCTCTCCAGGACAACAGCAAATCTGGGGCTCTGTGCTTTCTTTCGTTCTGAACCAGTATTACTGTTTTCTGCACAAAAGCGATTCTGCGAAGCAATGTGAACACTTCTGCTTCCCAGTTACAGAGAAGGTGCTAGCAGGGAATTCTCTGCCTGCCTTTCCCCAGTGCTCTGCAAGCTCTCCAGGACAACAGCAAATCTGGGGCTCTGTGCTTTCTTTCGTTCTGAACAAGTGTTACTGTTTTCTGCACAAAAGCGATTCTGCGAAGCAATGTGAACACTTCTGCTTCCCAGGCACAGAGAAGGTGCTAGCAGGGAATTCTCTGCCTGCCTTTCCCCAGTGCTCTGCAAGCTCTCCAGGACAACAGCAAATCTGGGGCTCTGTGCTTTCTTTCGTTCTGAACCAGTGTTACTGTTTTCTGCACAAAAGCGATTCTGCGAAGCAATGTGAACAGGCACAGAGAAGGTGCTAGCAGGGAATTCTCTGCCTGCCTTTCCCCAGTGCTCTGCAAGCTCTCCAGGACAACAGCAATTCTGGGGCTCTGTGCTTTCTTTCGTTCTGAACCAGTATTACTGTTTTCTGAACAAAAGCGATTCTGCGAAGCAAGGTGAACACTTCTGCTTCCCAGTTACAGAGAAGGTGCTAGCAGGGAATTCTCTGCCTGCCTTTCCCCAGTGCTCTGCAAGATCTTCAGGACAACATAAAATCTGGGGCTCTGTGCTTTCTTTCGTTCTGAACCAGTCTTACTGTTTTCTGCACAAAAGCGATTCTGCGAAGCAATGTGAACACTTCTGCTTCCCAGGCACAGAGAAGGTGCTAGCAGGGAATTCTCTGCCTGCCTTTCCCCAGTGCTCTGCAAGCTCTCCAGGACAACAGCAAATCTGGGGCTCTGTGCTTTCTTTCGTTCTGAACAAGTGTTACTGTTTTCTGCACAAAAGCGATTCTGCGAAGCAATGTGAACACTTCTGCTTCCCAGGCACAGAGAAGGTGCTAGCAGGGAATTCTCTGCCTGCCTTTCCCCAGTGCTCTGCAAGCTCTCCAGGACAATATAAAATCTGGCGCTCTGTGCTTTCTTTCGTTCTGAACAAGTGTTACTGTTTTCTGCACAAAAGCGATTCTGCGAAGCAATGTGAACACTTCTGCTTCCCAGGCACAGAGAAGGTGCTAGCAGGGAATTCTCTGCCTGCCTTTCCCCAGTGCTCTGCAAGCTCTCCAGGACAACATAAAATCTGGGGCTCTGTGCTTTCTTTCGTTCTGAACAAGTGTTACTGTTTTCTGCACAAAAGCGATTCTGCGAAGCAAGGTGAACACTTCTGCTTCCCAGGCACAGAGAAGGTGCTAGCAGGGAATTCTCTGCCTGCCTTTCCCCAGTGCTCTGCAAGCTCTCCAGGACAACAGCAAATCTGGGGCTCTGTGCTTTCTTTCGTTCTGAACAAGTGTTACTGTTTTCTGCACAAAAGCGATTCTGCGAAGCAATGTGAACAGGCACAGAGAAGGTGCTAGCAGGGAATTCTCTGCCTGCCTTTCCCCAGTGCTCTGCAAGCTCTCCAGGACAACATAAAATCTGGGGCTCTGTGCTTTCTTTCGTTCTGAACCAGTATTACTGTTTTCTGCACAAAAGCGATTCTGCGAAGCAATGTGAACACTTCTGCTTCCCAGGCACAGAGAAGGTGCTAGCAGGGAATTCTCTGCCTGCCTTTCCCCAGTGCTCTGCAAGCTCTCCAGGACAACATAAAATCTGGGGCTCTGTGCTTTCTTTCGTTCTGAACCAGTATTACTGTTTTCTGCACAAAAGCGATTCTGCGAAGCAATGTGAACACTTCTGCTTCCCAGGCACAGAGAAGGTGCTAGCAGGGAATTCTCTGCCTGCCTTTCCCCAGTGCTCTGCAAGCTCTCCAGGACAACATAAAATCTGGGGCTCTGTGCTTTCTTTCGTTCTGAACCAGTGTTACTGTTTTCTGCACAAAAGCGATTCTGCGAAGCAATGTGAACAGGCACAGAGAAGGTGCTAGCAGGGAATTCTCTGCCTGCCTTTCCCCAGTGCTCTGCAAGCTCTCCAGGACAACAGCAAATCTGGGGCTCTGTGCTTTCTTTCGTTCTGAACCAGTGTTACTGTTTTCTGCACAAAAGCGATTCTGCGAAGCAAGGTGAACACTTCTGCTTCCCAGGCACAGAGAAGGTGCTAGCAGGGAATTCTCTGCCTGCCTTTCCCCAGTGCTCTGCAAGCTCTCCAGGACAACATAAAATCTGGGGCTCTGTGCTTTCTTTCGTTCTGAACAAGTGTTACTGTTTTCTGCACAAAAGCGATTCTGCGAAGCAATGTGAACACTTCTGCTTCCCAGGCACAGAGAAGGTGCTAGCAGGGAATTCTCTGCCTGCCTTTCCCCAGTGCTCTGCAAGCTCTCCAGGACAACATAAAATCTGGGGCTCTGTGCTTTCTTTCGTTCTGAACCAGTGTTACTGTTTTCTGCACAAAAGCGATTCTGCGAAGCAATGTGAACACTTCTGCTTCCCAGGCACAGAGAAGGTGCTAGCAGGGAATTCTCTGCCTGCCTTTCCCCAGTGCTCTGCAAGCTCTCCAGGACAACAGCAAATCTGGGGCTCTGTGCTTTCTTTCGTTCTGAACTAGTATTACTGTTTTCTGCACAAAAGCGATTCTGCGAACCAATGTGAACAGGCACAGAGAAGGTTCTAGCAGGGAATTCTCTGCCTGCCTTTCCCCAGTGCTCTGCAAGCTCTCCAGGACAACATAAAATCTGGGGCTCTGTGCTTTCTTTCGTTCTGAACAAGTGTTACTGTTTTCTGCACAAAAGCGATTCTGCGAAGCAATGTGAACAGGCACAGAGAAGGTGCTAGCAGGGAATTCTCTGCCTGCCTTTCCCCAGTGCTCTGCAAGCTCTCCAGGACAATATAAAATCTGGCGCTCTGTGCTTTCTTTCGTTCTGAACAAGTGTTACTGTTTTCTGCACAAAAGCGATTCTGCGAAGCAATGTGAACACTTCTGCTTCCCAGGCACAGAGAAGGTGCTAGCAGGGAATTCTCTGCCTGCCTTTCCCCAGTGCTCTGCAAGCTCTCCAGGACAACATAAAATCTGGGGCTCTGTGCTTTCTTTCGTTCTGAACAAGTGTTACTGTTTTCTGCACAAAAGCGATTCTGCGAAGCAATGTGAACACTTCTGCTTCCCAGGCACAGAGAAGGTGCTAGCAGGGAATTCTCTGCCTGCCTTTCCCCAGTGCTCTGCAAGCTCTCCAGGACAACAGCAAATCTGGGGCTCTGTGCTTTCTTTCGTTCTGAACCAGTGTTACTGTTTTCTGCACAAAAGCGATTCTGCAAAGCAATGTGAACACTTCTGCTTCCCAGTTACAGAGAAGGTGCTAGCAGGGAATTCTCTGCCTGCCTTTCCCCAGTGCTCTGCAAGCTCTCCAGGACAACAGCAAATCTGGGGCTCTGTGCTTTCTTTCGTTCTGAACAAGTGTTACTGTTTTCTGCACAAAAGCGATTCTGCGAAGCAATGTGAACACTTCTGCTTCCCAGGCACAGAGAAGGTGCTAGCAGGGAATTCTCTGCCTGCCTTTCCCCAGTGCTCTGCAAGCTCTCCAGGACAACAGCAAATCTGGGGCTCTGTGCTTTCTTTCGTTCTGAACCAGTGTTACTGTTTTCTGAACAAAAGCGATTCTGCGAAGCAAGGTGAACACTTCTGCTTCCCAGGCACAGAGAAGGTGCTAGCAGGGAATTCTCTGCCTGCCTTTCCCCAGTGCTCTGCAAGCTCTCCAGGACAACATAAAATCTGGGGCTCTGTGCTTTCTTTCGTTCTGAACCAGTATTACTGTTTTCTGCACAAAAGCGATTCTGCGAAGCAATGTGAACACTTCTGCTTCCCAGTTACAGAGAAGGTGCTAGCAGGGAATTCTCTGCCTGCCTTTCCCCAGTGCTCTGCAAGCTCTTCAGGACAACATAAAATCTGGGGCTCTGTGCTTTCTTTCGTTCTGAACCAGTCTTACTGTTTTCTGCACAAAAGCGATTCTGCGAAGCAATGTGAACACTTCTGCTTCCCAGGCACAGAGAAGGTGCTAGCAGGGAATTCTCTGCCTGCCTTTCCCCAGTGCTCTGCAAGCTCTCCAGGACAACAGCAAATCTGGGGCTCTGTGCTTTCTTTCGTTCTGAACAAGTGTTACTGTTTTCTGCACAAAAGCGATTCTGCGAAGCAATGTGAACACTTCTGCTTCCCAGGCACAGAGAAGGTGCTAGCAGGGAATTCTCTGCCTGCCTTTCCCCAGTGCTCTGCAAGCTCTCCAGGACAATATAAAATCTGGCGCTCTGTGCTTTCTTTCGTTCTGAACAAGTGTTACTGTTTTCTGCACAAAAGCGATTCTGCGAAGCAATGTGAACACTTCTGCTTCCCAGGCACAGAGAAGGTGCTAGCAGGGAATTCTCTGCCTGCCTTTCCCCAGTGCTCTGCAAGCTCTCCAGGACAACATAAAATCTGGGGCTCTGTGCTTTCTTTCGTTCTGAACAAGTGTTACTGTTTTCTGCACAAAAGCGATTCTGCGAAGCAAGGTGAACACTTCTGCTTCCCAGGCACAGAGAAGGTGCTAGCAGGGAATTCTCTGCCTGCCTTTCCCCAGTGCTCTGCAAGCTCTCCAGGACAACAGCAAATCTGGGGCTCTGTGCTTTCTTTCGTTCTGAACAAGTGTTACTGTTTTCTGCACAAAAGCGATTCTGCGAAGCAATGTGAACAGGCACAGAGAAGGTGCTAGCAGGGAATTCTCTGCCTGCCTTTCCCCAGTGCTCTGCAAGCTCTCCAGGACAACATAAAATCTGGGGCTCTGTGCTTTCTTTCGTTCTGAACCAGTATTACTGTTTTCTGCACAAAAGCGATTCTGCGAAGCAATGTGAACACTTCTGCTTCCCAGGCACAGAGAAGGTGCTAGCAGGGAATTCTCTGCCTGCCTTTCCCCAGTGCTCTGCAAGCTCTCCAGGACAACAGCAAATCTGGGGCTCTGTGCTTTCTTTCGTTCTGAACCAGTATTACTGTTTTCTGCACAAAAGCGATTCTGCGAAGCAATGTGAACACTTCTGCTTCCCAGGCACAGAGAAGGTGCTAGCAGGGAATTCTCTGCCTGCCTTTCCCCAGTGCTCTGCAAGCTCTCCAGGACAACAGCAAATCTGGGGCTCTGTGCTTTCTTTCGTTCTGAACCAGTGTTACTGTTTTCTGCACAAAAGCGATTCTGCGAAGCAATGTGAACAGGCACAGAGAAGGTGCTAGCAGGGAATTCTCTGCCTGCCTTTCCCCAGTGCTCTGCAAGCTCTCCAGGACAACATAAAATCTGGGGCTCTGTGCTTTCTTTCGTTCTGAACCAGTATTACTGTTTTCTGCACAAAAGCGATTCTGCGAAGCAATGTGAACACTTCTGCTTCCCAGGCACAGAGAAGGTGCTAGCAGGGAATTCTCTGCCTGCCTTTCCCCAGTGCTCTGCAAGCTCTCCAGGACAACAGCAAATCTGGGGCTCTGTGCTTTCTTTCGTTCTGAACCAGTATTACTGTTTTCTGCACAAAAGCAATTCTGCGAAGCAATGTGAACACTTCTGCTTCCCAGGCACAGAGAAGGTGCTAGCAGGGAATTCTCTGCCTGCCTTTCCCCAGTGCTCTGCAAGCTCTCCAGGACAACAGCAAATCTGGGGCTCTGTGCTTTCTTTCGTTCTGAACCAGTGTTACTGTTTTCTGCACAAAAGCGATTCTGCGAAGCAATGTGAACAGGCACAGAGAAGGTGCTAGCAGGGAATTCTCTGCCTGCCTTTCCCCAGTGCTCTGCAAGCTCTCCAGGACAACAGCAAATCTGGGGCTCTGTGCTTTCTTTCGTTCTGAACAAGTGTTACTGTTTTCTGCACAAAAGCGATTCTGCGAAGCAATGTGAACACTTCTGCTTCCCAGGCACAGAGAAGGTGCTAGCAGGGAATTCTCTGCCTGCCTTTCCCCAGTGCTCTGCAAGCTCTCCAGGACAACATAAAATCTGGGGCTCTGTGCTTTCTTTCGTTCTGAACCAGTGTTACTGTTTTCTGCACAAAAGCGATTCTGCGAAGCAATGTGAACACTTCTGCTTCCCAGGCACAGAGAAGGTGCTAGCAGGGAATTCTCTGCCTGCCTTTCCCCAGTGCTCTGCAAGCTCTCCAGGACAACAGCAAATCTGGGGCTCTGTGCTTTCTTTCGTTCTGAACTAGTATTACTGTTTTCTGCACAAAAGCGATTCTGCGAACCAATGTGAACAGGCACAGAGAAGGTTCTAGCAGGGAATTCTCTGCCTGCCTTTCCCCAGTGCTCTGCAAGCTCTCCAGGACAACATAAAATCTGGGGCTCTGTGCTTTCTTTCGTTCTGAACAAGTGTTACTGTTTTCTGCACAAAAGCGATTCTGCGAAGCAATGTGAACAGGCACAGAGAAGGTGCTAGCAGGGAATTCTCTGCCTGCCTTTCCCCAGTGCTCTGCAAGCTCTCCTGGACAATATAAAATCTGGCGCTCTGTGCTTTCTTTCGTTCTGAACAAGTGTTACTGTTTTCTGCACAAAAGCGATTCTGCGAAGCAATGTGAACACTTCTGCTTCCCAGGCACAGAGAAGGTGCTAGCAGGGAATTCTCTGCCTGCCTTTCCCCAGTGCTCTGCAAGCTCTCCAGGACAACATAAAATCTGGGGCTCTGTGCTTTCTTTCGTTCTGAACAAGTGTTACTGTTTTCTGCACAAAAGCGATTCTGCGAAGCAATGTGAACACTTCTGCTTCCCAGGCACAGAGAAGGTGCTAGCAGGGAATTCTCTGCCTGCCTTTCCCCAGTGCTCTGCAAGCTCTCCAGGACAACAGCAAATCTGGGGCTCTGTGCTTTCTTTCGTTCTGAACCAGTGTTACTGTTTTCTGCACAAAAGCGATTCTGCAAAGCAATGTGAACACTTCTGCTTCCCAGTTACAGAGAAGGTGCTAGCAGGGAATTCTCTGCCTGCCTTTCCCCAGTGCTCTGCAAGCTCTCCAGGACAACAGCAAATCTGGGGCTCTGTGCTTTCTTTCGTTCTGAACAAGTGTTACTGTTTTCTGCACAAAAGCGATTCTGCGAAGCAATGTGAACACTTCTGCTTCCCAGGCACAGAGAAGGTGCTAGCAGGGAATTCTCTGCCTGCCTTTCCCCAGTGCTCTGCAAGCTCTCCAGGACAACAGCAAATCTGGGGCTCTGTGCTTTCTTTTGTTCTGAACCAGTGTTACTGTTTTCTGAACAAAAGCGATTCTGCGAAGCAAGGTGAACACTTCTGCTTCCCAGGCACAGAGAAGGTGCTAGCAGGGAATTCTCTGCCTGCCTTTCCCCAGTGCTCTGCAAGCTCTCCAGGACAACAGCAAATCTGGGGCTCTGTGCTTTCTTTCGTTCTGAACAAGTGTTACTGTTTTCTGCACAAAAGCGATTCTGCGAAGCAATGTGAACACTTCTGCTTCCCAGGCACAGAGAAGGTGCTAGCAGGGAATTCTCTGCCTGCCTTTCCCCAGTGCTCTGCAAGCTCTCCAGGACAACATAAAATCTGGCGCTCTGTGCTTTCTTTCGTTCTGAACAAGTGTTACTGTTTTCTGCACAAAAGCGATTCTGCGAAGCAATGTGAACACTTCTGCTTCCCAGGCACAGAGAAGGTGCTAGCAGGGAATTCTCTGCCTGCCTTTCCCCAGTGCTCTGCAAGCTCTCCAGGACAACAGCAAATCTGGGGCTCTGTGCTTTCTTTCGTTCTGAACCAGTGTTACTGTTTTCTGCACAAAAGCGATTCTGCGAAGCAATGTGAACAGGCACAGAGAAGGTGCTAGCAGGGAATTCTCTGCCTGCCTTTCCCCAGTGCTCTGCAAGCTCTCCAGGACAACATAAAATCTGGGGCTCTGTGCTTTCTTTCGTTCTGAACCAGTATTACTGTTTTCTGCACAAAAGCGATTCTGCGAAGCAATGTGAACACTTCTGCTTCCCAGGCACAGAGAAGGTGCTAGCAGGGAATTCTCTGCCTGCCTTTCCCCAGTGCTCTGCAAGCTCTCCAGGACAACAGCAAATCTGGGGCTCTGTGCTTTCTTTCGTTCTGAACCAGTATTACTGTTTTCTGCACAAAAGCGATTCTGCGAAGCAATGTGAACACTTCTGCTTCCCAGGCACAGAGAAGGTGCTAGCAGGGAATTCTCTGCCTGCCTTTCCCCAGTGCTCTGCAAGCTCTCCAGGACAACAGCAAATCTGGGGCTCTGTGCTTTCTTTCGTTCTGAACCAGTGTTACTGTTTTCTGCACAAAAGCGATTCTGCGAAGCAATGTGAACAGGCACAGAGAAGGTGCTAGCAGGGAATTCTCTGCCTGCCTTTCCCCAGTGCTCTGCAAGCTCTCCAGGACAACATAAAATCTGGGGCTCTGTGCTTTCTTTCGTTCTGAACCAGTATTACTGTTTTCTGCACAAAAGCGATTCTGCGAAGCAAGGTGAACACTTCTGCTTCCCAGGCACAGAGAAGGTGCTAGCAGGGAATTCTCTGCCTGCCTTTCCCCAGTGCTCTGCAAGCTCTTCAGGACAACATAAAATCTGGGGCTCTGTGCTTTCTTTCGTTCTGAACAAGTGTTACTGTTTTCTGCACAAAAGCGATTCTGCGAAGCAATGTGAACACTTCTGCTTCCCAGGCACAGAGAAGGTGCTAGCAGGGAATTCTCTGCCTGCCTTTCCCCAGTGCTCTGCAAGCTCTCCAGGACAACATAAAATCTGGGGCTCTGTGCTTTCTTTCGTTCTGAACAAGTGTTACTGTTTTCTGCACAAAAGCGATTCTGCGAAGCAAGGTGAACACTTCTGCTTCCCAGGCACAGAGAAGGTGCTAGCAGGGAATTCTCTGCCTGCCTTTCCCCAGTGCTCTGCAAGCTCTCCAGGACAACAGCAAATCTGGGGCTATGTGCTTTCTTTCGTTCTGAACAAGTGTTACTGTTTTCTGCACAAAAGCGATTCTACGAAGCAAGGTGAACACTTCTGCTTCCCAGGCACAGAGAAGGTGCTAGCAGGGAATTCTCTGCCTGCCTTTCCCCAGTGCTCTGCAAGCTCTCCAGGACAACATAAAATCTGGGGCTCTGTGCTTTCTTTCGTTCTGAACAAGTGTTACTGTTTTCTGCACAAAAGAGATTCTGCGAAGTAATGTGAACACGTCTGCTTCCCAGGCACAGAGAAGGTGCTAGCAGGGAATTCTCTGCCTGCCTTTCCCCAGTGCTCTGCAAGCTCTCCAGGACAACAGCAAATCTGGGGCTCTGTGCTTTCTTTCGTTCTGAACAAGTGTTACTGTTTTCTGCACAAAAGCGATTCTGCGAAGCAAGGTGAACACTTCTGCTTCCCAGGCACAGAGAAGGTGCTAGCAGGGAATTCTCTGCCTGCCTTTCCCCAGTGCTCTGCAAGCTCTCCAGGACAACAGCAAATCTGGGGCTCTGTGCTTTCTTTCGTTCTGAACCAGTGTTACTGTTTTCTGAACAAAAGCGATTCTGCGAAGCAAGGTGAACACTTCTGCTTCCCAGGCACAGAGAAGGTGCTAGCAGGGAATTCTCTGCCTGCCTTTCCCCAGTGCTCTGCAAGCTCTCCAGGACAACATAAAATCTGGGGCTCTGTGCTTTCTTTCGTTCTGAACCAGTATTACTGTTTTCTGCACAAAAGCGATTCTGCGAAGCAATGTGAACACTTCTGCTTCCCAGTTACAGAGAAGGTGCTAGCAGGGAATTCTCTGCCTGCCTTTCCCCAGTGCTCTGCAAGCTCTTCAGGACAACATAAAATCTGGGGCTCTGTGCTTTCTTTCGTTCTGAACCAGTCTTACTGTTTTCTGCACAAAAGCGATTCTGCGAAGCAATGTGAACACTTCTGCTTCCCAGGCACAGAGAAGGTGCTAGCAGGGAATTCTCTGCCTGCCTTTCCCCAGTGCTCTGCAAGCTCTCCAGGACAACAGCAAATCTGGGGCTCTGTGCTTTCTTTCGTTCTGAACAAGTGTTACTGTTTTCTGCACAAAAGCGATTCTGCGAAGCAATGTGAACACTTCTGCTTCCCAGGCACAGAGAAGGTGCTAGCAGGGAATTCTCTGCCTGCCTTTCCCCAGTGCTCTGCAAGCTCTCCAGGACAATATAAAATCTGGCGCTCTGTGCTTTCTTTCGTTCTGAACAAGTGTTACTGTTTTCTGCACAAAAGCGATTCTGCGAAGCAATGTGAACACTTCTGCTTCCCAGGCACAGAGAAGGTGCTAGCAGGGAATTCTCTGCCTGCCTTTCCCCAGTGCTCTGCAAGCTCTCCAGGACAACAGCAAATCTGGGGCTCTGTGCTTTCTTTCGTTCTGAACAAGTGTTACTGTTTTCTGCACAAAAGCGATTCTGCGAAGCAAGGTGAACACTTCTGCTTCCCAGGCACAGAGAAGGTGCTAGCAGGGAATTCTCTGCCTGCCTTTCCCCAGTGCTCTGCAAGCTCTCCAGGACAACATAAAATCTGGGGCTCTGTGCTTTCTTTCGTTCTGAACCAGTATTACTGTTTTCTGCACAAAAGCGATTCTGCGAAGCAAGGTGAACACTTCTGCTTCCCAGGCACAGAGAAGGTGCTAGCAGGGAATTCTCTGCCTGCCTTTCCCCAGTGCTCTGCAAGCTCTCCAGGACAACAGCAAATCTGGGGCTCTGTGCTTTCTTTCGTTCTGAACCAGTATTACTGTTTTCTGCACAAAAGCGATTCTGCGAAGCAATGTGAACACTTCTGCTTCCCAGGCACAGAGAAGGTGCTAGCAGGGAATTCTCTGCCTGCATTTCCCCAGTGCTCTGCAAGCTCTCCAGGACAACAGCAAATCTGGGGCTCTGTGCTTTCTTTCGTTCTGAACCAGTGTTACTGTTTTCTGCACAAAAGCGATTCTGCGAAGCAATGTGAACAGGCACAGAGAAGGTGCTAGCAGGGAATTCTCTGCCTGCCTTTCCCCAGTGCTCTGCAAGCTCTCCAGGACAACATAAAATCTGGGGCTCTGTGCTTTCTTTCGTTCTGAACCAGTATTACTGTTTTCTGCACAAAAGCGATTCTGCGAAGCAATGTGAACACTTCTGCTTCCCAGGCACAGAGAAGGTGCTAGCAGGGAATTCTCTGCCTGCCTTTCCCCAGTGCTCTGCAAGCTCTCCAGGACAACAGCAAATCTGGGGCTCTGTGCTTTCTTTCGTTCTGAACCAGTATTACTGTTTTCTGCACAAAAGCGATTCTGCGAAGCAATGTGAACACTTCTGCTTCCCAGGCACAGAGAAGGTGCTAGCAGGGAATTCTCTGCCTGCCTTTCCCCAGTGCTCTGCAAGCTCTCCAGGACAACAGCAAATCTGGGGCTCTGTGCTTTCTTTCGTTCTGAACCAGTGTTACTGTTTTCTGCACAAAAGCGATTCTGCGAAGCAATGTGAACAGGCACAGAGAAGGTGCTAGCAGGGAATTCTCTGCCTGCCTTTCCCCAGTGCTCTGCAAGCTCTCCAGGACAACAGCAAATCTGGGGCTCTGTGCTTTCTTTCGTTCTGAACAAGTGTTACTGTTTTCTGCACAAAAGCGATTCTGCGAAGCAATGTGAACACTTCTGCTTCCCAGGCACAGAGAAGGTGCTAGCAGGGAATTCTCTGCCTGCCTTTCCCCAGTGCTCTGCAAGCTCTCCAGGACAACATAAAATCTGGGGCTCTGTGCTTTCTTTCGTTCTGAACCAGTGTTACTGTTTTCTGCACAAAAGCGATTCTGCGAAGCAATGTGAACACTTCTGCTTCCCAGGCACAGAGAAGGTGCTAGCAGGGAATTCTCTGCCTGCCTTTCCCCAGTGCTCTGCAAGCTCTCCAGGACAACAGCAAATCTGGGGCTCTGTGCTTTCTTTCGTTCTGAACTAGTATTACTGTTTTCTGCACAAAAGCGATTCTGCGAACCAATGTGAACAGGCACAGAGAAGGTTCTAGCAGGGAATTCTCTGCCTGCCTTTCCCCAGTGCTCTGCAAGCTCTCCAGGACAACATAAAATCTGGGGCTCTGTGCTTTCTTTCGTTCTGAACAAGTGTTACTGTTTTCTGCACAAAAGCGATTCTGCGAAGCAATGTGAACAGGCACAGAGAAGGTGCTAGCAGGGAATTCTCTGCCTGCCTTTCCCCAGTGCTCTGCAAGCTCTCCAGGACAATATAAAATCTGGCGCTCTGTGCTTTCTTTCGTTCTGAACAAGTGTTACTGTTTTCTGCACAAAAGCGATTCTGCGAAGCAATGTGAACACTTCTGCTTCCCAGGCACAGAGAAGGTGCTAGCAGGGAATTCTCTGCCTGCCTTTCCCCAGTGCTCTGCAAGCTCTCCAGGACAACATAAAATCTGGGGCTCTGTGCTTTCTTTCGTTCTGAACAAGTGTTACTGTTTTCTGCACAAAAGCGATTCTGCGAAGCAATGTGAACACTTCTGCTTCCCAGGCACAGAGAAGGTGCTAGCAGGGAATTCTCTGCCTGCCTTTCCCCAGTGCTCTGCAAGCTCTCCAGGACAACAGCAAATCTGGGGCTCTGTGCTTTCTTTCGTTCTGAACCAGTGTTACTGTTTTCTGCACAAAAGCGATTCTGCAAAGCAATGTGAACACTTCTGCTTCCCAGTTACAGAGAAGGTGCTAGCAGGGAATTCTCTGCCTGCCTTTCCCCAGTGCTCTGCAAGCTCTCCAGGACAACAGCAAATCTGGGGCTCTGTGCTTTCTTTCGTTCTGAACAAGTGTTACTGTTTTCTGCACAAAAGCGATTCTGCGAAGCAATGTGAACACTTCTGCTTCCCAGGCACAGAGAAGGTGCTAGCAGGGAATTCTCTGCCTGCCTTTCCCCAGTGCTCTGCAAGCTCTCCAGGACAACAGCAAATCTGGGGCTCTGTGCTTTCTTTCGTTCTGAACCAGTGTTACTGTTTTCTGCACAAAAGCGATTCTGCGAAGCAATGTGAACACTTCTGCTTCCCAGGCACAGAGAAGGTGCTAGCAGGGAATTCTCTGCCTGCCTTTCCCCAGTGCTCTGCAAGCTCTCCAGGACAACATAAAATCTGGCGCTCTGTGCTTTCTTTCGTTCTGAACAAGTGTTACTGTTTTCTGCACAAAAGCGATTCTGCGAAGCAATGTGAACACTTCTGCTTCCCAGGCACAGAGAAGGTGCTAGCAGGGAATTCTCTGCCTGCCTTTCCCCAGTGCTCTGCAAGCTCTCCAGGACAACAGCAAATCTGGGGCTCTGTGCTTTCTTTCGTTCTGAACAAGTGTTACTGTTTTCTGCACAAAAGCGATTCTGCGAAGCAAGGTGAACACTTCTGCTTCCCAGGCACAGAGAAGGTGCTAGCAGGGAATTCTCTGCCTGCCTTTCCCCAGTGCTCTGCAAGCTCTCCAGGACAACATAAAATCTGGGGCTCTGTGCTTTCTTTCGTTCTGAACCAGTATTACTGTTTTCTGCACAAAAGCGATTCTGCGAAGCAAGGTGAACACTTCTGCTTCCCAGGCACAGAGAAGGTGCTAGCAGGGAATTCTCTGCCTGCCTTTCCCCAGTGCTCTGCAAGCTCTCCAGGACAACAGCAAATCTGGGGCTCTGTGCTTTCTTTCGTTCTGAACCAGTATTACTGTTTTCTGCACAAAAGCGATTCTGCGAAGCAATGTGAACACTTCTGCTTCCCAGGCACAGAGAAGGTGCTAGCAGGGAATTCTCTGCCTGCATTTCCCCAGTGCTCTGCAAGCTCTCCAGGACAACAGCAAATCTGGGGCTCTGTGCTTTCTTTCGTTCTGAACCAGTGTTACTGTTTTCTGCACAAAAGCGATTCTGCGAAGCAATGTGAACAGGCACAGAGAAGGTGCTAGCAGGGAATTCTCTGCCTGCCTTTCCCCAGTGCTCTGCAAGCTCTCCAGGACAACATAAAATCTGGGGCTCTGTGCTTTCTTTCGTTCTGAACCAGTATTACTGTTTTCTGCACAAAAGCGATTCTGCGAAGCAATGTGAACACTTCTGCTTCCCAGGCACAGAGAAGGTGCTAGCAGGGAATTCTCTGCCTGCCTTTCCCCAGTGCTCTGCAAGCTCTCCAGGACAACAGCAAATCTGGGGCTCTGTGCTTTCTTTCGTTCTGAACCAGTATTACTGTTTTCTGCACAAAAGCGATTCTGCGAAGCAATGTGAACACTTCTGCTTCCCAGGCACAGAGAAGGTGCTAGCAGGGAATTCTCTGCCTGCCTTTCCCCAGTGCTCTGCAAGCTCTCCAGGACAACAGCAAATCTGGGGCTCTGTGCTTTCTTTCGTTCTGAACCAGTGTTACTGTTTTCTGCACAAAAGCGATTCTGCGAAGCAATGTGAACAGGCACAGAGAAGGTGCTAGCAGGGAATTCTCTGCCTGCCTTTCCCCAGTGCTCTGCAAGCTCTCCAGGACAACAGCAAATCTGGGGCTCTGTGCTTTCTTTCGTTCTGAACAAGTGTTACTGTTTTCTGCACAAAAGCGATTCTGCGAAGCAATGTGAACACTTCTGCTTCCCAGGCACAGAGAAGGTGCTAGCAGGGAATTCTCTGCCTGCCTTTCCCCAGTGCTCTGCAAGCTCTCCAGGACAACATAAAATCTGGGGCTCTGTGCTTTCTTTCGTTCTGAACCAGTGTTACTGTTTTCTGCACAAAAGCGATTCTGCGAAGCAATGTGAACACTTCTGCTTCCCAGGCACAGAGAAGGTGCTAGCAGGGAATTCTCTGCCTGCCTTTCCCCAGTGCTCTGCAAGCTCTCCAGGACAACAGCAAATCTGGGGCTCTGTGCTTTCTTTCGTTCTGAACTAGTATTACTGTTTTCTGCACAAAAGCGATTCTGCGAACCAATGTGAACAGGCACAGAGAAGGTTCTAGCAGGGAATTCTCTGCCTGCCTTTCCCCAGTGCTCTGCAAGCTCTCCAGGACAACATAAAATCTGGGGCTCTGTGCTTTCTTTCGTTCTGAACAAGTGTTACTGTTTTCTGCACAAAAGCGATTCTGCGAAGCAATGTGAACAGGCACAGAGAAGGTGCTAGCAGGGAATTCTCTGCCTGCCTTTCCCCAGTGCTCTGCAAGCTCTCCAGGACAATATAAAATCTGGCGCTCTGTGCTTTCTTTCGTTCTGAACAAGTGTTACTGTTTTCTGCACAAAAGCGATTCTGCGAAGCAATGTGAACACTTCTGCTTCCCAGGCACAGAGAAGGTGCTAGCAGGGAATTCTCTGCCTGCCTTTCCCCAGTGCTCTGCAAGCTCTCCAGGACAACATAAAATCTGGGGCTCTGTGCTTTCTTTCGTTCTGAACAAGTGTTACTGTTTTCTGCACAAAAGCGATTCTGCGAAGCAATGTGAACACTTCTGCTTCCCAGGCACAGAGAAGGTGCTAGCAGGGAATTCTCTGCCTGCCTTTCCCCAGTGCTCTGCAAGCTCTCCAGGACAACAGCAAATCTGGGGCTCTGTGCTTTCTTTCGTTCTGAACCAGTGTTACTGTTTTCTGCACAAAAGCGATTCTGCAAAGCAATGTGAACACTTCTGCTTCCCAGTTACAGAGAAGGTGCTAGCAGGGAATTCTCTGCCTGCCTTTCCCCAGTGCTCTGCAAGCTCTCCAGGACAACAGCAAATCTGGGGCTCTGTGCTTTCTTTCGTTCTGAACAAGTGTTACTGTTTTCTGCACAAAAGCGATTCTGCGAAGCAATGTGAACACTTCTGCTTCCCAGGCACAGAGAAGGTGCTAGCAGGGAATTCTCTGCCTGCCTTTCCCCAGTGCTCTGCAAGCTCTCCAGGACAACAGCAAATCTGGGGCTCTGTGCTTTCTTTCGTTCTGAACCAGTGTTACTGTTTTCTGCACAAAAGCGATTCTGCGAAGCAATGTGAACACTTCTGCTTCCCAGGCACAGAGAAGGTGCTAGCAGGGAATTCTCTGCCTGCCTTTCCCCAGTGCTCTGCAAGCTCTCCAGGACAACATAAAATCTGGCGCTCTGTGCTTTCTTTCGTTCTGAACAAGTGTTACTGTTTTCTGCACAAAAGCGATTCTGCGAAGCAATGTGAACACTTCTGCTTCCCAGGCACAGAGAAGGTGCTAGCAGGGAATTCTCTGCCTGCCTTTCCCCAGTGCTCTGCAAGCTCTCCAGGACAACAGCAAATCTGGGGCTCTGTGCTTTCTTTCGTTCTGAACCAGTGTTACTGTTTTCTGCACAAAAGCGATTCTGCGAAGCAATGTGAACAGGCACAGAGAAGGTGCTAGCAGGGAATTCTCTGCCTGCCTTTCCCCAGTGCTCTGCAAGCTCTCCAGGACAACATAAAATCTGGGGCTCTGTGCTTTCTTTCGTTCTGAACCAGTATTACTGTTTTCTGCACAAAAGCGATTCTGCGAAGCAATGTGAACACTTCTGCTTCCCAGGCACAGAGAAGGTGCTAGCAGGGAATTCTCTGCCTGCCTTTCCCCAGTGCTCTGCAAGCTCTCCAGGACAACATAAAATCTGGGGCTCTGTGCTTTCTTTCGTTCTGAACCAGTATTACTGTTTTCTGCACAAAAGCGATTCTGCGAAGCAATGTGAACACTTCTGCTTCCCAGGCACAGAGAAGGTGCTAGCAGGGAATTCTCTGCCTGCCTTTCCCCAGTGCTCTGCAAGCTCTCCAGGACAACAGCAAATCTGGGGCTCTGTGCTTTCTTTCGTTCTGAACCAGTGTTACTGTTTTCTGAACAAAAGCGATTCTGCGAAGCAAGGTGAACACTTCTGCTTCCCAGGCACAGAGAAGGTGCTAGCAGGGAATTCTCTGCCTGCCTTTCCCCAGTGCTCTGCAAGCTCTCCAGGACAACATAAAATCTGGGGCTCTGTGCTTTCTTTCGTTCTGAACCAGTGTTACTGTTTTCTGCACAAAAGCGATTCTGCGAACCAATGTGAACACTTCTGCTTCCCAGGCACAGAGAAGGTGCTAGCAGGGAATTCTCTGCCTGCCTTTCCCCAGTGCTCTGCAAGCTCTTCAGGACAACATAAAATCTGGGGCTCTGTGCTTTCTTTCGTTCTGAACCAGTCTTACTGTTTTCTGCACAAAAGCGATTCTGCGAAGCAATGTGAACACTTCTGCTTCCCAGGCACAGAGAAGGTGCTAGCAGGGAATTCTCTGCCTGCCTTTCCCCAGTGCTCTGCAAGCTCTCCAGGACAATATAAAATCTGGCGCTCTGTGCTTTCTTTCGTTCTGAACAAGTGTTACTGTTTTCTGCACAAAAGCGATTCTGCGAAGCAATGTGAACACTTCTGCTTCCCAGGCACAGAGAAGGTGCTAGCAGGGAATTCTCTGCCTGCCTTTCCCCAGTGCTCTGCAAGCTCTCCAGGACAACATAAAATCTGGGGCTCTGTGCTTTCTTTCGTTCTGAACAAGTGTTACTGTTTTCTGCACAAAAGCGATTCTGCGAAGCAAGGTGAACACTTCTGCTTCCCAGGCACAGAGAAGGTGCTAGCAGGGAATTCTCTGCCTGCCTTTCCCCAGTGCTCTGCAAGCTCTCCAGGACAACAGCAAATCTGGGGCTCTGTGCTTTCTTTCGTTCTGAACCAGTATTACTGTTTTCTGCACAAAAGCGATTCTGCGAAGCAAGGTGAACACTTCTGCTTCCCAGGCACAGAGAAGGTGCTAGCAGGGAATTCTCTGCCTGCATTTCCCCAGTGCTCTGCAAGCTCTCCAGGACAACAGCAAATCTGGGGCTCTGTGCTTTCTTTCGTTCTGAACCAGTGTTACTGTTTTCTGCACAAAAGCGATTCTGCGAAGCAATGTGAACAGGCACAGAGAAGGTGCTAGCAGGGAATTCTCTGCCTGCCTTTCCCCAGTGCTCTGCAAGCTCTCCAGGAC